>NC_141818.1:14113885-14726051 GCF_982586985.1 Callionymus lyra
AATGAACTACTTGCAAACAGAGTTATCTTTTTAATATTTAATTGTCTTATTTGACTTCTTTATACCTGTGGCGAGTATTCACATGTGTAAATACACAAATGTTGACACAAATATAATATAAATATATCGTATAATTGTTAATTGTTTTTACTCTAACAACTTTACTTTAGTTTTATTTATTCATAGAAATGTTATCACAGTCTACTTGTTTATTTTTAAGCTATTTCTGTATTTTCTTTATTTTCCCTGCTAAATAAAAATCGTGTTTTATATATACAGTATTTTAACCAGTTACATGGTAGATCAAGAGACTAGTAAGTAAGTAGTTATTATTTGTAAAGCATCTTTTTCTCAGACCAAGGTCACAAAGCGCTTCAACATTAAAAAACAATACACTAAAAAAGACATGCTTTAAAATGCCAAGATAACATCAACACAAACACAGCAACCCAAAGAAAATTAAGAGAAAAAAAAAAAGGTAGTGAAGGGACAAGACAAAACCAAATTATTATTATATATTCATATAAAATAATAAAACTACAGTAGTAATAAAAGTGTATAATATTGATGAAGATAATTATTAATGTGGTTATTTATTTACTATTTTTAATGTCAGTTTCTTGACTAATAATTCATAATACAGCTCACTTTACAGTGTTTCGCGTCTTGCTCTTTGTTGAATTGCTGGGATCTATTTTTCCTTAATCAACTAGACTTAGACTTAGACTTAGACTTAGACTGCACTTTATTGATCCCTTTGAGATGACACTCTCAGGGAAATTTCTGTTTTCCAGTAGCACAGAAGGAATAGAGAAAAAACAAAACAGCACCCAGAAGAGGACGATAGCATTAAATAACAACAACAGTAACTGAATATAACGACAGTATAAACAAAGTAAAAATATAAATAAAATAAAATAAGCTAAACAAAGTGACTTTACGTTATTTCAAATGAAAACTATAGTCTTATTTCATCTGTATAGTGTCTTGAGATAACTTTGTTATGATAAGACACTTTAAATAAAATTGAATTGAATTGAATAATAAAATAAAGGTTTTAGATTCTCTTCATCAGTTTAAAGTTAAATCACTGTTACTTATTTTAATATAAATTCACAAGTTAAATTACAGTAGAATACTGATAATTTCACAAATTAATAAACACTATTTTCAGACTATTTTACATGTCAAACATTTAAGCCACAATAATTATGTGAACATATACTTAAAATCTATATTTGTATTAACATAAGGTTTTCCATGTGATTTAACAACCTTTCTCTTTTATTGTGAGCCCTTGATCTGTCCCTGTCCTCTATGTAAGACTTCAATATTTCATCTTTTTTTTCCACTTCTGACCACATCCATCCATCTTTACAGTTTCTCCTCTGCTTAAACAATGTGTGGGTCGTGACCATCATTTCCTGGTCACTTATTCACCAAAGATGAGGTTGAACGAACTGTAGAGTGTTGTATTATAAATCGACGTTGAGGTTGAATGTTCCTTCCCCTTGTCTCACACGGTTGTCCTGGACACATGTGGAGGGTCTTACCACAGCTATGGCGGGGTTTTCAGGCTCCCATGGAAGCTTAAATCCCCAGAAAGCCTATTAAAGTATTGGTATGAAGTGCAGGACAGGATGCGGAGTGTGTGAACCAGTGTTTGTCCCCCCTTGAGTCACGTGGCGTACAGGAAGAAGGCGGGGTTTTGGAGGATGAGAGGATATTCAGGGATGTATTTGTCACTAGTCTGTGTGAAAAATGTGTACGTGTGTGTGTGTGTGTGTGGGTTGTCCGTGGGGGCCTTAAATGAACACAGAGCGCTCCATCTGTAGCAAACACTGGATCTAATTTATTTCCATTGCTTGACTGTAATGGAGCCGGGGGTGACCTTCGGGTGGTGTCAGCACCTTTTTAAAAAAAAAAATTTAAAAATCAAGAGGTGCCAGGGCGTCACATGTCCAATGTTTACTAAATGTTCCTGGATGACTGACAGAACACAAGCTGTCACTTAATGTGTATTGAACCGTCTTGATCTCACGTGGTTATATTGGTGCGTGTTTCTCTTCGTGTGCTGTCCAGAACGTCCAGGATCTGCACTGTCTGGCCTTCTCTTGTTCTCCCAGCTGTCCTAACACTAGTCTGTGTTGACAGTAAACACAGCTGCAGGTCAGAGAGGCCTTGCTCCGCTCGGACATGTGGCTCTCTGCAGGCTAATGGGGGGGGAAGAGGCTGAGAGAGTATTCACGGTAGATTTCAGGTAGAAGAAGGTATAGAAGGAGATGTGCTGATTATGTAGGTTGTGGTCGGTTTAAGGTTAATATTTAAGGAAGATTGGATGCTGATTTTTAGTGCACGTAACAGATCTAAAGCTTAGGTGTGTTCCAAAGTGCGCACTTCTGCACTTACACTTAATAATTTAAGTGCACAAGTGCGTCCCAATAAGTAGTGTGCGAAAATGTAGTGCGCAATGAGCACTTAAATGGCCAGAAAATTGAGAGTGGATCGATAGACACTTTCCATCATCACCATTATCTTAAAGTGTACTATAAACCAGTGCACTTGGAGAAGTGATTTGGGACGCAGCCCTTTTCTTTTTAACACATGAATTTCTAACAATCGACCAATAAAAAACCTGCAAAAAAAAGCATTTTAGTGGGACCAAGAGGCAAGATTGAAAAATGTAGCTGATATGGAATTGCTAAAAGCTGCAGTTCATGGAGTGTCCACTTGAGGCTGGTTGCAGAAAGTCCAAGCTTAATGTATTACAAGGGGCTTGGTTCATTTGACTGACAAGAGAGCCCATGTTTACTGCCATAGCCTCAACTCAATGGCGGTGGTTTGATCGGCGAATCAGGATTCAGCCCACCGGGACTCCGCCCTTTTGACCAGAGGGTTCCTTAACCATATTAATGTATTTTCAGGATGACTGCAACCGCGGATTGGCTTAAAAATCGTAGTATGTGTGAAAAACAGGTGACGTTGAAAAAGCTACGAATATTTTTCATATATTCCTATAGGTAGGACTCAATAACAGTGTGAAACAAAGATGTATATTTTTTATTTAGTCCTTCATCGGAGAGGTGGAGTCACTGGTAAAGTACCACATTTAACAGATGGAGTAAACTTAAATTAAATTATAACACTATGTTTTAAGTCGTGCTTTCTACTCAAAAATGGCCAGTAATTGTTTAGATAAGAATTTGGACCATTAGGATTTGTACATCCCAAGATTATGCAATTAAATCTATTGAACCAAACTTCAATTTTTCTATTTTTTAATTTTAGAATATGAAACTATCTTAATTAATGATTGGATTTTTACTCACAGTTGAACCTCTGATTCAGTGTATATTTCTTTAAAAAAAGGTGCCTCCTCTTATTTGGTTCCATTATCTAAGCTTCCACTCTTGTACCTCTAAGTGCCCCTTTCAAGAATAAGACTTTACCGTCAATTGCTAAATGAATGTATCCTAGGATCAATAAATCGTGATTAATCATTGGGTTGGTTTTTAACAGATGACATTAGCATTGCTTACAGACACACCGCCATTATGGTTCAGTGACCCCTTGCTTACGTGATTGATAGATAGTCTGACCTTGTCCCTTAGAAGCTCCTTGTTTTTGTAACCCACCTATCTTTGTGTATACGGGACCCCAGCGAAAGGGGTCCGAGCAGACAGATGAGACGTGAGAGTGGACCCCGGGACGTCTTCACAAATACAGTGACGGCCGCGCACACACTTCGCTGACGTGCGTACACATGCACTCAGCAACACACACAAAAAAAAAAAAAGCCTATTTGACATGTTCCTTCGGAGCCCCTAAGGACAGATCAGGCACAGCTGTGACTCATGGGGTCACCGAGCTCTCCGGGGTCAGACTGAGCAGACTCTGAGAGAGCCCGATGCGGGGTCACAGGTCACTCCCAGCAGCCCTGGCGGTGTGAAAGGTCATGGGTCAGAGTCTCACCAAGATGCGTCGGCTGGGTAGAGTTTCAAAAGACGGCTGGGGCCAGTGAGAGGCGCAGATTTATAGATACTGAGCCAGGCCCCGGTCCTCGGCCCAAGGTAATTACACAGAATATGAGCATGCCCGTTGAGGCTCGGCCGCCATATTTCATTTCCACTCCAAGCCCCTGTAGACTGAAATAATACATGAGATAGCAGGAGAGACGAGAGGTAAGACCAAGGGGCAGAGAAGCAGGGGAATGAAGATCCAACGATGCAAAGAAAAGAAAAGATAGGTGGCCACAGAAACGGGGACAGAGGAAGGAGTAAATACTTTTTTTTAAAAAAAGGAACCGAATCTGAGTAAAAATCACTTGTTGCCGAACAAACCTCCATTCTTTAGCGACAAGACCTTCGACGTCAAATTCCAGTAAGACATGGAGAAGGTCACAGGGATCATCCCGAGGGAACGCCGGGAGCCGGAATGACACGAAACATGGACAGCAGGGAGTGACAGCCTCGCGAGAGGAGAGAGGAGCGCAGGAACAGATGGAGCGAAGGGAGGGGAGTGAAAGAAAAGACGAGCCCAGAAATGAGATTAGTTTTGAAAGTGAAGTTTGCGATGCGTCGGGACCCTGATATCCTGCTCTGAGCAGTTTCCCGTGAGAACCTGATCAGGCACCGCTGGCTCAGCGAGACAGTTCAAACATATTTACCCCTCTTTGGAAGGTACAAATTCAATTAGGTTCCTCCACAAAGAGGAGATGTTTTCCCCTTCTGTTCTGATGTCATGGTAGTGGGGCAAGGACAGAGTGGGGGTCGCCCCGCTCTGGCCTCCATGCATTTATCCCAGTGGCCATTCATCTTCCGGTAACTCCCCATTTCCCTCTTCTCAGGATCCTTACGACAGGAACCATGTCTTTCCAACCCCAAAATTTCCCAAAATATGGCAGTTTATCTTCCCATGCTTTTTTATCAAAACTATATTGCTATTATCTGTATTATCATGTAGTTATTCACACTTTTAAAACTATTGATTTTAGTGTTTTTTTCTAAATTCGTACTTCAATCATTTCCCTTTTACTGGGATTGAGAAGAGACGAGAACATATCCCAGCTACATAGGGTCAGAGGCAGGAGGTATGATGGATAATTTTAATCAGAAAATCAGAAAAAATCTAATGCGGCCCACGCTCTCTGTTATAGACCTTATTTTTCCAATGTTGTCAAATGTTTCGCCCCTTTCTGGAGAGTCACAAATGTACCACTTTATTTTAAAACTTTCATTTGCAATAACGTAAAGTCACTTTGTTTAGTTTATTTTATTTTATTAATTTTTTTATTTGTTTATACTGTCGTTATATTCAGTTACTGTTGTTGTTATTTAATGCTATCGTCCTCTTCTGGGTGCTGTTTTGGTTTTTCTCTATTCCTTCTGTGCTACTGGAAAACGGAAATTTCCCTGAGAGTGTCATCTCAAAGGGATCAATAAAGTGCAGTATAAGTCTAAGTCTAAGTCTAAAACTACAAGTCTAAAACTGGGGTCCAAATCTGGACCGCCAAGTCATATATTGTGGCCTACGGTGGATGGTTTGGCTAAAAAAACAATGTAGATTAATGTTTGTTAATATGACATATTATAGTAGATGACAGTGTTTAAGATAATACAAAAAAAGAGAGATTATTGGCGTCCACAATAACACAGAGAGTTCCAATAACGGTAAAACTGGTGTCGAAGGAAAGACATGTAACGGGAGAATGTCAAGAAAACTTTGCAATCAGTTCTCATTCTCCCTGTTTGTAGTGCGGTAAATATAAAAATGTGTTTGACTCGCCACCAGAAGTGCTCAAACCTTGTGTGATTGAGTGAGTTTGGCACCGTTGTTTTTAAATGATGTTACGCAACTGAAATAGCGCCGAACCTTTGAAACTTTTCCCGAGCTCGATTCAATTTGAATCCCTTCATTCATCTTGTAAAAATTAGAAATCAAATCCCTTATTGATGCTGGAATTTCCGATCAACTAATCAAAAAAAGGGGGAAACAATAGAGTTTCATCCAAACCTCTTGTTTTAAACTGCCTCTTATTTCCTCTTCTGTTCTGATAACAGTTCAACCTTTTGTTTCATTGCATCCGCGCTTCAAGACCTTGCGTTGGTGGATCTTAAACGTTTCCAGATTTTATTCAAAGGACAGTGCAGGAGACCTTCACCCTCCGCCCGCTCATCCTGTATTTTTAGAAAGAACCACATCTGCTTCCAATGCAACTGATTTTTGGAACAGGAGTTGTACTTTAATGAGTCATCCAAGCATGTATACTAAGGTTGGTATCGCATGCTTCATGAGTTATGAATTATCTCATCCAGTTTATCATATCACATCTTTTTTTTCTTTTTTCCTTTTTTTTTTTTTAACCCTACCTTAACTGTCCCTCGGAGACGAACTCGAGCAACCGCCGCGACTCTCTTCCTCGAGAGCTACGCAAACACACAATAAATCAATCCATTATTTACGAGTGAACTCAGTCAGAAAGGAAGCATATGTAATCTACTCATCCATGCTAAGAAGATGCAGGGAGAGCGTGGAGGAGAGGAAGTGGAGGAGAAGCGGGGCTGTGTTCAGGGACGAGGCAGGCGGCCAGCTGAAAACAAATTCTGCTTCTCTTGCTAACTCCCCAAAGAGAGGTGGAAAACCAGTAAACAAACAAAAGCCGGCGAGAAAGTGCTTCCTTCTTAAGTGACAAAGAGAGAGAAAAGGAGGGAAACAAGGGTAGGAACTGGCCCAGCCTGTCAGCTGTCAGTGTGTGTGTGTGTGTGTGTGTGTGTGTGTGTGTGTGTGTGTGTGTGTGTGTGTGTGTGTGTGTGTGCCCTCACAGGGCACCACGCAGATGGGTAAATAAAGCCATTGTTTACCGGTTTGTTGTTTTATTATGTTGGGAGTGATTAGCTGTTATTGATCTATCTCGGTCCGAGCCTGGGAGAGTGGTGGCAAGTGGTAAATGCTCCCATTAGTCACCATATCTTCCCTTACTCTCTCTCTCTCACACACACACACACACACACACACACACACACACACACACACACACACACACAGAGACAAACACACACTCAAGAGTTTTCGGCCCCTCTGCTGCTCCCCAGCACCATTGAATATGTCACGCCCCTGTCAGTTACGATCACACTGTGTCTACCTGAATATGCAGATGAGTCCTTTGTGGTGCCCCCTGGCCCACGGATGACCATTCTTCTGGTCCCAGGTCTATTATGGCCTGAGACCGGGGCGGGTCGCGGGCACTCCACGCACACATTCACACAAGGAATAGACACGCAGCACTCCCGGGGTCATAGCCTTTCAACCTCGGGGGCTCGACTTCTGCCACCACAGCCTGACAAATCACCCCCAAAAACACACACACAACACACACACAAAAAGCACCAGGGCCCCAGTGTGTGAGAGGGGCCCGAAAACCCAAAACAGCTCCCTCAGTCTTCCTGCTGTTAGAAGCAATTTCAGTGAGATTCTATAACTCCCACTGGAGTCGCACAAAGAGGAGGGAAGAAGATGATGGGATGGATAGTGTGGAAAATAAAGTAAACCAAAAGGGACGCATCGGAAGAGAGAGCGCCGAGGGTAGGAAGAAAGAGACATTTGGGTTCTTTTATTTGGTGGACTATGATAAATGGCTTGGCCTTTAGCGGGTCTGAGTTCCCCCAGCGCTCTCTGTGGGCCTCCCCTTGACAAGCCGGTCTTTGAGGGGGGAAAAAAACGGACCCCACAAATATTGCTCTTTGTCCTGCACTGAGCAAAGCCAAAAAAATCCAAATTATCTGACTTTAATCAAGTAAAACCAGCAAATCAGGGGGTCCTCGCTCTCTTTCTCTTGCCGGGTGTGTGTGTTGGTGTGTAGGTGCTGGGAAGGGGAACGTGACAGGCGGGGGAGAGGACTGAAAAAACTGTCAGCGCACTACTTTTCCCTGGCACATCTCTACAGTAACTCTTTTAAAGACATTCAGAGCTTTGCCTGGGGGTTATGTGGGTAGACTTTGGGGAAGGATGGATTCAGATACACCCCAAAGGCACATTGTGCACTGACTCAGCGATGCAAATAACTTGAAGTTCACCTTTTCAGAATGGGGCCATTTTCAACACGGCCCCACAAATCAAAATATTTATTTTGGCATTAGCAGTTTTTATTCGAAGATGCCCACATGAAAGTGGCGGTGTAAGTGAAATGTTGGATTATAAATAAAGTTACCATAAAGGGGGTGTCAAACTATTTTACAAGTACAGTCCAAGTCAAAGTATACAACTTTTTTCTTCAGTGATTTGAACCAAAAGTGTTAAGTGTCTAATAAGACAGTCAAAGCACTTCATCCCTTATGCACTCATTTGTATTTTATTTGAAAATTCAAATGTTGTGTACTTCATGGGTCATGATATCAACTAGCATTAGGCTATAAGTACTTTTTAAATGACTTGCATATTAAAGGACTTGGTGGCTTCAAGTTGAGAGGAACTTAAAGGTATTGGACTGAGAAATTAATCTTAAAAAATGGATTGAAAATGAAAATATTTAACTTTTACAAGCAAGGTTTTTTTCCCCCACTACCTTTTATGTTGGCTTTGTCTGCGTCTGGAACAGCCTCCCTTTTTTGTTCACATTGTGGTTTTGGAAAAGTTTTAAATCTGTTAGAAGTGGGTGTTTGTGATTCGCTTTTTTTTTTTTGTCCACCTTCAACTCTTCAACGATTTATCTACACCTCTTCCTTCAGTGTCAAAGTAGCCCAGTGGCGATTCCTATTCCAAAAACTAATCCCTGTAAAGATGGATTGAGGTTAACACTTAGATTGACTCATTTTGGTTTATTTAAGACGCACAAATGTGTGCGCCCGCTTCGGCTTTCGTTCCCTGAGTCGTTCATTGTTTGATATTGACACACACACACACACACACACACATCCCGTGTGTGGCAAGGGGCGAACCTTGGTGCCACACAGCGCCATAATACCGCCCTTGCCCAATGGCCCAGATTAAACCTTGACTTTGATCCACCCCCTAATCTGAGTTTACAGGCGATGCTGCTGAGGGTTGGTGCTCGTCTCTGCCTGCCAGCCAGATTCTACTTCTTTCTATCCCTTTCTCTTTTCTTGCTTCACCTCCCCCCCACCCCCCCACCGAGAATTCTGCAATTGAAATCAGCTTTAGGATTTCTTAATACAGAAGCGGGCAGAATTAGGATCTTTAATGCCTGTACTGGCGGAAGATTATGTCAACGGCTCTTATTGTGGAGACACTGGTGTCAGTAAAGTACCGGCAAGAATACCAGTACTACACTAAGATTATATTTTTACGGAGTCAGTTTTCATCACTTTTCGTCTTAAATTTAGGAATTTTCTTTCCCCATCTTTTTTTTTATTCATGCACATCTTGGTATCTTCAAACCAATGTTCCCTTAGGATACAACACACTATATTTGATTCAATAAAATGACTTTTCAAGCAACAAAAGGCAATCAAAATGGCATTTTGATACACGTAAAAACCCCAAATTGACCGTACATCTATATCAGCCGTGATGCCTGTTGGGTAATTACAGGATGTAGCATTCTGAGAAATAAATTACGTACCATATTCCACAATGATGAGCTTTTAAATTGGCGTGGCGACTCACACATCCGTACACGCTGGCTCGACAGTAAGAAGGTCATTTTGTCTGACCTTGTCTTAAGTCTGTTCTCTCCTTTGTCCAACGTTTATAAACACGGACGGCGATTGTCAAGGAAGGTGGGCTTCAACCTTCAGGAGCAGAGCACAGTTTATATTATAATATTTTAACTTCTTTATTTTCGTGTGTTAGCTGCAGTAACATTTTAAGAAACCTTTGTCTCTTTCCCGTGTGAAGAACATTGGGAAGCATGGCTATTAAACACAAACCTTAAACTGATCAATGCCATACAACAGTCCTACTTATTCTTTAGCTTTCTTGTTGGCAACAGTGGGTCGATTAACACCCAAGTGCCAGGTCCCCATTACTGACGCTTGGTATGGTGATGTCGTGTGAAAAGTTTGACAAATCTGATCCATGGCCAACAATCTCAAAGTGTGAAATGATAGGCTAACAAAAGATCTGCTTCGAGTACTCAGCTATAAAGCATATTTCCTTTATTAAGATATATCCAACACATACATGTGCCTCTTAACGCTTTATTAAAATATTTTGACTTTATCCGTCGGTGATCTTCAACCTTTAGATGAATCCTGTCCTTCTTTCCTAATAATCCATAAGACATGAAGTAGTAAAACGCAGCACAATATCGTGCAGTCATCGTTCTAACATCAAATTGTGGGAACGAGTTGAGAATTCAAAAGGTTTGACCTTATTTAAAAATATTCTTCAAGAAGACGTGCTGTTATTTAACTGTATATTTAGTCTCTCTGGCTCACCACAGAAATGGAGAATGACTCAAATGGTGTTTGACTCACAAAACCTTGTGTGTTTAACTTGTATCTTGGTAACACATGAATGTGATTCAGGTTACATTTGAAAGGGTAAGTGATGAGCACTTTTGAGCGAGTTGAAATACTTATTTTGAAAAAATAATGAGCATTAGCTTGATGCTAATCTGTAGCACTGGACATTGTTCAATATCCTCTGACATAGCCTATTGTTAGCATTACAAATGACATTTTTGACTTGTCCAGCATGGCTAAAAAAACAGACTTAAAGACTTATCCTTACCTTTTTTTTCATTAGTATATGCCAAAAACATATGATTGTAAAAAAGATATTTGCCTACACCAACCTACTTTTCTCTACTATGACTTTTTTGTTGTTGTGTTGTTTCAATCCTTTGGTTGCTTGCTTTAGGAACAAAGGATGACGACAACAAAAAAAACGTCTTCGGGTGTTCGTTGTCCTCAGGGTTCTACTTGGTGTTGAGTACTCAGCCGAGTGTCTTCAAACAATCACTTACTGGGTATCTGAGTTGGGTCAACGGGGTCATGGAGTCTTCTTGTTACATCCTGATAAGAAAATCATTAGTTCAGGATTATCTACAGGTAAGTTTACGTAAAAGAGGGAGTTCAAGAGGTTAAAGAGTAGCAGTAGGTCACGACAGATAACAATGTTTGCTGTTGTGCTGTGGGGCTAGCATTGTGTAGTGATGCAAGGTGTCTGAGAAGTCTTCAAAGAGGTTGGAAAATATGAAAGAAATAATAACATCTCATAAATTACAGGACTATTTCTTATTAATTATGTCTAAAGTTGGCATAATTGGACCCTGTATTAAAGCATACCAGATTACCCTGAGCATTACAGTCAATCCGTACATCGGGCCCTTTTAGGGTACAGCAGATGAACATTAGATTGTGGTTGATATGAGGCTTTAAAACTTTTAGATTGTTTCTTGAATCTTAAAATATTATGCCTAAATATCCAAGTTTTTTTCCAAGAGTGACCCAAGTTGGAAAAGACATACCAAGAGTTATCTCATTCAGAAATTCTAAATATGAAGCTTTTTTAACTTCCTTTTTGTTCAACGTGAAATGCATAACTTTTCTATGTACTAACAGGAAAAAGATGTCCAATGTTAAGGGAATCAGCCTTGACGCTTCACTTTGTGCTGTTTTATTTTGTCTGTTGAGATCATGCACAATGAGCTTGTTTAATGGTTATTTTTTACTATTTTTAAAATGTGTTTTTTTTATTGAAAATACAGGTAATATAACGTGCCCACAAATGGCCCGAGGGCCTGCTTTACCTCTTTATTACAGTGCCTCTTAAATTACATTTTTAATAATCAAATTAGATGTTTAAATACACCTATTAAAATATCCATCAACAACCAAAACACAAAGTATCTTAAACCTTAACATCTCCAAGAATGGGAATAAATATTCATGTTGTTCAATAAAGTCACTTAATAACTGAGAAATGTAACAAGTTTAAGTTTATCATACTGTAGGTTAATATGTTATGATGAACGATGTATCTTTCAGCATACTTAGCATTAATCGACAACTTTCTCTTATTGCTAATCCAACTTTTTTATTGTGAAACAAACATCTGGAGCTTCAACAGTCATCCTGCAATTGACCTGTCAGTTGTGCACTATTGACGTGAATCCTAACACATCCTTGACCGGTCAGCCTGTTTAACACACATTGTTGCGTAAAGATTAGTTTAAAAAAAAAAGAAAAAATAGGGGGCGAGACTCTCTTCTGGCTAATGCGTCCTAGCAACCCATCAACGACACTTAGTAATACGACTCTAAATGTGAATATGTCAGTCTGGTGAAATTGACTCTGAGGGGTGTGAAGGTTGTCCACACAGCCAACGGCACCTCATTTCGCGTCACGCCTATAAACTTGGCAATGGCTTAGTTGACCTGAGGTCCTTCCTTTTCTTGCTGCCCCCTTTTCATGGAATGGGAATTGTATCTAAATGACTTGGCATGGAAAACATGTAAATGAACGCTCGGGGTTGTTGTGCTCGACTCCGGCCAAGGTCAGCCTTCCAGCTGTCAGCTCATGTTTGGGACTAATCGTTTATGTGTCTGCACCATTCGGTTCCTCCTCCTTAACGTACTCTGAATGTGTCACACCTCTCTCACCATGTCTTTAACCCCGAGTGCCTCGACTTGTCTTTACAAACTGCTGCGTCTGTGGTCACGCAGTTCATTTTCGGAGTCTTTTGGCACCCATATAAAAAAACAGTTTACTCGCCCGTCATTAAGACACGTCTGTTGTCACGGTTATGAACGCCCACCTTTCTCGCTGGTTTGTTGGAGCAGCAGTCAGCCATGTACAAATGCGGCCGGTTGCAGAGTTCAAGTCCTTCGTAATGTGAATCGGAACAGCTGCCCCTAATCACAAGCACAAGCCGGGCTTAAAGGCCTCTCAGTTTCACCCCTCATCTGCCTGGAATTTTGAATTTCCTGAGCGGAGATCAAATGGCAGGCCCAGAGTCAGTAAGACCTTTGATATATGGACACCCATCTTGCTCGGGCCTTCTGCATTGGGATTTACGCTTGACAACACACTTGGTGTCACCTCCGCTCCCGACGGACGTTTTGCGACCCCAGAAAACATTGGGGCTCTTTGACAGGACAACGAAACCACCCCCCCACCCCCCTCTTCCAAACCCTCCTGGAGTGCCCAGCAGTTATTTATTAAATTTGTTGTGCCCACTGTGGTTTCAGAAGACCACTTAGTTTTGGATTGCACTCTGGATTTTTCAATTATGTGGTTCATTTCACCTGCTTGTGTTCTCTTACCCCCCAGGATCAAGGGCGCAAGGGATCACATTTAATTATTTCAAAACAAGGGAGCTCTGGACCCCACAAAGCCGGGACGACACGGCTCTCTCTCTATCTCTACCGCCGTGACCATTGCTGAAGTAAGTTTATTTAGTTTGAGTTAAAAAAACAAAAAACACAATCTCCCTCTGGCATCAATCACCACATTTCTCATGTCAATAAGGAAATTTGTCTTCCCATCAGAAGGGTAAATAAAGAGGCTGAATATAGGATTTCCCCCCGAATTCTGCGCTGGATGAGACTCATATGGAGTGCATTAGTGGCCACTGTGATTGACAGGTGCTCCTGTGTTTAGCCAGAGGGAGAAGCATAAAGAGATGGGAGATGATTACATCTCAGGTAATAAGTGTGCGCTGTCCACAGCAGGCAAGAAGATGCTATCTTGAGTGGCAGTGACCTACGGATTAGAAGGTATAAGCAGGGGATCAACTTTACTGCTCCATACATGGTCATTTAGTCTTAAAAGTGTGTGTTTCTTTTTTATTATTTTAATGTTCTTGAACTTATTTAGAGGATCAATTCTGAGTCTGTTTTGTATTTGCAATTACTGTGGTATGAAGTGTCCTTGGATGTTGCTGATCACAGTGGCTTCTTTTTGAGGGTCATTTGATCAGAATGTGGGAGTTCAGTCCAGAAAGTCGCATCCAAGCCTCAGCTGTTTTTGTTTGAGTCAAATATCTAAGGATCAACACCTTCTTAAGAGAAACCAAATGCTTACTCCAGGTCAAGACGAAATGATCATGACATCTAAAGACCTTTCTCTTAATTCTTTTAAAATAGCCTCTCAAGTCAAATCTAAAGTCATCGACGCTGCTATTGGCCGACTCACACAATGATAAACATCGGTCTTTGATATTATTTTCGAGAAGTCCAATACATGTCTCTCAGTGTGTAGTTTATGTGTGTCACGACTATTGTTTCCAGTGTCATTAAATTAATATATTGCTAATACATGTTGGCGGCGCTATAATAACTCAGTTGGATTTCTTAAGACCAAAGAGAAAGTAGCATTCGGTCAAAATATATGTGTATAATCCAGACTATCATCCGTAACATTTCGCTAAACAAAGTCGCCCTAAAGAGCCAAAGGACGAACTGTATTATATCATGTTTATTAAACAAGCGACTGACAGATATGTGAGTCGTGGCTTTCTTTGTCGTTTCATGTGTTAAACACAGAGTCACGAAAAGGTTAAGTATTTGAATACTTCATAGGGTCCACAATGACCGTTCCCTGACCCCGGAGTGTGGAGTCTAACCTGACCTCACAATTGAGGTTTCAATGGTCAATTGGAGGTCACCACTAGATTTAGGGGGCGGCTTTGAGTGCGTGAGTGGAAGCCAAAGGGTGAATACCAGGAAGAACTGCACAGAGTAATAACCCACGATGCTAAAATTATAAATGTGTACGTTTAAAAATAATTAATACGTTGTTACCATCCAAGCCAACCGAATAGTATTTCTTGTCCCACCATCTGTCTCATTTAGCCACCAGGCTAACACAGATGTCTCAAAACAGATGTCAAATTCGTCAATTCAAGATGGGTCATATCGAAAAAAGTTAAAAACATCGATAGAAATCATTCAGGGGATCCGGATTTTTTTAAGTACTTCTAAAAATTTTGGTTAAATTCACACATGTACTTGAGATACTTAGACTGAGCATGACAGACCATTAAAAGGTTGACATAATCTTGGCTAAATTAGGACTAAAATAGGAGGTTCTGTCGAAGTCTTAGAGATGCATATATGAGTTGTGTAACTGTAGAACATCCGTTCCCCGCTAGGTGACCCCAATGCTAGCTAGTTTCATTAGCTTAGGTGTATAGTTCGAGCTGTGATCGGAATTTCCATGCGAGCCGGATACTGTACTGCACTTTTTTCTTGTGTTATTTCCGACCTTCTCTACACTTTTTCCCCCTACCACATCTTTCTTCTGGCGGCCAACATGTGAGCATCACTCAGTGTCCATGCTAGCCAAGCACCCAGTTCATCAGAAACACGTTCCCTGGCCCCAAACCTGACCCGCTCTCTCCTGGGGTCAGGATAACAGGCTCCAGGGTGAGCACACCGAATGAGAAATGGACCAGAGACAGTGGCATGTGTGTGTCTTGTGTGTGTGTGTTCGGTGTCTGCCGCGCTTCTATTGGAATATATGTTGCCGTGTGTATAATGTATATGACTGGGCTGTCAGAGGCTGCCTGTGGAGGTTACACAAACAGTGCAGAGGGTTATTTATACTTCCAGGAAATGATGGTGGTTTCTGTCAGATCTGGCCCACTCTACTCCGACTCGATGGGTCTTGGTCTGTTCTTAACCTATTTCAAGCCTATGCAGAGGCGGCTGTACCCCCAAGAAGAAAACTAATACGTTGTCAGCATACAGGGCCAGCGGTTCTGTCAATCAGCTTTGAGGCGTACCTCTACAGATGGTCTGGAGTACTTAAGAATTCACCCCCAGGGTTTTACAGCTCTGTTGTCTTGTGGACTGTCACTGCACGGAGCATGTGGTTTAGATATGGGAACGGCGTCCTCTTAGAGGTCTCATGGCCTGGCACAATGAGATGTCTCCACCCCTCGTAAACGACCAGAGGACCTTACTTGTACTCACTTTATTATTGTACTCTTGAGAAAAGAATCTTGTTTTAGTTTTAGAATGATCTGAGTTGTGTGTACGACAATTGTCGTAATGAGAGCTACACTTTTGAATAACAGCATTGACTGTATAATATATTAAACTGTGACATCAACCCTATGTTACTGAATCAAAGATCCAACGCCAATTCACGCACTGTTGTGGTTTTGTCAGATTCCAGGGTGAATTGTGATGAAAAATAGCTCATTTAGTTCAGGCTTTGTTTCAATAACTACTCATTTGTAAGTCCAGTCAACATCCATATTATTGTGCAAAATCACAGAAACAGGAATATATTTAAAAGGTAAATGTTTGATGAAAGAAATGAACTCCATGAACTGTATGTGTAGATATTAAAATTTAGTCCTAGACCATGTTTGGTACAAGGCTGTAAATATGTATCTTAAGCCATGAAAGTGACACCAGCCACTCTTTCTTAAGCCAGCCTCAACTGGACACTTGAAGAACTGCACCTTTTTGCACTTTTGGCATTTTCTATTTGATTCTATACTTTTGAAGTACTTTTCGAGTGGTTACCTGTGTGTTTTTTTTTTCAAGTCTCTGTTCGAATATGTTCAGATCCGACTGTTCACAATAGCACACTAGAATACTATCCAAAGCGTCAACTGGTTCATCACATCCGAACTGACTCTTAATACATGCAACTTTCTCAAGCAAGCAAATATAGTAGCAGCAGTATTTTTTGGAAATGTATGTTTATCTTTATTGCTATGTTTGTTAGTGTTGAAGCAACTTGAAATATGTCATGTGACTCGGATTAAATGTGCCCATTGACAGCCCAGGCATGGATACACAGTGTATATACTGTGTCTCATTACTCACGTAATCCAAATTAAGTTTAATTCGAAACACACCAGATCAACATCCTTTCATTCCGAATAGTTTTTAATCCTGAAGCATTTTCCTCTATGCATGTATACGCAGCTAATTTTAGCTATTCGTACCACTATGTCACTTTGATCGGTCTTGATTAAATGGTTCTAAACTTCACCAGTTAGTTTTCTGCATTAACTTCCTTTTACTCAATGTAAACAAATTAAATTCCGACTCAGGCAAAACCGATCTGCTGGCCCCGAAAAAAAGTGAGGATAAAGATTTACGGCCGTTCATTCAGAGAATGGGAACCTGCTGTTTCCACTCGTCCAGCACGTTAGCGTCAAATAGGCCTTAAAAGGGTTAAAATCTACACATCAACAAACTCAAATTTGTTTATTGCCCTCATTATGGCTGCTGCCCCTCCTCTTCCACCCGCCTGCCTACACACTCTCCCATTGATCCTACAGTGAAGCAGTGAAAGTGTTTTAAGGGTGTGTTTGGTCTTTGGGAGGGAGCCTGTCAGCTACATTAACGGATATCTTGGGAGTGGGTGTTTCAACTCCCTGAGGCGTCGTTGCCTTCAGAGGAAATTGAACCCGTGATACTGCTCTGCTCGTGTGACACACGCCGTGCACTGATAACACATATTTGACTCCGAAACATTTGTAACTCAAGCGATGAATTTGATGTCATTTGGAGTGTTTCCAGGTTGAATCATGAACAAGTCAAGCTCAGTTTGGAAGGATAGCATGTAAATGGAGGGCGGGGGGGGGGGGGGGGGGGCAACGTTCAGTGTTTCTGTCCTGGCAGGTCCCCTGCTCAAATTCCACTGATACGACTTTAATCAGTCCTAATCTGCTTATCGCCCCCCACCCCCCCGGCCACTGATCAGCCTAAAGTACTTAACAGAATGCAGGGACCCATAAGATGCTGCTACTGGAAAGTGTAAGGTGGGCCGTTACTGAGGGGCTCTTACTTAATCTGATTAATGAAAAATAACTATACTCAGATGTGTTCATCGTCACTTGCCAACGATTCGCTGAAGCAGAAGTGAGCTTTAGTTACGACTCCTTATTCTCAAATATCAGGGTATTTATTTGAAATGTATAATAAGTAAGTAAGTAATGGTTATTAGTAGACTCCATCAAACACAGAGGGAGAGGAAGATAATTCCAAAGCTTAGAAGCAACGAACTGGAAGGATTTTTCTCCTCTGGTCCAGAAGTGTGTTCAGGAACCATCAGTAGATTCTGATCCACAGACCTAAGAGCCCGAACTGGGGTGTAAGGCTGGATCAGATCACTGATGTAAGGAGGAGCCTGACATGAATAGATCTGAAAGTAAGAACCAGAATTTTAAAGTTGATCCTGAAAGAAACTGGCAGCCAGTGAAGAGATTTAAGGATCAGAGAAATGTGAGTTCTTCTACTAGAGCAGGTCAGTACTCTTGCTGCAGAGTTTTGTATTAACTGCAGGCGAGACAGATCCTTCTTCGTTAGACACGAAAATACAATAGTCTAAACAAGAAGACACATGGATTAAAAGCTCCAGATCTAAATTTAGAGATTCAGAAATTATCTTAAAATGTTCTTTTTACATATTTCCATTGAAAGCCTGTACGTTTTTTTCATCTAAATCTTCTGTTTGGAAATAAAAAAAAGATTTTTTTCTTTCCCTTCTTTTTATTGCGCTTGACATTCCGTGATGAGTTTAATGGTGCCTGGAATGAGTTCACAGGACATGTCAGGGCACTTGTTTCGTTCGTGGCTGGCGATGATCAGACTAATGTTGGCGTGGACCAGCCTCCGTTTCTTCCGTCTCAAAAGATCAGTGAGGTTGCGGAGGAGGTTAGAATACTTTGACCTTAACAATCTCTGATTCATTTACACACGATAGAGGTGGTTGTTTCAGGTCAGTACCTGCTGCAGGTGCGCACATTAGCACCCAGTGCCTGCTTCAGATGGCACATAACAAGTAGACGTGCTGCTATCAATTACTTACTAATATGTAACTCGATTGGTTGTTGATGAATCAGATAATTAGATTTGAGTCTTACTGGATCAGACTCGCAGTACATTACCATAAAGATTTTCATATTGATGTTGGCTCTGCGATGTATTCACTTTATTAGTAATGTTTTGAAAGCTATTAATAATTAAAATAAATGATGACATGTTCAAAAGGAACTAAATTTAGAAAAGCTTCCAATTCAATTTGAATTTATTTTGATCATCTTAAGAGTTGACATTCTATGTTCAAATATCTGTGATTGAAAAATCGTACACAATTTCCTAATTAGTGTTGGTTGTCCCTGTATATATTTTTTCTCTATTTATAATGTTATTATTGTAAATTATTATCTATATAAGATACTTCTAGATCCCCTTTTTGTCTGTTGTTGAATGTAATTGTCCTCTTTTTTTGCAAATTTCTTTCTATCTATCTATCTATCTATCTATCTATCTATCTATCTATCTATCTATCTATCTATCTATCTATCTATCTATCTATCTATCTATCTATCTCTCTCTCTCTCTCTCTCTCTCTCTCTCTCTCTCTCTCTCTCTCTCTCTCTCTCTCTCTCTCTCTCTCTCTCTCTCTCTCTCTCTCTCTCTCTCTCTCTCTCTCTCTCTCTCTCTCTCTCTCTCTCTCTCTCTCTCTCTCTCTCTCTCTCTCTCTCTCTCTCTCTCTCTCTCTCTCTCTCTCTCTCTCTCTCTCTCTCTCTCTCTCTCTCTCTCTCTCTCTCTCTCTCTCTCTCTCTCTCTCTCTCTCTATCTATCTATCATCTATATCTATCCATCCATCTATCATCCATATCCATCTATCTATCTAGATACAGTAATGGTTAAACAGTTTAAATTATAATACGTATTATAACAGTTACCAGTAATTAATTGTTAAATAATTATACATATTTCCTTACATGTAAATGCAATGTCTTCTAATTACACATAATGATTTCATATTCATTCATTATACTGACTGTATCTGTCAACAGACCCACTTTTCTTTTGCTGATCGTCTCCATTCCTCTTCGACCTTTGTCTTCAACTGAATCTTGTTTTCCTCCCATGGAGTTCTCAATCATGTTCAGTAGGATCAATAGAGGGGCAGCGACCCTTCTAACAGATTCCATTGCTGACGAAACAACGAGGATTATATATCTGACGAACATGCTTATGTCATCAACTGCTCGTCACATGACCATCAGAATCATGCCTTACATGTATTTATCTATTTTTGCAGCCATTACATCGTGCATATGAGTCACACTTCCACTCTCAGATATTTGGAAAATGGTTTGTGAAGACGTGGGTGGATTCTCATTAGGCGTGAAGCTCATGACCCGAGTGTGAGTCACAGCTAAAGGTCCTCGCAGGTCACGCCAAAGCACACTGGCGAACAGACTCTGGGAATGAAGATGAAGGACTTGAAAAGAGAGACGGGGGCTTAACAGGAGCAGCTGATGTTCTGTTTAAAGATGTCTTCCTTTTTTTCTTTCTTAATGAATGCATTATTAATAGAAAGCCCTCAAAGGAGTCGACTTAACTTCTGCTGACAGATCAACACAACGTGTTGTAACAGGTGCAAAGGTTAAAACAATCCAGAATGTCTAGTGGAGTTAACGTATGTCAGGAGATGGATTATTCTGTTTTTAAAACTGCAAGCAAATACCAGTCTGGACCAGTCTCAAAACTATATTATGCACTACATATAGTTGATCAAATATTTGGCAAACTCATGCCACGGGGGCCAAATTTGGCCAACCAAGTTATTGTATGTAGCCTTACCAGATAGTTTTCAGACCTTTAAAAATGCTAGTGATTAAGATAAGATAAGAAACAGAGTACAAGCAAAGCTGAGGTTTAATGAAATTTTATATCCTCTGTTAAATATATAGGGTTTGGCAAAAACAAAACATGTTCTAGCCTTGACTAAGAGTGCTCAAAGGTTTTAGCCTCTTGTCTTGACACCGCTGATTTAGTATATACATACCACTTCACTGTTTATATTTGAAATATGTTCTATTTATTCAATATAAACAAAATTCCTTCTATTAACTTGTGCAGTGCTCAGATTTCAACAGGGTATTATTGTCTAAAATAAAACACTGCCACTACACACTTGACTTGACATCTTCTTCTTCTACTACTTTTTAACTCTGATTCCCGACACTTTTCGGCAATCGAAACAAGTTTTTAAGTTGTGTTTCATTGTGTTATTATTGTTGTTGTGTTGTTTTGTGTTAAAATTAGTGTTTTCTCGAGACATTTGCGCAGGTATCTGCTCCGAAGACGTAGCTTCCGTTTAGCGTCATCAACGTCACTAAGATGTGTTAAGGGTGGAAAGTGTCCACACTCTATTTTCTGGCCATTTGAGTGTGCCAATTGAGTGCTCATTGTGCACTACATTTACCCACACTGCGCATTGCATATTAGTGTAAGTCCAGAAGTCCGTGATTTTGGACACAGCTCAGCACTGGCTAGCAGAGGTACCAGGTTCAGGACCAGTTTTATGTCTATATGCAAGTATAACTGTTGCCAGAGCACATACAGTATGTTTTGTATGTGTGTATAAGCATGTGGGTAGATGTATGCATGCATTTACGAAGGTGTTCCTGTGTACGAAAGTGAGAATTCGTTGAGTAAAGCATGCAAGAAAAGGTATGGATGGATGAGCATATAGATTGGACATAAACTACAAGTGCAGTCTTTATTATAAAATAGCAATAACTAAACACAGGTGTAATCACAAGCGTGTTTTATATGTGTAATGTCACTTACTTATTTAAATATGCCGTGAGATGAAACATAATCCCATCCACGTGTACACTGTGTGAATGAGTTTTGAATCTTGAATCATCTTAAGTCTTGTTTGATAGAGGCAACAAAACAGAAACAGCGTTTGAATCATGCCTTTTTTCAAAGTTGTTTGTTTGTTTTATTCTCCATATCTTCGTCCTGTGATTCTGCTTTTTTCCCCTCCCCTTGCATGGCTGTCACTAAACGGAGGTCCAGCCCTTCCCTTTGGGCTTATCACAGGTCAACGCACTGCAAGGTCACACACATTTACAAGTACACAATCCACCAGCCGGATGGCCTCTTAGCATAAAGTCTCAGCGCTCGGGCGAAGACTATTTGTGCATTTACAAGCAGATAAAGAACAAATAGACTGAAACATGAAGTACTGACATTCCTGCCCTATCTCTTTCAACACAAACAGACACACACATTTCCCCTTTCCCTTGCCCCCTCGTAACCCAGCGTACACACCCCAACTCCCACAACTCTTGTCACCTCCCATCTCCCAGACCAAGGTCAGCTGTCCGGGCCCGCGGCTCTTGATGTAGTGGCTTTGACCCAACATGGCCACCTCTGTCTCTCCAGAGAGATTAACACGAGGCAGGGACACAGAAACCGAGCGTGGTGTGGCTCCGGTGCGATCCCGACCCACTCTCTCCTTTTTTTTTTTTCTTCTACTCACACTTTTCATTCTGTCTGTGATAACTCTGCACGTCTGAAGACCAGGGACCCGGAAGAGCTGCAAATTGAATATGTCTGGCAGGCAGATCTGTGAAGACTCATGGGGGACGTTAGCGAGAGAAAAACCTCTAAGTGTCCGTATTGTGTCACTCAGAGAAGATACATAAAGGAGTGAGGAGACAGAAATGGGGGGTTTTATTTTCCTGTTTGTGGTTTCTGTTTTTCCATTTTTCTGAGAAATGATATTGTAGTTAGCTACATATGACAGTGTTAAGACTCGGTGTGTTTCAACAATATCTAGTAGAGCCAGTTTTGTCAAGTTTTTGCCAAAAAAACGCTTTTAAATGGCAGTTTGTAATAGTATATTTGACAAAAAAATGAGCTCCCCTTTTCCTAAATCTCACTCATGCTACAATAAATATCCAGCTATTAGAACCCTATCGATCGGCACTCGATACATGTGATTTAATTGATTTCTGAAGCCTCTAAACCGCCGCTGAGAAGGTCAATGAATCAACATAAGATCAAGATTTGGGTCAAAGAATTGAATCATTAAAAGGAGGTGATGGGATATGTCAATGACAACATTTAATAAACACAAAAAGAATAATAATATTAATGATAATAACGATAATAAGTACAATTTAAAACAAGCTGGGTAAGGTAGAAATCAAATAAACTGCTTACACACACCAATATTTATTTATTATTATTGTCACTAGGTATTGTATCTATCAATTAAATAAGAAAAAAACGAAAACCTACCTAAAACAAATTAAACAATTCAACAAAACAAATATGTGTACAATATAAGGAATTCATGTACCACATTTGTTATTGTTAGTGATTATGAAAATATCTCAGCTTACTACACTCATATTTATTTTCATTTATTTATTTACTAAATTCTGTTGTGTTGTTTGAAATATGTTTATTTTATTGCCATGTCTTTTCCTTTATAACTTTTTAAGCTTTTGAAATAGTGTTATATTATTAAGAAATGATTATTATCATTATATGAAAGCAGGTGTCAACATTAGTAGGGGCGAATGGCAAATATTCTAAATATTTGTGGATCCAGATTGAACTCATGCAATCTTCCTGATTCCATTGTCAACATTTCATGTACTATAAATTGAAATTGTCGTGTCAGTCTTTGAGTTATTAGACATACAGTACCTAAAAATAAAGTTAGCAGAGGTAGTTATAAATAACTTACTGTTTGCTATCACCGTTTTTTCACATCTGGGTCTTTTTTTAGGCATAAAAATACACAAATCAAAAGAAAAAAATGCCACTTTTAATCTACGATTTGTTCTTCTGTGGTTACACACTTGCTCATCCTGAACCTTCGCTCGATTCCTCCCTCATTATTCCGGGCTCTGGACGCGGCTCGGGGGTGACTGCCCCAGCAGTTGAAAGGTTAAACAAAGTGCTACAACTGTCAGGCTGAGTGAAACCAACTGGTGCTTGGCTATCAGAAGATAATCAAGGCTAATAGGTACATAATGGCTAACAGTGGGACTGCACTCGCTGGCAGATGCATCATGGGGGACGAAACGCAGACAGCGTGACCTTGCATTCCCACCGCAGCTCGAGCTGCTTCACAGTCATCAGGCAGAAAGACCCCCGGAATGTTTCTCTCTCCCTTCCCCCGTCTTTTTTCTTTTTTGAAGGATTAGTCACAATACTCGATATGATTCCAACATGTGTCTAGGTTTACCTCCGTGTTCCTTTTTTTGCAAGGTAATGGTATGACTAATCAAATACACCATGAAAGACCCTTCAGATTTTTTTTTTGTTGGTGTTGTAATTTTTGTTTGAGGCCTGGGGGGGTTGACGGGTGTGCAGGGGGGGGTGTTCAAATTGTTTTCTGATGTTTGCATGGAGCACGTCTGCTTCTAAAAGTAGCATAATGCTAAAGTGTACTGCAAGAGCTTGATAGATGACAAGTTCAAACCAGACAGCAAATGCTCAGAGATCAAATGAAAAAAAAAGACTTGGCTTTTTTGTCACTTGGATGAATGATATGTATCTTCAAACAATCCTCAGAACTTAAACCTGCCTAAAAAAAGAAACGACTAAACACAACACTTTTATAATATATGGGTTTTATGTAATACATTTGTGATTAAAAGTATTATGAATAAAACTTTGATTTTGAATAAGCTTACTAAACAGTTTTTGTTATTTTTAAAAATGCTGTGGGCTTAAATCTTCCACCAGCCAAACTTACTGTTTTCTTCTCCGACAATCTTTATACATCATTTTTATAGTGTATGTGTTGCCATTGAAATTCTTTATCTTTAAATTCTCAGAAAACTTGTCTTGTCTTGTTTGTCTCAGTTGAAAAAATGTTGGCTTGCAGTAGAAAATTGTTTCATACAGTTGAATATTGTTTGGTTGCAGTAAAAAATGTTATAGTTTGTATTGTTTATAATTGAAAAATTGTGGGATTACAGTACGAAATTGTTTGATAAATCTTTGGATTTTTTTTCATACAGTTTAGGAATTGTTTGGTTACAGCAGAAGATTATTTGATTAAAGTTGAACATTTTTATTACCGTTGAAAATAGTTGGATTAGAGTGGAAAATTATACGATTGGAGTTTATTTGTTTTATTGCAGTTGAGAATTGTTTGATTAAAGTTGGAAATAAACAGATTATTTTACTTTTTTCATCTTCACAGTCTACATATATATATATTTATTTTTAATTTTTGTCACTTTCCATTCCAGTCATAATTTAAACTTCATTTTTATTTATTCCTAATCTGATTTTATTCTGGTGAATCTCAGTTGGAATTTTAAACTGCTGTTTGTCACAACATTATTTTTAAACTGCTTCTTCGTCACTTTATATATTAGTTGAACATATGTACATATGGATTTATGCACATATACTTTTAATATCTCTGCACTTTACAACTTTGTCTGAGCCAAATACAAATGAAATTTCATTCTGTATACGTCGTGAATACTTGAATGACAATAAAGGATGTCTAAATCTAAAGTCTACTTCAACACATCTTATTTTCTTTGCCTTCAGACTATCCCTGTTGAGGTAATTGTTGTTTTCATCCAAACTAAAGATCAATCGCACGGATGTAAATGGCTTCTCATGATGAAAACTCATAGAACTTTAAAAATGTGCTGTCATGTAGGAGTCAAATCAAGCAAACCTTTGAAAACAGGTGGAAGAAGTACTAAAATAATCTACTCAGATGAGATTTTACTCAAGTACAATTAAATTTACTTGCCTAAACATCTACTCAAGTAAAACATTTTTGTGGGGTTTGTAATGCAATGTGTAGAAATGAAAATGTTTTATGAAAATGATAAATGTAAAAAAAAAAGACACTAAGAAGTTAATTTTTCTCTTTCTAGAAAACTTAGTTTTCTTTATTGTTAATGGAGTTTTTCTTCAAAGCATTTTCTTCACTTGGAACAAAACATCATTCAGTTTATTAAGTACTTTTAATAGTATACCAACAAATAAAGATACTCAACTACAGCAACATGATTATGTGAGACTAAAAAGAATTTCAGTCTGTAAAAGAAAAGCTCCAAAAGTCTCTTTCGGTGAAGACAAATAACAAAGCCTCCACTAAATCCTGCCTGCCATGTCGACAACACAACTCTCTGTGAATACATAAAAAAAAAAAACATTCCACAATCGTGACACTTTGACCCTCGCAGGGACGAGTTAACATGTTCTAAATTGAAGCAATTGAGCCGAGCGGGTCACAGGATCATGTGTTAACGAATGTACACATGCTCAGTTCTCATCGCTCTGCGAAGCATCCAGCCAGCACTTCCCCTCTGACAGCACTGGTTGCCCTGGACTCCTCTCCAAAGACACTCTGTGAAAACAAAGGCAGCTTTTGTTGAGGCCCTGTGCATCAGAACCATCATCTCCAGAGGGCTGCAGGGATATGGAGGGGTGGGTGGAGAGAGTTAGTCACCGAGAGAAAAAGAAGCAAAAGTGCCGAGGTGGGGGTGAAGGGCAGGCGAACTGAGACAGAAGTCTGGGTAATTGCAGCACAATGGAGATTGTGTTTGATCTCTGAGGTGTCCAGGCCTATTTAGTGGGGGCGAATGTGCCAAGCGGAGGAATGTTGTAGCTCTAAAAGGCCGAGTTTATCAAGAGTTCAACGAGGGGGTGGGGAGGTGCTGCCGACTTTGGTCGAGCTGCCTTTTCATTATTAGCTAATTATGTCTTTCTGGGGCCTCGGAGAACGCCACTGTACACACTGTTCACACATGTTGTATGTGTTCCATCAGGCACCGACTGAAGCGAGCCAGGCCGGTCTGATCTTTGGTGCAGTGCAACAGCAGCAGCCTCCTGATAGCAGGGCTAAACTGCTGGAGAGCAGAGTGCCCGCGCAGAGCAGAAGGCTCTTTGAACTCTGTCTGTACTCTCTGCTGCAGAGCTTGAACTGGGTTAATCGCTATTAATATTTAACATGCTGCCAAAGTTCCAGCCTAGAAACTATATCAAAGCCGAGAGCTCCATCCAGCAGAGCCCTCTCAGTCCTGCGCTGTAGCAAGCGGGTTGGCATAAACACACTGAAACTGTCGACATGAGACTCCATGAATTTTATTTCATTCTCATAAATAGAATCGTGTGTAATGCTGTTGTGTTTTTTTTCACATGTTAGCGAGTGAAATGTTGCTGCTTCATCGTCCTGTGACACAGAGTTGGAGCTCCGCTTACGTCAAGTTTATTGATGCGGTTCTGTTGTATTCGGTGTAACAGATATGAGGAGGCACATCTGTTGGGAGTTTTATAAAAATATATTATGTTTAAAGACATCAAGGTCATTCAATTCAGTAATGTATGAATGGATAGAAAGCTTGACGGATGAAAGAAAAGACCATAAGATGAATAGAAATATGAACGGATAGATGGACAGAAATATAGATAGACGGATGGATAGATGGACAGACTAATGAATGGATGGACAGAAAGACACACAGATGGAAGGACGGACTGACAAGATGATGGAAGGATGGACGAAAAGATAGATAAACCCTTCAATGGACGGACTGATGGATGGAGGGACAGAAAGACACACTGATGGAAGGACGGATGGATGGAGGGACAGAAAGACACACTGATGGAAGAACGGATGGAACGAGAGATAGAGAGAGAGACTGATGAGTAGAGGGACAGACCAAAAGTCTAGATGGATGGATGGACAGTGAGAAACACAGATTGAAGGAGAAGACGGATGAACAGAAAGAAAGACTGCTGAAAGGACAGAAAAAAGACACACTCATGGACAGATGGATGGACACACTGATAGATTGAGTTTGGACCGTAAGATAGCGAGAAATATAGACGGACAGATGGCCAGAAGAATGGACGGATGGATGGACAGACATACAGATGGATGGACAGACATACAGATGGATGGAGGTAAATAAAGATAGAAAGACATGTAGACAGGCGGACGGACAGATGGACGGATTGAAAGAGTAACTGACTAATGGACGAACAGATATATCAACGCATGACGGACTGATAGACAAAGAGAAGGATGGAAAGATAGATAAATGGACGAATGGACAGTGAGAAAGACAGATTGAAAGAAATGATGGATGGACAGAAAGAAAGGACATTATAAAGATACATGGATGGACAGATGAATGGACATACTGATGGATTGAGTTATGGACCGAAAGATAGCTAGAAGTATGTGCGGAAAGATGGACATAAGGATAGATTGACGGTTCGATGGAGGGACAGAGGACATACTGATATACAGATGGATGGAGGGACAGAAAAATGGATAGACAGCCTGTTGGGTGGATGGGCGGACATACCAACGGATGGATGGACCAAAGGGTAGAAAGATGGACAGATGGTCGGGAGGGACAGGACGGACAGACTGAGAGAAAGATGTAAGGACGGACCGACAGATGAATCGACGGAAAGAAAGATAAACGGACGGAGAAATACAGATGTTGAGATGAGCGCTCCTCTTTTGATTCAAGTAATCCAGGTTGGTAATTACACAACCCGGGGTCACCGACGGGGCTGCGAATATTTCACTGTTGATCATCTGTCGCTTCTCAAACAACGTTATTTCGTCAGCGCTGATGCCTCAATCGCCTCCGCCACCGCCGTCTCAACCACTTTCTGCCCTCGTCGTTACATCTTTGTCCGTGTGTCTTTCCCCCGCATCGCTTCGCCTTCCCCTCCGCCGCTCTCTGCTCCGAGCACCAGGACCTCAAACAGCATGGTTAAATACCCGGGCCAACGTGTCGCTCTTCAAAGAGACTCAGGTAGTAGATGTGCTGGCAATGAACCAGGATCAAAAAAAAAATGAGGAGTTATTACAGAGCATTGTAGCTTTTGCACTTAATGTCCACCCAAGTCTCGGACCCTGTGGTCCAAAACTTCCCCCTCAAAGGAACTCAACTTTAAAGCCACTTTATTCGTCCGATAGCACTCAAGGGGCCACTTTTTTTATTTGACTCCATGAAGGAAGAAGAGAAAAATCAATTTTGCTGTCCGTGTTAGCTTTAGCTCTCGTCGAACCGAAAACACGAGCAGAACCAAATGGTATTAGCTTTGATTACTTAAGGTTTAGGGAATAAGTCAGACATCGCTGATACCCCCAAAAAAAAAAAGGTTTTGAAAAGGCTCTTCCAATGGTTGTCTTTGTGGAAGCCTGGAAGCAATTTGTGTCGCTACCAAATTAAAGTTATTCCGCACCAAGGGTAATTTAATTACCATTCTTTAAATGTTTGAATGACTTTGACCTCTGGAGTGCTCAGGGGTCGAGCAGGTGTATTTATTTAAGCTAATTTGGAATCGGTAACATGAAACAAAGTTCCCAAACGAAACATCGTGTCCGGTTACAAGAACTTGTGTTTGGAAATTAAATTCATTTATATCCACCGTGTCATCGTTGTTTTCCCGAGATCTTAAAAAAAAATCCCCCCTTGACGGGTCTGACACGAGCGGCCTGTAAAAAAAAAGCTGGACAGTGAAGAGAAGTGAGCAAGACATAAACAACGGATGAGAATATTTGACAGCGTTTTCCCAAGATGCACTTCTCCCAGCATGGCTCATGAATGGAAACAGGTGTGTGTGATTGTGCGGTGGGTCTTGAAGATTTCGGGGCTTTGTGGCATGTCGACTGCCTAGGTGATTTGGGTCAATGGAGCACATCTGGTACTAGTCACAACAGAGTGCACATGTCCGCGGCCCCGAGACACCCCACCGGGCGAGGACGTCGAAAAAGAGGGAGAGCGAGGCAATGATAAGGAAACATCTGGGCTCTCTCTTTCTCACACACACTTCCCGTCAGCGCCTTTTTTTTTTTTTTTTTAGGTTTGCTCGGATTCCTCCAGGTGCATCTGGACCTGGATGACTGAAGTGATCCGTGTGTGTGCGTGAAACCATATTTGATTGACAGCCCTGGACCAGAATGTTTTGCGCTTTGGATGAATGACTTTCCTGTTCTTCCATTTTGGCTTTTTGAATTTTCTCGTTTTTCTTTCCTCTATTAAATATAAAAAAAAACTATTTTTGTGACATATGCACAGATAAACCAAGTGAAAAAAAGTTATCTTCAATAACGTTAAATGTCTATGGTAACCCTTGTGTTATCTCTGGGTCAAAGTGACCCGAAGGCCTGGGAACAAATGTGTTTGTGGTGTCCCTTTTCGTTGTCTCTGGGTCAAGGTAGACGACCTCCCTGGCTTCCAGAAGTACATGTGAAGTTCACCTTGACCCAGCAACAACAACACAAGGGATTCCTCAAACACATTTGTTTTTTGGCGGTCGGGTCACCTTGACCCTGAGACAACACAAGGGTTAACATCTCAAAATGCATTATCTCGACCAGACTGGAGATTATTAATGAAACCTATTTTTTTCTATAGTTTTTTTATTTGTTTCTTATTTACTAACTGGACTCAATTGGTTGCACACGAAGATCAAATTAGTTGAACATTTAAAAATAAAAATCATTTTCTACAATGATACGGAAAAAGCTGAAAACTGAGACACTGGGAGCAAAATACAATACAAAAGAGGAACTTAAAGATGATCAATATGGACGTATATGGATTCTTTATTTTTGGTGTCTTTTTGGACATAGAAAAGTGAGCTTTATTTGACTGTTATATACAAATTGGGGAAATTTTTTTGGGTGAATGATTCCTTTAAGAGGTTGTTTTTCGACCCCATATTTTCTTCTTAGCCTGATATTGGACAAAATCATAATTAGTGTTTTATGTTTTTGTTCTGCTTCTCTTTTATTTTGGTTTTACTCTTTGTATCACTTCCTGTTTCTCCTTTTAGCTCCCCATGAACTTTACGAATGGCTGGAACTGATCAAGCAATGTCATCTGTTCTTTTTCTACCAACTTTTTACAGACCAGTGTGCGTGTCCAAAAGTTTCCTGGTGCTGGTTATTGGCTTTGTTTCTATTGTTATTTCTCTATTTTGTAATTTTCTTTTCTGCCCCATTGCCAAAGTTATCCTTTTCCTTTTTGACCTTCTTTTTAAGTCTGTATTTTCTGTTCCATTCTCAGAATCCTCATGTTTCGTTTACCATTTATTCCCTAATTTGGTGGACATTTACTTATTTTGGACCTTCTGTAAAGACATTTGACTCTTGATTGTGTCTGAGATAATGGACTTTGTGACTTAAACCAAATTAGCGTCTTCAGTGTTGCTTCTCCTGTGTGTTATCCAGACTGTGACGATCGTTTCGGTCGTTTGTTAAGATCACATGTGAATGTCGTACAGAAGAATAATTCTTTGGATTCTGATGCAGGGATTTTTTTTTCGAGCGTCTCAGCTTTCTCTTTCTCTCTAACCTACTTAACTCAGTTGCCATGCTACCTCAATGCTCGCCCAAGGCAACAACAATAAATATGAGTGGCCCTTCACAAAAAAGCGTGGGCCATCAGTTGGACAGCCATGACAACGGGCAAGTGAAATTGATTTTAAGTGAAACGGGTGTGTGGGTACATGTCTGAGGGTTGTACAAAGTGCCTGTTGGAGTGTGTGTTAGCACAAGGTTGATATATTTACCCATTCTGGGAGACTAACGGGGAAGGTGATGACATACTGTATAGCCAACAGGTATTTTGTGCGTGTGTGTGTGTTGGTGTGTGTGCTTCACCCAAATATGTCTGTATTAAACATATGAACTATTGTGCGTGTTTATCTTTGTAGTATAAAATTATTATGGCAATTTAATTATTCATTAGGTGTTTGGTGTAATATCTTACAAAACCCTTTCTTTCAATATCTCTGTCCATGATTGTCATCAAAAACATTTGACCAATGTTCTCAAATGATTCTAATGAAGGGTTATTTTAAATCAAAACTATCTAGAGTCAATCAAATGATGACCCCCGCCTACATAGACGACCATCTTTGTTTATTTGAGTCCTACAAAGCTACAACCAAGTACACAGCCTTGAAGGAATGTAGCTTTGGGACACCCAAATGCTAAGCGCTAAACTTTGCGTTATCTTTGCGTGTTTCAAATCAAAGAAGTTTACACTAACTTGTCAGCCGTGGTTTACCTTGCGCCATAACTGTCCACTATGGCTTCCAGTGCTGTGTCTAAACTAGGCCGGACAGTTTTCTTTCCTGGTCCTGCCTGGTTCTACAAAGGCAGGCTTGAGCAATCCGTGGTGTAACTACAATCCTATTGGCCAGTGGAGTTACGAAGACTTCATTGCGATTATTATAGCTTATTTTATCACACCCAATTTGAGGCTGCAATTCATAGTAGTGGAAAAGCAACCGAGAAGGTGGAAAATAACTTTCAAGCAACTGATGGCAGTAGGCTGTCACGCGACACAAGAACTGTATAAACATAAGCATTGAGGTTTTAAGTGTCTTGATCCAGGACTCATCAATATAAACATGGATTTAAGCTAGCAACCAGCCCATAATCAATCATTTGCATTTGATCCACATGCTAGCTTACAGTTCGTTAGAGCTAGCATACTTTTTATATAGCTTACTTTTAAAATACAATCAATAAAATGCAATTTACTAACTTAATCAAGAGACACATAAAACACTTAATGTATAACTTAAAGTTAATTTGTAATTTTAGAAACGAAAATTAATGTAAAATCTCTGTTTTAAAATAAAGAATGAAATCCATGTTAAGGGCTAAGGTTGCCGGTTCACTTCCATCTTGATCCATGAAGTTTTTTCTTAATGTACTTGCATGAGTTTACTCTAGGAACTCCGGTTTCCTCCCACGGTCCAAAATCAACCATAATAAAAAACAAGATTTTGAGATTGCAAATGCTGAGCTAAGAGCAAGAGAAGTGCAAGAAAAGGTTGGAAAAGTTTCCCAAGAGGTAAATCCTAATGATGTCGTTGAGTTGATGTCGCCACCAAAACTGGTCCTGAATTAAAGAGTTCCATTTTTGCCGCAACTTCTCTCCAAAATGTTTTCTTTCCCTTCTCCGCCTCTTGCTTTCAATTTACATTTACTACCTGCTCTCACTGGGTTCTGTCCAGTAACACATGCCAATGAACTTTTGAACCCCCCCCCCCCCAACTGCAATACTTCTTTGTTGTAATTCTATTCAGTGTTACGTTTAAGCCTTCAGTAAGTGGGATTTGGAGAATAATGCCCTTATGCAGGCTGTTTACACAAGATCCGCACCACACCAGCCTCAGTCTTGCTGCTTCAGCTCCCCCCGTCTGCCTCAAATCACATTTAATAGGGCTAGCTTGATCCAACGCCAGCATAAGCCAACATTAGCCATGACCTTGGTTGAATTTAATGGGGTTAAAGAAGTTTTCAAGTTGCCAGTGTGCACATTAATAGTTTGTCTGGTGGATTTGGTAAATTGGAAGAGACTGAAGTGAAGTCAGACTGTCCCTGTAATCCAATGAAACCTTTTTACCCGCTTTTATTCCAAATTTGCACATTAAAACGGCTGTTAAATGATAATTGTGAAACAGTCGAGGACTATAAAAAAAAAAAGCAAATAATGAGTGTTTTAACGTTTGTTAGATTGTGTCTCTCTGTAATGTTTTCAACAGCACCTCTGAAACATTTGCCACAAATCAAGCTTCATAAAATTAGGAACTTTTTTGGCTTCTTCCTAAAGATAGTTTGTGTTTCAGTTAATCCTTTTTGCCACAAGGAATACGATTTTTTTGGCACATTTTGAACCAAGCTGCAAACCATCTGCAGAATTGTGCACACATGGCTGCAGTGATTGTCCGCCTGATCTAAATGTCTTCATATCTCCTATAAAATAATTATGTTGGCTACTGACCTCTCTGTGAAGGTTTTAAGACTAAACTGGTTCTCAAAGGGCCGAGATGGTGCAGGTTATTGTTGCAACCAGTCAAGCACACATGAGTTAACGAATCAGATGGCGGTTTAAACACCTGACTGACCATCAACTGATCACAGACTCCTGATTGGTTCAACCATATGTGTTTAACTTGTTGGATCAAAAACTTGCACTGTCTTGGCCCCATTGAGGACGGGTTTGAGACCTTTGTTTTAGAGGAAGGGCAACCTGATCAGGGTCAGGAACTTGGAGATTCATGTCCAAGTTTCCAGAATATCAGTTCTAAGGGGAGGCCGAACCCCTCCCTATTGAAAAATTCAAATTGGTAATTTCAATTAAATTCATCTTTAATACATATGAAATAAGAATGACTTCCATGAATTCATACCCTTTTGGAAATTGTTAGGTACATAATCCACTTGAATTGAGTCTCTTTTTTTTATTAGGTAATTTTTACATCATCCTTTGTTTTCCACGCTGACTGGTCATGTTTGTTGTCGACTAAGGTTGGGATTATTTTCAGCGTAATCCACTCCGCTTTAGAGTTATAGACAAAAATGTTTGTTTATTTTAATGTAGCGACCTAAAAACATCCAAATACCTTCATGGTGTTCGTTTGTAACGTCCATCTTGTATTAAAGCCGTGACATGTTCGGAAAATAATAGTTAAATTAAACAAGTTTATTTTTTTTTACAAACAATTCGTGATGACTTGGTGGTACGTAATATACGAGCACCATGGAGGTATTTCTAAGTATAAGATAACTGAGCATCAGTTACTACATTAAAATTGTGTCTATAACTCCAAAAAGAAACAGATTAATCTAAAGATAATCCCAACCCTTATCAACATGAGGGTGAATAGAAAATTAAATTTGAAGTTTGGGTGAACAACCACTTGAAGCAAACTTGCAACATGCCTCACCCAAGCAATATCAAGGCTTTAGGTTTTTTAAATTGAGGCAAATGTAGCTTTTTTTTTATTTTATGCTTCATTGTATTTATCCCTCACATTCCATTATCCAGTGTCAGTGTGTTTTTAATGAGACTGGGCAACAAGTGTTATTTATCCTAAGTGCCTTGTTCGTGCGTCAGATTGTAATATATGTAATTATAGCGCGGGACATCGCAGCATATAGCCTGAGCTGGTAATCCACTGTAATTGGTTGGATTCTTTCATTGAGTCAACCTCTCTCCGTCGCCTTGTTTCTGATAATCCAATATATGTGTCGTTAATCTTAACCCTCTGCGTTGAACAAACTAATTAAATATTGACAAGTAATCCAGTGAATCCTCTGGAAAAAAAAACACATCATGTCACAGCTGAAGTGATTACATCCGTGACCGAGGTTCAACAAACTGCTCACACGGAGCAAATATTAATCTGTGTATTATCAAATCTGTTTTATGTTTTCCCTTATCAAGGTGTACTACTTTGGTTTTCCACTAAGATAAACGTGTGCAATGACAATTTACAGTTGCGACGAGTACAATCCCCCTTGCTTGTATTTGTAACCTTTATTTGACTTGTGTTTACTATTTTAATCTTATATACAGTATATTTATTTAATTAGTTAATATTATTGTATTGTTTTTTGACCTAGTAAAATAAGGCTTTTTTCCATTTTTATTTGAAATAATCCTTATAGGGTATAGGGTACACGCATGCCTGGATTTTAAATAACTATCATTTAAAATAGTTAAATTAAGCACTTATATAAGTAAAAGTTCTTTGGAAAAATCTATAATCTTTCCATCAATTTTGATACATATTTTCAGAAACCATCGCTATTTCACTTGATTAAATTCAAAATATCTTTTAAAAAATGCTATCAAAATGATAGTAAATCAAAGGGTCACTTCATTTGGAGAAGCAGTTAGGGATGGTTTTGGACAGAAATGGTTGAAGATGGATATTAAAGTTTGATAAATGAAGTTCATGGATACAATAAAGGAGATTTAGAATTTATAAATGTGACTAAATATAATCATAAAGTTGATAAAACTGTAATAGAAAAACAAAAAAAAAGATAAAACATGAATTTATTGTTGTATTAGTGTATTTTATATTCATAAAGTAATATCATATTTCCCCCTTTTAAATTAATCTACGTACTTCAATTATATACTTAAATACATGTGGATATTGTTGTTGTAGACATGAAATGTTTGATGTGAGATGATCCGATAAAGTTATTCAGCTAAATCTCGTTTTTTATTTTTCCTTGAATTTTTCCTGAATTGTACTCGTTGTTTTTTCGGTAACATCATATGCATTAACAAGTAAAATAAAAACATATTTACCCTCATTAAATTCACCCTTAATTTATCCATACTTCCGAGCCAAAATTACATATATTACTGGATACTTCCTTCTGGAATCAAAGCGGGAGAAGACGTGGTTGAGGACGAGCTGCTAGGAAAAGCCCTCTGGCAGCTGGAGGTAGTGGAGGAGAATGTTGGAGAGAGCCGTCTCAATACCATCATGGACCGAATCTCTCCTCGGCGCTCCGTGTGAGGAGAGTTTGGCCCGGAGCACATGTTCAGATATGGGTGCTAGTGATTGGTTTGCCGCCAACAGTGTCAAAGGTCAAGCTGCTGGATGCTCTTTGTTGTTGTTTCCTCAGAGTCACTCTTGTATTCCGTTCTGCTCTGCAATCCCATGTTTCATTATTGCTTATGGAGGGTTGTGTGTGTGTGCAGGAGCTGGAGGGCGGTTGTTTGGTTCAATTGTTGCTTTTTCTTTATTTGGATTCTTTTCTGCCCGCATCTCTAATACTTTTTAGGGAATCTGAGTGCTAGCAGCAGAACTTTAACAATGTTCATGTTTGTATTTATTTTCGTTTATGTAGAAATACCATCACAGAGTTCAAGGTTAATAAAAGGTTTTAAAACGTTAAAGGAAACTACCCTACACTAGAATTGTTCTGTGCTGTTGCTAACATTTCATACCGTCAACATTATTAACATTTTGACTTAGTTTCACTCAAACACTGGCATTCATTGACTTTTCTTTATGTTTTAATGTTGTAAGTTTATTTTTAGACTCATAATATAGACTTAAATTGTATAACAATAATAATAACTAATCAGATGAACAACAAACATTAGCATTAAAGTAGCTAAACAACTATTTTGTCCTATGTTTTCAAATATCGATTTGATTCATCCACCATCTTTGCCATCTTTACCAGTTGGAATTGTAACAGTCGTTAGCTACTTTAATGTTTTCAAACATTTATTTAATATCCCTCTACCATTTTTGCAACATCTTTACTAAACTCTAGTTTCAATTGTCCTTTTTTTTTTTTACAAAATATAATAGAAACTACAATAACTAACAATAACAACATTATCATTGAAGTAGCTTAGAAGTATCTTATCGTATATTGCTTTCATTTTTTTCAAACATTTATTTGATATTTATCCACCATTCTTACCACATCTTGACCTAACTCTAGTTTCAATTGTACTTTTCTCCAAAATGTTATAGGAATTTCAATTGTATTGCAAAAATATATCTAATGTGCTACTACACATTAGCATTAAAGTAGATAACAACTATTTTGTTTTTTTCAAAATGTATCGGCCATTTTTCCAGATCTTTATGTACCTCAAGTTTCAATCGTACTTTCTCCAAAATTTAATACAAACCTTAACTATACTATAACTTACTAACATTAGCATTAATGCAGCTAACAAAAACTATTTAGTTTTTGAATGTTTTCAAACATTTCTTTGGTATTAATCCACCATTTTTGCCACAAATTTACCTACCTGAAGTTTCAATTGTACTTTTCTACAAATTATAAACCAAATAAATACAAAATGAAGCAAAAAAACAAACAAACCCTTCTTGCTGTTTAGAATTTAACTCCCATTAACTGAATAAGAAGTGACTTAACGGTTTAAAGCCAGATACTTTATTCAGACTAAGCACATAAAGCACAGATTCCTTTTAATTTTTTGTTCTGGTTCTTATTATGACACACTTGGAATCATTGGGAAAGTTCATTTCAATTCAGGTTGACTATTCATCCGACTCCAAGACTTAAATATGCATGAAATATGATTTAAGGAACGGATGAAAATGGTGTTATTAAACCCGTCTGAACTATTTCTTAAAAAAAAAAACTTTATAGCTCATCTTCGCTGATAAGATATTTTGTCTGCTCAGCTGAAATTAAGTTTTCCTAAAATCCCCTTTTTTTTCCCCCCCGTTTTTTTTTTTTTTTTTTGCTCCATCCATACTTTCCTCAGCACCTCCACTCCACCCCTCTTCCATTCTAAGATTGCCATCCCATCCTTCCCATTTCCCATATAGGCCTTTCTGGCTCTCACAACCCAATCGCTTTTCTTCATAGAACCCTGGCAGTGAATAATTCTGAACATGATAAATCCCACCTTAAATCCAGCCATGGGACTCCAACAGGGTTCCACATGTAATTCTAAGCCCTATTATAGGGCTACTAATGCCGGTTGAGGATGGCGAATCACGGCGGAGCCTGCAGCCATGTAAGAATTAGAAATAAATATGCATCGGTACCAGATAAATATAGCAGGCGGCAAATCTGCTCTGAGACTACGTGTGTGTGTCTGCGTCCATGTGTGTGTGTGTGTGTGCGCTCGATGGAAAAGCCACAATTTGCAGGCGATGAGATGAATTTGCAACAGCTCTCTGAGTAATTGATGGATTAAATTCAGTGGTTAAGGGGTTGGAGTTAATATGCGTCATAATTTAGGCAAAAGAAAAGCTCAATACCAAATTTTTCGGCGAGTATTTAAGGAAATGTGTTCCGCTGTCATGTCTGAACACCTGATATATCGCGGCGTCTCAATGCAGCTGAGGTCTCTATCGCCGCTGTTTATCTGTCTCATGAGGGAATTACTCCAGAACTAAATGAGGGCTGTAAGCTGGCCCGGGATTTCTTGCGTGAGGCGAGTCGCCCTTTTTTTGCGTCTTTGATGTCACAAGAATAACTGCTTTTTTAAAAAAAAAAAAAACTGTGCACCAACCTGACACGTATCTTAGAGAGCAGACGATCTCCTGTCGTTGGGAAGTTGGCCTTATTTCTTACATCCCATTAAGAAAGTAACTTCAAGATTGCTATTCGAAGAAAACATTCAGCTTCCAATATTGACAAGAAAGGATCCAGTTTTTCCATCTGTTTGTTGATTTGATTTTACAGTGGAAAGCAAACTCTGTCCTTCTGTCTTAGAAAAGTAAAATAGAGCGCAGACCTCTGCCAAGCAGCTTTTTTTCCAAGTGAAATTATAGTCCTTTTTTTTCTTTTTTAATTGAACCATAAATGATCCCAGCAAGGGGCACACACATAAAGTGCTTTGTTCACGGACGAAATAAGAAATTCCTTGTCTCATTAACATTTCCTGGCAACTTGATATTTTGTATATGACCATTTCATATCTCATATTTCAATGCCTAACGATATAAAACATTTCTATTAAAACAAACACAACATATTTAATGTTAAATTCAACAATTTAATATTCTGATGACTCTGAGAAACTTCTACAGGCCTCCTTGACAGATGTCAATATCCAATTTAACCTTTTGACTCCTGAGGTTTCATCAGTCCACCGTTGCAATGCATTGTGGGACTTGTAGTTGAGATAAAGACTTGTATATCTTTTTTAAGAATCCCAGAGAGTTTGCTGTGGCGTAACAGGACATGTTAACAGTGTCGTGCTTCCAGCTCCTGACTAATTACTTGCATCTTCATGACGGCGCCGTGTGATGACACAGCATGCTGGGATCTTCAGATGGCGCGAGTCGTCGCCGACGAGGGGAGGGCTCTCCTCCTTTTTCTCCCCTCGTTCCTTCGCACTCCTCCTTCTGCTCATCAGTTCAGTCGGTTCATCAGGCTCCTACGTGGAACACTTAGCCCTTAGGAGAAGCCACGGGTGTGTGTGTGTGTGTGTGTGTGTGTAACTTTTGATGAATGAATACATCTCAGACTGACTCCTCTTTTATCTGACTGTTTAATCTTGACTCTCTCTGTGTTTCTCCATTCTCGTTTGCTCTCTCTCTGAACCTCTTTTTCTCTCCTTCTGGCCTCTACTCCTCTATTCAAGACACTGGTTGTTGATTTAATTGGATTGTGCTGAACTCTGGCTCTCGGTTGCATCTCTTGTGATCATCTCCGAAGACTCTTTGACTCGCACTTCCTGTGAAGTTCATCTTGCTAACGCTGTGTGACTGGAGCGCTCTGTCAAAGGAAGAGCGCCTCCTCTTATTTTTTCTGTTTTTTCCAGGTGTACTTGTGGAGACGAGCTCATCAATTTGCCATAAAGTTTGTACACATTGTGAGTAGGTTAGGGTAACCCGGGTCTAGACCAGGGGGTCTGGAATGGGTAGTAGTTCCTCACTTTCTTTTCTGGAGAGGAAACAGTTCAAAAAGATCTCATACTATATTAAAGATAACTTTTTATTATTATTTTTATTGTCCAGGATGATCCAGTTCTAGTCTCGTTGCTTCTTCTCACCCTCAGTGAAAACCTGAGCATCTTCAACTCTTTATTTCTGCATCCTGTCTTTGTCTTAATCCACCGCGGGTGCACTCTCCTCATCGCTTCTCCTAATCTCTGTCCATTACTCTGTTTGACTGATCCCAAAGACTTGTACTCAATATGTTAATATATATTTTATGGAGGTCAAAAAGGCCAAAAAGGTTATTTTACCTCAAATATAAGAGGTATTCTGAATTTTTGCTCTCTTGATCTTACTATTTGAATTAGTCAATGACGGTTTATGATAGTAGTTAGTTCCTAAACTGACATTAAAGTAAAACTTTTCATTTTTATTTTACTTAGTCTGATTTGGTTAGCACGAACGCTTAACAACAAGAAGGTTGCCGGTTTGCTTCCAGGTCGGGAGGGAACCAACTCGTGACCTTTCTGTGTGGATTTTGTACATTCTCCATGTGTTGCTTGTGTTTACACTGGGAACTCCTGTTTCCTCCCAGAGTCCAAAAACATACAGTGATTGATTGGGAACTTGTCCCTAGATATGAGTGTGTGTGTGTGAATGGTTGTGCCCTGCGACAGACTGGCATCCTGTCCAGGGTGTCCCTCGCCTCTCGCCCGATGAAACAGGCTCCTTCGCTAACCCTATGATGGATTAAGCAGCACTGAAAATGAATGAATAAAAAAAACCTTATTCTATATTTAAGCAAAATAAAACGTTTTTTCTCTCTGATTCAATCTCTTCAAAGTTTATTTAAAATATATATACTTTAGAGTTCTTCTGAATTTTTGTTCTCTTGATTTTACTTTTTGATTTAGTAATTGATTGACTATGAGTGTAATTAGTTCCTCTACTGACATTTATTTTTTGTCGTCGAAAGTGTTTTGAAATTTATCAAATTAAACTTTCCAAATAAGCAACATTTTTGAGGATTCAGACAAAACTATAGTTTTTATGTATTTAAGTTAAATAAAAGAAAGAATTGACAATATTTATTTTCTCTTTAATCTGGTGTGTTTTATCTTATTTTCAGTTTTTGTATAAAATATCACCTATCACTATCACCTATGTTAGCTTCAGTTTACCTTTCAAAACTGATTCACAACTTTTATTTTGGAGGGGTCTGAAATGGGTCTGTATGTGAAAAAGGTTGTCGATCCCTGGTCCAGACGGGGGATTCAGAAACTACGTCTACGCTCAATGGGATAAAAACCGACCAGTCCACCACACCGGACTCGTAACTTGGGGGTTTGCCCTCTCGCCTCCCCTTCACCTCGGCGCCCCCCCCCACACCCTCACCCGCCCCACCTCCCGGAGCGCAATTGAGGGAGATGATTAAGACATCAAAAGCTGTGCTCCACCGTAGATCAAAACTCGGGGCTGACGGGCGAGAGCCTGATCCCACATAGACTTCCGCTGCAACCCACAGCCGGAGATTTGCCATTCCCAGCAGCTCTCCTGCTCCACTCCATTAGTATCTCCATGCCAATCGGAGGCTCCCCGGGGTTCGACATGTAGCCAAGGATGAGTCAGGGCTGTGCAATCAACCCCATCCACGGAGAGGCAGGTGTTTCAGCGTGTGTGTGGGCATCGGTGTGTGTGCTAGTGTTTATCATAGCTCAAGGCCTTTATTCACCCCCACTGTTTTATCATCCTCAACACTGAACAGCAGCAGCCCATCACACTGCCTTTCTATCTCCTTTTCTCTCTTTTCTCTTTGACTCTCCCTTGAGGGGCTTTGGTTCATGTGATTCCACGCTCCAGCTTTAGCTCAACTTTGCCATTTGGCAGTCTTGGAAGATTTTTTTTTTTTTTTCTGCTTGTCTCTCGTTTTTTTTTTTTTTTTTTTTTTTTACTCCTGCTGTTAAAGTGATGATAAAGAGAAGAGAAAATACATACAGGATCATGAGGAGATACTTTTCCCCGGCTTGTAAAGCAGAGCGTCTCATGTTCAATCCGCACCATGTCAGCGCAAAAGGGCGAGAACGAGCAAAGGGGAAATTTTCGGAGAGGAAAGAAATCTATCCAAGTATCTTCAGTCGAGGGAAAGAAAAAAGGGCACGATTCTTCTTCACTGAGAGATCTTGAGCGGAGCAAACTGTTTCACCTGCCTGGAAGTTGATTCGGTTTAAAACACTCTTTTCTAACCAAATTTTATAATATTTTTCAGATTTATTTTATCTAATGGGAATTTACTATCTTGAAATACAAAAGTCATTATAAATATAAGGAGTTTTCAAGAGTGTTATACCAAAGAATCTGTCATGGTTAGTTGGAGTAGTTTGCGACTTTATTTAGCCTCTTTATCACAAGTAGCCCATACAAGCTTAAAATAATAGTTCACCCAAAACGTCGACTCAGGGTTGGGATTGTTTATAGAGTAGTCCATTCCTTGTTATAGATAAAAATGTCTGTTCAATTTAATGTAGGGACTGAAGCTCAGCTGTCTTCATTTTTGTCGGAAAAAGATCTAAAGAAAAGTATATATTTTAAGCTTGATTGTAGCAGAAGTTTACAAAATAACAAGTGATACAGAGAGGAAGTACTCCGGATCAATATCGCGAGTGCATCCAGTTTTGGGTTAAGTCACCATATGGGTGAGTAGAAAATGAGTGTAGTTTGATTTTTAAAAAATGATATTAATGGAATAAGAAAGCAGCACAGATAAACAAAAAAAAACACAAATAAACAATGCTGTGTTCACTCTTCTTATGATTTCCTTGCAAGCAGAGATTATAAAAGTAAAAAAAAATGAATCTTTTTTTCCATTTTCTAAATATCAAAAGGAGTTGCCTACATATGGGATAGCAAGTTTGTGTGAGGATAAGTGTATTTGCTCGTAAAAAAAGACAATTATGTATTTCAAATAAGAGGAAACAGCTGGTTTTAAAAACACAGAAGTAAAAAAAGCTGTAGTTTTTTGAGTGTCCACTAGAGGCTGGCTCTAGATTACTTTTACCCAATTAAAAATATGTTTTTACAGCCTGGTTATAAAAAAGCTTTAGTCATTTTATTATTGTGTACATAGAACTGTATTATTTTTGCTTATTTTGCATAATTGGGGGCGTGGTTAACTTGACTGACAAGTGAGTGCGGTGTGTAGTAGCTGTTGAGCTCGAGCTCAATAGGCGTGGTATTACCAGCCAATCATAATTGAGCCTACCCAAACTCCGCCTCTTGACCAGAGTCTGGTTAACAACTGGTTGAAGAATTTCCAAGATGACTGCGACCAATTGACTTTGAAATTGTTCGGGATCTTTTTCTTTTCTGTCTTTCTTTTTGCTTGACGGCCCCTAACAACATTCACAGAATTTAATGTGGCCCTTGAAGAATACTAATTGCCCACCCCTGCCCTATGTATTTGACTCCAAACACGAAAACCCTTATGTCATGTTAACCCGCAGCTTACTTTTCAATTTATTTAATAACTTTTTGCTCTGTCACTGTAGGAGTGGCTCCTGGCATTAAGGACCTCAACACCTTCTACAGAAAAGGTCTGTTATATCGAGTGGGAACTAATGAAACTGGCATCTGAATTGATCTCGAATTGGCTTGTGGAATAGAAGCCAGAAATGGAGTTAGATTCCTCCAAGAGTCCATCGTCTCTCAGCCGGTCCACCGGTGAGTCGGGCCCCGGGGCTAAGCTCATTAAGGCAGGAGAAGTCCCTCCTGCGATGCACCTTAGGGCTGGCACCCCTCCCTGTCATCCTCCCTCCTTTAATTGAGTTCTCACTTTCCTTTATTTTACTGTCAGCATTCTAGCCCTCTCCTCGTCAGAGTCCCTTTTTTCAAGTGGCTCCACTGTTGCTTCCACCACTAGATGGTATTTGAGGGAGTAAGCACTTTCACCATATTAAGATGTGAAATTCATTTTGACACTGCACTGGAAATAGAGTGGAACCAGCAATATGCCCTCTCGCTCGTACGCTTGTCCTCACGCCGACACTCTCCCCGTCTTTTTCACTATTGTTTCACTCTCCCGTGAATCTATAGGATCTTCCACCCCTCCTATATCTTCCTGACCTGGACATGCCCCAGAGATATTTATTCAAAATCATATTGTAAAGGAAATCAATCCTTGGGGGTATATTTAAATGTCATAGGTGTCAACTGTTGCAGAGCATTATGAGATCTGTAGTATTGATAGTTTTCGTACTAATGCTTCCATTATTTTAGCAGTACCTACCAGAAAAAAAATATAAAAAAATATAATATAATGGGTTTTTTTGGAAGCCCAAAACTGTTTAAAATACTTTTTGCACCGAAGAGGTTATATGATTGTTAGCATCTCTCTGGCTGAATGTTCTTAACTATTTACAAGAGATGTTTACAACGGGAAAAGGAACGTACATTTATTTATAGCGATTTTCTAGATTTTGATTGGTTTTCAAGGAATCTTCGTTCACTTGTATGGCATCTAACTGCTGCTGCTAACCCGCTCGCCTCCCTTAGGAATAAATACATTTATAAATAAAAACTTTCAGAGGTTAATTGAGAACTTTGGGAAACAATTGTTCCTGTAGGTATGAGTGAATGATTGTCTGTCTTTGTGTGTTCCCCTGCGACAGACTGGCGTCCTGTCCAGGGTGTCCCCTGCCTCTGGCCCTATGACTATAGGCTCCCCGTGACCCCGACCCCGGGATAAAGCGGTTTTCAATGAATGAATGAATGAACAACTTCCTATGACTCTTGTGATAAAATTCTTTTTTTAAAGCCGAAAAAGGCAACATGCTAATGTCTGTGTTGGTCTAGTGATAACCGTTATTTTCTACCACTTTTGTATGCCTGGCACCTTGTTGATGTGAGCCACTGAAATTCTTAAATCATTCATGTTTTTGTTTTTTTGTGATTTCATTATATTGATTAGAATAAAAAAGAATACATTGTATTTGTTAAGCGCTTTTCCGGACACACCAAGAGTCAAACAAAGGACAAGACTGTAGTACAAGAAGACAATAAAGAGTTTTTTATATATTATATTATCATATACTGTACATGAAATTAGCTCCACTGTGAACATATGTGCTGCTTCAGTGAATTAATATGCATGATGATTAAATAAAGAAGAAGAAAATGAAAGAGCTAATTGGTATACTAATGTTTATTCATATGAAGAGGTGTAACAAAAATAAAAAGAAAAGATATCGAGTCAAATAGTGGTGACTTCCATTGCTATACTTTAATCGTCCAAACTACGTGGTACTGTTAAATATGCGATCAAATGTAGAGAAACAAGTGATCCACATGTAGGTTTTTTTCGCATGAGCAGCTACTGGTTACATGGAAAGCGGTGCATGAAAAGTCAAAGCAAAAGTGTCACACTGCTGGAAAAAAGCAAGGACCTGATTAAACTGCCAGCATCCTCTGGCAACAACCCTGAGCGTCTTCACATAGCTGTTGAAAGTCAGTGACTGTTTGGCTAGATTGTCCAGACTGTCACCCCCCAACACCCCCCCCCCCCCCCCCACCCCCTGAAATGATATGATGCAACTGGATAAAGAGCAGAACGCTCAGCGTGAATGGATGCACTTTGGCCGAGCGCTGGCTTTTCTTGCATGATTCTCATCACAGCTAAATGTTTGTTTCCCCCTCAGGGCCGTCGGCATCAAGGGATCTTGATAGTAGCTTGTTAAGTGAGGTGGATTCAGCCCTTTAGGGTTGTCCTAGCCTTAAAATCACCTCTCTTAGCGCCGCAACAGACGTATGCCAGTGCACATGACTGCATCCCCTGGTGTGCTGCGACTACTGGCTGGTGCTGCATACAGATGAACTTACACAGGCTGACAGACACGTTCGTCGCTGTTACGTTTGTCATGTTACATGTCTGTACGTCTATCTCTTACTGTCCGTCCGCCCCTCCATCCATCTCGATCCATCTCTTTTCATCCATCCATCCATCATCCATCCATCTCGATCCTTTAATTTTCTTCCATCCATCACATCCATCTCCATTCTTTTTGTCCATTCTTCTGTCCATAACATCCGTCAAACTATCCATCTATCTCTCTCTGTCTGTCAGTATGTCCATGTCTGTTTTTCTATCCATCCATCCATCCATTCATCCATTCATTCATCTCGATCCATCTCTTTTTGTCCAGTCTTCTGTCCATCACATCCATCAAGCTATCTATGTGTTTCCGTCTGCCAGTAGGTCCATGTCTGTGTGTCCATCCATCCATCCATCCATCCATCCATCCATCCATCCATCCATCCATCCATCCATCCATCCATCCATCCATCCATCCATCCATCCATCCATCCATCCATCAATCCATCCATCCATCCATCCATCCATCCATCCATCTCGATCCATCTCTTTTCATCCGTCCGTCCATCCATCCATCCATCCATCCATCCATCCATCCATCCATCCATCCATCCATCCATCCATCCATCCACCCATCCATCCATCCATCCATCCATCCATCCATCCATCCATCCATCTCGATCCATCTCTTTTCATCCGTCCGTCCATCCATCCATCCATCCATCCATCCATCCATCCATCCATCCATCCATCCATCCATCCATCCATCCATCCACCCATCCATCCATCCATCCATCCATCCATCCATCCATCCATCCATCCATCCATCCATCAATCCATCTCGATCCATCTCTTTTCGTCCGTCCATCCATCCATCCATCCATCCATCCATCTCGATCCATCTCTTTTCGTCCATCCATCCATCCATCCATCCATCCATCCATCCATCCATCCATCCATCCATCCATCCATCCATCCATCCATCCATCCATCCATCCATCCATCCATCCATCCATCCATCCTTTCTGTCTGTCAGTATGTCCATGTATGTTCTTCCATCCATCCATCCATCCATCCATCCATTTCTTTTCATCCATCCATCAATATATCGGTCTCTTTCCCTCTATATATCTATCCACCCACTTCCTCCCTTCATCCTTTCATCCATCCATCAATTCATCATCAGTTGTCATTATGTCTGTCTATCCATCCATATGTCTGCTCATCCATCCATCTCTTTCTGTCTGTATGTCCGTATATCTGTCTGTCTCTGTCCATCCATCCATCTCCATCCATTTCTTTTATATTCATCCCTTCATTCATCTATCCACGAATCAATCCATCCATCGATCTGTATCGGCATGTCCATCTGTCAGTATGTCCATCTCATTTTGGTGATTTTAATATAATGTCAATGCTAGTCTGTGTTGACAGTTTATACAATTTGTGGCCAAACATACAAGTGCAAATTTAGCTCGTATTCAAATTACCACACGTTAATATAAGAATATATTTTAATTCATCGTGAAGTCTTGATTTTGAGTTAAGTAAAAAGTAATAGAAATAATTTCCTCCATTTAGAGATCTCGCAGACCTAACAAGACACGCATGGTCTTCCAGCCTAATCTATAATGTAATAAAAGTAAAAACATCCAATTTAAACGATACGCCTGGTCAGACTATATTGCCGTAATTGACCGTTAATGCGGTCGGGCGGGCGATCCGGTAGAAACAGAGAGCAAACTTTCACCACAAATAGACTCTGGATGTTTAAGGCGAGACAGCTGAGGGAAAAGTTTATTTTCTCTTATGATATTTGGACCAAAAAAAAAAAAAAAAACATAGCATAAAGACGCAACAGAGCAAGGAGAAGGTGCAGGATAGTCCTGGAAGTGTTAGGCAGGTAATTGCAGTTGACAGTGCTGTCTGCCAAACAGTTAATTTGAGTCTAAGCCCAAGTCTCTTCCACTATACTGCAGCATGCTGCACAATCTGTCTGCATAGGTGCATGCAGAGACATCATCTCCTTTTCTCCCCGGCAGTAGAATTATGTCGTCAGCGAGATACGAGCGGCCACGTCTCCACTGGTAGGTGCACCATCCAATGTCCTTATTTCCCCTATAGTTTAATTTTCTCCCGAGAAATATTGAATTTTGGGCTGGTTGATAGTGTACCTGTCAGTGATAGGGCATCATCTCTAACTCCCTCTGACAGGTGGACCATTATATCTGTGACGGAAAATAATCCCCCTCTACTTTAAAACCAGCAAATTTCAGCCCTTTGGTTGGTGATTGTCAGGGTGCAGGAGAGAAAGGCCTCTTACCTAAATCTGCTCTGATCAGTTAATGACAAAACTTATTTATAAAGCTGATTGCTTTTTAAATTGAAAATAGGTGAGGTGATGGGTGCTCACTTCTTTTGGGGGGGAAAGGCATTGTCGCACGATTACACATCGGGGAAAACCTTGGCTTACCTGAGTTTGATAGAAAATTAATTAAAAAAAGACAATTCCCTTCTTTTTTGGTCTCAATTCAAAAAATGTACATCAGTCTTAATGCAAGACAGCCAGTCAAGATTAGCGTAAATACATGCTAAGAGTCAGCACGGCACTTTAGCAATACTTTAAAAAGTTTGACCCGAAACTTCTCATATTCTTTTCATCAAAAACAAGGATATAGATTTGTAACAAGTTAAGTATAACATGAATAATCGCGTTGCAATAAAAGTAGATGAAGTAGATCTTTCAATAAGGACTACAAAAATGGCCGAATAATGTTGAAATCGTCGTAGCAATGAATTGAATATTGTTTTAAATCAAAACCAATAACTGATATCTGTACTTGTTGCTGCATTTTTTTTTTAAATACTTAAACTAGAAATCACTTCAAACCTAAAACTAATGCCGCAGTTTGTTCATGTTAATGTTCTCTTTCTACGTAGTAAATATAATTTGGTCTTGATTCTTGTTGTGGAAGTTATTACATTGTAATTCATATAAATTCAGAGAGTTACTTATTCCAACAATTAGACATTGGTTGACACATTTCTTGGACAAAATAACAAATTCATACATGTAATGCACAAATCATAAAATTAAACTATATACATTCATTTAATCCAGATACTTACTATTGCAGTTCAAGCTGTTTTTTTTCAAACCCAACATGATACATTTCATCTTGATAACATTGTAGATTATTTTTGAAACCTGGAAAAAAGTAAATGGGCAAAAGAAAAGGAAGAATAAATGTTTGTTTTTTTTAAAACATTTTTTTAGCTTGATTTTGGGCCACAAAGGAACAGATATGGGATGTTGAGCCTTGACTACTAAATATTTTATTATTTATAATAATAAAGACATCAGTCTTTTATACAGCCAACAAAAATAGCTAATAAGTGGCCAAGAATGGCATTCTGGGAAACAGGAAAATAGGGCAGCTGAGGATCAAAACAATCTGATTTCACTCAGCTGTCATTAAGGTTGGGAATGCCCAGTGGCCTTTGGTCTACTGTACCATGGAAGACATCCGCCCTGTGGTCCCACGTCTCTGCAACCACTTGACATTTCTATCGACATTTCCCACAGTGCTCTCGCATTAAAGGGCGTGACATTTCATTTGCACACGATGTTGATTAAAGCGAACCCTCATTCTCTGCATGGAAAAAAAAAAAGAAGAGGGGATTACTTTATATGAAGCCCAGGGATGACATCATGTATATACAGGTGATGTTTTCAGCAGCTCTCAGCTGTTCCAGTTAACACGAGCGAGGGGGGAGTTTAGAAGCAGTCCATCAGCAGCACGTCACATTTACATCAGGGTCCACCTGCCTCGGCCGTCTGTCTGTCGACCTGCCAGAGGTTCTCAGCTGGACTTGTGATCTGACTCCAGGCCAGGTCTCACCTGCCACCTCGTATCGCTTCCTCCGCTCATAGACTGGCCTCAGGCTTGTCAGCGCCGGGCAGCCGGCCATCTAGCCTGAGCAGCTGACCACGAACCGACGCTATTCCAGGCTTAAGTTTGTGACTGAAGTGTTGTTTGGATTTGTTGGTTTTTTTCCAACATTCCCTTTGTTCAATCATTTTCTAAATTAGAAATCATCTTTAATAAGCATCATGCGAGGCCTCATGAAACCTGGACTTTTATGAGGAATTCCTTGAAAACAATGACAAGTACCTAGAAGATCCAGAGCAATTAACAATGGGTTTCGAACCAATGACTCTACACCAACATGTTTTGCACCAAAGACTGGTTTATTGTAGGCTTTATTTTCAGGAAATCCACAAAAATGAAATAACATGACGGCCAAAAACAAATCGTCTTTCAGACAGTAATGATCAGTATAGAATATAGATGATATAATTTATGTTGTGGCCTTGTATAAACTGCCCAAACCTGGTTGTTTTACCACACATTTAGCTTCTTCTTGTGTTGACTTTAAAATATGTCTTGGGTCAGAACTTGGGGAAAGAAAAAAAAATTGACATGATGAAGATTTCATTGTCCAATGATCATTACTGTCAGAATAGTTGTAATAATAATAATAATTAGAAGACTATAGTGTGGAAAATACCCTAAAATGTTGGTGAAATTTATCTCATAAAACTTCAATATAGATCATAGGAGTTAATCGATATATTTAGTTGTGTGTATCCATAGATATATATTATTTTAAATACATTATTGATAAACAAACTAAATTCAAATTAATAAAAGTAAAAAAGAGGTGTGGAGTAAGAATTCTCAGAAATAATTTTAAACATTTTTTTAGTGATCTTCAATTATTTATATCTTGTTGTTATAGGTGTCCAGAAAGTATCAACTAGTGTCCTTCGCTTTGTATTAAACAAAAATGCACCAAAATAAAAAGCCACTACAAAACCATATCAAGTTTCATAGATTTGTACTTGAAATCACTTTTGTTCCCTCAGTTTGCTAAACAATACTTCAGTCTAACCTACTTAGAAACCAGCAGCTAAACTAGGAGAGGTGTAAAGGTTAATCATCGCCTGTGAGAAGCTGCATGTAGTCGAATCATAACATGATTATCTTTTTCACTTTAACGTTCATTTATCTGTGTCAATTGAAAAGGCGACGTGTACACAAGACGCAGTGTTTCCCTGGACTGAGCTTGAATCAATTGGAGTGTCTCGTATTGCTGTGAGCTGTTTGATGACTATTACTCGACGCTGATAAGCTCATTTGCCCATTTATGATTAGCAAGTCGCCCTTTCACCTCGCTAGTGTTTCTCTAATTACAGTAGTGACAGCGAATGTCCTACTTGGATACCGTGTTACCCGCCGAGTCTTTAAATAGCCATTTAGCCGGGCGTACCTTTCGTGAATTCATAACCTACAAAATGGTTTTATTCTTTCACTGTTATATTAATGCTTCGACTAATTTGCGAAGAACTAGGTCTTCTACAGATATACTGTAGGTCTTTTTATATCTTTTGCATGCATCCGCTATTATGGAAGGTGTCGTGTTAGAAACCTAGCAAAGTGGCCTATTTTGAAACAGTTATTTCAGCGTATTAAAGCATGACTGCCGTGATTATTCAATTCATACCAATAATATTATCATTAATTGTTTCAAACAGTAACCAGAAGAAAAGAAACATAGCATGGAAAGCAGGAAAGATCATTTTCAAGACGCTAAAGGGACATTTCTGATGCAGCAAACACACATTTTAGGTTTTTATTAAGCATTTATTGATAAACTAAGGGTAATTTATAAATGATTATATTCAGCAACTTCTATCTGATTGCTTTAGTTTTTACCATCAGAAGTGAAGCTCTGCATCTTTTCTTACTTTTATTTTTTGCATCACAATCAACTTCATCTATCTTGCTTATTCTCCACTGATCTCATATTCTATTCCAATCTTCATTCACCAAATCCTGAATCTGAACGCTTAAACCTTGTATAATTAGCTGTCCCTCTTTGTTTTAATCTTGTCTTTAATCCTGAAAAGAAAACCTGGGAAACCTCGACTCTGACTCTGAGTGTTGTTGCCGTTGTTGTATAAACCTTAATACTATCATCTATTGAAAAACAGAAGTTTTTTTGCTTGTGTCTCTAAAGAATATATATAAATAGAGATGTGCATGTAATGAATTGTACGCCTAATCTTAGTAAATCAGTAAAAACTATGGTTCAGCCCTATGAACAAAGTCTGTGCCAAGTGTGCAAAGAAAACGTTCTCTAAATCAACTGTATATTGTTTCTTTATACCTTTGAGTAGTTTTTCGGCTTTTTCGTAGTCTTCTGCTCTTAGTCCTTAGTGTGTATTTGGTAGTTGTTGTAAAAAAAACAAAAAAACATTATAAAAATGATAATATTTTTATACAATATCTAAGTATCTTGCTGAAATAACTTTTTAAACAAAATGTAAGATAATTGTTGTGATTCATATATTTTTCTGGACAATATGACCAAATTAGTTCTGAAAGAACATTTTTTCAAATGACAATCTAATACATAAATCAAAGGTAGAGTAAGCAAGGGCCCAGATAAATAAAGGGAAAGGGTCGCCAGGCCTAACTTTGCCCAGATGTGTTCTATACTATAGCATTATGGGTTCTGATCCACATTCCTATTTCATGATTGCTCTTTAAAAACTAAAATTCATGTATTCACTCTCTTGAACTTAATCCCTTAATTAGGTCATGTTTATATTTGGTAAAGTTTGCCATTTACATTTGTTTGATCAGTTACATTAAATGTATATGAGCTAAATGCACCGGCAGTGATTTAACAATCATAACCAGTATAATGTTATTCATATATAAGACTTAAATGATCAACCGTCCTGCACTGTGAAACTATTTTCTGTCTCTGCCACAGTGGACACAAACAAACCTCCCCTCTGATATTCCCTTTCTTCAAGCCGGCCTGCTGCTAAATCAGCAAAAAAAGAAAAGAAAAAAGAAGCAGGACTGTAGTAGCGAAGAGAAATGGGTAGTGAAGGAGAGAATTGGAATTAAGGGAATAGAGGTAAGAGTGTGATAAAGCAAAAGCGAAAAGAGAGAAAGTGATACAAAAATGCGAGGGGGCTGAACCCAAATTGGGAATCTATTACTGAAGGTATAGGTACAGCAGCCCTCCTCTGTCTCCCGTAAACACACAGAAATGTGTTCAAGTGCAAGGGCTTTATAAGTTTCCCCTTCTCCAGAGTAATGTGCTTTGAATGGCTGGTAAAATGGGACTGGGAGAATTTCATTCCCGCTGCCTCCCCAGGCGACTCACCTTTGGCCCACCGATGATATGAGCCCTTTTCTATTTTTTTCCACTTTTACTCTCCCTGGTTCCCCTTTTTCCATCTCAGCGGCTGATGGAGAGGAAGAGATGGGCTACAGGGCTTATTTATTTAGCGGAATGAGGCAGGTGCGTTTTCCAGCGCTCAGATTAGCTCATCTGTTTATGCTAAATCCAACACCATGGGAAGCCCGGCCATGTCACAAGAAGTGTAGGGGCCCATTTTTCTCACCGTCTGCCGTTCCCACCGATTCCCGGTCCACTTCTCTGGCGGAGTCCAAATCACTGATACCGTCAACAGATGCCTCTAAGACGGCCCCTCCTGGATCGACTTACATAATAATTTATTCATTGATTCAATTGTTTTTTTTTCACCGGTTATGCTGTTTAGCTCTTAACCTGGATGTCATTACCTCAGAACCCCCTAAAAATATTAAAGCACGTTGAGTCTTGCTGTGGCCCCTAAAGCAACAAGAAATCATGAAGTGTTGGCTCTTTCAGCACCCACTTAGACGTGATGAATGGGCTTTGACGTTCACTAGCATTAGGTGCTAAAAACATTAGCGCGACGTTGCTTGGTTTGTTTAAAATTATAGTGTAATTTAAGCATATGCTTGCACTGTTCTGGCAATGTGTTTCTATGAGTGTGGGCTGAAAAAAGGACTCAGAAAGAACATTTCAGACATTTTTTTTGGAAAAAAAAGTCACATAAAATTACATAAAAATTGCAAATTAACTGTAAAACCACACAAAATTCCTCAAATCATTAAACAACAAAATACAAATGCAATTTGGATCAAATAAGGTGGGGAAATAGTGAAAGACCCCCCAGACTGTGGCCAAGTCTCAACGAGAATTTACCCCCCTCCCTCACCCCCTCCCTGAGAGTTGATTTTGAGACCCTTGCCTCAAACAATGACACCCTTTCCTCTACAAAACGTTTGCATTTTGAAAGGTTTATTCATAAAAAATATGACCTAAAGTGTCAAACTTAATCCATATGTGTAAATTCAGTTTGTCTGTTTTTTAGCTGTGAAAATGTTTTTATTAGTGTATTTATTGTGGCAATATAGCTTCACAGTGCAATACATTTTAGTTAAAAGAGAAGTTTTGGCTACAATAAATTTCCAAAATTGATATACACCAATCAATAGGAACACAGGGTATTTTACGTTTGGATTGATACATATTACTTTAAGTTAAAACGTTTTGTTTTGTTTTCGAAATGAATTTAGAAATAGCATATGTACTTTTGTATTCATAAATTAAAGATATAAAGGGATATTTTTGTGTTATATACAATGAAGAAATAGTAAGATATAAAAATGCTCTTATGAAAGCTCTAAAGGATAGTTTTTGTGTACTTTGTGTTCTAGGATCTTTTAAAGTTACTTTTCTACATTTTCTTAATTTATTTCTTTATTCTTTGTAGTTCATGAATTTGACTGTTAATGTTTCATTTTATTTATTTTCTTTACCTGGTTTTTAAACACATTTTCAAAAACTAATATTTGATCTATAAACACACATTTTTATTTACCCCAAATACAACAGTAACCTATCACATCATCAATGAGTTTTAGAGAAGTAACTGATAACTTCCTACTCTACAGTTCCTTTGTAAGTACTCGCTTTGCAATTATGAAGTATTTACTCCTTTACCAATTTAAATGGGAGTAACAAAAATGAAACATTGTAAATATTCTTAAACTTGGACAACACTAGGCTCCTCCTCCACTACAATAATTTGTGAAAAGAAAAACAACAGATCGACAAGAGCTCGTACTAAAGGTGACTGTTGGTGTCTTTGGTCAAAACACTTTCTCTGCCCGTGCAACTCATACCTGGGATTCGATACCAAACACAACATAGATAGATAGATAGAACTTTATTAGTCTAATTTAAGTTTAAGTTTAATCGTTAAATGTAATTCCATGTTCTAGATAATGACACCTTCAAGACAAACCCATTCTTCAAGTAAATAAAGTTCCAACATCTTGACAGAAACATTCTTCATGAGGAATCGTTGCTCACTTCAACTTAAAATCCTCATCCACTCCAAAGGTTCTGGTCCTTGAACTGTGACGGCTGGTTCTGCCTGGTCGCAGCATTTAACCAAAAAACGCTCAGCGACGCCAGCGTTATGACAAACAATAAAGGCTCCATTTCCTTCCCACCATCACCTCTGCCGAGCTTTTCATTTGTTTTATTTACATAGCCAACTTTATGAGCTTTCATCGGCTGGTTTGCTTATATATGAAGCTAATGGCCTCCCTGGGCTGTTTGTTGTGTGCGTTTGTTTGTGTGCGACTGGTTTATTTGTGTTGTGATATGAACCCATTATTTATACTCGAATCTGTTTTGAAAGATTTAAACTCATCAATACAGCTTCCTTTACTTCACTTTTTATCATAAAAATGAGTCTCATGCGTTCTGATATCTCCTGCTCCAAGACAAAGAGGAATTAAATCTGCTTTTTGGATATAGTTCAAGTCCCATATCTTGCTCTGTACCTCTTTGAAGGTTGCACATGAACTCAGAACTCAACACAAAAATACAGCGGGACATTTACGTTGTGGGAAAAATAACACTTCGAGCACCTTCGCTCCACGTTAAACACCCTCTTGTACCCCCCCCCCCCCCCCCCCCCTTGGGCTAAACAGAAATGGGTCCAGCTTAGGGCCATAATTGGTCTTGATCCTTGGGCTGCAGGCATATTCCAGCGGTGGGTCTGGATGGGGGGCTTGTTATGTGTCAAGAGGTGGCAGGGGAATGCCTGGCCAGTAATTAACAGTGTGCAGGGGACTGTGGAGGAAATTTAAAAGTGAATGGGGGAGGCCAGTTCATTCTGCTCGGCCTCTCACTCCGCCTCCTCTGTTTCTCATCTATTCACTCTTGCCTGTTATTGGAGCTGATGGGTTTATAGAGATTTTCACACTTTTGGAAGTCGGGGCTGGCATTGTGAATTTGTTTTTTCGCCTGCTCCCCGATTCGCACCCCCCTGCCCCCAGCATGCCACACACAAACACCCTGCAACGGATCACTTTTTTTTGCCCTGACGCGCTCTGACCTCACACATGTTCCCAACGCAATGCAGTAGAAGTAATGCGAGGATAATATTGTTGTAGTTATTTTAAAGTGGTGTTTGGATTTTTCTTTGATTGCACTAAAACATCAAAAATAATTTTGTTAGTTAGTGAATAGTAGATGTTTCTGTCCTGTTGAAATGTAAACTTTCATGAAAATAAACCCATTGAGTTTCTCGGTTGACCCTTTTCTTTTCAACATGTTTAAGCGCTTAAAATAGACAGAATATATCATATGACTTATGATTTACCAATCGCGGGACACAAATAATAACTTGGACTAAAAGTTGTATTGATCAACTTTGTGAGTCAATAAAGAATGTACATAATAAATTAACTTTTTAACCATTTTTAAATTGTATTCAATTTTGCTTTCACTTTATCCAAGAAATTCTACATGAAGGACGTTACTTTTTTAAAATTAATTATCAATCAGGTTGTTTTTTTTAAATGAAAAAAATTGATACCTTCTCATAAAAAAATGAATTCATAGTTTAATAAATTAATAATGTAATGTACATTTTCATTTAATGTACATTTTCATTTCATGATACGCTATAATGACTTCTCCTGAGTCGATGGTGGTTGTTATTAGTATTCAATTCATATTTGGTCTAAGGTTGGTTTGTCTTTTTGAAAAAATAATCAAACATCATTTAAAAGTGGATAGAGAGATAAATAATAGACTGGTGCTTTGTTTTTTTTCTTCTGATTATTTTGAAGGTTTTCTCCGCTTTATAAGCGAGTCTAAGGAATAGAAAGCAAAAGAAAACCTGTAAAACTTGACTTCAGAAAACGCAGCATTCAATAAAACTCCCAAGTTTCTACTTGTCTTTCATGAGCCGATACAATTATTAAATCATGTAATTTGCTTTTCTTGTATTATTATCTCTCTGTTGTCGGCTGTGTTTGTATAATGACATGTGAAATCAGTTATTTGCCAGATGTATTTGTGGTCTCAGTGCTTGAAAAATTAAAATAATGTAGTTTAATTGATAGATAGATTGACTTTATTAATCCCTCTGGAGATCTCCTTTGGGAAAAATTGGGTATTTGGGTAATTGTTACTTCATGTGAATCAAATAGAATAAATATGTGTTAACAGTTCATTAATTATAATCAATATAATTTCACAATTATGAATAATTTTCTTGGCTATTGATGTTTAGACAATTCAACTTTGTTAAAAAAAAGAGATGTTTTTTTAATATTAGTACCTAATGACAAGTGTTGTGTTTTCGTTTCAGACGTTGCTCTTGAGCTCCAGACTAAACATGCCGGGTCCAGTGTTTTGTTGAGTGTTTAGGTAGACGGAGAGACAGGAAGTAAGCGATGCGATGAGAATCTGCCAGACAGCTCCGGTGATAAATGGACGCGCTGCTAAATGAAGGAAAAAGAGGCCTCAAATGGGCCATTGCGGAGAAGCACTCGGAATTCTCCAAGAAATTGTGTAATTACGTGTGTGTGCGTCCATGCGCGAGTGTGTGTGTCTGCGAGCGTCGTGCCTGTGTGTGGTTCCGAGGGGGTAACAGGTGGGAGGTATGCCATGTCCTGGTTAACAAGAGTGTTATTGTGTTGTTCTGTCCTGCATGACTGGCCGTCAGCTGTGCAGGGTCATCCTTCTTCCCCCTTAACCCTGGAACACTAACACGGCAGCCACGCATGCCTGCACTCACATAACACACACGTTTGGAGACACATAATTGGGCTCAAGGACACAATCACACACACACACACAAGCAGATTCTGTTATGCATCAGTTGGTGGCCAGTAATTGAATTGGGACATGATCAGTGATATTTCCGATACGGTGCCCTGATGCACCCCAGTGAAGAGGCATCTGCTCGCCACAAAGATGTTCAAGGCTGTAGCCTGCACACACACACACACACACACCCTACACACACACACACACACCATTCCTCCTCTTAAGTCACTCAAACGTGGTGCCCCCGGGGCACTCTTGCTGTTCTGTAACTCTACCCAACGACAATACTCCCTCAACTGCTTGGCTGTTTACCTTCTGAAAGAGTTAAAGTCTTCCACTTAAAGGATTACCTTACGTTTCCCTGAACCCCTTGCCCTGCTCGTCCTGCGCTCTCACTTCAGGCGCTCGCATTCTGAGCGTCACGTCGGCCTGATCGCCGGCTGACAGCCGCATAAAGACGGCGATGAAAAGAAGCTGCCGTTCCGTGGCGGAGATGAACTGTGTCGTCAGGTCAACTTTTGGAGTACAAATAAAAATGCGCCTTAAGTGAAAAATTAGGAAGTAAATCAATGTTGATCTGGAGCTACTTTTGATGAGAGAAAACAACAATGAAATGGACAAAACCTTATAATCTTCATGCACTAAGAACACCCTTTACTTAACCATTGGGTTTTCTCTGCACAAACTACAGAGACAAAAGTTGCTATCTTGTGTAAAACGCATTAATAACAATCCACAGCTAATGTTGGTATTTATCTACATTGTGTCCAACTTAACTTAACTTAAAATCTTAACAAACTAGTCTGTAAATTCTGATGAAGATTCAACTTATTTCAGATGCTTTTTTGAAGTAACAGTAGGATTGTTTTTGCTAATATAGTGGCAAATGTGTACAGTTAAATAAATAGGTAAACGCTGACATGCCAACGTTAAATCTTACTGAATTATAATAATTAATAGGAGAAAAGTTTTTCACAACGACAAACCTAAACTGAAATGTCAGTTGAATTCTTGATAAGATTCTAACATTAACCAAACATATAAATATTTAAAACAAATGTAATTACATTTTTAATCCTTGTGTTATCTCAGGGTCGAGGCCTGAAAACAAATGTGTCTCAAGTATCCCTTGTGTTGACGACCTCCCTGGCTTCCATATATACATATGCAGTGGTGGAGGTCCTTCACCTTGACCCTGAGACAACACAAGGGATACCACAAACACATTAATTTCCGGGCCTCCAGGTCGCTTTGACCCTGAGATAACACAAAGGTTATTTAAAGAGTATATATTATTTAATGTTACAGTTATTATGGTGTCACAATAAAACAGAGAAAGCACATCTATCAAGGAGCTTATTACATATGAATGTACAAAACCGTGATGTATAAACAAATCAATAAAACAGGTCGCAGTCCAAATTATAAAAATGACTTCTGCTGTTACTTAACAAGGAAAACCATGTCAAATAATAAACGACACATTTTGCCGCAACCGGCACATTACAGTTTATTAATTTGAGCGATTCAAGCAGGCTGACATGTTTCATGAAGTCAATTTCTCATGGTCGCTACACAAATGAATGATTAAACCTGAATAAAAAAGAAAACAACGCCACTATAGCCGATCAAAATTACATGAAAATGATGAATCGGGAACTCAGTGTGTACAAAGATTTAAAGTATAACTTTATAATTAACTTTTGCAGGGGAACACTCTTTTATAAAAAATATTTTTATATTTATTATTCATCTTTTAAATGTCTTATATTTTCTAAATCTCCAACATTCCTTCCTGGAGTGTCAATCTCTCACTTCTCTTCTATGCTAAAGCTTCTCAAAGTAACATTTGGCAGCAGAGAAAAATCAAGTGTCCGCGACTGTATTTCATCCATTAATGGGACCTAAAGTGCTGATTGTAACTCTTACGAGTTCAGAGCGAGGCGTCCTGCTGCTCTCCTCCTCTGCTCTCTGAAGTGGACCTCAAGTGGTTTGACAATTTCCAGCCTCCCTCACAAAGCACCCCCCTGCTGGGCAGGGGGGCGGGGCCACGTGAGCAAAGGAGGGGCGTGGACTCGGTATCATAACCGACGGACTTGTTTACTGACAGACAAATTGTTTCCCTCCCCTGCACTGCTCCTTGTAAGGCTTTGTTTGGCTCTCGGCGTGAACCGCGGTGGGTTAGAAGTGAGAGGGTGTGTTGGGGGTGAGGGGGTGTAGGGGTGAGGGGGAGTCACCCCTCCGTCACTCTGAAGTGCGACTGACCCGGGCTGGCAGGTGTGTGCGAACAAATGTACGTCAGAGTCATATTCTAAGCTCCCGCAATACGTGCCAGAATGCACTTTTATTTCCAGAATTCCCTTTCGTTTATGAGCCGCAGGCACGTCTGAGATAGCTTCGCTCAGTTCGGTTACTGTTGTCCCGACCCACAACCACTTGTCTCCGGGCGGAACAAAAGCCACATAAAGATCTGAGGGATTGAGAGTCTGATGCCACCGAGCTCCCTCTTAATTACGGCTTCCACGGAGCAGGAAATACCGGGCTTATGTGAGGTATCAAGCTCGGGCCTGTGGCACGAAGATGTCCATTCTGTTCTAATCCGCCCTCCTGAACAAACATTTAACAGGGATGGAGCCACTTAACAGGTTTATTTGTGGGCAGGATTGACGGATCGAGGATACAAATCAGTCCGGTTCTGATAGTCCACGTATTTATTTCTTGTGTTTCATGTTCTCGGCTATTAGTTCTTTAGCTTGAGAAAAAAGTGTCTAGAATCTAAATATTGGGGAAAAGCTAATATACAAATGGTTTCCAAGCGTCTAATCTATCTTATCGAATAACTTTCCTTTTCATGTGTATTTTATTTAGCAGTATAGCTAAATTCTATTAAAAAAATAAATCAAGTTTCAGTAATTTTCTACTTGCCCTCATGTCCACTAAGGGTTGGGATTTATTTTCTGTAATCTGTTTCTTTTAAGAGTCAAAAATGTCCGTTTTAATGAAGCAACTGATTCTCAGTTGTCTTCGTCTACATTTTTGTCCAAAAAGACACACTTAAAAACATGCAAATTCCTTCCAGTCTTCTACACAGGAAGCACGTGTGATATTTACCAGGACTACTTCCTGTCTTTGTAGGATGTTAGCCTAGCAGCTAGGCTAGCAGCATCCGTTAAAAACAAATCTTAAAGTACAGACTTTTTTAAGGTTTTTCCTGAAACAATTCCTTTTGCTTAGGCTTAAATACAAGATGACAGTACAGCTGATCAGTATGGAGGTATTTGGAAGATTTTTACTGTGTCATTTTAGACAAAGTCAGACAACTTTTCTATTCTTCTATTTTAACTGTGCTCCAGTCGCTACATTAGCATGGACATACATTTTGGTCTAAAACTCTAAAAAGGAACGCATTTCTCTGAAAATAATCCCAGCAATTAGTCGACATCAGAGTGAATAGAAAATGAGTGAATTTTCACTTTAACTACACAATATCCCTGTGTTTTAGGGTTTCAGCAAGAGGGTGTTTGGTCTCAATTTTTACTAGATTACTAACATCATTAATTTCGGCCTGAGCGTCCGATATGGTTGTTTTAACTCCATCGAATAGTAGTTTTTAATTGCAAAAAACCTGTTAACATTGGACATTAGGCTTCTACGATTCTTTATACAGAGAGCCGTTTCATTTTCTATATCAAGCCACTCTCAGTCAAAGCTGGAAACTTCCTTTTTCTCTTTTTACAGTGACCCTTATCGTACTTGATCCTCCTCTAGAAGACACATCAAAGTTTCCAATGGTCAGGTGACTTTGACATTGGGGTTTGTCAAAATTAAGGCACTAACTTTTAAGGTAGAGTAGGAGCCTAGTTTAAAAATACAAATAGATGACATTCAATGAATTTCCCCTTCAAAACCCAACCTTTACTTATGCTGGATTCAAACCTACAACCATGTGTCTACATCTACCCATCACCGTTTGACATTACATTTTTGATGCGACTGAACCCGGCGTCATTGACTTTCGACACGGTGATCCCAACTGTTGGTCGAGTCCGTGCACAAAACAAGCACTAAAAGTTTAATGTCATGCTTGCCTCCCGAGGAATGCAGTAGCCAGCTGACTACCGCGGCTCATGAGAATGCCGTAGTTGCCAGGAGGGGAGAATTTACATGAAGGTGCCGCTTCCAGTTTATGTGCTCCGCATGACCCCCGCATGCCAGCCTGTGCACATGGTATGTGCATGTGTGTGATGTCCGTGTGTTTTATGGCGGCTGCGTGTACATGTGCTGCTTGTTTTTCAAACACTTCCAAGTCTGAACGAGGGCGTTTATGACTCTTGTGTCACTCTTTGTTGGTGCGTTATTTTAGTGTCATCAGAAGTTTTCACAGATATGTTATCAGATAAAAACTGATTTTTAAAACGATTGGTGATGAAGATACAGAAATAAAAGTAATAGTGATGCACTTTAAAGGCTTTTTTAGGATAAATAAATGTTCACTTTTGACTTTAGAGATTAGAAAGAAATGAAAATAAAACAAGATTATTACTTTTTAATGCAAAGTATTTGCTTTTGCGTTCATCTATCAATCCAATCTATAATTATTAGACAGAAATGATATTTGTGATTCTGCAAAGATACAAAAGACAAATGCTTTTGCTCGACGCTACTCATTTTTCCAGGAGGTATGTGAAATATCACTGACCCTAGAGACCCCCCCTGACACTAAAGTACGACATGTCACAGACTTACATTATTACATAGAGGTGTACACTTAAATACACTCTTGCATGAACACACACATATACAGATCATGTGCGACATGAACACACGGTGCAATATTCACATCTTCACGAATGCCTGACAGGAAAGTGAGATGTCATTTTTAGTTTTTACTTTAATTAATTTGTATTTTAATATTAAATATGGTCATTGTCAAAAATTGCAATATTTGTTTTTACATAAATGATGACATATTTAATGTGTAAACAAAATAAGTAGCTCAAAATATTTAAGATAATCAAGCAAAAATCTATGTATTAACAATATTAATTATAAAATGTGTTAATTGTGGACATAGAAATTCAAATTAATTACTTAATTTGTCTTTTTCTTTCTTTCTTAATTCAACATATACAAATGAACATGAATGGAATTTGAAACATATGTTAATTTCTGTTTAATTTATCATTTTTTTGTGTGACAACACACACATGTTTTATTTAATAAAAAAGAAGAAGTCAAACGTATCTTGTTCAGGCTAAAAATCCATTCATTTTTCTCCAATGGTTTTTTACATAAATGATGACATATTTAATGCGTAAACAAAATAAGTCAAAATGTTTAAGACAATCTTGGAAAAATCAATGTATTAACAATATTAATTATAAAATGTGTTAATTGTGGACATAGAAATTCAAATTAATTACTTAATTTGTCTTTTTCTTTCTTTCTTAATTCAACATATACATTTGAACATGAATGGAATTTGAAACATATGTTAATTTCTGTTTAATTTATCATTTTTTTGTGTGACAACACACACATGTTTTATTTAATAAAAAAGAAGAAGACAAACGTATCTTGTTCAGGATAAAAATCCATTCATTTTTCTCCAATGGCAATATTTCTTTCAACCCATCAAACTTCTTCTGACAATCTCTACTTCCATATTGACCGCTTTCCAACGGCTGCTCACTCACTTCTGGACCGAAGTGTGTTTTATTGTCTCAGAAAGTGTCTCGGCTTCTAAATGAATAGTTTAGGGCCTCACTTGGCCCCGACGATAATTCAGTGCACAACCCCATTTGTGTCTCTCACCTTTTGCATTAACCACATTTCTTCACCGTACCTTCGCTCCAGACTTCCAGGTCATTTCCACTTTCCTCGCTACTCAATAAATATGTTCTTTGGAGCCTTTCCCAGACGAGGGCTGGCACGATTATTCCCAATCTGCTCTGGTGTTTGACATGGATCCAGAGGACGGCGAGGGGGCAGCGGAGGTGCTGCTGCTATTCCTTAACTTGAGGAAACAGTGGAGTGAAGGGGGGTCGATAGTTTAGGGATGTTAATGTTTCGACAAGCTTGTTCTTTTAAATATTTAAGAAGGGAACTTCCTGCTGGTGGTTAGAAGTTATGGACAAGCGAGGAGAGACTTATGAAGGCGTGTCAGAGAGAGGTTTGAGAAAAGGTGGAGAGGGAATTGGAGGTAAGAACATATAATGGAAAATTATAGTTTTTTTCTTTCTTTTAATAGAATCTGTTGATTCAAATGCGATTTTTTTCAAACTTGGACTATATTTAATTAAATAAAGACATATTTAAGATTCTTTAAAATGTTGATTGTATTGATTATTACTGTCTGATAGCTTTATTCTGAAAAAAAACAAAAAAACATATATACTTTGAAGTAACATTGACTTGTTTCAGTCAAGTTTACTCCAAATATAAGGGAACATCTCTATACGAATGAGTTAATTCTAATTGAGAATTATGGTGAAATATATCTTTCATGCAATAAACATTTTATTAATTTTTTTATTGATTTATAGTTTTGGTCGGTGTGTCTAATGCCAACATTAAATCACTATGTGTTTCAAAACTTACTGGGGATCCCTGCCCTGCCCTACTAAATTTAATTCAAATTTAACTGAATGTTTTGGGAAACTCTAATAAATCCTGCCCCTCAAAATTAACCAAAACATATATCTTAGAAAATTAAACATCATGAAACTGAAATTATATATCTTAGTATCATCAAAAAGGGATATATTAAGTTAAAATTAAACACTATAATAGCACATGGCCCCATGAACAATACATTTTAGTTACTCAAATAAGGTATTGATTATTAAAATCTTATTGTTGATAACATTTTTACTTGCACTAGAAAAACAGTCTGAACGTTTTAACTTTTAAAAAAACTGATCTGAAAGTCGTGTTCCCTGACATTTATATTTTTAGTCAGAGCCATCATTTCCTCGTCCAAAAACCGTCGTCCCTTAGTAAAGAGCCTTTTTTTTCTCCTAGTGTGCCTCTTTAAACACTTCATTTTTCATCACTCTCGTCAATTTATTTGTCCTCTCATCCTCTCTCGCACCATTCAGGACTGCTTACTCAGGCTTAAGTAATCTTGTGGTAATGGTGGCGTTAAGTGGCCTGTTTGAACAAAGTGTGGACGAAAGAGAGCGAGAGAGGAAACATGTTTCAGTGCTTATTTACGGAGGGACGATCTGCTACTGTAGATCCGCTCGACACTTATATGAGTGTATGTACTTTTTCTTTAATGTAAAAGTGAACCATTTAGGAGTTTGAAATGTTCAAGACAGACCTTTTATTGTGAATTTCAAGAGTTCTTTGGCATAAAAATGGTTGAATAAAGTCAGAAATTAAACATAAATCCAAAAAATAATGTTTCTTTTTCTGCAGACCTTCGTCATTTCGTAAAATGTCGTCGAGAAAATGTCACCTTGTGTTCTCTTGTGATGGTTAATTGTCGCGTGAAGTTATTGGATCTAACTTGGCCGCGGATTAAAGCCGCGATGACTTTGGTGCAGAGCAAAGGAACTTTTGGCTTGGGCTCGCGATGGGACAGCCGGGCCAGGTTTTCATTAGATGAATTCCGCGTTGGCTCGGGGCCAGACGCGATGGGGGCCAACGTACAGGAGCCAAGCGTTATAGTTATAGCAAGGTGCTCTCTGACGCCGGCCTGTTCTTCTCAACCACTTTTTTTTTTATAGAATGGTGACTTTTTAGTAAGTGTTTCTTCTAAAGTTATTGACAATTATTAAAGAATTGTGTCTCAGAATCATGTGATTAAATTCTGATTCATAAACTTCAATATTCTGAATCAAACTTGGGGTTTTTCGTGGGTCATCCCAGGTCAGCAGACACACTACAAATAAACTACTTTTCTTATTCCACAGTGAGTTCCTTTACCATCCGAGCTCGGTCCGCGAAGATCCACTGCAGGCCCCGCAGGTAATAATAGCAGTGGATGGATGTGTTGAAGTGTACTTGTGTGGCTTAGACTTTGCCCTTCAGGCTGCTGTAAACATGACATTTAGAGTGACACGCTGACACTAGAGGTTCACTCAGATGTTTCTGGTATTTTGACAGGCAAGAGTCATGAGAAAAACCTTCAGAAAAAACGACCCATCATTTTTGAGTCGGACTTGAAAGACCAGAAAGATACTGTTTTTTTTATAAAAAAGAATATGAACAAGAGGCAGTCTGAAGATCGAGACTTGACTTTTTTATTTATTAATTCTACATTTCTCCCTTTTTTCGTTGTAAAAATGACCAAAAATATACAAAACATTTTATAAACATCTACTGCACATGGTCCTCAAGAGGTTCTGCATAAGTTAACAATTAAACTGTAACGTACATGTTGATAAAAGAAAGTGATATTTGGAAAACTAATTTGGAATATGGTGTTCCAGTAGACAAGTGAAGATTCTCTAAAAGCAACAGCCTGTATTAAATAAGTTATTCCAAGTAGCAACTGAATTATTCCACTTTAAAGAATTGGCAAATTCAAAAAATACCAATTAAAATGAGTCAAAACTAACAATAAAATTATGTATTTTGTAGGTTCAAAACACATGACCAACCCATCTATGGGACGAGGCAGTGAAAAGAAGTGAAAATGAGGAATGAAGGTTTCTGAGAAAAGGAAGAATGAATTAAAAGTCTTTTAGGTAAAACAATAGAGTCATAGCAAGGAGGTTAACATTTTCTGAATTAAAAAAATGAAAGACTCTGAGATACGAGGCCAGTACTGTGGATGGGATTTTGATTGCGATGAATGGATTGTCCACATCGTAAGTGTTAACAGAAAAGTAAAAACAGGACTAAGAACTTTATAATAAAATAATAAAAAAAAACATTTGAATCTTGGGCTCTTTCTTTCTTTTGGTGGCAAATCCTTGCAATGATTGCTTTAACTTCCTGCAAGTGTGTACCAAAAGTGTGTGTGTGTGTAGCTGATATCTATCTGGGTTTAAGCTGATTAGTGTGAACTGTGGCCAGGTTCATTTGCATACGTTTCTTATCTCATTAGATTGGTATCAGCCTCTGTCACCGTGCAAAGGCCTCGGTCGGGGATATGTCTTCGTAACCGTCTCCGTAAACACACACACAATCCTCCCTCGACGCCGCCGGCTAACAACAAGTCTAATGTGTAACACCAGCCAAGAAGTGCAGCCTCTTCATCTCCTCTTGTCGCCACTACACTGCTGTCACGGCAACGCATCACGCCGTGTCCTCGGGCCCTCCGTGTCCCTGGTCTTATCAAGGTCATTAACTCATATCTCTTGCTCCAATCTGAGCGGTGTCATCTTCGCTTAACTCATTTAGCTCTCGTCCCCCTTGTTTGTCTTCACTTCACCTTAAGTGTTGCAGCTGAGAGTCGTGCGCGAAAATTTATGTCCGTGTCCTCTGCGCGTCTGACCTCGGGCTGGCATTGCAGCGCCGCACGCGAACTACTGAACTACGACCTCCGGGAATGGATTTAGTTTCCGCCGTCATGAATCACATTTAAATCTGTCGAATGTATTTTTTGTTGTCATGGAAAACATATTTAGACGGACATGAGCAACGTGTGTGCGCACCATTGACTCCATTTACAGTATGTGGCCCTTGTTATTAGCGAAGGAGATTATTAAAGATGTTTCTGACAACTATTTAATTAAATAAACTTTTTTCCAACTTTATTGTAAATTTTACTTGTGTTTTTCATGATTATGTCCATATGTGTGAAAAAAAATGTTTTTGTCCACATTTGTTATGTTGAGAATCAGATAAAAAAGCAATACTAGAGAATATATAATGTCGTTTTTATAATTAATGGCCATATTTACCTCTTTATTCACTTATTATTTTTGTTTTATTTGATTTATTTTTGTTTTCTCATCATAATAAACTTTTTTTCATCTTCATCCCTTCTTCATTTTGGCTTGATGGCATCTACCAAAAGTCTCAGTTTAATATTTGGCCCCTGAAGACATTTCAATTCCAAGCCTTCCCTACAACATCACTGATATACTTCATTGTTATTTGTGTTTTTATATGATAAGAAGGTTGAGTACAACAACACAGTAGTGAGTGTAACGACTATGGTAAAGTCTGCAATAGTATAATATGTCAGTTTTAAGATGTGCGATTTGGTTCTGACAAGAAAAGAGTGCAAGATTGATTCCCAAACACCTTCAGAGCCGTGAGTGAGATAAGGACGTTAATAGGTAGAACAGAGAAGTTAATTGGCTTAGAGCAACATCTTCAGTCTCCACACAATATTCCCTATCTGTTACTAATCTGTTTAATTTCATTGTTTGCACCAACACTGAGCAGTGTGGCGTTGAATTAGGAGCAAATAACATCTGCATTTTATTTATCAAAAGTCGAAAAACCTACCTTTTTTAATCACAAATCGTGATGGAAATTAATAGCCGTGAAACATTGAGTTGACTATTGGCTCGCTAGGCAAGAAAACATGTACATTTAAAACCTTTTTTAACTTTATGTTACCCTTTACCTCAAGCCGCGCATTTGTTCGAACAAAAATCCTCTAATTTCATAAATTCTCAAAGAGGACAGAAGACGCTGTCTCAAATCAAACACTACTGACACTTGTTAGCGCTTTTCGCCAATCGAAAACAAGCCATTAGGTTGTGTTTCATTGTGTTATTATTGTTGTTTTGTGGTAAAATAAGTGGTTTCTTGGGACATTTAGGTCAGTATCTGCACCGAAGACTCGTCGTCTGTGACGTATCTTCCATTTAGCGTCATCTACGTCACTAAGATGGCGGCTTTTAAGGGTTAAAAGTGTCCATGGATCCACACTCAATTTTCTGGCCGTTTAAGTGTGCAAATTCAGTAAGCACTACATTTTCACACACTGCTCAATGTGGACGCATTTGTGTACTCAAAATATAAACTGTGTTTGCTAGCTTTAGCTAACACCTAGCGGCATACAAAGTGAAAAGAAATTTCACTAAACGAGGGGTGGTGACAATGAAAAGTGTAAATATAATAAATAAATCAGGAAATGAGTCACATTGTCTTCAGATACTAGTAAATAATAAAGAATATATATTTTTAATGGGTTCAGCAACTCCCAAAACTAACTAACTGAGGCAAACACCTACTTTCAGAGCAAATATATTTTTTAATTAAATCTATTTATTTAAAACCTCTTGTTTCTTAACAATAAGCTAAACTTCCTTGTCATATGATTCTCTTAGTAAACTTCAATTGTTTTGTTTTTTCCAGACACAGAAGTTCCAGGAAGTTTTGTTCAAGCTTTTATTTCTTTTGTTTGATAAAACATTTTCTTCTAAACCTGACAAATGCCCAGAGTTGCACAAAAGAAAAACCCTGCTGTTTTACCTCTTAGTGACTTTTTTTTGTAGCGTAATATGTTCCTTCTTAGCAATGAAAGCCGTACATATACATGCCTGCGGGTGATCTGTTAGTTGGAGTTTAGTGGGAAGAGGAGAGACAGCCCCTAATATCTCTGTTTCCTTCAAGAGGCTAATGCTTTATTTATAACGCCGCACCCCCCAGGTGTGCACCTCGGGTCCCCAAACAGCCCTCGCGCTTCCCCACAGGTATTCTCCGTTGCCTCTGCACCGCGCCGCCTCGCACACCTTCACATGCCTCGGCTTTCAACTTCCCACTCCTGCGGCTCCGTAAGAGGAGGAAGTTAAGAGGAGAGGTGCGTAGATTGACGCTTGTAGAATCTGCCGACTCAAGCGCTTTTTCCCTGGTCTCCCATGCCTCGCTGCAGGTTCTCTGGTGTGTCGGCGGGGAGAAACCGAATCCCCAATCCTCCAGCCCTGCTAGCTCCTGCCGAGCCGCACCAACGACACAGAAAAGGGAATGAGGAATGGAGAAAATGTGGAGGAAAAAAGTAAAACAATAGAAAAAGAAATCAAGGAGGTGGAGGGTGGAAGGGGGGAGTATAGTTCCTCTTTTAAAAACTTGGGAGACGGCTGAACCCCTTCTCCTCTCGCCCAACCTGCATTTCTGGGTCACTAGAGACGTTTAAACTGCACTTATAATTAACAGCTATTTTTAAACAGGGAGGGCGAATTGGAGCGGTGGCGAGGTACAAAAGCATTAAAATTGCCCCAGATTCGCTATTGAATAGGACACATCAAGGCAATATGCTCGCAGATCAAAGTGAGCGCGGAGAAAGAAGACAGGGCCGATCAGCGGGGATAAATTGTTTCCCCTTTATAATGTCTTGAGAATGGACCTTTTTCTTTTTTTTTTGGGAACAATTTCATAAACGCCATTCATTACCGAGGTCCAGGCCAGACACCTCTTCCTTTATTCCCGCCTCCCTCGATGGCGGCCCGTTTCCCACGTCGCCTCGTCGGCGCCGGCGCTCCGGAGTTTTTCGTAGCCGATGTTGCTGCAGGCCCCCGCGATGAAGATGTGCATCGTCTGACACTCTTGGAATGAGAGCCCTAATAGAAGGGGAAGTGGTTATCACAGAGCTCCCCCAGGACCAGCCTCTGTGTGCCTGACGCTAATTATGGCGCATGCAAATGAAAGTGCAGCGTATGAAGTCGGCACAGCAGACTGCCTGGAAATACTTTCCCCTGCTTCCTCTACGGTGTTGTGACTAGTCTGGGGCGGGCTTTTTGTGCGTTAAATGCACACATCATACATCCGATTGACCCTTTGCACTTTTCTTCTGAAAAAACCCTCCTCAGATCTCCCTCCTCGTCTTGTTTGTCGGTTCTTTTTGTCGGCTATTGGAGCATCAAGGATTAGGAGTGAAGGAATTGGCCGATCTCTGTCTCTCTTTTCTTTGTCTCTCTCCGATGCCAGAAGAATCTGCCGCTGAATAGAGATGATCTCAATGGAGAATTTTTTCTATAAATACCGTCACCGTTCCAAGGCGAACCTCGCGAAGACGATATCTTGTTAAATCAAATCACAAGTGCGCAGACATCGACTCCTCGCGTCATTTCATATTCTACGTCTGCTTCTACAACATTTAAATGTGTTGCTTTTTTTTTCCTGTATGTTGACCATCTTATGTCCCCCATTAGCCTCCAGTGCCCTGACCAGTATTTCCTCCTCTCTCCCTTCCTGCTTTCTCTAATGGGTAATTTAGCCATGCTTGCCTGACATCTAGCCTATTCCTTGTTTTGTTGCTATGGCTACGCTGGTCCATGAATTGCTCCCTTGCTCCTGTGGCCTTTCTGCGGATGTTATGGATGTCTCGACTATTAGAGGGCAGAAGTGCTAAACAGGCAGCGCGCACAGTCTCGACTGTTTAAGATAAACAAGCTGGCAAATGTTCACGATACTATCTGCAATATAATGGAACCCAATGCTATCTTAGGGTTTCTTGGAAATTAAAGCTCGGCGATTGTGGTGAGTATCTTTTTGATTAGGTGTAAGTTGGACACATTGATAAGTAACCTCTGCTGAGGAATGAATGTGGTTGTCGTTCTGATCAAAATAAACCCAATGGCCCCAAGCACAAATGGGTTTATGGTATCCCTTGTGTAGCCTTCCTGGCTGTTCTCTTTGACCCAGAGATAACACAAAAGCTAATAAAAAATGTAGAAAATATTTAAGGATTTCGGACAACGAACCGTTGTTTCTTTCTTCCGGTGCTGTGTTTACAAGCAAAAAAAATTAATTAAAATAAGGCTTAAAAAACAAGCTATACATTCACGAAAATCAAACAAATTTCATGGCTGCAGTTTACAAAGTTGTTGGTGATCATTAAACATTCCGTTTTTCTCATTGTCATTTCATTTAGTATGAATGGAGCGAAAATAGTTTCTGAAGCCAAGTACTGGCAGCAAATATTACAAAACAAGCAAGAGTACATATTAGCAAAATCACAGATTAAGATGCTAGAAGCCTGAAAGTAGGCTTTGGATTGTAAGGTTGAATCTGGCATGTTGTTGTATAACCAGGTTTCTTGTTAGTGAGAGTGTGTTGAGAGGTAGGGTTAGGGTTAACACACTACAACCCTAACCCTAACTCTAACTCTAACCCTAACCCTGACCCTTCCTCTAACCCTAACCCTGACCCTAACTCTAACCCCAACCAAAACCCGAACTCTCACTCTAACACTAAGTGGTTAAAACTCTTAGGCTCATTGTCTTCCTCCATACAGGGATATACTTTTCATGATTTCATTTTATTCTTTATTTTCTAGTCATGTAAAATTAGCTCCTTGGAGGAGGCATGTGATGTCTTAGTGCTTTTCATTTTAAATAAATTACATGTAAAGCATTGAAAACAGTTGCATTGCTATTTGGGTGGTTAAAAAATGAAGAAGAGATAAAAAAAAAAAATTCTGACTTGTGGTCACAAGGTCCTATTGATGTATTTCATTTTACCCAATAAAAGTTTTGGTTTGTCAGAAAACAGGTGGAAATGAAATGTAAAATAATGGTCGCAATATACATTAAGTAAATTGGCATTTTAATAAACATTTATTTGTTATTATTAAAGATGCCAGACACAGAGAAACATTTCAGTATTGAATAATTCTTCAGCAATCTACCATCCATTCCATTGCAGACAGTTTAACTATAAATAAAATCAGAAAATAACTTCCACGTTTTCCTTTCTGGTAAAGAAGCATAAGGAAGATTAGTCGTGTTTCTCTCTCTCACCTTCATGTATTTTGCAGGACAGGGCTGTCTATGCAGGAGGCTTCAGGGTTAAAACAAACAAACATATTTGATGTTTTTTTTTCCGTGCTTTTGCAGGAGATCGTGTTGTTTTTGAAGTTGGCACTATCAAGAGCAAAGGAGAGTGGGAGAGGCAAATGGGGATTGCGAGAGTTAGGATGGTGGAAGCAGCGAGGGAAGAGCGCTAAAGAAGTGTGAAGCCCTTGAGTTGAAACGGTGCCTGCCTGGGCCTACGGAGAGCACATGACAGTAACTTCGCTTTTTCTTTTGAGTCGCGCACAGTACTTTTGCCTTACATAACCCCTCCCATTGTGCTTCCCAGCCGTTCTGGGAGAAATCCTAAGTATGCACTTTAAAAGTTAATGCTTTTATGTATTTGGAAGTCAGAGGGATAGAGGGGGCGCATCGCACCCCACAAGAAGGAGACAAGTTTGCCAGATATCAACGATTGTAATGGTATTTAAAGTACAAGAGTGACTTTTAAAACTTCACAATGTTGTTTTGAGAGATAAAAAGGTTGGCAGGTAGAAAAAAAACATTTTGCCTCAGAGAGCAAAGGCAGTCGGTGAATACTTGTACCCTCCCCCCATCACTGAATCCCCTAAAGGTGCCTCCTACCCCCCCGCCCTTGCTAGACTCTTTTGGCTTCTCAGCGAGGTTAAAGCGCACCTTCCCACTAAAGGTCTTCGGGGTCACGCATCTGCATGTGAAATGTGAACCTGCTGACATTCCTGGGTAGCCCTAAGCTGTGCGGTGTTTTTGTTCGCCGGTGTGCCAGCGTCAGGCATAACAAGCCGAGCTAGCAGGGATGAGAGAGCGTGTTAGATAGAGAGAAAAAGGGAGGGAAAGCGGGAGACAGGTTCATTATTGGTGCCCACCCCGTCGTCCTGGGTCAGAAGTGCCAAAGCAGAAGAAGAAGAAGAAAAAAAAAAAAAAGGTTTCGCTCTCAATCACGCTGAATTGTGTGGCTGGGTTTGTGTTAAATGGTAGCATGCAGCGGGTAAAGGAACCTTCAATGAATAAGGTTAAGGAAGCCATGAAAAAACATGTCGCCTTGACAACCGTACCAACCTAAATGAATACTAAGCAGGTGTTTCACCGGGTTTTTAATTAAATATACATTTCTCAAAAATAAATATGTGAAACCAAAAAGGTTTCAACCGGTTGACTTTTTAACGAATGAATGCGGACTAAACTACGTATTTGACCTCAATAAAGACTTTGAGACACATGGAATTGGACTTGAAAGCTCTTTTAGATCTGGCAGCCAACAGAAGTTCTATGGCAGCGCTGGGGTCCTTTCTACCCTGTGAATTAAGCTCCGGCGTACAAAGGGCATCTATTCACCATCCAGTGATGGACTTCACACCGGCCTTTATGTCCTCACTGCCATGCAGGGAAACAGAAAGAGACAAGATTCAAAGAAATACTGAGAAGCACGATATCTTAAGTTTACCACTGATATTATTTTGGCTTCTTTCCTCCCATGGATCCGCCGTTTCTTAAATAGGTTAACGGTATCATAATGGCACCAGTTCAAACACTACAGATTTCAATATAACAGATGAATGAAAACCTTTATTCGGCATTTGGAAAATTGAAATGAAATTCAGATATCGTAGACACATTCATCCAATTCATTCTGGTTGATTCAAGACCACTTTATAAACCCTGTTAAACATGCACATAAATCAATATACTTTTTTTTTTTTTTTTATCTCATTTTGTCCTTTACATAATTTTCGGTAAAATCATTGCAAGTCAAAAGTTTAGACCCATTTGAACAATGTAACAGACAAATGCACTTTTAGTAGTAACATTTTACCATTCTTTAGTAACACGATAGTACCTGAATGATGCATACAAGTGATGTATACATTACTGGCTCCTGCCCCCCAGTCCCTGTCTGTAAGTTTTTCTCAAAAGCAAAATTTACTCTCGACAGGCCCAAACACTAGTTTAAGTTTACTAAAAGAAAATAAACCTTTAAACTAGTCAAAATGAGTGAAACTAAAAATCTATACAATTTATTTTTACTGTTTTTATCTGAATGTTCGGTCCGGGAATATAATGTCGACATCGGTCAGTGGTGCAAAAACCGTTGGGGTCCCTTTGTATGCATCATTCACGTACAATCGTAGAATGGTATTACCAAAAGTCTAATGACTAATTTGTCAGTTACATTGTTCAAATGGGCCCAAACTTTTGGAATATCACTTTTATTTTGGAGAATTTTTAACAAAAGTAGCATGTCGGCACCAGTGTTGGATAAAAATCTGTCTTTGGTTCCATACTTCGCAGGGAATCGATCATGGCTAATATTATTGATTAAAAATTAAGATATATTTGCGCAGAGGTTCACGATCAAACTTTAAGACCAGGTTGAGAGAAGTTTCCCCACTCTTTGACAAATGGTGTCAGAAGTGGGATGGTCGGTCATACACGACCACGATTGAACCCTTGTGTGAAGGGCTCTAAAGAAGACATATAAGAGATATTTGTTGGTTTGTGCTAGTTGGACGGACAATCTGTTGATAATTCAACCTCAAAGTTTTACTCCTTCCCTACACAACAGAGAAGTGAACATTTTGATTTAAACCATATGGTTATTGGAATGAAATGTGTAATTGTTTTACAGTTTGAATTTGACATTTTCCTAAATAAATTACCTGTATTAAATACTTTCTGATATATTTAAAAAATGTAAGGTCAACCTATCATATATATAATAACTTATAAGAGAGTTGATCTTAAACATACTAATCTATGTTGGAAAAGATGACTGTCAAGATAGATTTTGGGCTAAAAAGCATGGATGAACTAACCTATAATGTTCTATTGGTTGAATGACTTAAAGCACTTACTAGAGTGTACTTAATCTCCCAAGGACCCAAATACACTTTAAGTTACACCAAAATATTCCGAGTGGGGCGTCAGCCCCCCACCCCACGTCGGGTTGTGTCACTGATTCAGTTAGGGTTAATACATTAGTGCCGGCCATCCATCCGGTCCGTTTTTCCAAACACATCCATCCCAGTCCTAGTTAAAACGCTGGGGGATCTCCACATCCGACTTCCTCCCCCCCCCCCCCACCACCAGCCAAAGTCTTTTATGATGTCCATAAAATGGAAGAGTGCAGCTTTACTTGAACTAATAATATCGGAGCTTACAGGGCCATGATTGATGATCTTTAAAGTCGGGCCGATCGGTCTCATCTTTCTTCAGATTTTTATCACTGACTTGTTTGCAGTCATGTGCAATCACAGGCTCCAGGAGAGGTAACAAGTGTTTGATGTATGATGCTTGAGCCACGTTTGTCAGCTGCACGTTTCCCTTCTCGCCTTCTAGCGTCAGACTTGTTTGTTTTTCTTTTCTTTTTTTTTTGTTTTACTTCTACTCTTTTCACCTCAGGCTGGTCGGTTGTTTCTCGAGTGGTGGTTTCATGCGTTCTTTCGCTTTTTTTTTGTCAAGTTTCTTTTTTTGTTGTTGTTTCAGACGGTGGGAAAGTCTTCTCCTGCGGGACGGGGCATGAGGTGAGCCAAACCTTTTTCTTTTTTTTTTCCACTTTGGCCTTTTCCAGTAGAGACAGACTTGGAACAAGAGTCGACTCCAGGCTCTTTTCATATCAGATGTTCTCATTTCTCTCAAACGCACAATCGTAAAAACACCGACCTGTTTCATATTTTTTTCACACAGTTTGAGGAGATCATGTCTTCCTGAGTGGAGATTAAACTCTTTTGACATAGATCTTTTTACAATTCCTCGCTTAAAGCACTTTATATCTTCTGACTTGTACGAAGGACGATCATCATTGTTCAGTTATTGCCCATCCTTACTTCGGAAAACTTTTTTTTTGTTGCAATTTTTCAAAACCATTTGAGTCAAAAACTCTCAAGCGGGCATTAACCCTTGTGTTAACTTAGGGTCAAGGTGACCCGGTGGCCAGAAAAAAAATGTGTTTGTGGTAGTATTGTGTTGTCTTTGAACGACCTTCACCACTGCATATGTATTTCTGGAAGCCAGGGTGGTCTTCCACCGTGACCCAGAGACAAGACAAGATCTTAAGTCCCATAAATGCAACATGTCCTTGTGAACAAAAACAACATGACAAACACCACCGCTGTCTCAAGAACTGTACTATTGCAAGATGCTGTCACATGGGTCAACTTCAACAAAAAAAGGTTTTCAATTGGATGAAGCGATTTTTCCTGTCATAGAGAATTCCTTCGGCTTTTAAAGAAAATCAAGGTCACATCATCATACACTGAGGTTTGGGTCTGTAAAATTGAGTGCAAACCTCAATGTCTCCTGCTTTTCACTGTGGTATTTCTCTTATAGAAATACAGAGAAGCCTGGTTTATAGCAGGGGTTACATTCTGAAAAAAAAAGAAAAATCAATGACATATTGAACATTTCATATTTCAGTACTCTAACACATGTTGAAGCCTCCTTGTCCCTTCACATTCTCACGTAGTCTCAAGAAACCTACATTATTTTAACAACTGTACAATATATTACAGCTCCTTTGACTACCATTTTCCATAACGTTGTTTCCTTTCTTTTTTTATATACCAAACCAGGGTTCCAGGGTTGTTAGCATCTTCTTCTGGCGCTAAAGGTGTTTAGTTGAGTGAAATAAATCCAACTTTTAATGATAGTAAAATAGTCAAAAAAACGTATTGGTGAAGCAACACTAAGGGATCAGGAATCTACATGAAAACTTTACTTACAGAACACAAGCTACGAAGTAACTTGGACCAGGGTCCGTTGGCCAATCAGAATATGGAACACAGCACTGTGATGTTTGACCCAATCAGGATACAAAACAGAAAGAGGTTATTCATACAGTTGAAATTGGACATTGTATCATTTGTAATTGTTTACATTTGAAATAACACTTTAGGGTCAGATGGTTAAGGCTAAAAAAAAAATCATGGATGAATTTAGTAAGTAATTGACAATTGGTTGACTGGCTTAACATATTTCTTTACTAAGAGTGCGATCACTTGAAAGCTTGACGTAAATTAAACTTTTAGAATGAAATATAAAACCACCAAAAGACCTCTCTGTGAAGCAACACTTCCTTATAATAGCATAAGTGATCTGGAAACAATATCCAAACTTTACTGACAGAACACAAGCTACGAAGTAACTTGGACAGAGTTACCAATAAGCATCTATTGATTGATCTTAACTCTCTTAATAATTCTCAACCACAGTGAGGCAGCAGTAGGTGACGGCGCCCCCTGTGTTCAGGGAGTAGCATTGCCGCACATTAGTCTGTGCCACGATGCACATCATCATATTTTTAATAACAACGCGCCGTGCCAGGCTCCATTAGTAAACCCCTTGTGTATACAATCTCGCCATTTTTTTCCTCGCATAATATCTCCTTTTCCTTCCTGCTCGTGACCAATCCCCATTTTCTTCATTTACCCTTGTTTTGTTGCCCTCTGCCTCCCCCCTCCTCCGCCCCCCCAACATGTTTTCTCGCTCTTCCTCTCCGCCTCCTATCTTCCCCTAACTCTCTCTCCTCTGTCTGGAGCCGTTCTGATGATTGATTATTTCTCTGTGCCGTCTGACAGGATGTAGCACACTCTCGGCCCCAGGGGCCCCTGAGCAGACTGCACCACCTGATTAAGACTCCCACTGTAATCAGCCACACAGTGCCACACCGAAACCTTTCCCGTCAACACATGCAAGGAAAAGAAAAAAGAAAAAAGAGAAGGGTTCCGCATCCTGAAAGATAACGCCTTGTTTGTTTGTATAGAGTGTGATCTTGAACTTCTCAAGAGTGGATACCTTCCTTCCTCTGGGGCCCTCGCGAGCGACTCTTATGTATCTGGAGTAGAAGAGCGAAAAGGTCTCGCTGAAGTTCTCCACTGCCACGTAACTTATTATTGTAGATTTATTGCTGCCGAGGATAGAACCGTCCAAGCGGGCCTTGGATGGTTAGATGCAATCTTTGGAATGCACTTGGTATAAGTTGAGGTCCGACGATGGATGGCACTTTACTTTTATTGCCTCCCCCAAGGAGCTCATGCGATAGTCTGGGTCATCTTGTAACTCAATACGATCTTCCAGATAATGTGATGCATTTTATTAATTTAATTTATAGCTTAACCTTAATGTTATCTCAGGGTCAAAGTGACCCGATGGTCTGAGAACAAATGTGTTTGAGGTATCCCTTGTGTTGCCTCTGGGGCAAGGTGAACGACCTCTTCCACCGCATTTGTATTTTATGCAACGGGGTCACCTTGACCCAGAGATAACACAAGGGTTAATAGGACAGTAGGTGGCAGTATCTTTATGGAACTCTTTTATTTAATTTCCTTTTTTGGAATTTTGTTTTTTATTGCCATCATAGTAAAGATCAATGCAATATACTGCACATCTGCAGCAAGAATTCTTATGGGCTCTAGTAGAAGAACTCACATTTCTCCGATCCTTAAAACTCTTCACTGGCTGCCAGTTTCTTTCAGGATCAACTTTAAAATTCTGGTTCTTATTTTCAGATCTATTTATGGTCAGACTCCTCCTTACATCACTGATCTGATCCAGCTTTACACCCCAGCTCGGGCTCTGAGGTCTGTGGATCAGAATCTACTGATGGTTCCTGAACATGCTTCCTGACCAGAGGAGAGAAATCCTTCCAGGCTGTTGCTCCTAAGCTTTGGAACGATCTTCCTCTCCCTCTGTGTTCGATGATCTACTGACTCCTTCAAGAAACATCTTAAGACCTTTTTATTTGTGTAGACTTTTCCCTGATTTTCTTGGACTCCTGTGTTTGTCTTATGTGTCTTGACCTTTTATAGTATATATTTTAACTGTGTATTGTTTTTGATTGTTCAAGCACTTTGTGAGCCTGGTCTAGAAAATTGCTTTACAAATAACTATTACTTACTTACTAAATACATCTTAAATTATCTCATTGAAAAGTTGTTAAATGTTATAAATACTTAACACTTTTATACTATTACTTGTGAATTCTTAACTCAAACTCCTTGATTCCTGTTGTCTGATACCTCGACCAGAAAGGTGAAGATGTAAACAATCACTTGAACATCTAGTGAGCGGCATTACAACGTCTAATGTTCATCACAAGCCGTCGTCACGGCCATTAGGGCTTATTTCATTAACCAGCAAGGCGGTTTAACCGGAGCCATAAACCTAATAGAGACAAATACATCCAACGGAGTCGTGTCTGGATTCCAAATGTCAGCAGTGTGATGCGCGGGTCAACCGTCTGCTGCGGTCTTGTGTGAGATGGCTTATCCCTCTCAGACATCAGCGCGCTCACGTCGTCCTATGGATGGGTAATTTTAGCTCTAAATAGCCACAAGAATGAGGACAGCGAGAGGAAGAAGAAGTATGCTGATGCAGCTGGTGATACAGAGTTCAGCTCTGAAGTCTCTCCAAGACGGATTTGTCACAGAGGGAAAAGGTGAAGAAATGTTCTGCTACTAAAGCCTCACCACACAAATGTTGAATAGAAGTTGCGAAATAACGTGATCTAGCATCTATAAAAGCTAATTTAGAACTAGAAGAACTCACATTTCTCCGATCCTTAAAGCTCTTCACTGGCTTCCAGTTTCTTTCAGGATCAACTTTAAAATTCTGGTTCTTACTTTCAGATCTATTCATGGTCAAGCTCACATCAGTGATCTGATCCAGCCTTACACCCCAGCTCGGGCTCTGAGGTCAGTGGATCAGAATCTACTTTAGAGTCTACTGACTCCTTTAAGAATCATCTTAAGACGTTTCTTTTGATTTGTTCAGGCTTTTCCTTGATTTTCTGGAACTCCTGTTGTGTTATCAGTTTTATCTTGATCTTTAAAGTATATACTTTATTGAATATTGTTTTGATTGTTCAAGCGCTTTGTGACCCTGGTCTGGAAAAGTGCTATACAAATAAAAATGACTTACTTACTTACTAATTCATGTCACTTTAATCTTGATTTTTTTTAACGTTTAAAAATGCTTTTTTTTTAAAATATAAATTCAGTTTCCTCCGCTAAGCGAGAGCCAGTCTGTTGGAAGTGGAATCCCTGGGCCGGAATCCAACAGCGTTCAGGCCTCATCGAACCCTGGTCTTGTTCCAAATTGATGCTAATTTGCCAGGGTCTGTTGCACTGGGAAAAACAATTGTAATGTCACAGATCAACAGGTTTTTGCTCCGAGTGAAGAAGAAAGTTTAAAGCGGTCCGTCTTGGGAATCGCGCATGACCACTTTTTCCCGTGCGCGAGCGTATGTTTCTCCTCAGACTCGCGAATGCTAATAGCGCCTTAGCCCGTGGGTGTGTTTAGTATTCTGCCGCCGACACATTTATATCTGTCTACGTTGTGCTTTCCCCGTCCTGCTGATGCCATCAGTGCGCACCATGTGACTGATGACAGTCGTCGCCACACTCTGACGCTCCGTTGCTTGATGTCTTGGCTTGTTTATTCATTAACTTTAGGACGTATATGCTGAGAGACACCTATTGATTTCACGGCTGCATTAATTGATTTTGTGCTTCGCTAATCATATTGTTTCTGCTGGATCATTATTTGGCCTCCTGTGCCCTCGACCTGTTGTTTGATAAGGAGGTTGAAGGTTGTTGTTGACTTTGTTAGTGGACCAAATATAGCCTAAAAACTCAAGATCTAACAGTAAAAGTACTTGATCTTGAGATGCTCTTCAACGACCTTGAACTAGATTTTTTTCAGTAGTTATTTTAGTTTTTTTCTTGCCTCAGAATGATTCTAAAATATGATTCAAGACTGTACCTGTATTTTTGAGTCACATATAGACATGACATGTCACATTTTTTTTGGTTCAATCGTTCTTTAGACACATTCCGAGATCACAATTGAGCCAAAATAGCTAGAGTTAGCTATTAGCTTCCCCCACTTCTACAACACATTTTTACCTACAAGATAAGTTTACATTTCTGGCTTATTTTTTTGTATAACTTACCTAAAGGGGCAATGCACACAAAATTCAAATTTCACTCAGTCTACAGTCTACTCGCAATATTTACCATGTCTATGTAGCATGTTAGCCTCTTAACTTCTTTCACTAACAATCTTAAAATATGCCCTTGTTTAAGTTCATCTTGTCTAGGCTTCAATACAAAATGGATGATACAGCCAACAGTACTGAGGTTTTTAAATGTTTTTAAGTGTGTCTTTTCGGACGAAGAAAAGAGCCCTATACGCATCAAATAAATTACATGTTTACAACTCAAAAATGACATTTGCGTAATATCTTACTTTAAAGCTCCAGAGCAGCGATACAATTTCTCAAAAATAGCCTAAATTCAAGCTCACATCTGACTCTCAAGATTGAAGTAATCTATTCTCTGCCCCTTACGTTTAGCAAAAAGTTGTTATTCTTTGAAATGTTTTTTAAAAAACCTTAAAAGATCATTGAACTGCTGCTTTGTAGTGTACTGTCTAGCATTTGGTTTTCTTTATATTCTTATGATTTTCTTATTGCTTAAAAGATACAGTCACACACTTGTATTTTCAGTTTTATTCTGTTATATTATCTTATTTTCTCTTCATTATTTTTGTACAATTACTATTATTTGTATACACTTGTCATGTTATCTTGTTGATTAAACTCTAATATTTATATTATTATTAGGCGGAGGCTTCAGATAAGCCGACCGTGTTTGTTTTCTCTTCCTGCACTGTTTCAATATATATTATGTTTATTCTTTTATTATTTTCTGCAAACTAAAAAGTATAAAGTTTAATAAGTGAATGGATAAGTAGCCTCTGGTAGCATGCTTGCCTGGCATTTACATATATTTCCATTAGACCAGTTCCCTCTGTATACTTCCTAATATGGATTTAGCAAAAATTCAACTAGTTTTTAAAATGATAAAACCAGAACTTAATTATGATATTTGTTAAAAGGAAGGTGTGTACTAACATGATCCGAGAAGTTTCACTAAATCCAAACATTTTAAGTTGATCTTTTATATACATCCAGCCAATATTTAAGTGCTGATGCTCCTGCTTGAGTCTTTTCTTTGTATAATTAAATCAAGTCTGAGTGTTGCTCCCCAGCGAGTCTGTCTGAGGGTTACAGTGTAACCGTAGCGTCTGTCTTCTTGCTCACTACCCAGATCAGCCCGATCAGCCTGACTGGGCCCAGTTGTCTTCGTTTTCCTTCTGACAACCGTCTAGGAAAAGGTCTGTCTGGGGTTCAAGTACATTAAAGTCATCCGCTCCCGAGTCCCCACTGAGGCCCCCGACACAGATGGCTCCAGAAGCATCTGGCGCAGAAGGAAGCGGCATCCACTCAGACATGTTTCTAAAAGACATAAGCGGAGACAGAGATGCAGGTGAAGACTCGGGTTTTGGACACATCTGCTCCCTCGCTGCATCTAAATCCATGTAAACACTGACGGAAACACATAGCGGCTCACACCTTCCAAAAGGAGACTCGCAGCAGGAACATATGCTGCTCCTCGTCGACAAATCCTCGCAGTGGCACACGTCGGAAAAGGCAATTAAAGAGCCAGATTACTGATTGGTGTAGACACAAGCACACAATGGTCGACCGCTTACACGCCGACATATGCCAAGGGCATCTGAGCACTGCCTTTATCTCCGGCTTGAAGACCAGCCGCGTCTAGAGGAGTGAAATTGCACATGCCAACATTTCTGACCAAGATAGGAAAATAAAATGTGGGCAATGTTTTCAGCTTTGTGAGTGGAGTTGTTGGTCCGACTCTTTTATAGCCGCAGGATTTGAGACGTGAACACAGTTGACCTTTTGCTGGATAAACTAATAGTATTTACTATTGAGGGATCAAAAGATATTAAATTAAACTATTAATATATTTAACTTTTGCTAGTAACAGACAAAAAGTACTAAGTATGGAAATGGAAACCAATGTCTAAAACGTTTCTATATAAACTGTATATAGACTTTATATTCAAACTTCATGAGGACAAATGTAAAATAAAAAAAGAGCCAAATGTGGCTCCTAGTCCTTAGTTTTTCCAAGACACTATTTGTTTCTTTTTAAATTATTTTTTGACGGACCAAAAATACTCACGCAAAAAGGAATGGAACATAATAAGAATAATATAGATATAAAAGTGTGTTTGAAAAGAAAAGAAATGAAACAAAAAAAAGAGTTATTGAATACAAAAAGGGACCAACTATGGTAATGTCTGAAACATTTCTGTATAAACTTTTTATAAACTCTATATTCAAACCTCATGAGGACAAATATAAAATCAAAAAATTAGCCTGTAGCCCCTAGTCGTCACTTTGTCTTTCTTTTTGTTACTTTTTTAACCCATTTTTGAAAGACCAAAACTAAGCACACAAAACGAGTGTTTGCAAATAAGTTAAAAATCATTATTTATTTAATTAATTAATTAATAATTGAATACAAAAAGGTCTAAATATGGAAATGGAAACTAATGTCTGAAACTTTTCTTCAATTGAAAAACCAGATACATTAAGCATAAGAGCAACATTTGGCCTCATCATTTTCATTTTATTTTCAGGGACTAGAGAATAATGTTATTAATCCATTGGTAGCAGTGGGCTAATAAATAAGCATGTGCAAAGGGAACAAACTAAAAACATAAAAATAATACATTTTGTTGGCCTAGTCAATAACTTTATATTGTTGAAATAGTGAACCTGTATTAAAAGGTGTGAACTTTATAATATACAAAGAGAAAAGGTCTACAAAGTGTCACAGTAGCTTTGAAGGATCCATTTTCTTCTTTCTTCTCCTGCATCGTTCCATTGAGTTTTAATTAACACAACTAGGATTCGGTGTCCTCAAATGATATCACTTGGAGCACAAATCCAACCTCATTATTTCTTAATCTCTGAAACCGAGGGGAACTGTGCACTACTGTACCCGGTTTTGTGTTATGTATTAATGATGTACATAATGAATTGATTTCTTGCTCAAACAGCTATCCCCTAAACTACGGTACCAAGATCTCAAACTTTCACTTGATAATGAGGGCAGAGGAGTAAATGCACCACGTTATTTTCACCAGGCTTCCCTGAAGGTGGATCTTTTTTTTCCCCTTCGTTCCTCAAAGTCCATTTTCCAGTGCAGCTTTTTAACCAGAATGAACAAAATGTTAGGTGAGTTTTAATAGTTGACGCAATATTTTCTTCCGAAAATTGTGATCGCAAAATTATATATTTTTGAAAAATATATATGTATATTTATATTAAATGTTATTTTTCTCAGGAAGCCCAGCACTATTTAAAGGATTCTTTTGGAGACTATATTGGAAAAGACTCATTTTTGTCTGGACCAATCTGTTAATAAAATGTTGGAAATATACTTCATATATACACACACTTTTTTATGAGTACAGTTAAGCAATTTACTGGGTGTCAAAGGAATTTAGAAAAAAAAAAGTGACTTCCACATCAGATGTATGATCAGGTACTTAGTAGCTTTATTCCAAAGATTTCCAATAAAAATGGCACTTTTTTATTTGCGTTCACATTTGACTTAGCTTGGAAGTAGTTACATATGCACAGATTTCTTTTATTTCTCTTTAATGAGCAAAAAATGTGTCAAATATATTAGATAATGAATTAATGTCAAATTATTTTGAACACTGTGTATAAGTGTTGTTAAAATATTTATACGGTGATATCCTTTTTCATTCCCTTTTTGGCCCGCAAATCATATTTATGTGTTATCATAGTTATTTTATGGTATGGTATTTATAAAGGTCTATAGTAAAATAAATTATTGTTGTTTTTTTTTGGAAACTTTTTTTTATTCACAATAAAATGCAAATATTTAGGTATTTACATCAATGCTTCCCCTGTAGCTTGAGCAACAATGAAACCCTGCAAGAATCCTGGTGATAACTGAGGATGAGAGGATACAGTCAGCTCCAACAGTTGATGTTTGGAGATACTCTGGTTTCAAAACAAGTGAAAACGCTTACGACCTTAACAAGAAGAACAAGTCATGTGGTCTGTAACTTCTGCAACACTAGAGTCAAGTAATCAACAATAATATAAACACATCCTTGTTCCTAGAGTATCACAATATATTGTATCGTTGCCCCTGTATTGTGACACATATCGCATCGCAAATATATGTGAAACAACTATAATCACATGTCCAACGTTTGTGAGTCTGAAACGGTTCATTAAAAGGTTTCTCTTATGTCTTTCATCTAGGTTTTTACTTCACAGACTTGTTAAAGTACTGCAACTATAGTGTTACTATATCTACAGTATAATCTTATAAAATGCCAGATAGTTGCTGCTCGTCTGTTGTCAAACACAATCAAAGTGGTAACATTACAGAAGTAGCTGTGTCAAAATAAAGAGCAAAAAAACATTGCGCTCATTTCAACATCCAGGTACTTTTTAACGGGCGGTTGCTGCTCTGAAACCTCCGTTGTGTTGAGCGTGCACGTCTGCTGGCAACGTGTTCGACTGCGAGTGCTGCAGCTTCATTAAACCAACCGAAGGCAACAGAAGTGTGAATACATTTGGCACATTTAAGTCAATTTCTGGTCATGCCTCCTGGATATGTCCACGTTTATTTAAAATGAGGTTTTTATTAATTCTTTGAAAGGGCGTAGAACGACGGATCTGACCTCACCCCGACTGTCACTCTTTATGAAAACATAAGCCTTAACCTTTGAAGGTAGATTGCACTGCCAACATCCTTGGATGTGTTGCTGTGTTTCAGAGTTTGTGTGTGTGTGTGTGGCGGGGGAGGTGAATATTGTTGGAGGGGGGGGGGTTTGGCAAAGAGGAACCCCACATTGTCTGCACCACAGATGTGGTTGTCGGCAAAGGTCCAGGTTAAATGTTAGAACAACACGTCTGTCACTGCGTGATTCTTCAGTTCTGAGGTGTGTTGCTCAATGTTTTAGCCAAATATTTCACATTCAAGCACTTTATTACCATGTTATTGTGGTGCTCTGTTATCCTACCATCCCTTTTAGAACATCACTTGTATTCAAACCAGAATTAACGCAATTTTTAACCTATGTTTTGACTAGTTTTATTTAATTAATTCAGAAGAAATGTTGAAATTAAGTCGCCTTTAACCCGAATAGTATGTTTAAATTCACATTTGTGAACATTTAGTTAAATTTTACTTTTGAAAGAAAGTCAGTACTTGTGCACAGTGCAAAGTTCCACCAAGAACTCTTGCATGACATAAAAAAGTGAAAAGAAAAAGTAATTCCTTAGACTTATTAAATAAAAATACTTATAAGTTCTATCACAGGGACTTGAACTAAGGAGCTTTGCACCACTAGTAAAACATTTCTCTGCAGTATTCCGCGAACCCTCATGGTCTTCTTGGTGTTTTATAAAGTCGGAAGGTTTCACAAGCTCTGACCAGAAGTGGTTGCGTTTTCAGAAGCGGTGAGAGGCCATACAAGTGAATGTTAAAACCACCCTAAACACACGTGGAACTACAAGTTACTACAATACTGTAGAAGTCGATTTGGTGACTTATATTGATATGAGTGTTAAAGCTAAGATAAGGTACATCATGGATGTCAACAATTATACAGTCTTCCAAAACTGATGTTGAACTTGATTTTCTTTTTCGTGTTATCCCTTGAGTTATCTCTGGGTCAAGGTGAACCGGAGTGGGGGGGGCAAAAACAAATCTGTTTGTGTTATCCCCTGTGTTGTCTCTGGGTCAAGGTGAACGACCACCATCACTCCAGATTTGTTTTCCGGGCCTTCGGGTCACCTTGACCCAGAGATACCACAAGATTTGAAAAGGAACTTAGACATTATTGCTGTAAAAATGAAGGAATAGTTAACATACATGATTCTTTATAATGGTGTCTGATGATTGCTCGTGGTGGTTAACCGTGAGTGAAGTGGCCATCTCTGGGTCTAAATCTAAACACAACAGAATATTTGATGGCCCATTTGAAATGTTTTGTTTCGTAGTTTGGCGTGTGGGAGGAAAAACACATTTAAATACACAAAAATAACCCACGAAATGTGCCTCACTGAGACCAAATAATGCATTAGCGACTCATTGATCCATCATGTTTGAGAGTCGTGTCGATGCATTTGTGCGCAAAGTGTGTGTGTGTGTGTGTGTGTGCAGCTCGATGCAGAATAGAGATTGATGGAGGTTTGCCGTGAGGAGGATACTCAGTTATCTCCTTGTAATTAAAATCCACCTCATAAAGATTATTGACTCCCCCTCCACACAAACCAGGGCGCTCGCTCACTTGGCAGCGTTTGCATAGCGCTTCTTAAAAAATGAAAAATAGCATATTAAGCAGCACATATTCCCCATTTATGTGGAACATTTAGATGTGGTTAAGTTATTGTAATGTGCAATAAAACCTGGATGTGAAATTTGTAATCCACTTTGGAAAATTGCTTACTATATTGCTTTAACATCCCCTGAAAGAGCTTTTGAGACGCGTGTGCCAGGTTTATTGTGCGCCGTAATTTAAAAGTCCTCAATGCCGGCAGTAAATATAAATTTATTAGCGGGAGGCTTAAATAGGCAGAGTGACGGGGAAGCACTGAGTGGATGTGTGAGGACCGGGTCTTCTTCTGTTTGTAATCGTGGCTTCTATTTTTTTTTTGGTTATTGAGATTAAAGAAAAAGGAAAGTAAACATTAACCTTCACTTAGCTTCGCCACAGAATGTCTGTCTGTTGTAAACATGATGATACATCAGAGATCTCCAGACGTATGTTAAGGCAATATCGTTGAAATCTGCTGTGATCTTTTACATTTTCTACTTTAAGGTCAGAATAGGTGTGATCATTCCGAAAAAAAAAAATGTTCATCTCCCGGTATGTTCCAATGCCAAGCAGAAAATGTGTGTGACAGCACGTGTGAGGTGTTGAGACTTCTCAAGTCTACACTAGATGAAAGGGTTCATCAAGTATGTGGCTTTGAGCAGGATATGCATAAATTGCCTTCCACGTACTTCCATAAGAAATATTTGACAAAATCTGGAAGAGGTCTTGTGCCTTTTAAGGAAAGTGGAATATATTTTTATATTCATGTAAAGTTGTGTTATCTAAGATTTCTACAGAGGAAATGAGAAGATTTGAATTAAACCTTGTGTTATATCTGGGTCAAGATGACCCGGAAGCCGCAAAGCAAATGTGTTTGTCGTGTTTGTCGTCAACTTGACCCAGAGGGAATGCAAGGGATACCACACACCCATTTGTTTTTTCGGCCTCCGGGTCATCTTGACACTCAGATAACAAGGGTTAATGTTTTAGGGAAATTGTTGGAAAGTGAATGCATAGACATGTATGAGGACAACTCTTTAAACAACTTTTAAAATGATATACTGAAAAAAAGAAAACCTTCACAAAATTCAACTTGTCTTCCAGTCTTACCATCTTTACCTATATTAGTCACTCTTTCTCCTTATAAACTCCTTTACGCCAATCATTAATGTCGTTGGTCTTAGTCTCCTTCTTTATTTTGAACAATCTATGGTGTCTTCTGTGTTCCTTGTATTGGTTTAATCTGATCAAGAAACGTCATGTCAGGTGCAACATGGAGAAAAAAAGGTTGATACAAGGGAAAGCAGGTTACAGAGGTCCGGAGAGGTTGAGGTCAGAGTAACTTTGAAATGTCGGCTTGATGTCCAGAAGGAGAGCTGGGATGGTGGAAGCGTCCAAGTCTTCACACTGTGAGAAGTTCACCCCGGTAAAGAACAGGTGAGGCCAAGAACATTTGGGGGTGACGTCTAACTGTTGGTAAGATAAATGGTGTCTTTCTGAAAGGAAAAGTTGGAAAACATGAAGGTGGTAATAACATTTGTATGAGTTTATCAGAGATACTTTATTTTTTTATTTCTTGATTCTGGAAAATGGGGATTTTGGCTAAATTGATCTTGGAGCAGCACAAATTTTGACAAAGAGCAGGATTTTCTTCTTATATTTTATGTAGTGATTGGTTCAATTTTTTGTCTGAGAGTCTGTGAGTATCATGTGACCACCCAACATGGGTTGGATACAGATATTTTATATCAAGTACTAAATTGTTTAAGCTTAGCAGGAAAACCAAAACACTTGTATTTTGCATTTTTGGGGATATAAAGAATACTTTCAATCTTAGCAGATAAGAACAGACAGAAAGAGGCCATTCGTTATTCATTGGCTTTTATGTGATGTTGTATTTTTGTACATAGTCTTTCTGACCCTTAATGTTTAACTGGGATATTACAAAGTACTTCCTGGAGTTTGTCATTAATAAAGAAACAAGAAAGTAGATTACATTTAAATGTTTTTCTTTGGCAATTTATTTCCTGATACCAATCAACTTTGCACACCAATTTTTTTTCATGTATCAGGGTTTGGAACTTGAGAACATACTGATGGATTTGTATATTTAACCAAAAATGTCTAGAATGTTAAAGAATTAAAGCCTCACCTTGTTTAATTATTAGAAAGGGGGTTGATACATTAGACATTTGACCAACACTGATATGTCCTCCTTACAATATGTACTTACTAACTTAATTGAAAATGTTTTTTGTAAGTTATTATTGTGCTCTATGTCTTCATGGCAGTGTGGAGTTCCAAAGGTTTATTTGATTCTCTTGATGCGGCCTTTGAAGTAAAGTGTTTACTTTATATTGTTGTCATTGTAATAATTATAAGAATGTTGTTGTTTATATGTCCTTTATGTCTTTTTAAATATCTTTTCCATGGATAAATAAACACCTTTATTCACAAAACCATTGAGTTTGTCATTTCGAAGTCCAGGGATGTTGGAATTTATTGATATTTGCTACTTTATTGTTGGTTTGTTCTCATGTATCATGCAAGAATAAAAAATGAAGAGTCAGTTGAACCTTCTACAAAGATGCTTAATCTTAAAAAACATACATCTTTATTGTCCAATAAGATTTTCAGTACTACGAATAAAAGTTGTCAGTACTAAGGTTACACCCCTAGTTTGTTTCTAAGCCGGTTTGAGAGGCAAAAAAAGTTTCTGATTCTGATTCTAAAGTAGCTACTTAGAGAACAGAAACCGAGGAAATCCTTGAGGCACCAGTTCACAAAATGACTGATTCTACTAATAATTTAAAACACTTTAATACACGACAAGGCTAAATCCTTAAACATGTACAAAACCTTCCATTTGAGCTAAATGTTTGATCATATGATGCTACATTTATTTCAGAATGTCTTGTATTGACTGACCTGTAGAATTTGTCCAACATTTTTTTTCATTCTCTCCACTACATCAGTGTGTTACTCCTGCCTTTTTCCTCGCCGACGTACGCCCCTCCTGGAGGCCCCTCCTCGTTCACTTTCCCTCTCATCAAACTATAATTCACTTCAGAGCGAAGCATCATTAATGCACAGTAGGACCCAGCAGCTTGATGTGTGCTAATTATATTGTGTGTTTTACACGCTGGTTGACTTTTGCTTAGTCAGTGATGAGCTCAGTCGCCGGTAATTGTTTTTTGGATGTGATGAGTTTATAAAAGACTGTCTGTGTGTGTATTTCCATGTGTGTGTTTGTGTGCGGGGGGGGAGACACTGGTAATGGGTGTTAGAGTTGTTTGTGTTTGTGGGTGTGTTTTTGACAGCGATGTACTTTTTTATAAGTAGCCATCAGATGCGATTATCCCTCAGCTGTGTACATGGTGACGTGTTGGAACGCCACGCTACTTCTAGCTCCATCAATTTAACTTTGACGCGTCCTGTCAACCGCGGTGCACTTTCTTGACTCTTGTGTATCTTGCACAAACCCCGGGATCCTTTTTTTAGTGGTAGACCTCCCTCCGGAGACGCCGCTCAGCCTCTGGTTCATCACGGTGATTGGAGGTGTCCTTTGGCTCACCTGGGGGCTTCCAATCCTATTAGGCCGACCGTCCTGAGCCTGGCGCACCCAGCAGCTCCGTGTGTTTGATCACTGGTGCTTAGAGCCCACACTTGTCCTCTTATGTTGCTGTTATGGCGTGGAAAAAAAAAGGAGGATGGCTTCGGTGAAGGGGAGAGGGGGGTGAGAATGTGATCTCCTTAACGCTCTAGGGGGGACAGAGGTGCCGCTCACCCGTTCAGAGCTGGTCTTTTAAAAAACTTGCCGTTCTCTATGAGAGGCTGTGGTTTGCTGGTGGGGAATATGTGGAGAGAAAGTAGCTGCAGTTGTAGCTTCCTGAAGGTTCTATGTCAAACGTCTAGTGTAAGGCCAGATAAACCTGGTTTAGAAGTCCTCCACAACTTATTTTAATGACATGCCTTTAAAGTATTGTGTACTGCTCATCATGATGCAAAAATACAACACTTTTATCTGATTTGTTCTGAAGTTTAAGGCACATAATCTAACTTTGAAAAATGTCCTTACCTTTAACCCTTGACATTTTCTTGAAGGTCAACTAATGTGTTGATTTAAGTGTCTCTTAAGTAGATCTTGGACTCATCAGTATTCTGTTTGTACAAAACTCTCTTTTTATTGAAATGTTAGAAAATGGGCTTAAGTCACGCCTACTGTAAACATTTTGTTTTTCTGGAGATTAAATCTTGTTTACAATAACCACACCCACTTTGCTGTGATTGGTCAAACATCAAGGTTTGTCCCCGTGCGTCGTCAACCCCAGAAGTCTTCACCTCTAAGGGACTTGTTGTAGAAACAAAGCGGGCGTGATTAGAGTTGGCTGGAGGAGGAGTGAAACCATTATTACATCATAATGGGCTCCGCTCTCGTAACCTCTAATTCACTGAGATTTCAGACCGGGGAGAACTTTATAAAGTAATAAGTTCAAAACATGGTCATGATGAGGGACTTACTACATCTCGGAGAGGAAGACTTCAACATTTCAAATATATGTCAGCAGAGTTGGGTTTTCATAGTAGTTGACGAGATCTGATATAAACGTTTCAAATGGCCAAACCTATTTAACTGTGTATTCCCAACACATAAGTCAAGAGTTAAGATGACTTCCCAGGCCAATAACTCCTGAATGGTTAGTGGGATTATATAAATCGAATTGGTTTCTAAAGACAGAAATTTTGAGGAGATAACCCTCGGAACTAATCATGACACACAAGCACAAAACCCTGGATACTGAACGAATGGCATACAAAGTGAGGCTGAAAGTCTTGGAGTGAAAGTTTATTATTGTAATAAGTCAATCAGTTAAAGGTTCAGATTTATCATCCTGTTATTTTTCAAATTGTTGCTAAAAATAATTGGAGTGGTTTTCAAGTGTAACTGTTATGTTCCAGTGTCGAAAAAAAGCTTCATATCTTTTTTTCTTTTAATATAGTTTGTCTTGGAGGGAAAACAGCACTCACTCATCATAACTGTTCTACAGCCAAGAAATACAAATAGAAAATGACCTGTAAAAAATTGCAGTCATAAATGTTTTAACTGTTGAAAAAGAGAGAGGCGCCACACAATGTTACGAAAGTTAACAGTGATTCAGTACATTCCTGCTTAATACAAATATTTAGTGTGAAGTTCAGGGGACGACTTGGAAGAGTCATCTGGAGAAGAAAGTGAAGAGAAAACAACTCTTAGACATAATTCTAGTTTAATACAGCATTCTTGTCCGTTTTGCTTTGACTTTTTGAATTTCAATCCCGGAATTTATTGATCGAATAGTTGGCTTTACCTCCAAAATGAACTGGTTGACTTGACTTTTATCACTGATTTCCAGTATGAACCATCATTCTTAGCTCCAGTTAACATGATGCCGCAAAGTGATTTGGAAAAAAACAAACTCTATGCTATTTCAGCGATTTGGTCCTGCAGTAACATTACCACAGTAAAATACACCAGACCGTACTCCCTGCAAAAACTGAAACTTAAGCAAGTATTAAAGTTTTGTTACGTTTAAAAACTGTCTAATTAGACGTAATTTGATTCATATTTACACAATGAGTCTAGAAAAATGTCTTATTTTTAAGATATTTAAGAACTAAAACTATACCTGAATTAGTTGTAAAGGGTAAAAGAAAATCTGCCACTAGTACTGTCATACTTTAGTTTATTGCATTAACACATTATTCTTGTTTTAAGAAACTAAATAAGAATGGCAACTTTTTTTTAACTACTTACTTTTCATTTTTGTCTCAATTTCTTTGGAAAATACCCTAATCTGAGGTGAACGTCATCAAGTCAAATAAGACGTAGAAACTTGATTTTAGTTTTTGCACAGGATTTGATGTGAGTCCAGGGTAATGGGAGCCTGAAACTGATCATGAAACGTGTCTTGATTGGTTTTTACCTACAAAAAAAGGAATAATTATGTATGAATAACACTTTCATGCACCATTAGAGTGACTTGCATTCATGGATATGTATTTTTATCTTTCGTTTTTTTATTATCTTGAGTGTTTCCTAGAAAGGCAGAGTCTCCTTGATGCCTTCTTTCTTACCGTCCTCTGATTACTGTCTCCATTACATCCCCGTTATTTCCACTGCCATTACTCCGCGCCGTCTTCCTCCGTGTCACCTCGACTCTATCCCGGGGCCCGGTAGCGGCCCGGGAAGAGTCATGTGTTTCCAAAGTGGACTGGAAGGAAAATCGAACCGGGGCTTCTGTGTTTATCAAGCCACAGCTCCGTCACCTTGCTCCCACTCCCCGTCTGGAGGGCCCGGCAAATTGGTGACAGCAGCAACAACCCTGGGCTCTGCTCGCCCGCACACACACGGCGCTGCACCTTGGCCTGTTTAGTTTTATTGCTAGTGTCAGGTGGAGGTGGAGGTGGGAGTGCTGTCTAATGTTCACCTCACACACTCACTCGTTTCCACCCCTGCCGACACCTTGGCTAACAAGACCTGTGAACAACACTGACAGAACTCCCAGAGTTGTCACAGTCCCAGTCACTTAATGCCAAGACGAAGACCCAATTTTATCCCCGAAAAGAGTTTTTATATGCAAACCAAATCACCACAGTCCTCACAATATGAACCCCCCCCCCCACCCCCCGTCGGCTGCTCCACATAATCCCGAGGCAGGAACCATATTTCTCGCGGGTGCGGTCTTGAATATTTCAAAAGGGTTAAGTCGTTGGCGATATTTTAACCTCAATATTCCGGTTTAACTGCGAGGGACAAACACTTTCTGGTCAGCAGTGCGACCTGTCAGAAACAACACGGCTACCTTGGAAGTGAACCGTGCAAACAAAGCCTGACCATTGTGCCTAAGCGCTTACAATGATGCCATTTAAGTGTGTATCGATCGGCCCAGTGCAGGGTCAATCATCGGATCAATGGTGCGTGAGCCCGTCAAGAGGCCGGTCCCAGAATGAATGGACGTGCAGTTGACTCACAGACACGTGACGCCTGAAAGACTGATGGATCCCATTGTATTTTCTGTACGTGCCATCTGAGTTTTAAAGACACAAATCCAGGCGTAACAAAGATGGTGTGTTACGTGTATTGTCGATCGTTCCCTGGTCACGATCAGTCATGACGCACATGTGCAAGAGAAAATATATCTTATTAAACCTGTCTGTGTGCTTCAGTTCTGGTACTATTGACGTCTTTAAACGCTTTCCAACTTAATCACGAAACCCAAAGTCCAACTTCTGGTGTAAGATTTCATGTCAGGTTTTTTTAGATACAGTTATGGAATAAAGCCGTCTTGACCCTTGTGTTATTTTAAGGGTCAATGTGAACCTAACGCCTAAAATAAATGTATTTAAATCATCCCTTGGGTTTTCTCTGGGTCAAGGTAAATAAACCTCCACCACTGCTAATGTATTGAGGTCGTTCACTTTGACCCAGAAACAACACAACACATTTATTTTTGGGCTTCTGGGTCACCTTGACCCAGAGATAACACAAGGGATTCCACATACACGTTTTTTTAGGGCCTCCGGGTCACCTTGACCCTGATATAACATGAGGTTTAAGAAAAGAGGGTTGTAGTTTTGAACGTTACATTTAGATCAAATTAACAAGAGACACTGTTCTCACTGCAGATAAAAAGTCGCTCTGAGAAACCTGAAAATAAGAAAATTCATAATTAATATAACTTAAATATTGAGTTATTTTTGCTGGAATAATCCAAATGTATTGATTCAAAAATATAGTTCTGCTCGGGAAACTTTGTTTGTTTGTTTAAAGTATCTTTGTTAAATGTACAGCTGCCTCCATTATATTAAGGGTAAACTAGTAAGTACTGTATAATAGTTGTAGGGTTTTTTTTTTTGGTTTTTTTTTCCATCGTTCCTTACTTGTTTTGTCTCGTTCTTTTTACCTCTTCTATTATGTCTGGGTCAAGGTGACCCAACAACTATGCAGAGGCAGAGGTTCACCTTCACCCAGAGACAACACAAAGGAGACCACAAACACATTTGTTTTTGAGCTTCTGGGTCACCTTGACCCAGAGACAACACAAGGGATACCATAAACGCATTTGTTTTTGTGGCTTCTGGGTCACCTTGACCCAGAGACAACACAAGGGATACCATAAACGCATTTGTTTTCGTGGCTTCTGGGTCACCTTGACCCTGAGATAACACAAGGGTTAACCATGAAGGTTATTATGTCTTCTCCTCGCACAATACAGGACCAAGTCCCCACGACTACTCCTTCAATCCACTAAAACGAGACAAATATTTTTTTTAAACTTGACTTAATAAAAAAGAAACATTTGTAAGAAGCCTGTTATAAAGGTGATAAGAAATCAATTCTTGTTCCTCAAGACTTAACCTTCTTCTTCTACAGTCTGTACAATATATATTTTGCTGTATTTTGGAAGACTGGTGCCAAGCTTTGCACCAGGATGGATTGACCTAGTTCCCCCGGCCGGGGTGGGGCACGACACGGAGCAACTGCTACACAATGCAACACTGAGCTGTAGGTTCTGTTTCCGACTCCTACATGTGACACACATTCAGGCAAAAAAAAAAAAAAATGCGCTCGCGCTCCCTTGAAGCCGACACCACACCGTGGGGATCACAAGGTCATGCCTCCTGACGGAAGAAAAATGCAAGTGAGCGCTTGTTTAAGATGCCGAGTGCAATTTCAATTGTGCTCTCTGCATATTTCAATGGCAAATGTGTAAATAGATCCTTTGTAAATAGCTTCTTTCTTGCCAATCACCCTGTCTGCTCTCTGCACAGCAGCATTAAAAATTGATCCTTCGCTGCACCAGGCGAAATACTAACATTGCTGCCAAATGACTGATTAAAACCAAAAACCTTTAATCTTTGCTTGAAAGTGTCTACTGCCTTGGCATGCCGTTCCCCTGTGCTCCTCTATCTTCCAAGGCTGCGAGAGGAAGGAGGGGGTCGCCGAGGGGGAAACGGGGTCACGCTTCATGTAGAGTCAGCGCTGTACATTGATACAGCTCCGGAGATGAGGGATTTGACTAAGAGCTGATCTAGGAATCCACTTCGCGCCGCTCTCTCTTCTGAGTTTAACCCCGGAGCCGAAAGGTTAAAAACACATTTTAGTATCACAATAGACGGAAATTTGCGGCGCTTCTGCTACAACAAAAAAAATAACACAAAACAATGAAGTGTATTTTCAAAATCGACTGCAGAGGATCTTTCTGGATATATTCGTGGGAATTCTTAAAACAGTGGAGGAAAAGATCAACAAACATTGGGGCAAAGACAGCGTTTACGTCGTAAATTAACTTGAGGGTTCGGTAGGAATGATGCTGAACCGTGTCTTCTTGTCAACACGTCCTCAGCAACGGAGAACACGGACAAGAAAAACACAGTTAAATTCAAATAAACACAGAGGCCCTCAGTGACTTCATGATTCACTCACTCACGTCACTGCCATGCAACTTTCTCCCCTGATATCACTTCTTTAAGAAAGAGACATTTGGTATACAAGTGTGGCCCGGGGCCATTTGTGGCCCTTTTTAGATTTCATACGGTCTGCAGTTAGAAAATGTTTTATTCAACCCAAATGCAAAACACTTTTCCTTAAGTTGTCCAAATAAAAACTTTCTAAATGTATCTCGATCAAAAAGTTAAGCTGGTCATAATCAAAGCTAATTCCCAAGTTTTCAATCGTTATCCCTTCTTTCCGTGAAGGTTACAGAATCTTTGGAACGAAAGATGCCCAGTCCTTTCAAATATGAAGTTATTTTAACATAAGAATTATCTACTTTTTTCTGTATATGAGTGATCACCCACTCATGGTCACGTGCTCATGGTCAGCTCTGATTTACACATATAATGATCGATAAATACACATATATTTATGAATAAAATGTCAGCCATCATCCATCCTTGTCTGCTATTGTTTCCCCATAAATCCCCTTCACTCCCTACAGCACTGTGATAATTCCAATAATAGCTAAATCCTCTTGGCAGGAATTAGAAATGGTTAGTTAAGTTTAGTTTAGGGTTGATAAACATTATGATAAATAAAGCTTTATTAGTTAATATACTCAAGTAAATTTGACATTAATGCCTATTAGTGTAGACAGTATTTGTTTGAGTTTTTTATAACCCCTGTGTTGTCTCTGGGTCAACGTGAACGACCTCCCTGGCCTCCTAGAAATACATATGCAGTGGTGGAGGTTGTTCACCTTCACCCAAAAACAACACAAGTGATACCACAAACATATTTGTTTTCAGGCCTCTGGGTCACTTTGACCCAGTGATAACACAAAGAGTTAAAGTACATTTGTGATACTTAACTTTAATTAAGGTCAACTAATGTGTTGATTTGAGTGAGTCTTAAATACATATTTGACCTCTATTGTTCTCATCAGTATGTGTCTGTTTGTACAAAACTCTCTTATATATATATACACAGTATATATATATATATATATATATAACAATTGTAAATTAGAAAATGTGCTTAAGCCCCGCCCACTAAAACACTTTTTCTGGAGATTCAATTTTGTTCACCATAACCACGTCCACTGCTGTGATTGGTCAAGCATTGAGGTTTGTCACTGCGTGTCATCAATCCAGGAAGAACCCTCCACGGGGCTCATTGTATAAACAAAGCGGGGTGTGATTACAGCTGGCCATTAATACGTCATAATGAACTTCACTCTCGTAAACTCTCGTTCGCTGAGATTTCAGACGGGGGAGAACTTTGTGAAACTTCAAAACATGGTCATGATGAGAGACTTACTGCATCTCGGAGAGGAAGACTTTAGCATTTGAAAAATGTGAACGAGTCAGAAGAGTTAGGTTTTTACAATAGTTGCTCTTTAAGGATCTAAAAAAAAAAATCTTATCATCAGAATGTTACAAAAATACTTATTATGTTTCTATGGTTTGGATGCCGCCTGTTATATGACAAAAAAATAAAATCTCACTCGTAAAAAACAAACAAACAGACATCCTTTTAAATCAAGAGCTGAATGTATTCACTCACCTCTCCGAGTACATGTGAAGACCTCTAAACTGTCACACGCACGATTCCCGCCTCTGCCGTCTCTCTGTCATTCAGGTGTTTACTGTCATTCATACTCAGGGTTTTGTATAATCCTCTCACCACACCTGAGTGCTCCCCACTCAGTGTCACTGGATTTAACACCACCCCCCCCCCCCCCCTCCACCACCACCACCCCACCTATACCCCACGTTCCGACTCACTTCCCTCCCCGCCGCACAGCCGATTCCATTTTGCATCACCAGCCATTCTTCCACACAAGTTGTCATTTCTTATGTAAATAACCACAGATAAAGAGACAGTAACAGACATTTTAAGATGTACACACACATCATTTGGCCCACATGTTTCCACTCAACCCCCCTCTTGTCGGCGTTGTTTGTAGAAGTGTCTTCGCCTGTAGCCATAAATTAGGGGGTTGTGATTTAACTCATTGAGACAAAAGAGAAAGACAACGAAACATGAATAAAACAAATGATTTGGAGAAGGTGAGAGAAACGGAGAGTGAGGGAAAAAAAAGGAGGGTGAGGCGAAACGGCATAAAAATGGGCCAGTGTGTGTTTCTGCTCTACTTTCACTTGGGGAAGGCTTCATTAGGAAGTCTGTTTCCAGAGAACGCGGAGGAATCTGCGCGCCAGAGTGTGCACGTGCACACACACACACACACGTGGGATCGCGCGCACGATCATGCAAATATATGTGCTCGCATGTAAAATTATTTCTGTGTGTTTAGAGAGAGACGTCTCCTAAATTATTTACAGTCAGAAGCCTCTAATTGGAATCAAGTTTTTAAATGGGGTCAAATGTTGCAGTGCAGTTTCATGCAGTTTTTCTTTCGCCTCAAGTCTGTTTTTTTTTTTCTCTTTTCGCTGCTGCCGCAGCAACTCCGGCTTCATGGGACTTGAACCTCTTAACTCGGCGTTTGCCGGTCGACGTGTTTCACCGGGTGCCCATGTTAAGTAGGGAAAAAAGTTATTTTTTTATTGCCGCAAATGTGTCGATCTATCGACTGGGTTCCGTTTCACACGTCTGCGTGAGCGTACACTCCCGGAGACATCTGGTGACTCGTAAACATCAAATAGACGTGTGCACATACACTTACACGGAGCCCCGGGCGAGGCATGCAGCTGGTATTAGACTTAAGCCCCCCTAATAAAGTAAATTACAATTATCCTGTTCGCTGATGAAGGCGACTTAAACAGAGACGTTCACTGGCCTCTTCACACTTCAGACATCCGAGAGTGGACATTTATTGAGCTCAGATTCCTCTGTAAAACTGTCCAGGTTTGTCCGGGATTTAGGAGGGAAAACAAGTTTTCAGTGGATGAGGCAGTTACTTTTTAGGAGACTTTTATCACTTTTTTTGGCTTCCTTAACTCACGGAGGAATATTTAGGCCGACGTCCAAGCGATTTTATTGACAATCGAATAACCCAAGATGCTAAAGAGGGAGTGGAAGTAGAGAAAAGAGTAAGTTGAATTGCCAAAAGAAGATGAATCTCTATTTAATGTATTAAATATGGTATAAATTGGAATTTGAAGTATTTTCATTTTCAGTGGGGTTTTCTGCCCGAGCTGGAATTCTTAAATCTCTTTTACATAGTGTTTAATTGTTTAAATGTCATTCAAATGGGACATATCTAAAAAAAAATCAGTTTGAATTTTCATGGGGTCCCCCCTACACACACTTGTGCCCCCCTGACCTGATTGCGTTGCCCTCCCATCTTAAAATCTACACTGAGATGTCAGTAGTGCACGTGAAATTGGAAATATTTGAATTAACATGTGGGTCTTCTGCAACCATTTCCGCCCCCTTGCAATTAACAAAAAAAAGGGCTAAAATTATTGTATTGTCCTTTATATAGTGTTTAATGAATATGATTTAAATACATATTTCAAACTTCATTTTCCACCCCTTGACAATGCAAAAAGTAGCTTAAACTCTGAAAGTATTTGTTACGTGGGTTTAAATTTGTATCAAAAACTGACATGTTTGAATTTCATGGGGGTCTTTCTCCCTATTTTGTGCCCCTTTTTCCTTGACCTGATCGAGATTCCCCCCTGAAACCTTCACTGAGAGAACAGTAGTCTATGTACAAATTTTGTCTTCAGAAATATTGAATGTATATGAATTTCCAAGGGGGTTCTCAAATTCTCCCTTAGTGTTGAATTAATATTGACATTTACATTTTATTAGAATTATACATATTTGACATTTTCATGGGGCCCATTTGCGTCCCCTTACAATTAAAACAGTAGATTGTATTATGAAAGTATTTTTATAGGGTTTAATACATAGGGTTTTGCATCAAATTGCATCAAAAAAGACTTCTGTTTGAATTTCCAAAGGGTGGTTTCAAGCTATTTTGTCTTCCAAAACATTGGATATATTTACATTTTTATGGGGGTCTTTTGTTGCATTTAATTTACTGTTTGCTCTTTATATTTAGTATATTTACTAGATTTAATTGGATTGCAATTGTATAAAGTACTTTTCGTATAATTTAAAAAATATTTATTTTTAATTTTGTTTATAAACAAACTCCCAATGTGTTCTTTATAATAACCCATTTATTTCGTCATATATTCTCATTGTATTTTAAACTTCCTGCAGATGTGTTACCTTTGACTGATGTTGTCAGAGAGCGACTGCTTTGTGTTTTCAAACCGGCGGCCCTGACTGTTTTACATCAGAATCCTCTCTGAGTTCTGCTCCTCCTGTGGTTTTGTCTCCTCAGAAAACAGGAAAAAAAAAAAAAAAAAAAGAAGACGGTCTGACTCCATCCAAAAATCTGTAATCGATTGCAATTTGGTGCAGACTCCAAACCTCCAAAAAGTAAAACAAAGACCTCCTTGAAGGATGAGCTCGTCCCCGGGCTGGGAGTGAAGCTTCGCGACGACCTCAGGTCACCTGTTTACTGATCCTCGTCTCAAGTCCAACCCACATGACAAGACACCCCCCCACCCCTTTATGTCTGAGTTAAACCACCAGTGAAAACATCTCCAGCAATTTCCTCCTCAAAGGGAGCTACAGCAGATACTTGTCTAGGTTTTGTTGGTCATAATAAAAGTCCCATCAGGCTTCAGTCAACTCTCAAACAGCTGTTAACAAGTCAATCTTCGAAATTTCACACTGGAAATGTACAAATTTCAACAACTAATGTTCCATCCCAGATGGGGCGCCTTCTTAACTCCGCGCTATAATTTCCCAAATATCCCGATCTCAAACACACCGTCTCAGTCAACAACAACAGTGACCTCCGACCTCATCCGATCGCATTAGACTGCAGACGTTGTAGCTGCGTGTGGGAGCTGCTGAGAGCTCCAGTCACCACATTCTTTTTTCTCCTCAAACTACCGAAACACAGAACAGAATTCCGTTTAATACTTACAGTATGTTGTTTGTTATTGAAAACAGAACGGCCTCGCGGATCCTGGCTTTTTCTAAGACATTTCACGGTCGACTGTTTCCATGACTGCCCATCTCTGGAGGATAACTCACATGTGTACGCTACAATGGTTCTTTGAGTCCTCGGAAATGGTTGGGAAGAAATAAATGTGAACGGAGGGGTTTGTAATCTGAAATTCTTCTTTAAGATGTTTCTTTTTTAAGACGATAATCTCTTCTCCACCACCGTACTCTTCGTCTCACTTAGAGCACACGTGTCAAAATCTGGACCAATAATTGTTTTTTTTTCATATGCACAATGGCTCAAATACATTTTTGTATTAGCTGCAGGCGAGACATCTCCTTCTTGTTTAGACATTTAAAAGTAAACCATTACAATACTCTAAAGGAGAAGGAGTTTAGCCATTTTTCCTCAGTTGAAAGAAGAAGTTTTCGGTCAGTTATTTGCAGTGTTGCACTAGAGACATGAAACACTCAGGTGTCTTACACTCAGTGTAACAGTCAACAAGTCAAGAAAAAGGCTTCACACTCTACAAAGAGGCGTTGGGGAGCAACATTTTTTCTATGGTTTCCATAGTTTCAAGATACATACATTGTCAAAATGAAAGTTTTCTTTCAGTCTGTGTCACTGTTTCCGTTTTAGGGTAGTTGTGAGATACATGTTTGATTCTGTGCCCTCTATTTTAAAAAAGAGAACCTTTAAACACTGCAAACTTTGTCGGTCAGTCATGCGTTAGAGCTACTGTAGGATTATATAGAATTAATTCTGACCGGCTCTAGTAGGAGAACTCACATTTCCCCGATCCTTGAAACTGCATTGGCTGCCAGTTTATTTCAGGATCAATTTATTTTTTATTTTTATTTTATTTTATTTTTATTTCTATGAATTACATTTTTTATGGTAACAGTTTATTCTTAATACAAAATTCTGCTGCGAGAATTCTGACCTGCTCTAGTAGGAGAACTCACATTTCTCTGATCCTTAAAACTCTTCACTGGCAGCCAGTTTCTTTCAGGATCAACTTTAAAATTCTGGTTCTTACTTTCAGATCTATTCATGGTCAGGCTCCTCCCTACATCAGTGATCTGATCCAGCCTTACACCCCAGCTCGGGCTCTGAGGTCTGTGGATCAGAATCTACTGATGGTTCCTGAACACAGTTCAGGACCAGAGGAGAGAAATCCTTCCAGACTGTTGCTCCTAAGCTTTGGAACGATATTCCTCTACCTCTGTGTTTGATGATCTACTGACTCCTTCAAGAAACATCTTAAGACCTTTTTATTTGTCGGGGCTTTTATCTCATTGTGTTGTCTTGGCCTTTTAAAGTATGTATTTTTTAATGTGTATTTTTTTTTATTGTTCAAGCGCTTTGTGACCCTGGTCTGAGAAAGGCACTTCAGAAATAATCATTACTTACTTACTTTTATGCTGTTTTAAATCAACATAAAAGGGTAAAATAACCATATTTTGATTTTACATCTTTTTTAGATGTATTTAGTTTATATTAAACATTCAAAAAAACTCATATTGTGAACTTCGAATTTCCCGCCTGACAACAAAGCTGTGCTGCTGACTCAGCAAGAATGAAGGAAACAACATTCTTCTAAATTCTGTGTTGATATTTGTCTGCAGAAAAACATCATGTTCAGCCTCTGGATCATCGAAGGAAGGATCGTCCAATCCTAAAGATGGACTCACCAACCTATCCAGCCTATGAGTGGTGTATCCCCCTGTGGAGCTGGGACGCCTGTAACACCAGTTAAAGAGCTGAATAAACTCGTCAAAGGTGATTCGGATACCGTGTACAACATGTTTCACACTCGCACTGGTCATCCTCAAATACAGGAGATATGGATTGAAACAGGTATCGAATGTTTGTGCCTTCGGTGCGTCGGTGAGTGAGATAATAAAAATGCCACTGTAATGAGTGTTTTATTGAGTTCCACACGGTCCTGCAGTCCAGATAGCAGCGAGACATCTGCCCTCATTGTCTCCTGCCCTCCCCACGGTTTGTTTTGTTGTGCGCAAGTAAGTGTTAGTTGTGTGTATCACGTACATGCCCTGCGAGACTCCTGCCGATCGATCCAAGGTGAGACCTGTCGATTAAACACCCTGAGCCGTGCTCTGTACCTAACCCCAGGGCGATTCAATCCCACCCCTAACACACACACACACACACACACACACACACACTCATACTTCACCTGTCATCCGTCAATATCTCCTCCGGGGCTTCTATTGATCCCCCCTCCAACCAGCCTTTTCACCCCATGCAATACAACATCAGGGCCAAGACAACATTCGTGCAGGTTTAATTTCTGACAGATTTACAATAAAGCTCCCGTTATTATTTAACTCTTCCGGCTGCTTCGCTCGGTGATTTAGCGCCCCGGGAGAGGATGAGTTACAGCTGACACGGAGAATCTGCCGGGGCTCGCGACTGTAGGCGCCCCGGTTCATAACTCAGCCGCCAAACGTGTAGTTAGTCAATCACTTGATCTGTAATCACAAATGCTGCCAGAAATTACATGAGTGATGAGCTGTAATAAAAGCACTTACTTTTCCTGCTCTGTCTCTTAAGTGTTATTGGCAGACCCCCTTCTCTCCCGGGAGGCCGCGGCTGTGAAACAAAATCCCGATATAAACTGCCTCATTGGTCCCTGCCTCACGCACTCGCTTCCTTAGTGTACTGTACTGCGTGTCTACGACTGTGAACGAGTGCGATCGCTGACGGGCGTCGACACACTCGCTTCTCTCGGATTGTCTCCCCTCAGAGCAAATGATCCGTACTCCAGTGAAGACATCCATCCACGCCGCCGTCATTCATAACAACTTAAGAGATGTGAGGAAGCGTCGCGACTTCAACATTTTGTTGCAATCTCGGTGGCTTTAGGGCAGAATCCAGTTACGATAAGTAATTGTAATGAGGAAAAATTTAGCGTCGGAAAAATGAAAAAAAGTTGAAGTGAGGCTCAAAACAAACTGTGTGTGTGTCTTACACCACTTACAGAAGTTTTTAAATTGTTCTCAGGCTACATGAAATGATTTCAGTGGCAGGATCTTAGTTGGAAACATCAGTGTAAAACAGTCTGGCAGCCCTTTGACTGTAAGTGTGTCATGTAGGATGTACGATTTTATTTTACATTTATTTTCAATAAACTTTTTAACATATAATGACACCATTACTTGTGGTTTTGTTTGTATGTTTAAGGATTTTTTTCCTATTCGGGAGTATTTATTTTACCTCAAAATTTGGAAGTAAAATCAATAAAAGTTTGAAAAACGATGCCACACATGCCTGTTTATATACAATATAACGACTATATGATAAAATCATATTGTATATAAACTTATTTAGCTTTGTTATAAAATGCCATGGCAAAGTGACATCTTTTGACACTTTTTTTTAAACGATTAGTTCCTTCTTTCTGTTGGCTTGACGGCCCCTTACACAGTAGATAATGCAGCCCTTCGTGAAATATAATTTCTCACCCCTGATGAGACAGTCAATGACATTTGTTTTAAAGTTTTAGAGCTTGATTATCTGTCTCAGGATCGTGGTTTAAAATAGCTTACTTTATTAATTATGTCCAAAGAGGCAGGCATTTGTGGCCCTTGATCAGATTTTGGTCCAGAACCCAATGTTTATCATGTCAAATGCACATTTCATTTTTTTGTTTTAATTTCATTGTGACCATGAAGTTAAATAAAGTAAGTGATGACACAAGATTTTCTGTCTGAGCTGATTCTTAAGTTCTACTTCAGCTCAACATGTTCAATTTTTTGTCACATGGAAATGATCATTTTTTGGTATTATGTTCAAGTGTTTTAAAAATGAATGGACATTTTTAAATGTTTGGAACGTTTGCTACAAACCGAATAATATTAAAAGTATTTTTACTTTTTTCTTCTTGTTTATCAAAACCAGAGTGTTTTGTTATATTGTCTTTTTATTTGGCCTTAATACAATTCGCTTTTCTTTTGTTCAGATAATGACATATTTGACACAATTTCTGTTTGTTTTTTTAAATCATCTATTCATCCATTCATTGAATCTACGATTTATGGTATATTCAGCTAAATATAAATCTTGGATTTGACTTCTTCATCCGCTCACCCAGAGCAGGGGCAGCGGATTCAATTGGGAACTTATCTTCCAGCTCTTCTTGAGGGACCCCAAGGTGTTCCTGGGCCAGCTTAGAGTCATAGTATCGCCTGCGGTAAAATCTTTAGTCTTATCTATCTCATCCTATGGTCAAAACTTTAGCATTTAAATATTATTCTGTCAGCATCAACATTTTTCATGTTAAAATCTATTAACAGAAAACAATATTACATTTTTAAATAATGAAACTTTATTTAAAACGCTCCTCCAATAATAGCTGTGACTCCATAATGGAAGCACCAGCAAACAACCCATTCTTGCTGCTTGTTCATTCATGACAGCTTTATTGATACAGGCTTCTCTAATAATTACATGGCGTCGTGCATGCACTATTGATCAGGCATATTGATAAAATCATATTTTACTGTAAAGGTCTGTTGATTTGATGCATTGCAACATAAATCTGTCCACGCGCCAGCGTCGGAGCTCCTGCCTCTGAGTGATGGATGCTCCCGCAGATAAACACACACTAACCCCTCTATCTGTTCACATATGTTGCTTGAATGAGCCCGTAAACGACAGGTTAAACACAGAGAGGGATCCGAACGATATCCATATCTTAAGTCAATCCATTCAGCAACGATCGCACGCCGACGACAAGTGAGATCTGCCTCCTCTTCCTGCTGGGATGCTGTGATGTATACGCCGTGGTGTTTATGGAGTCGGCGCTCCGTCGTATCATGATCTGTATCTTCGGCGGGGCTGGATCTGCATCGTGTAATAGATTCTTATGAGGCTCTCAAATGTCCTGTGGCCTGTAATAACTACAGATGCCTGCGTCTGAACAGAACCGCGGCGGCTCTTTGAAGGTATTGAGAAGGTTGTGCGTTGCTGTTTGTGTAATGGTTTGTTTTCGATGTTGTTTAAAGATAGATCGTCATTGAATCAACAAAAGAAAAGCAGTAGTTCCATCATATAAACCATATAAATTCCTACTTGAGTCCTTGGTATACTTGCATACGTTTTATTTTCCATCTCAGAATAGCTATGATGAGTCCAGTGTTTAACTTTTAAAACAATATTTAATAAACAATAAGACATTTTGATGTCATAGAAAAGTTAATTGGGTAATTGTACTTCAGAGTAATCTGTTACTCTCTTATAGAGTTATAGGCAAAAATGAGTCCATTATGAAGAAGCGACTGATACTCGGTTGTCTTCGTCTTCATCTTCGTCAAAATGACAGTGAAGTACTCTGGGTAAAGAGACTGAGTGCTCGCAATTATCGGAGTACTTCCTGTCTGTATTCCTTGTTATTCTTTAAACTTCTGCTACTAACAAGCTTAAAATATAGACTTATTTAAGTTTTCCCACAAAAGTTCTCGTCGAGACTTCGTATTTGGATGTTTTTAAGTGTCTTTTTGGACGAGGAGGAAGACAATAATAAATGAGCATTAGTTGCTACATTAAAGAAAACAGACATTTTTGCCTATAACTCTAAGAAGAAACAGATTAATCCAAAATAATCCCAAACCTGAGTCGACATCAACAACACTTTTAGCCAGTTCTTAAAAATAAACCTTACAGTGGATACAGAAACCTTTCAAAATTTCATAAATTCTCATTAAAGTACAGAACACCCACAAACTCCTATCGCTTGATTTGACGTTTTTCTTGTGTTGTCTCCGGGTCAAGGTGACCCTGAAAACAAATGTGTTCGAGGTATCCCTTGTGTTGTCAAGGTGAAAGACCTTGTTGGTGTCCTGAAATACATATGCAGTGACGGAGGAGGTTGTTTTCGGGCCACTGGGTCACCTTGACCCAGAGATGACACAAGGGTTAAACAAACAAACGTCACAAAAACATAACCCCATGCAGAGGTAATAAGCATGTCAGAACCATCTGGGGACAAGCTAACACCTGACCTTGCATGGAAATTTAAAAATTGTTTCATGTTTCAATAAAAAGCATAAAGAGATAGTAACAAACTTGTCAAAAGTAATTCACTTTCAATTGGAAAAGGTATTTGCTTTTTGCTGTCAAACTTGTCTAGATTTGTATCCAGACATAAGAAATAAATAAAACATATTCTAGTTCATCTTTTGTGCTCGCAAAAGTAAATATGAAGGATTTCGATTTTTTTTTTTTAAAGCTTCCTGAGGAAATTGAATTGTTTTTTGGGGGTTTTGCTTCTGGGTGATACAGTAGTATCTATTCAAGACACACAGCAGATAACGAAAGCATACTGCTGTCTTTTAACATCCTAACTACTGTTGTAGCGAAGCTGTTTGAAATGCTAATATGAAGCCTGTGAAATAGCAACAATACAGCTAGTGTGCTCCCCAGAGCTCCAGGGAGACGGCAGAGCAAGACAAAGGCTGTTTTTTAATCTGAGCAGGAAGCATACAGTGGCGATTCGCTCTGACATGGTGAATGATATGAGTGAGTAGTGTATTTACCCAGTCTGACGGGATAAGAGAAAGAGAGTGTTTTCTTCCCTTCCCTACGCTTATCTCCCTCCATAAATCACTGCCATCGGGATGCATGAATGCGGCTGATCAAACATTGCGTTGCTCAGACTCCAGCAATTCCACTTTGACCTTTAGATTTGGCGTTGGTCACTGAAGCTTAATGCAAGCCGTGACCTTCCCTGCCCCGAGGTCGTCCATATTTAAAGCCCACGAAGCTGTGCACTAACAATATGCAGCCTGTAAATAAGAAAACAAACACCGCTCGAACAAGACTGATTTGAAATTCCAAACATGGCTGGATATAACGTAGAGATGCTATTTCCTTCTCCCGCGCTTCTCATCAATCTCTGTCTTTATTGGTCTGATTCCATTTTCCCATCCCCGCCGGCACTCTATGATGTCCTACGTCGCTCCTAACCTTTGGCTCGAGCCAGTGTGCGAAAGGTTCTGCACTTTGCCCTCTCCCATTTGACCTGTCTGAAGTATACCTTTATAATTGTCCCTGTCACCATCAAACGCGCATGTGAGCGGCGAGATGTGGGGGCAGTCAGTCCGAAAAGTCCGTCCTGTAACCTTTTGGCCTTTTGTTCATCCATTCTGCTTAGAGCGAAAACACCAGCCCCCCCCCCCCCCCCTCCCCACCCATAATTCCATACTGTATTAGTCTGCGTGTCACAGTTATTGATGGTGCTTTGGTAATATTTTATTGGTCAGTCTCAACCTTTGACTCGTGCATCGCAAACGCTAACTCCCCTAAAGCCCCCTATTGACCGCGAAGCATGTATGTAATAGAGATATAGATTTAGGGCGGCTGAGGACATACTCATTTAGGTTGAATTATTTTGTCGTCTATGTGTTCCTGTAGGGTCCTTATTGAAAACAATAATGTTTTTGTTTTTTTTGCAAAAGATGATTTTATTTATTGCTAAACAAGTAAAACAAATCGAGCAAATGGCGTTTTCCCAGAGTTCAACACCCAATTGAACTAAATAATATGTATTAAAGAGACAATATTTCATGGCAAATAGTTCCTTTAATGTTTCCTTAAGCTACTGTATGTATTCAACACATTTAATTGGTGTATCAAAATGTGGACTGGGCCAAAATCTAAATGTAACTCATTATCCCATCTCTGGCAAACACTGAAAGATAAGGAATAAATTATGTTTTTTTTTAAACAAATAAAAACTATTTATCCACCTTATCACAGAAATATACATTTGTATTTCAGAAGATTTCCAGACCGAAGGGGTTCCTTAATTCTTGGGCAGTGTGATTCCAATTGACCATGGAGGATCAGGATTGAATTTGAACTTTGCCAAGAAGCCTAGCAATAATATCTTGTGCTCTTGATTCAACCCAATATTCATTTGTTATTTATTCATTCATTTTCTTCCTCTAATTCCCTGTCTATTTGCAGCATATTGCAGTGCACACAGAGACACACAACCTCTCATACGCACACCCACGTCTACTGACATTTTTTCAATATATCTTGGTACGTTTTTTTGGAGGGAGGGAGGAAACTGGAGTTCCTGGAGTAAATCTACTCAAGGGAGAATATACGAACCATTACTAAACCTATTTTACTGTTGGATTTTCATGTTCATTGTTCATGACCTTATGCAATTCCTTATGCCCAACTGGTACATCCTTCATTGACCCTTTTATTTTGAATTTTCTTCATTTTGATTCTCCTTTCAAACCAACCCTTGACATCCTGGCTCCTTATTGCCTTTTTGAACCTACCATGTTCAAATTCCAGTTATGAATGATAACTTAAGTGCATAATGTTTTGCACTCCACTTTGTTTTGTCTATATGGTTAACATGTAAATTAATAAAAGATTTTTCTCTCTTGCATGCCTTTTTTTCTTTTTCTTACGGTGTTGGTGGCCATAAACCATTAGTTTAGAGGCCCCTGGGTACCTGCCACTTACCTTTTCCTGGAGCCACTTAAGACTGGAGAGGGGATTTCCACAAGAGGAGCGTGTACTTCAAGAGGGGATGTAAAGGTGTGGAGAATGTTGAGGTATTCAGAGACGAGGGTTTGAATCCGAACAGGCGAGTGGTTTCCCCTTCAGAAGCCGACGCCATCTCAACCCACCGCAATCTTCTGTGGTTTCTGTAAGCGATTGTAAAGCCGCGACCGGCTCCCCTACCAGCTCTTACTCCGAACCCACGAGCAATGCCCTGCGTTATTAGTCATCATTTTTTTTTTAGTTATTAAAAGCGATACAGTTGTGTCACCGTGGTTTTTTCACCAACCGAAACGAGCGAAGGAAATATTTGCTGAGGCATTTTCCGCATCAGTCAGGGTGTTACACTCTTCCCCGCTGCGCCGCCTTGGCTCAGCCTCGGCACTGTATGATATCTGATCCTTAAAAACCCTGCAGGGCAAGCCACAGCAAATCAACAATGGATTAATGGATCTGTTTCTGCTCATAAATCTCTGTGGGATTGGAAAGCGTTCGAGGACAGTCGGAGGCCGGAGAGCGGTGTGCTTAATGTAACAGGCAGTTTGGGTTTCCCATCGATCAGAGTGGTGACAGAACTAGTAAAGACGTGGTAGCGTTTTGTTCCGTCGTAAAAAAAAAAAAAAAATAAAAATGTGATTTTCATGATTGCTGGGTTGTAGTTTTAGAAACTTGATTGAACCATTAGGGGGCGTGGCGTGTCCGAAAACACACCGGTGTCGCCGGCGCCGTGGTAAGGCTATAGATCACGGCGGCGAGCTGTTCCTGCAGGTGTGGTGTCGGGGAGCGGCAGTAACTGCTTCCATTACTGAAGAGAATGGTTGGACTCCCACAGCCCCCCCTCCAGACAGGCGCTGTCATTACCCATCTATTGTGAGGCCTGAGAGGGAGTGGTAAGTACAGCAGACTTATGGCTTTGTTAGAGTGGTCTCCTCTGGCTCTGCCGTGGATGAGAGGAGACACCGGGCCGAAAAGAAGGATGGCTTGATAGACTGATAGAGATGAAGGAGGACTTGAAAACCCCTTGATATGGTACAACCGACCGCTGCCGTTTCCCCCCTCTGTGTTTGTGAGTAAGCTTGGGGGGGGGGTTCGGAAAAAAAGGGGGTTATTTGATGGCATTTTTACAAGAAATGGGTTGATTTGTCTTAGGCCATTACCGTCTATTACAGCTGCGAGTCTTGGGGAAAAGGTGGGAAACGGCAGACGCTGGCATTCTGCCTAAAGAGAAATCAATGAAACAAATTAATCCTTCGCAGGCTGCGGTGACACAGTAATCCATCATTCAGGGGGCGCTTTTACACACTGAATCAGGGAGAGAGGCAGGAGGGCGGAGGAATCGGGGTTCGCGGGAGAGGGGGGAGGGGGCTTATTGGTCGAGGAAGGGGGAGGCGCGGAGAGGGGGGGATCGATGCCCTGGGGGGGGCGAGGGCAGACATGCACGCTCCCTAACACTGGGGGTATTGGTGGGTGGTAGCGGGGAATCAAGCTGCTCTGAGCCCCTTCTTTTTACACCCGTGAGCTGCCCGAGGACAGGCTGCGCAGGAGGGCGGAGTGAAGCGGCGTAAACACAATCAGCTAAACTGCATCATGAACGCGTTTCACACATACGCCCACCCCTGACCCACTGGCTGCCACTTTCTGTCTGACTGAACCCAGAGCCGGAGCCACGTCGGTGCATTTTTACCTATTTATGACGTCGACCTGACTTTATCATGAGGGCCAGCTCAAGCAAAAGTTGCTGAAGGGCAAAATACTTTTTTTTAAACTAGCAAATAAAACACTGTTTTGAAAGTGTAGCAAAAGAAGACGATTTTTTATCTACCAGTCAAATTAGTTGTATATTGTTTATTTTAATTTATACATTTTTGTGTTTTTTACCCATGATTCAATGTTATATTACATTTCTTCATCTTTTGTTTCTTCCGATTGTTAGATTATTTGAATTTAAAATGTCTATTTTTAAACTGTATTCAGCACCTTATTTATTCCACCACACATATGCATATGTGCACATATATCTTTGAATCTTGTCACTATAACCGTACTTTGTCTTGAGAAAAATACAATTAAATTTAGTTCTGTATGTGCTTGAACTTGAATGACTATGTCTTAGTCTAATTAGGTCTGTGTCTGTGTGTGCAATTATTATGGACTGTTGAGGGTGTCCCCTGTCTCCACCCCAGGTAGCTGGGACTAGAATTGAGAATATAATATATATATACATAATAGGTTAGGACTTTCAGATAGGAAGTAAAACTCTTCTACAATAGTAAATAGTTTGGATAAAAAAATATATATATAAATGTGCTGCACGTTTACAAAAAGGTTTCAATGGAAGCCTTCTAGCTTTTGTCCCAATTGTTTTTTCTTCTTTCAATTTATTATTTTAAAGTAGATTGTGAAGCATGGCCATTTTCAAAGTAGCTCATATGCATTCCAGTGTATACTCGAATGTGTACAATATTCTGAAAACTACAACAAATGCAACAGGAAGCAGAAAGAAACAGAGTCAAAAATAAAGTTTGTCATTTTTTATTATCTTTTTGAAAGTAATACATGAGTGTTTAGTCGCCACAATTTAAACAGTATGACTACAAATTAAATTAAAAAGTGCATGTGTGTGTGTGTGGGGGGGGGGGTCGGAGAGTACTTACCTTAAGACACTGATCAGTGTGATTGAAAATGGTGAGTGGAGGAGACAGAATAGAGAACGTGATGAGGCATGCGAGGGGAGGTGGTGGGGGGGAGACGTTGACATTGGGTGGCTCGACTGGTCAGTGAGCGAGCAGGAGGTACGTGAGGAGGGGGGGAGGAAGGAGGGAGGAAAGAGGGGTGAGAGGATGGAAAAAAATGTGGGGATATTGCAGCAGAGCGGATGGTGTGAGGGAGGCAGAGTGAGAAATGTTGACGGAAATGCTAGAGCCAGCAGCGTGTGTAAAAACCACACTGCAACATTTCTCATCCTTGACATCACTGACGAGCGCTTCACACACACACTAGTGTGTACTTCCAAAGTGCCGGCGCCGAAATATCCGACTCATCTCCCGATGTGCGTCGTCGTCCCCCCTTTTTTTTCTTCTCGCGACTTGGGCTAAACAAGGCAGATGTTGTGATTGTTAAATTTTATCTGACGTTGTAATTCTTAATGTGAAGTGTATGTACTTTTTTTTTTTTTTACACCGCTCGCACAATAAAACAAGTTGGTCGAGAGTTTTTTCGGAGGGGGGAGACGAAGAGGGAGAAGGAGGTGGTTGAGGATGGAAGATTTTTGTTTTGGAATGTTTGCAGAGAACTCATTTGTCAGGGCTTGACCCCGGCAAAGGGGGTCGTAGGTCAGGGGGAACATCTGAGGGGAAACCGACGGAGAGAGAAAACACACAAGACATGCATGGGAGTTCAACTGGCTCTCACACATTATTCAAAAAAAAAGAAAAAGAAAAAGACTTTAATTAATATCCAACCTCGTCTTTAATGGGGAGCCTCTCCGTGACCTTTTACCGCGAATAGATCTGCCACTTTCCAAAAGAGCACGTTGTTATTTAATACTTAATACCGAACCGTTGAAAGGGAAGCTACAAGGTTTCTCACTCCTGAATAAAGCTGTGTGTGTGTGTGTTAAGCAGAAGGTGCATGTGAAGAAAAAATAATTGTGTATCTTTTAGTTAGTGTCATGGAAAAACACGTGAGGTAATGAGTCACTTAATAACCGTGGCTTTCACTCTCCTCCTCACAAGTGGGACTCGAATCGTGCTTCTCTTGTGTCCCGAACACCTGTGACACCGTCGCCCCGTTTTCTGCTGCACTTCTGGTCGTTTCGTGTAGCTTTCAGCCTGCAGGGGACACAAACAAACGCGCCGTCAACACAAAAACAAGCCTCTCCGAGTGAGTTGAAGGCTAGCTTTGGAGCAATCTCTGATGGTTCCGGCAGAATCTGGTCAGTAAAATGACTAAACAACTCGATTAATTGTGTAAAGTTTTCTTACATGAGAGGAGAGCGAAAAAAGCATCAAGAAACCCAAAGTATTTTCCATTATACAGTTATTTTTCTTTCTGTAATTGACACCTATCATTTAAAAACAAATGTATTTCTTAACATTCCTGCTTGTGAATCCTTTATTTACACATTTTTAAATAATTGTGTGAACCAACTGAAAACCCGAGTCACACTGAGGAGATTACAAAAGTATTTAGATTTTTTTTTTTTTGCCATTGAGCACATTTTTTTTAGTTTCCCGTCCCCGAGTGTGTGACTAGAGAAACGAGTGCACCGATGGTGTCGCTCCCTTTTTCTTGATGCCTCAGCCCGTGACCTTGACTGTACGCCAACTCTTATCCTCTTATCTTTCTTTAAAGCTGAAATAAGTTGTGTTCATTTTCGTGAAGCGTTTCTGCAGATGTCGCAGACGTTTTGAATTGATATTAAAATGTCTTTTTTTTTTTTTGTAAATGTCTGGGCAGCTCGCCCTCTTCACGCACGGATTAAAAAGAAAAGAAAAAAGTGAGTTTATTATGAGGCACAAGACACGGTAAACAAAGTACGTGGCCTTCAGGTGCGACGGAAATCTTTGTCATTCTTTGGCCGGAGACATCAAACAGGTGCCATGAATAATTTAGCGGGAGAGTTTCACATTGATAAGGTCACAATCTGCCAGGCTTTGGACACACAACGTGGACACGGACGTCCTTGTGCGGTATTTGTCTATTTCAATTTCCTGATGGAAACAATGCAGGAATAAAAAAGCGATCATTCGAAATGTGTCCCTATTTGCTGTTTATTAATCATCATTGAATGTACGTTTTCAAATGTATTAAAGTGTTGTGAAAACTACGTTGAATCTTGATGGGTCGGCTACGCTAACAAGTCAAACTGTTTTAATTTGATGCTATTACAGTCGTTGCTGTCACAGATAATATTCATGTTATAACTTATAGAGCTTTGCTCTCCTATAACACCTCAATTTGTGTTACAACTTAAGTTTAACCTACTTTGTGTGTCACTTATTCCTACTTTTATTGAGTTTAAACTAATTGTTCCTTGTTGACATTAGAGCTTTATCGGGGTGTTAGCACTTGTTAGCTTCTAGAAAACATTAAACTACTTGATGAACACTAACCATTACTTTCAGTTAGTTAACTTAAACTATACAAACATTACTACTTATTTTATCATCATGTTTTGTTTTATTTTAATAAGTGGTTAAGTTTCATGGCAGTTATGTGAAATAAAAAGGTTCCGTTTTCCCACTGTGTGGCGTCTTAGCACGTCAGTAAACACAATGAATGAATTCAGACTTTATTTAACACAATAATAAATGGATTTAACTCTTCATTTAGTCACATTAGCAATCTGTTAGCGTTGAGTCTGTATATATTCACGCTACTGTTAGCGTTTAGCAGAATGTTACATTAACTTTCAGGTGGCGTCAGTGTTAGCATAGCGCTTCAGTAATGCTAACATTTTCCTCAGTTAGAATTTTAGTTGATGGGTTTACATCTTATATGTTCTCTTTTGAGATTTATGTGCAAGTTTGAATTAAATTATATTTTTGGGTTTTGTTTTTTTTGTGTAATGAAGACCAAATAAATTACTATGATTAATCATTAATGTATGTTTTTTATTATTATTTGAACTTTCTGTGATGACAATTCATATAGAAGTGAATATAAGTAAGTAAGTAAGTAATTTATATTTATAGAGAGCTTACTACATGTGCAGATTATATAATGGGATTGTGTTTATTTAATGATAGTTTGTACGTGTTACTCTGTTGTTCATACCAGAATTAAATCATGGTTTAAAATATTGACCATCAATAATCACAAAAAAAAGAAGAGTTTACACGTATTTCTTTCTACAATGATGCGTTCAAGGACCCACAGAATTCGAGAACACATAGTACGAAACTCCTCTTTTTAAAAAAAAAAACAGTTCTACCAAATTGTTTGCACTCGTGTCCGAGGCTAATCTCTTCCTTTTGTCGCTCAGCTATATTTCTAGTGCGTGTGTTGTCGGATAATGTGAGGATGGGATGAAAGGTAATCTGCGTGCAGAATTCCTAAAGCTCCCTTATCCTTGTTGAATTTCTTAAGAATTCCACCTTTGCCCTCCTGGTTTCCTTGAAATAAATTACTTCACAGATCCTAAAATCCGTGTTTTTTGACTGAATTTAAAGCGTGTATTTGCAGTACTTTTATATTCCTCCAGGCGTCTCTTGATAAATCCACATTATATAATATCAAGTTGTTTCCACTTAATTATTCAGGAATTAAAGTTTTAAATCTTATTTCTAAGGCAAGTCAGCGATTTATCCAGAGTATAGTGTTGGTGACTGAAGTGGAGTTGAACGCTTTTATTTATGTTAAATGGCAGCGTTTTGACTGTAAAAGAGGATTTGACCGCTAATGGATTTATAATCTCCATCTCAGGGACCATCCAAAGTAATTAGCACTTGGGCTCCAAAGGAATGACGGAGAGAGCGAGCAATAAAGCCATTAGTCCATAACATCACGTCTGCTTACGTCACCTCCAAACCTATGACGTCTCCAGGTGAGAGAGAGCGAGAGAGAGAGAGAGAGAGAATAAAAAAACTCCATTTCTACCTTTTGATCAGATCAATAATGCACCTCAAGATGACCATGTTAGTTGATAATTATATAGTAATAACAGGATAGTTATGCTTTGACTGTGATAGAAAGAAAACACGCGCATAAATCACTGTCACAGCTGAGTTTGCGCACAGAACCGGAAGTCCATTTACCTAAACAAATAGTTTTGGGAAAAAAGATGAAAGACAGACAAGCAGCAGAAGAGTCTGTGATGGATCATCAGTCTGACGTTTATGATATTGGAGCGCGTGTGCGCGCGTGTGTGTGAGTGTGTTTGCAAAGTAATATTTTCATCACAATGGTGTGTGTGTGTGTGTGTGTGTGTGCCAGATGCCCCTCCGTGGAAAAATCACCAATCTTCCTTAAAGCCAATAGAATGTTTTATTGACCATAAGCTGCTGTTATAAGCCTGATATGATTACACGCGATCAATAATAAACAGACCCTCGGCCATTTGTACATTCTCAGGATACACGACTGTGATTTTTTTTTTTTTTTGAACATCCTAAAACTCCATCTTGCAGTCGTTTGTTGTTTGGTTTCCGGGGTTTCTGCTCTCGTGACCTCAGAGTTGTTGCATTCAGCAGTATTGGTATTTTATTTCGGTCTCGTGTGTGTGTGTGAGTGTGTGTGTGTGAGGCAACAAATGAGAAATTAGTTTCCCTGAAAAAAACGTTTATTTTATAATATTAACCAACACAAACATGCAACGCTACATTATGAATTATACTGTCATTTATCACTCTCTTATAAAGAGTGTTATGACGTGTAAGTGATCACTTTAACTACAACAATACATTAAAAAAAAAAGTGAAATTGAGCTCTTGAAATGAAAGATTCCGTTTTAATTATGACGTGAATAGTCAATGAAGACCCAAATGAATATCAATGTTGTTAATAATTAATAAAAATTGATTAATATTCCAATTATGTCGTGAAGAATTGTCGATTAAGAAGTGAAAGTATCTCAAATTCACCTAAAACTGCAGTGATAATCACAATTTAATGGGGGAACTATTGCTACAAACAGCTTCATGTAGATGTGCCTATAACGATTGTGACGTAACTGGTGTACGTGTGTGTAAAAGGATGCGCTGTTTACACCTGCAATTTATAATAAATAAGTAATGATCCAACAACACATAAAGCTGCTGGGGTTCTGTCCGTGCAACCAAACTGTTCACTGAATGAATAAAAACAACTATTTTTCATCTTATTTCAGTCTTAAATAAACGCTTTTTGATGATGAAACGTGAAACCTAAACTATATTATTCCAAAATCACCTGCTCGTGTCCACTTTTAAACGTTTAAATATTCGTCGCAGTCACTTTGCATCATTGACGCTCCTTCGATAAACGACGCAGACCAGGCGCGTCATTTTACATTTTACGATCCCGCAACTTTGCGACGTCTTTTTATTTTAGTTTTTTAATGTCTCAGAACCAGCACGTGGACTTGTCGAAATCCCTCGAAACGTCTGCAACTGACTTTGTCATAAGATCCTCACATTGTCTTTAGATAAGAAGCGATAACGCACGAAATTGTACTTTTGTTTTTTTGGGAAAGTTGTGACTGAACCACACGAGGAGTTTTTTTCATAAGTGAGTGATCTTCTGCTGCTGCGATCGACAAAAAGATTCTCGGTGGAAATCGTGTACTTGCCTGAAGTGCAGTGGTTTAAAAACCAAAGTGTTTCCACCGTGGATCCCCCCGAACCTTCTCCTCTGCTGCCCAGTCGTCCACTTCTCCTCCTGGCCGCTTCTTTCTTCTTCTTCTCCCCTGCTCCCCCCATTCTGCTCTCCCTCTCCTCTCCTCCTGCAGAAGAGCCCCTCTCCACTCAATCCGCCGAGTTAAATCTTAATGATACACTTAACGGAGAGCAGGGGAGAAAAGAAAAAAATCTTTGTCCGATTTAATCTTATTGGTTTCACCCTTTTTTCTTTTTTTTTCTGCAGGAGCCACAGTGTCCGAACCGGAGAGTGAAGAGAGATCTTCTCTACTCCTAAAAAAAAAAAGCGAGCCATCCCTCCTTTTCTTGCGCTTCCGAAGGGGGCACTTGCATATTTACGCGCTATTATATTCGCTCTCATGTGGCTAAAGATGATTCTCTATTTGTCATCCCGGTGTTTCTGCCCATAGACTCGTTTTTGCGTCATTTACGCAGACACCATTAATCCAACAAAGTGGCTTCAATCGTTTTTTTACGCACGTTTGGCGCACAATTGCGTGGATAAAAAACAAAAATACAACATTTCCCCCCGACTGCAGCTCATCCAAGAGATCCGTGTCATATTTAAAAGTGTGATTTTGTTTTTAAAAATGATGAGCGTGGTTTTTAAAAAAAATGAATGCTGTGCATGCGTAAAGGTGTAATTACCAAACGCACGCTAGATGGCAGCGCGCTCCAGACTTTTTTCTGCGAGCGAGTGGATGGAAAAGCCTGCTCAAAAACCACACACACACTTGCGCGCGCGCACACTCTCGAACACACAAAAAAAGCCGGAATCCCCTTTTTTCTTTACTAAAATTCCTCGCAACTTCAACATGATTGTCATCATTAATGTGACACCAAGCACCGGCATCAATGTAGACTGAGAAGCACCGACGTTATTACCCCGCGTCCCCCCCCTTTTTTTTTACACTCGCTCTTTTAAGACCTTCTGTTTTTTGGGGGGGCACAGGTTTTTTTCCCTTGCTACCTATTCCTCGTCTTCCCATCAGTCACAGGCTTTTTTTTGGAGACTAAAGTTCTCATCCGCTGGACCGTGGCGTGGAATCACAGCCTGTCTACCGCAATGCGCAAACACAACGTGGACAAATGAATCAGCTGTGAATGTATAACCAGATTCAAATGATGATTTTGAACTTTTAAAGGGGATTTTCTCCACCGGAGTTGTCTCCCTTCTCCCCGCTGCGCACAGTTTTTGGGGCTTATTTGTCGTGCGTAAATGCCCCCCCACCACCACCACCTCCACCTCCACCACCCGCCTTCCTCCTCCTCTCCCTCCGCCACCTTCTTGCCTTCTTTACCCCGCTTTTTCTAACCAGGGTTTCTTCCTCTTTTTTTCTTTTTTTTTAGGGGGGGGGGGTGACAATAGACGGTCCATACTAATCAGGTTTCAAAGTAAATAGCAGCGCGGGGCGAGCTTGGATGTAAATTGTAAGCTGTCAGGACCCCCTCTAGCCCTCCAGTGGTGGATGACAACACTGCAAGAAATGTCCAAAAACCACGGTTATGCTTTTTTCTGCTCCAACCGGAGCCACTGATGCGATTGAATCTTCTCGCACACAGGGAGCGTGAAACATCCTCGCCTGTATATTCAACAGAAATATAAAAATCGGTGGGTTTTTTCCCCCTGAAGCGCGCACGATCGCAGACATTTCTTGCAGCGAGCGAAGCAGGAGAAGAGGGGCTTTCTAACCAATGGAGAGGCAGAGAGGGCTTGGCTATAACCTTAGCCTCCCATTTTTCTCTCTCTCTCTCTCTCTCTCTCTCTCTCCCCCTCCTTCTTCCTCTCCTCCTCTCCTCCTCCTCCTCTATGCGGGGCTCTGGCCAGTCAGTCGCCTTTGATTATCAGTCTCCAGCAGCCCCTCTCTTGGCTCCTTGACACGAGCACCATATAAGGCGCAGCGATCTCCATAGAAACGTGTCAGTTTCAATAGTAGTGTCAAAGTTCACTATATACAGACATTCGCGCAGATCCCCCTCGTTTCGGAAACATTGCTCCGGCTGCTGGTCCTCCCGTTTTTTTTATCCATTTTTTTCTTCTTCTTGCATATTAGTTTTTTTTTTTCCTTCTTGTTTTTTTTTTCCTCTTCTTCCCCTTCTGCTCGGAGGAGAACGTTCATGGGCACTCCGGCTCTCCACGGCGACGCGGCGGCTCTTGCTTCTCTGCTGCGCGAGATGATGAGCTTTTATTTAAGAACCTAGATGTGAGCGGCTCCCAGATCTGCCTCCTACACGAAAGAGGAGAGAGAAAAAGAAAAAAGGAGAGAACGGATTTTATCTTGCGCTGCACTTTTGGATCGTTTTTTGCCGCCGCCGCCGCGTCCATGTGAAGAAGCCGCTGCTGCTGCTGCTTCTGCTTCTTCTTTGTGGCTATTTTTCTCAGCAGTTTGTGACGTCTGGACTCTTGGCTTTTTTTTTTTTTTTTTTCCTTCATGATCAGGGGCTTCCTGAATGGCTGACTGCGATTTACCTTGGAACTGGCCTCCCGATGCTTGCATATCCTAGTCGGGCGCAATTCTTACTCTGAATGTATTGATCGCTCCTGGTCTCCCCAGTCTTTTCTCTCCCCCCCCAAAAAAAAAAAAATAATTTTTTTTCACTCCGCTTTTTGCTTCATAACCACCGGCGATCATTTCGCTTTACAGCACTTTCCGGGGCCGAGATATGGCAATGGTAGTCAGCGTGTGGCGAGATCCGCAGGAAGACGTGGGAGCCGGGGGACCCCCGAGCGGCGGCCCCAACCCCGTGACGCAGCCGGCGAGGGAGCAGCAGCAGACGGCGTCGGCCGCGCCGCACACCCCGCAGACCCCGAGTCAGCCGGGACCCCCGTCCACGCCGGGCACCGCCGGCGAGAAGGGGAGCCAGAACTCGGGACAGAGTCAGCAGCACATCGAGTGCGTGGTTTGCGGGGACAAATCCAGCGGCAAACACTATGGCCAGTTCACCTGCGAGGGATGCAAAAGTTTCTTCAAGAGGAGTGTACGGAGGAACTTAACGTACTCGTGTCGCGCCAATAGGAACTGTCCCATTGACCAGCACCACCGGAACCAGTGCCAGTACTGCCGGCTCAAGAAGTGCTTAAAAGTGGGAATGCGGCGGGAAGGTGAATATTTATTCCTAACTCTTATTATTTTTTTTTTCCTATAGGGGCATGTTGTGTGTGTGTGTGTCGCTGCCATGTCGTTCTCGTGTTGGTGCATATGTGAGAGGAGGGTAAAGGGCCAGTTCACAGCGAGACCTGAATGCAGATCGCCCTAACAAAGCGGCTCGTCAAGCCTGTTTTTTTGTCAGAAAAAAAACGCTTTTTCTATATATATAATCCCCCTAAACCAGCTTTCTATACATAAATCAGTTTTTTTATTAGTGTGTGTGTGTGTGTGATCAGCATAAGCCAACACACACACACTCACGTTTTTTTTTCTTGTCTGTTGTCAGGTGTTTAAAATATCAATTCAAGCAAACATTATTTATTTAAAAGCCTCGGTGTTTAGAGTGTCGAGCACACGCTGGATACACACACGAGCCGCGTTAATAATTTATTATTAACAGTAACAATGCTACAAATCCCTTTTTACTTCCAGCTGAGCTGGAGTCAAAAACGTTTTTTAAAATCCGCAATTATCAGTCGTGTTTCTGATGTTTTTTTTGAAGACTAGTGCAGAGATCTCGGTGTTTAAAATGTGTGTGAGGGGTCTTTAGGGGGGGATCAGAACCACCAGCACTAGCGTTGACTTCTTATGAACTATGTTTGTCAGTCCTGGATGCACATTTCCTCTTTTTCTCTCTCTTTTTGTCAGCGGTTCAGCGAGGACGAATGCCGCCAACCCAGCCGAACCCAGGCCAGTACGCGCTGACCAACGGGGACCCCCTGAACGGCCACTGCTATCTCTCCGGATACATCTCGTTACTGCTGCGGGCCGAGCCTTATCCCACGTCCCGGTACGGGAGCCAGTGCATGCAGCCCAACAACATCATGGGCATCGAGAACATCTGCGAGCTGGCGGCTCGGTTGCTCTTCAGCGCCGTGGAGTGGGCCAGAAACATCCCTTTCTTCCCTGACCTGCAGATCACCGACCAGGTGTCACTGCTCAGGCTGACGTGGAGCGAGTTGTTTGTGCTCAACGCGGCCCAATGCTCCATGCCCCTGCATGTGGCCCCTCTGCTGGCGGCCGCGGGCCTCCACGCCTCCCCGATGTCCGCGGACCGCGTCGTGGCTTTCATGGACCACATCCGGATCTTCCAGGAGCAAGTGGAGAAGCTTAAGACCCTGCATGTGGACTCGGCGGAGTACAGCTGCCTCAAGGCCATCGTGCTTTTCACGTCAGGTGGGTGTCTACGTTACGCACGGTGCCAACAAGAACCAGAACCGGTGTCAGAGTCCAGAGAGATCCGGGCTCTTACGTTTTTGTCAACAGGCGCGTGTCAGTGGTTAGACTTGTCAGCACGCGCAGACGAGGGTGACAATTGTTCCCAAATATATGACGCAGTTTAAAAATAAAACGCACGTAAAATAGACTCCTGTGCGTGAAGTTGCAAACGTGTGTGTGTGTGTGTGTGTGTATAACACCAAATTCAAATGTAACCTAAAGTAGTTTGTAGTTCTACACTGACGCACAACTATAACACAAAAGCTCTCCAAAGTGTTTTCAAAATCTATTTTGGAAGATATAAAAAAAAAAATACAGGTTTGCAGAGACAATGGAATAAAAGATGTTTTTGTTTGATGAGAAAACTTACACACAGGCCGCATAACTATCTCCAAACTTTCCAACTATCTCTCTCTTGTTGAGCTTTTTTTCTAAAATTTAGGTGAAATTACGTATATAATGTATAATTACACACGTTCGTGACCAAGTGTCTTACGTGCACTTAACTAAAAGATTGTATTTGATTTTTAATTAATACAATAATGTGGTTGTGTTGAAAAATAATAAATAAATAAAAAAACAATATTATACTTTATTATATTACTTTACTATATTATTTATACTACATTATATTATATTATATTATATTACACATTTTTTATATTATATTATATTTTTATAAGGTGGGTGTAATTATTGATAAACTCAATATTTGACTCTCTTATTTATCATAGTTTCTACATGAGATGCACAAACGTGCTGCTGCTCCTTACATTTAGATGATCATGAAAAATAAACACCGTGTTTGTTTCCTCAAATAAATTATTTAGAGCACCCAAATATTTCCACGCATTGATGTTTTCTGTTTGCTTGCTTTGCTGGTGACACATATCTTTTTGTTTACATGTACAAAACAACATTCGTTTTTAAAAGAAATTGGTTTTTATTTAACCCTTTATGCGCCCATGACGCGCGCCATTGCGTATTGTGGCGCTCCTTGGATATAAAAAGGGTCTTACACGCCCTCTTTATTTACGTTTAAACCATTTTAATATTTATATATCTCTAAATCCAGGCGGATCACTCTCGAAAAGAGACACTCAGCTTCAATTCGGGGTAGGATTTGCATACATGGGGGGCTTTTGACCGGCTTCACTGGGGTCACCGTAAATCACCCCGTTGCCCCCCGGGTTCATAAGGTTATTGTGTCTGGCCAAAGTGAGTTATAGCGCCGAGAAATCACGAATGGGGCTTAAAAGCTTCAGTGGGGTCTCTCTGTGTGGCGGTGCTTGAAAAGTAAATCTGTTTTTTTGGGGCGAAATGAAGGAGGCGAGTGTGGATGACGCCATAAGACAGGGAGTGTTGGTTTTTACTCCCCAAACCGGCTCTTCTTTTTTTTTTCTTTTTTTTTACGTGCGAGACTGACCTCAGCTCAGATTATAAACGTGATTGTTCTTTTTAGAAAAGAAAAAAAAAACAGGCCAGAAGAGAAGAAGGAGTCTTTGGAGAGATGAGGAAAAGCTTACTGCAAAGTAATTAGGTCACATTACAGCCAGTGTAATTTCACATTCATCAGTGTCGTTTATGTTTCCTTAAATTCTCCAGGGTCCAGCGGCCTTTGGGCCCCTTTAACTGCTCCACCCTCGTCTAAACACCTTCAGATCCCTCACATGGATATAAATGTGTTCTCTCTACCCACCAGACAGATATATCCTGCAGCAAAAAAAAAGCCTTTGTTTACCATGTATGACAGTTTCCACTCGCTCACCGTGACGTAGCCAGCGTGTGTTTGTTCATTCCACTTTGTCAATAACACGTATAGGATGATGGGGGGGTTGACAACGAGTTGAGAATACAAATCACACGCAAAAATACATTATTATTTATATATTCATTAGTGTCTCGTGTCTTTAGAAATATATATTTTAGATGTGGTGTGTGTGTGTGTAGGTGACCAGGTGATCAAACTGTCAGAATCAAACCACAACTCATTATTTATATGTTTGATTTTTAATTGATTATTATGACCAAGAAAAGTTGCACAATTTATTCGAACGTATGCGTCCAAAATCATATTTTAATAAATATTTATCAGAAGTTTATAATCACCTAATTGTAAATTAGTTTAGTTGCTATTTACTTACGCACAGTTAAAGGCACAAAATAAATAAACTGACTTACAGTCAAAGTGGAATTAAAATCATGCACTTGTTTCATTTTAATGAAGAATCTTTAATTTGTCTCTTACATTCAATGACAAATTCCTGTTTTTTTGACGCTGTCAGCAGTTCTACTTGAAAAAGCGTCACTTTTTAAACATACATGACAGTTTGCATCCATTCTAAACATAAGAGTGACAAACATTTTAGGAAAATAACAATAACGTACAGTTTGAATCAGATACATGCGCAAAATACGTTTAATTGAAAACGTAAAATGGTATTTCCTGATCCTGTAAAAGTAAATATTATATTAGTGTTAATTAATGTGGAACTTTTTTATGTTAAGTATTTTTTGTCAAATATTCTTCTGAACTTTATGCTTAGAATAAAAAAGTTGTCTGGAATGAAGTCAGCAAAGCAACGGAAATATTTTCTTGTAATTCATTTTATAAAATAAAGTTGAGGGCTGATGGTTAAAGCAGACAGACTGTCAGCAGCGATGCTAGTGGGAAATAATTCACGCAAAATAACGTCTAATCAGCGTTTTATGTTTCAGATCAAACAAAGAAATCTAATTGAGAGCTATTAACTGTTCATAAACTCGGGTAACCATGGAAACGCTTTGGAGCGCGTCACGTGATCCTTAAAAAAAAAAGAAACAATAAATAATACTGCATCATTAAAAACGGTTACATATCGACGTCGTCTAATCATTTGAAAGTGTTTACGCACAGTTATAAGTCAAATAAATTAAATACACTTGGATTATTTGACTAGAAACTTGCGATGCGCGACTCAATATTTGGAAAAAGAATAACCAATGATCAAGAATATGTGCGTAAAGTATTCAAAAAACTCTGATATGGATGTGTTTTCACAGATGTAGACACGTATATTGATTCTTTAAATCATCTTCTAACACTGAGCACAGGTGTCAGATCGTTTTTTTTACTTCAGGACTTTAAAGAAAATAAACTTTTTAAAGTGTCCATTTGAGGTTCACCTGACGTGTGAAAGTCTAACCAGTGTTTTTTTTGTGTGTTTTCCATCAGACGCCTGCGGCCTGTCGGACGCCGCTCACATCGAGAGTCTACAGGAGAAGTCCCAGTGCGCACTGGAGGAGTACGTGAGGAGTCAGTACCCGAACCAGCCCAGCCGCTTTGGGAAGCTTCTGCTGCGGCTCCCGTCGCTGCGCACCGTGTCCTCCTCGGTGATCGAGCAGCTCTTCTTCGTCCGCTTGGTAGGTAAAACTCCTATTGAAACCCTCATCAGGGATATGCTTTTATCCGGGAGCAGCTTCAACTGGCCTTACATGTCCATCCAATGATGCTTAAAATGAAAACAGAAAAGAAAGGACCAAAAAAATTCGGCGCCACCCCCGTCCTCCTTCAAGAAGACTTTATATATATATAGGACCTTTTCTGGGAAGACTCTCTTTTTTTTTTTTTTTTTTGCTGTCTTCTGGGACTTTGACATGGAATAATGTACAGAAAAGTATTTGGACTTGTGTAAAATCCACCCTCGTCATCATGAACTATACACTTCATTTTGTAAATTACTAGTCTTTATTTTCTTTTCTTTTTTTTTTTTTTTGTAAAAAAAAAAGTAAAATGAAAAACATCATATGCGCAGTAAGAAAAAAAAAAAAAAAAAGAATCAAGACTTAGCGGGAAAAATAATGTTTCCAAGCAATTATAAGAAATGTCCTGTGTCTATGTACCTCTCTGTTTTGTATTTTTTCTGGTTCCAAACCAGGGTTTCTGTGATTCTATACTAATAATTTTTTGATATAACCTTTTTGCTTCTTATAATGAGTGCGATATATGTTGTCGAAGCTATGTTCTCCAAGAATTAAAATTGAAGACGTGAGAATTAAAAAAAAAAAATGAAATTTAGACACATAAGAAACAGTCTAATCGCTAATGACAATATCACCACTGATGGTTGAACTCTTTTTCCTGTTTTTTTTTTTCTTCAATTTTTAAAAACGATGGACCTGCAGCAAACAAAACTGACCTCCAGGACTTTTCTTTTTTTTGTTGTTGTTGTTTTTTGAGCGAGGACGTCCCCCTTTTTCTGTGGAGTCCATCATCAGTGAAAAGGAGGAGAGACACGAGAAATCAAAAAAAGCACTTTTAATATATCATTTCAAATACATTTCTTTTTTTTTTTTCGTTTGTTTTTTTTCGTCTTGGGGAAAAAAAAAACTTTTCATTGTTTCTTGAAATTTCATTGGTTGTTGCCTTCAATTTGCTTACTCCATGATGCAGCTCTTTGCAGAAGGGTCGGTTGATGAAGTTGTGTGATGGTGACTGTACTATTAAAAAAAGAAATAGGCAACAAATGTCTCATTTTGCCAGCATTTTCCTTGACACACCTGTATCCTCTGTCTCCAAAAAAAGAAAAAGGGATTTAGAATAACGTGACAAAAAAGCAAGAATTCTCGCGTATTAATCTTTAATAATGGCAGCAAAGGAAGTCCCTCTCACCTCCAATGGCTCAATCCAGGTGATTTCTCCACAAAGCAAACATTAAAATATAAAAAAAAAACGAACTTGATAGTCTCAATATTGATGTGGGCGTCGTTTGGCAAAAGTGGGTTTTTAGCGAAGCAGCTGTGATGCGCGTGATCAATCTGGAAAATGTATTTTACAGCATGTAAGCAGTCGATAGGAACACCGAGTGTGATGCATTGTGTGGGAATAGACAGGAGAGAGAAAGAGAGGAAAAGGGGGGAGAGGACAGAGAAAAGGGGGGAGACTATAGGAGACAAATGAGAGGCGTGAGGGGGATAGCAAGTGAGAGGAAAAAGAAAAAAAGAAAAAAGAGAGACACATAAGAAAGAAACGTCGCCTTGGTTCGTCCACGACGTAATGAGTTCATCGATACGCGAGATTTTCCCCTGTTCCTCGTGCGCGCGCCTCACCTGTCGCCACGTGACGCGAGGAGGATCAGACTGCGCACAATATCACACCTGACGTGGGATGAACATGGGAGGCGAGGATGATCATCAAAATCTGTTGCTAAGAAGCTGATAAATGAAAATAAGAAAATACACTTCAATTGTTTGTGACCCTGGTCTAGAAATAACCATTACTTACTTACTGACTTATTACAGAGTATTTTCGTGAGGACAAAGTAATATTACAAACGTTGGCGATTTCTCCCGTGAAAATGGGAAGCGGGAGCTTTGGGATCCGTGAGAAGCGTGGAGTAGAGCCACGAAGACTATACTAGAACCTGAGATATTAGCAATTCAACTCTACATTTCGCTATTCAGTGTTCAGACGGTCAATTGGGTAACAAACTATTTCAAGCTAACTGTTCTAGTGGATTTCAATGTTTAATAGCGATAAACCATGAACGTTATTAGCATTAGCTGACTCACAATCCAAATATATTTAACGTTTTATTAATACTTCTTGGTGAGTGTTGATCGGATATTATAAAATGAATGAAGAGACGTGTGCGAAATACAAAAGACTTCGGTATCCGATCAAAACAATTCACACCTCGATGGGATCTGGATCGGATCTGGATTCGGCTCCGGACCCGACGCACCAGATGTGTAAACGTGCGCAATAACATTTTCCCCTGGAAGTTTTCACAAACGTCAACACCAATTTCGAAAGAAGAAATGAAGAAATCTGAGGGACTTCGGTTAAATATCGGCTGTTGGAATCCGCCGATAAATCATTTTAGCTCAATGCTTCGCCGACGATTAGCTTTAGCAAGATGCTACCTTGTGTTCTAATGTGTTCTCCAACTGTTTGCTCAGTGCAAACAGGTGAAATCTGTTCGCTACTCTCGACTTGTGATTATCTGTGTTGGTTCTTTTGGATTTCTGGCTTCTTTTTCTTTATATGGTGCGAATTCCTCTTGTGCAAAGTAGCTTCGATTGACAAGTACTGGGGAGAAAGCATGAGAAAAACGAATGGATTTGTCGTTCGATCTGTAACTTCTGTGACACAGAAATGCTAAACAACGCATTGTTTGCAAGGTTTAGCATCAGTCATGTAATTCAATATATGAACGTCCACATCAGGTAAAAAAAAATGTATCAGCAGCATTAGCTTGTTGCTGTTTCCAATGACGCTAACTGCTAGTTTTTAGGGAAAATGTTTAAGTTATAAAACGTGGAACTAATAACCAAATCCTGTCAATGGTGTTAGAGCTCCAGCATTACTACTTAGCAATATAGAAACAAGAGAAAATACAAAACATGGATGTATATAAAAAGAAATGTGAGGAGAATGTTTGAATTCACATGTCGATTTATTGGTAAAGAACATATATGTGTCTCTGTTACCCACAATCCTCTTCTAGCTTGTGTCAATTGAGCAGCAATGACAAAGAAGCTAACTCTGTTTCAAGTGAGTCTATCAACGAAGGGAAATGGATCTTTTCTGTACCGTGGTTGGACGCAGTACAAAGTACTTTTGTATATATGTTGTCAATGTTAGCATCCACGCTCAAAAAAGGAATAGATTTCGGGGTAGCGTCACCAACAATATCATCTCTTGTCCGTGCGTCACTCCTATCTAAGACCTGGTCCATCCCTTTTTAAGTTATTGATGGATTACTTGTTTGTGCCCATTGAAGGGCTACAATGGAGCTATTAACTGGTTTGTTCTTGCTTTATGTTGTTCTCACGGCTGTCCTCAGATGCTCCCCCACATGAATGCAGCTTTTTATTCGCCCCCATGAATGTGTTTTCGCTCATATTGGGACCCCCGTGCTCCCGATCGACCCGCCCGGCGTTCAGCAACGGGTCACTTGTTGGTGCCACTGGCTTGTGTACAAACAACAAAAAATGTGACATTTCCCTCTGCTGGGTGGGGGTGAAAGGGCAACAGATATTGGATTATAAGATAGTCTGGTTTGCTTTGAGGACATGTATGATGATGATTTACAAGCTGGTTTTTGTTGTTTATCCACTGAATTTGTTTTTATTGGATGGTCAGTGAATACAATTATCAGTTGTAAAGTTGTTTTTTTTTAAGTTATCCCGCCACTTCCTAAAAAGCGGTTGTATATTTTATGGTTCAAAATTGTTTACTCGCTTATTAAACGTAGCTCTGAGCCGTCGACATAATGTATTCTAAATCCCTCCAGAATAACTATCCTTTATCCTCTCGCTGCGATCATTCTGTTAGACAATTGCCAGGCTATATAAAGCAACAGTTCAGAAGCAGAAGAAATGGCTGCATGTGCTTCTAATTACCGTGTGTGTGTGTGTGTGTGTGTGTGGGGCAATAAGAGAGTGAAACACTTGGTGAAAAAAAAAGAGTCATATTTTCTCTTTTGAAAACAGCAGCTTTAATTAACACAGTAATATACACTGTATATATTCCACTTAACGTCAATATTATTATAAGTGAATTAAAAGAGAGATGGATATGTGGCACACAACAGGGCCCCTCGTTTATGTCTGTGTCATTTTTTTTTCTTTCTTCTTCTTCTTTTTTTTTCGTCCTCCTCCTCTCCGGAAACGCCGTTAACACAAAGTGCGAAATGAGTTAAACAACCATTTACCTTTGTCTGGTTTCATTCATCAAACCACAAGTGGAGGGACTCGGAACACGAGGGGGCTATTTGTTTGCTTTACACAAGCAGCTGGGTGCGATTTCACGTTTGAGATATCTGTCTGAAAGCGAAACATTTATTATCCTAACATGTCAGCAGAGCCATTCCTCCAAAAAAAAAAAAAAAAAAAAAAAAAAGGGGGGGAGGAGGGGGGAGAAAAAACTCATTGCGAGGCTTTTACGCAGCAGTGGAAATGTCCTACCGGCGTCACACGTCACTTCTGCTGCTTCTCCCTTTGACAAATCCTGGAGACTCTCTCTCGAGTGTGACACAGCGTGGATCCGCGTGGAAAAGTACGAGGACGGAATGTAAACAAGGGAGGGACGTTTGTGCCGTAATCGATCGTTGGAATTCCATCCCATGATTGTTTCGCGAGCTTTAATCCACGGATCAAAAAAAAAAAAAAAGAAAAAACCCACCAAGCCCCGTTGGGGGGCAGTAACAGGAAGGTTTTGTCATCATTATCATAAAAAAAGAAACAAACACAAAAAAAAAACACCGTTATGTCGCTCCACCGTGTGCGGGCGCGCTCCGGTCCGTGCGTAAAAAGCGTGGATCACAGCGTGTGCGCGCCTCGCTGGAAACAGAAGGCGAGAGAGAGAGAGAGAGTAGAAAAAATGGGGGGAGTGAAAGGGGGGAGATTGCTGTGTAAGCTGATCCCTTTGTGTTGATTTAGGAAGACGTTTGCTGTATATAACGTTCAAGGCTGATAATATCATTGCCTGGCCAGATAAATAAAGCATCGGCCAAAACCATCGGGTCAGTTATCGATCCGCTTTTTTTTTTCTCCTCCTCCTCCTCCTCCTCCTCTTCCCCGAGAGAGAGAGAGAGAGAGAGAGGGGAGGGAGGAGGTGGCTGAGAAAAAGCGAGGGAGAGAAAGACCTTGCTCATTAGCATTCCACAGCCATGGACTAAACGCTGACAACTAACAGAGATATCCAGCTCTACACCACTGCATCCTCCTTTTGTCCTCCCCCCCTCTCCCCCCTTTCTCCCCTGGACCTTCATTTCCAGCGGACAGATCTCTCATCACAGCCAGCACATTTGTGCCTCCCTTCTTTTTTATGGTGTACGAATGGACCCAGTGCTCAAGAGCGAGAAAGGGAAAAAAAAGAAGAAAAAAAAATCTCCAGTAAAGGAGAGAAAAAGGGGGTGTGACGTTGTAAAAGCTGTGGAGAAGTGACAGCGCTGAGCGCACCGGCTTTTTTCCTAGAGGGGATTGAGAGAGTGACTGGACTCACTTTCAACATTGATGTTTTTACTCCAGTGAATGGAACCAGCATTGAGGAGTAGTATATGGAATATTGAGGAATTTCTGCAGATTTATTCTAGTACATGTCAAACAACAAAAAAAAGGCAAAATATTATACAGAACAACCGTTTGTGCGCTTCATATGTCCACCTAAATGCTATTAAAATGACAATATTTCGTAAGGTGTCTCTTGTACGAGTACATTTAGTTTATTTAATTTGACAAGGAAGCAACTTAACAAGAATAATCAAGAGTTGCTCATAATAAAAGTGCCTTTATTTACAAAAAAAAAAATTACTTGCTATAGCTGTTATAGCTAATATAACATATGAATTGCTGTGATCTGTTTTTCCTTAATCAACTATAGTCTTACTTCAACTGTAAAGTGTCTTGAGATGACTTTGTTATGATAAGACACTTTAAATAAAATTGAATTGAATTGAATTGAATATTTGTTACTCACACCCACACAATGGAATAGTATAATGTGTGTGTGTGTGTGTGTGTTTGCGTGATCATATATCAGAATCATCATTATTGTTAGAGTTCCACAACTAGGAATGTTATTCGGTTATAAAAGTTAAAAAAAACAAACAAACAATTTAACTATTTATACAGTGCAAGACAGTAGAATAAAAACTTTCTTTGCACGTTGTAACTATTGTTAACTTAAACTCTTTTATCATTTGCTAACCTTTTTGTTTAACTTAATTTTCACAAAAGTTTTACTCGTCCTTTAAATCTTACAATTGTTTTATACTTTTTATTTAAGAAGCTTTACTTTTGTAAAGTGTATTGATTTCAGGCTAACTAGGCAATACACGCAAAAAATAGTGGCGCAGCAAATAATGAAAGATAGTTTTAACACAGAATAAAACCAAAAACTCAAATTAAGATTGCGTGTGATTAAAACGCTATTTATGACACAGATATGCGTGTTGCAGACGTAGAATTCTAAACACCGAATCTTCTCCAAGGTTTGATCTTTCATATTCGCGCAAGAAAAAAAACAAAAAGTGTCTCTCTCAGCTTAAAACACGAGCCTCCAGCGCGATGACTTGTTCCTCTGACGACTATATCTTAGCGCGCGCACGCAGGCCGGGCCAACCATGACAGCTGTTCATCTGATAGTAACTTCTCTCTCCAAGTTTGTCTTCCCCTCCCACCCTCCGGGGCCCCCCAAGTCTCTGTCCTGCTTTGTTGTTTTTTAAAATATGCATGTCTCCCCGGAATGCCAGTCACGGGTCCCAACACTGTGTGTCCCAAACCTCCCACATGATGAAATGATCCTTTTAAAAGCGCACTCAATATGTCTCAATCTGCACTCTCCTCTGCTGCCCTAAAGCCTGTGGCGGCTGCGCACCAAATATTCTTGCATTTTGAGCTGGAAACAAGTGGTTCGTTTGGACCCCGAGGTCTTGTCCACGGCGAGGACCCCACGGATGGGGAAGAAGAGGAGAGTTAAAGTAAGACTCATTTTTTCTCTCTCCCTTTTTTAATGTGTGTGTGTGTGTTACACGCTTTTATTCTCTCTCTCTCTCTCTTTAAATGTGTGTGTGTTTCTATTTCCAAACGGAGAAATGAAAGGGGGAGTTGGAGGGAAGTTTTGAGGAGAAAGTGGGAGGAGGGAGAACATATACGTGGAAAGAGGAGTGTGTGTGAAATAAATCATCAGCTGGAGAAGGAAAACGGTTCTTCACCTGCACCGTTTATTGTGTTTCTTTTCTTATTGGTAACACAATGGAAGTGCGTTGGTTTGACAAACGAGGGAAATAAGATTAATTAAATAAAAGCAAAAACAAAAGTTTTTTTTATTTATTATTGAAGCAACCTGTTGATGTGCAACACAGACGTGAGACGCAACTATCTTTTTTAAAAAAAACAAATGTTTTTAAAGATCTCCCGACAGTGATATTTTTTTCTACGCAAGCCCGCACAAATACACCTGATAACATCGGGTATTTCCAACCGTATTTACGACTTTTTCCCACTAACACACTCCAGATGTGTGTGTGTGATCCTGCGTGTGTGTGTGTGTGTGTGTGTGTGGCGGCAGTATATCAATAAGAAGAATAATCTAAAATAAAAAAAATATCCAAAAAGTTCACTCTTCCATTAAAAACAATCTTATTAAAGACCCCCCTACACACACACCACACACACACACACACACCTCCCTACTTCACGGTTTGATGAATTAATACGTCATGAAGACAAAACACACAAGACGCAGTCATGCCTGACCAATCTTTGTTGTAGCCTGTGTGCTCGTTCAGCCAGCAGCCACTCATGCAGAATAATGCTTGTGAAGATATAATCCACTGAGCCTCGACGCTCTCTAGTCTCCCTATATTATCCACTGACAATAAATTGGCAGCTCCTTCTTTTTGTGTGTGTGTGTGTGTGTGTGTGGAGCAGGTATATATCGTGAAACCCTCTGCTAAACACCGTGGAGCTCATTCGCTATAGGATTTGCTTAATAGACTCATTCAGCTCAGGATGTTTTATTACTATTTACTCTGGTGTGAAATGATCAAAGAGCGTGCGCGTGGGCGTGTGTGAGCGGGTTTTTTAAAAAAAAAAGAAGAGATAGGTTTGTTGGAGAGCGTGTGCGCGCGCTCCGTCTCGCGTGTGTGTGTGTGTGTGTGTGAAGGGTGTATGTGATTTTGTACGTTTTTGTCTATTTTTTTTATCCATTTATCTTAATAGTTGATCTTCCTTTTCATCCACCCGTCTTACCATTAATCCATCATCAGTATATTCTTCTATCCATCCGTTCATTCAGCCATATAGTTAGACTAACATCCATCTATATATATTTTTTTTTATCTTATCCACCATTTTTATTTTTACCTGCAACTACTGTTAAATATTCCATTTTGTAAATTGATGTTTGACGACAATGTTTTGTTCTTTAGAAACTGAATAGAAAACATTGTATCCATTCATCTCACCATCCATCTATCTATATCCACCCATTCATATTGCCATGTATCTGTAAATTACCCATCCATCGGTCAATCCATCTATTTTACCGTATACATCTATCTTTTATTTTTATACATCCCACTGGTGTTAAACCATCCATCCATTCATCCGACCATCCATCTTGAAATGTATCCATTCCGTATCTGCATATTCTTCAATTGATCCATTCATCTGGCAATATATCTATTTAAACGTACACACATTAATCCTTCCATCCATCTATTTCACCATATATATCTATCCACCCTTCTGTTCTTACATCCAACACTGTTAAACATTCCATCCATCCATCCATCTGTCCATGTATCGATATTATCTTATCATCCATCCATTCATTTTACATATATTCATCAGTTACCCATCCATCCATCCATCCATCCATCCATCCAGTATTATCTTATCTTATCTGACCGTCCAGCCATTCATAGTCCATATATTCATACATCTACCCATCCATCCATCCAGTGTATATTATCTTATATTATCTGACCATCCATCCATCTACTCATCCATATATCCATTCATCCATCTTTTCAGTATATATTATATTATCTTATCTGACCGTCCAGCCATTCATCTTCCATTTATTCATACATCTACCCAACCTTATATCCATATATCAATTCATCCAGTCTATATTATCTTATCTGACCGTATAGAACATACATCTTCCATTTACTCATCCATCCACCATCTGTATATCCACCCATCCATCCAATATATATTAGCCCATCTGATCGTCCATCCATCCATCCATCCATCCATCCATCCATCCATCCATCCATCCATCCATCCATCCATCCATCCATCCATCCATCCATCCATCCATCCATCCATCCATCTTTCAAATATCAATCCATCCATCCAACTATGCATTAACTCCAACTTGCACTCTACTCCTGCCAAACATGACCCACAAAACATATATAAAAGCAAATACATTTGAGCATGGATGTGATTGTACTTCAAGAAGAAGTACATAAGAGTCCTTTGTGTGTAAAGTCAGTCGTTGCTGACAAAATGCAACATTTAGGCTGGAGGAGTGACACCAGATTGATATCTTGTTTTGTCTCACGTCAAAGGAATTTAAATAATGTTCAAATTGTGCTATAGACTACGACAACCCGCCCTCAGTTCTTTTCCATTGATTGACAGCATTAGGTGTTTTTTTTACGGTTTGTTTAAATGCAGACTGAACCACACGGGGATGTCACATGATTGGCAGCCACATCAAGAGGTGACTCGGTGACAAGGATCCCTGGCCTGTGTTAATTCATATTTCACCTCCACCGGATGATTTTGTCTATCTACGGACACATTTGCACAGATATTCCCTCCTTCTCCCGTGTTCCCTCTATCTGTGATGTATCTGTGATGTCTCGCTCAACGTGTCACGGTCAATCCCACAGCTCTATGGTCACCTGGATGGATCAGATAAGGTCTATTACGAGCGACTGAAACGATGAATTGAAGGATTTTTTTTTTTTTTTTCATCATTGCCACAGGGAGCATCTCCTGACAGTGTCGAGGTTTCCCTTCCTTCCTCTCTCTCTCTCTCTCTCTCTCTCTCTCTCCTCCCTCCACCTCAGTGGACCGGCTGCTACTTGATAAATACATGTCTTCTTTCCATCTTACTCAGCACCATCCATCACGGTTGTGTTTCTGTGTCGCGCGGCCGTGTTGACGGAAGGGAGGGGATTCCTCGGCGTTCCTACGGGGGCTCATTCCAAACCAGCAACATTAGATATCATTTGGCATGTCAATAAGAGCGTGAGGACTGGCTTGATTTATTTTCAGAATAAAAACATGGCTATGGAGGCACATGATAGGTCTTTAACACGCCACAAATTGACTCGTATTTATTTCTAGTATGAACGGCTTAAAGTTGCACAATGGTCATAATCTAAATGTTGTCTAATGTACTGTATTGTATACATCTTTATATTAATATATCTGTTAGCATATAATATAAATCTAAACTCTTTTTATTTTTGAAGATGTGAAAGTTTACGCCTCCTGTTTGTACGTCTCTTATTAATATTGACAACACGCCAAATTATTTTTAAATAATAGATTTTAAAGCAAGGTTGGAGGGCACCTGAGCGAGACAAACATCACATTTGAACCTCGGAAAAATCATTAATATACATAAAAGAGGCGCATTTTCTTTTGAAAACATACAAAATTGCCACGCATTGGTTTTAAATATTGTTGAAACGTTTGTAAGGAATCATCAAGTACAAAGACTTCCTTGTCTTAAACCAAAGATTGAAAATTCAATTAGAAACGGGACCAAAATGTAATATTTTAGGCTTAATTTCGGGAAATAATTGTCAGGTTTGATGTCAGAATATTTATGTCTAAGTTGACACTTCTTGGAAAAAGTGAGTTCATGAAATCAACAGGTTCATACATTTGACAAATTCTATCGCACACAATTTTGGCTCTCAAGGGCCAAAAAAAAGTAAAGCATTCACTTTAATAAATGTTAATTTTTGTAATTTTCATGTAAAATGACAGCACTTGGTTATTAGGATCCGTTTCACTTGTGAAAACTAACCCGTATTAGCAAAATGATGCTAATTTACCTTTTTTTCTCGTCACCTTTATGTCATCAAAACCGACTCAACTGATTCATTTTGATGATTAAAGAGATTCTAATTGTTAGTCATATCGTTTCCCTCAAGTTTGAGCCTAATAGAAGATGCTAGCTCTGCTACTAGCATCTAAGCTAGCAGCTAATATTGACCAACACGAGCCGACCGAGAGGGAAACTTTTCACTGTTTACTCACTAAGAAAACACTGTGTTCGGGCGTTCAAACCCGCCGGTCTGTGTTCGGGGCGAGCCCCTCTCTGGAGAGGATGGGTAGCCCCGTGGGTGCCCACTCTTTGTGGCCCCACATACCGCCGCTGTGATTATAGAAGTGGCTCCTCTCCCTTGTTAAAGAAGCAAAGCTCTAATCTTGCCTCTGTGTCGCCCCCAAAGCCAGCGTGGAGTGAGTGGGGGTCGGACGGAGGGAGAGAAAAGAGAGAGGGAGCGAGAGAGAGCGAGAGAGTGAAGCAGAGGGGGGTTCTTACGCCGTGGCCCTCTCCTTCTTTTGAGTGACACGACCCCTCTCTTCTCTTCAAAGGCCACGCAGAAATAAACCCATCTCATTTGAATGCCGACTTTTCTTTTTTCTCTTCCTTCCTTGGTGATATTTCACAGGCGAGATTTCAGTGAATATGAATGTTTCTTTTCTGCAATATTCAATTCAGGCGAGGTTCTGGTGGAGGGGCTTTCAATATCCCCCCATCTTCATCTCTCCACATGCACCATTCTGCATCCAGTGTGGTACTTTGTCCACCAACACACACACACACACACACACACACACACACACACACACACACACTCTCCTCTCGCTCCAAATTCATTTGCATCCGCTGATGATATCAGTAAAGAATTACTGGCACCGTGGGCGGGAGAAAGAGAGGGATGGAGGGATGGAGGGGGGGGCTTTATTTGGATAAAACCGGACTGCAGAGTGGACACGGCCCTAAAGGTCACTCGCCCATTCATGTCAAGGTGGCAGGGTGTGTGTGTGAGGGAGAGAGGGGGGGTGGCAGCATGGGATTGCCAAAAGAATCTTATTTGAAAGCGAATATTTCGAAGAAGAAGAAGAAGGGATGAAAAAGAAGCCGGGGACCACAAAGCTGGTCACATACTTCAAAACACGCCCTCCGTCACATCTTCACTCCGGACCCGCCACTGCGAGGGTCTCACCCACATGTGCAACCCGGGAAGAATCTGCAATATTTGAAATAAAAACATATAAATAAAAGGTGAATTGTGGAAAAATGGAATTGATGATTATCATTTGGTGTGTCCTAATTTACTCTCTCTCTCTCTCTCTCTCTCTCTCTCTCTCTCTCTCTCTCTCTCTCTCTCTATATATATATATATATATATAAAAGAAATGAGGTGATGATAGTGGCCTACTTTAACACGTGCTCACCCTCGGGCGTGCGCGCGGAAATTGCAGGTTGTCTGTCAGAATTTAGGGAGTGATATCATCACCCTTTATTCACACCCAACAAACACCCAAATAATAATAAAAAAAATGTATTTCGTCACTCGTTTTTTTCTCCCTCCATCCTTATCGGATCATCATTGTCAGGATATATACGCGCTCTCTGTTACCGTATTGATTGAACAAAGTGCGCAGTATGGCTAACATGGAGCGAGGAGCTGATGATATTGATTCATGTCTGGAGAAAAAAAAAAAGTTCTTCCATTTGATGTGACAGAGAAGGAAGAGGGGTTTCGTTTCTGCGACTCGGTTCTGTTTGCGTAAAAGTGCACGAGCACGCGCATGCTCGGACAAAAAAAAACAAACACGCATTCATCCATCGCGCGCACACACAAGCGCACACGCGAAAAACTCCATCTCTTGTAATTGTTTCTACTTTTGTTTGCTAGATGGCGCCCTGCGTCACGGGACCCTCTGACACACACACACACACACAGAAAAAAAAATCACACACAAACACACACAGGTAAGACTTGTGTACCCATTTTAGAAAATTACAATTTTAACATGGAAAAAGTGGAGAAATATTAAATGAACGTCCAAAAATATTTGTAAGCAATAATGTAAATATGTTTAAATACAATTTTGATAATTTTATACTCAGTTACAGTAGCAAATATCATCAATAATACAACAAGAATGAAGAAAAACCAACGTGTTTGGCGATAACAATAAAATACAATTGAAAAATAAATACTTAAATAATACCTATAATAAATGTGACCCTCCAGTGATGATCATAAAAACACGTGTATTGCTTCTGAACATCTTGGATGCTACAATTAACACACGCACACACGCACACGCATTTTTTTGCTGAGTGGTCCACTCTGCGTGGAGTTTCCACTCTCGCTAAATGGCGTCTGGTCGCCGTGTGACGTTGATGAATGTGTCGCGGACTTGAAGAGCCTTTTCCCTGCTGTCTGCCGGAGCTGCGTGGCCCCTCACACATCAGGTGCAGGGGCCTTCAAGCGCCACTCACTGACAAAGGAACGCGCACTCTGACGCGCATGAGAAACGACGAGGGGAAGAAAAAACAGGGACATGGAGGTGATGGAACATTCTTCGACGAGTGGAGTCGCTCAGTTGAGTTGCAAAAGAATTTAACACGTGTATTAGTTCTTTTATTTATTTATTTAGCAATGAAAAATGTATAGTGTTGGTGATTATTTGTCTGGAACCGTCACTCGCGTCATTTAAACTCGCGTGTGTATTTGTCTTCTGATGCATGGCAGAGAAACGAAAAAAATTAAATTTATTTCCATTTATTATATTTATCGTGAACATAAAAACAAGTTTGTATTTTACAACGTGACCTTTTCATTTGCGAAATGTGAGATGGAGAAACACGCGCATGTTTTATTTATTCATATATTAAATACTAATAATAATAATAAAATGAAAGAGAAAAATATTTAATATATTTTTTCTGTTCAAGGACACACACACACACACACTACACTACAAGATGGTCACAGCAGGTCTGCTTGTTCTGAATTGGGGGTCTCTCCACCTGCAGGTCCCCCAGAAGACACAGACCCAGTCAGGTGTCACCTTACACGCCCTAGAAATAGCTCCTGGCTGTTTAAAAATGTGTTTAACTACAGTAGAAATCTTTTTTTCTTTATCGATCTTTCACGCCTGTGTTTCCTCCTATAGACATGATCAACCCTCTACATCTTCATCATCATCATCTTCTTCACGTATAGGATACAAACGACCCTGAGTTTTTTTGGGGGGCTCAATTCAAGCAAGAATAACACGAACCTCCACGACGACCTGGACTGAGTCTGATCACACAGCAGCTCCTTCTTTGTTTCGCCTCATTTTTTTTCTTCTCCCAACTAGGATATCTAAAGACTCCCGATCCCAGTCCAACCTCAGCACACTAATTCAATCCACTCTTCTTTTTTCTTTTTTTTTTGGCGACATCCCTTTCTTCCACGTCCTTAATCTAATTTGTCACATTTAAGCTGATGTGTGGATTTTGAGGCATAAGCAGCCATTGGGGCTTCACGGCAGAAGAATGAGGGGTTTGTCATCACTTCCTAAGTAGAAAACAAGATATTTCTCCATTCACAGAGGGATTTTCACGAATTAAAGTATCTCTCACTGGCTGCCTGAGATAAAAAAAAAAAAAAAGGTGAGGGATTGGGGGGGGGGGGGCTTGTTAAGTAACTTGCTGTCAGAGTAGTTAGCAGAGCTCTGATATGGACGGTGGCTGCAGAGCTTCTTCTTCTCTGGGGGTTTTAATTAACAAGCTGTCTCAAAGCTGCACAGCTCCATCAAACAGCCTCTTTCTCTCTCTCTCTTTTTCCCTCTCTCTCTTTCTCCTCCTTCCTCAGGCTGCCTCGCAAACTTTAGACACTTCGCAAATCTACTTGTTACCGACAGTATTGGCGCCAGCTGATAGAGATTTGCAACAATTTTTTGCCATTTAGAAAATTTCTTTCTCTCCCAGTGTTGGTTGAGCATCAAGGACTGGTCGTCTCTGATGTTTTTGTTTCATCATTTTTTTATCAGTTGGTTCGTCGCACAAACGTGCTTAACTTTTCAGTGTGAACAAGAAAATGATAATGAATATATTCATTAAGAAATAAAGACAGGAGATCTACGCAAATGTGTTTTTTTAAATGATGTTTCTACTGTGCGCTTGATTTGAGGTATTACGGTGAAAGGAACGCTGAGCAAGCAATACACGCAGAATACACACAGTTTATTTCCTTGTCTTTCTGTAATAGGTAAACATTTTGAATTCATTTTAGAAACTAAATAAATAAATAATCTCAAAACTTTTTTTTAAACTAAGAATTTGTTTCAAGGCGGCACAAATAATTTGAATAATACATTATTATCTTTACAAAAAAATGTTTATTATTTATTTATTTATGGTGGCCTGAATCTTGATCAGCGTCTCTACAACATTTATTTTTCGTTATTTCTAACTTCACACATTTGTTGTAATAAACTATTTTGTGTGTTTTAATTTAATTCACTTAAACGTTTTTTTTACTTTTTATATTTCCCCTCACACGTGAGTCTTAAACTAAACAATAGATTTTATTGAAGGTTAATAATGCGCGAGAGATGCTGTCATTTAACTCATTAAATAAAATAACATTTAGATGGTTTTGTGGAACCAACACTGCTTAAATGTTGTCATCTAATGAAAAAGAAAATCCTATTTTTAATTGATAAAAAACACCAGAAATATTTTGGTACAATTTGTGCTAATGTGAAAGTGTTTTGAGTTTTATTTGTTTTCATTTGTGTTTTAATAAATGTCCTTTTGACATTTTTTTCTTCATTTCTTTTTAGCATTTTGCTTAACTCTAATACATATGTCCATTTGTCATTAATAAATGCCCACAAATAAGGAAAACACCCAAAAATAGAAGAAAGAAAAGAGAAACAAAGAAAAGAATATTTCTTTTCTTTTCAGTTATACCCATATTTAAATAAATAATAAAAAAGAATATAAAACTGACATGATTTTATTGTTTTTCTTTCATCATGTAATAAACTGCGTGTCAAAGCATTGGTCGAGTCTTCCTTTTGTTCCAGTTTCCAAATGTGAAACAATAAAAGTGTCACATTTATCTTTTTATTTGCTTTAAAACAGCTTTTAAGCTAAACTCCTGCTGTTAGCATGCTTGCTAACTTGGCTAGCATGCAACTTTATTTGATTCTTTAACATATAAACTCTAGTTTTTTCGTCGGTTTATGACTTTTTTTGCAGGTTTTGCCACGTTTGGATGAAATCTTAAAGAAATCGTTTATTGTGACGTCACTGTGACAGGTTGGGCTGTGAACGCACATATCATGATGATTTAGGAAGAGTTTATCTGTGTGTTAAATCGCTCTAAGCCTTCAGTAAATGTAGTCCTGGTTTCCCACAGAGGCCCAGACGCGCGGGGGTAACTTGATACCGGGGACCGAGGGGGTCAAGCCCGGTCGCTGTCCATGGTGCTGCGGTCATCCTGGCGGGATGTTATCATCACATTAGACCGGTTTTGGAATCGATGCCACCCCCCCTTGGAGGTGTGTGGCTAGTTGAAGTCGTAACAAGTCCCCCCTGACACCCCCTGACAGGTCAACACCTCGACACAAACACGGGGCTGGAGCTGCAGGTCAGCAGCAGATAAGCTGCAGGGATGGACCCGTGGACTCTGCGTGACTCTGCCGCAGGATGTCCTGCCTCTGGACACAAAAACTTTCCCTTTTTCTTTTTCTTTTTTTTTTTTCCAGGAACGTTTTTTTAAAATTCCGATCGTGGTCGACCTCGATTAGAAGCGTGTGTGAAGAACATCGATCTCACTCTCACGGTTGTGTTGGAGAGGAAAGTGATGCTGGAGGGATTTAAGATGAAAGGAGAGAGAAGTGGGTGATTCAGGGAGTAACATGGAGATATAAACCCATGAAGAGATTTAACTTTGCTTTTTCTGCGCAGAAAAAAAAGGCGCAGGAGTTCTCCGAGTGTATTTAGACATCTATTCAACTTCAGTTTAAAATAGGTATCAACTTAATTAAAGCAATATAAAATAAATAAAAAATAGCAACTACATAAATTCATTTTATTGACTCGGATTTTATTAACACTAGTTTATTGTTTCAACTTTTGATGATCTGACGTCTCTATTTGAAGCGAACAACTTTCTTTTCAATGTTTTTATCGAGTTTGAATAATATTCCAACAATTCTATCGCGTTATAACCGAACATATTTACGTCTAATTTCTATCATTTAATAATCAAAATAAATAAATTAAATACATCAACGTGTTTTACGTGCGTTTTTTTTTTCTTTTCTTCACATGCTCATCATTTCTTGCTCAAAAAAAACTATTAAAAATAAATGTGAAAAATACTGTGCTCTTGAGTTTTTGTTGTGTTTGTGTTTTTTCTTACCCCCATGGTGACCAAGTCAAGGGTGAGTCTCACCTTTGCCCTTTGACCCGTGACCCTGCCACGGATCGAGGAACTGTAAATATAGAAGTAATTTTAAGAGTATTTAACTTTCATAGACAGTTTTTTTTTCTCCACAAATCTTGACTTGATATAAGGGACTATTTAGCTTATTTTCGCTTATTACATACAATATCATTTCAAGTTTTCTTGTCTTTTCTTGCATTTATTTCGCTCTAAAAATAGGTTTGTGCGAAAAATAGCAGTTGTTTTATTTAAAAAAACAAAATAAAATTGCAATATGAATCGGAAAAGCTCATAAATATACAAAGGATCTCTTATATTAAACTCAGGGTTGAAACATTTACACAGAGCTAATTTGAAAAGTATAGATTAATTTCTTGCACCAGTTATTTTGAACTTCTTTATTAACATATATTTTACTCTTTTTTTGTAGTAGTAGTAGAGTTATTTCAGTTTAAGCCATATTCGGTTTGATCTGTGATGATTGATGCATTGTGAGAATTTTTTTTCTTTTTTTTTGTTTTCTTTCTAGAGCTGAATATAATAAATATAATGAGTTGCAATCCGAGTCTGAGGGATCAGCAGTGGACGAGCGAGGAGGGACAACACGTGATTAAAGATTCTGCCAATCTGTCAGTGCCTGACACTTTCTGCTGCAGGGATAAACAGCAATAAAGCAGAGTTGGCTGGTGGCTTGTTAACTTCACCCTCCCACACACACACACACACACACACACACACACAGGTGAACTCCAAACACACACTCACACACACACACACCTCTTGTCTATCATCATCTGCTCCGTCTCTCAGTGCTGCTGCTGACTCAGGTCGACAAACACAATGACAGGAAACAGACAGGATGAAGGGATGGAAAAGCGAAAGTGAGGGCGAGAGACTGAGAGTCTTGAAGGAAGGGGAGGGTGAGCCAGGCTCCGGGCCATTTAATAACACAAGTATATTAACTCGCTTAACCACGGAGATTCGAAATGAACTCAGTTTCACTTAAGGGGCCTCGCAAAACCGTGAAATGCGCATCAAAACCTGCCAATACGACCACCTATCTCCCCCCTCTTCCTTCATGCCCCCTTCACGGCCTCGACTAATTTCAGTTCATTGGATGAAATAACTTCATTTAAACCTTCATCTCTTTTTTTAAGGTGGGTGTAATGAGGATCCCCCCCCCCCCTCTCGCTAATAATGGCTTATTCTCAGCCCATCTCCTTGTTTATCCTCCGAGGCTCCACATGATGAAACTCATCTATAATGTGTGATTTAATATCTTCCCGAGCTTTAAGACTCCCTTTTCCTCCTGGATTTCAACAACACAAACTCTGGATGTGTGGAGCATCGCATTTTTCGCCCTTTTTTAAAGTTTAAAATCACGTGTTAAACTTATTTAACTTAATCATATCCTACGTAAATGTGCAACAAAAAAACAAGAAGACAAAGAACTAAATATTGATACAAATATTTCACTTTTTTTTTCTTGCAAACAATACCCTAAGGTTAAAACTATAAAGATTCCGTGCTTTTAGATTTATTTTCGAAAACTTAAAACACAGTTTTTTAATATTAATTGGTTATTATAGCGGATAATATTTTCTCAGCATCTATTTATGGTGAAATAAGTACACAATTACTAATAAAATACACGCAACCATAATAATAAACAGTTAGTTAAAAGGAATAATATAATATAATAATAAAGCAATCTATTTAAATTAAAATAATAAATTCTTTTTTATGTTTATTTCTGCAAATGGACGCGTATTTTGAAAGGGAGAATAAAATAATATATAAAAATAATAAGGCGTTGTTCAACTAGATAAACAAATAGTAGATCTAAAAATAAAACATTTAATTGCGTTGTCCACTTTATCAAACGTTTTTTTTAATATTACAACTGTCAGTAAACACAAAAATATGATTTTACTCGTTTTAAAAAAAGTTTAAAAAATGAACTAATCATTATTTATTTTATGGAAACGACGGCGCAAGGGGTTGGTGGAAAAAAAAAAGTTGGAGACATAACAATTTGAATCGAAGTTTATCGGAAGTTATGTAACATATAATCCCCCCCAAAAAAATCCAGACTACAGGCCGCGACCAGAGGCCCCGCAGCACCACTGACCGGTTTCCTCGGCGACTGGGCCGAAAAGAGCCTCCGTTTGTTCCCTGGAATCATCTTAAAAAACTCGGAGCCAATTCTTCAAATGGATTGTATTTCACAGGTTTTTTTTTTTTTCTACTTATTTTACTGCAGGGGTCTTTAGAGGGGAGTAATCGAGGGGGCGGTGAAGGGGATATGGAGTCCCCGCCTGAGAGCCAAACTGGGGTGAACACCGTAAACCGGCAGCTGTCAAACAATAACACTATTAAAAAAAAACACACACAAAAGCTACACAAGCATGAAAAAAAACCTCCTCCCTCATATTCCAGCAGTGAACGAGTCTAACAATAATCCCAGCTGCACCGGATTTACATTGACTTTCCCGATGATTATATATAAAGCGAAAGGTCTTCAGTTCAAATCCAATTTTATAGACGGAGTTTGATCATTTTCTCCTGTTCTAAGGATCGCCATCGGGCACTTCGGGTGGTATATTACACGAATGTTGCGTTATATTGCAGCGGGGATTTAAAGAGAAAGTGCGCACCTGTGCGCCCCCCCTTTTTTTTCTGTATCTTATTCCGCCTGTGGCCCCCAAAGTTTCATCAAAGAGCCTGTTGTTGTTGTTTCACTGGATTAAACTGTTTCTTTGCGAGTCAATGAATATGTAAAGAGCGTTAAAACAAACAAAAGCTGCCTTTGATATATTAAAAAAAAAGTGGGTGTTTAAAGGTAAAACAAAAAAGTTTGTGAAAATGATAAAGGGAGGGACTGGTGAGAGTTATTTTTCCTCCTGCTAGAAAACATTGATTGTTGCAGTTCGTTGACCCGTAAAATTCGTGGGGTTCGTTTTTCTCCTCGGAGCTGAGCATATAATTATGCAAATAGTGATGTGACAGTGATCCTTCAGGAGTGTGTGTGTGTGTGTGTGTGTGTGTGTGTCCAACTTTCTTCTAATTCCTGCTGCCTTTGATGGAAGTTCATCAGCCTGGACTACCAAGCGTGACAACAACTCTCTTGAAGAAAAGACCAAAAAAAAAGAGAAATATCTGTACAGTGGGGGGTCCTTTAACTATTTTATTTTTTTTATTATTTAAACATGTGCATCTTAATAAAATAGACTGACATCACCCCACTTAGACACCCGGATTGGCTGGATTTCACCCCCCTTCACCCCCCCAAAAAATAAAAAAGCAGCTGCTGTCATCTTCTCAGGCTGATATGATCCAGACTGTAGTCGACAATGGATGAGAGACTTAATCAAATCAGTCATACATAATATACATTAACACGCCGGGTAACTTTGGAGGGTGTGTTTTTTATTTAAACAGAGGAATGGGGGGGCTAAAAAGAGATTGACAAAACCAGGCGTGAAGAAGACATGTGAAGCCTCAATGATCAGACGTGTTAAAGAGAATATATTAGAGCTTAAATCTGGCACAGATTATGTTAAAACCGAGCTAAATGTTGGTTTAATCCCAAAATCTGGCGCCGCACGTTTCCTTCCGAATCAAGGTGTGTGTTCCTCACACACACACACACACACACACACACACACACACACACACACACACACACACCCTTCAACATGACAAGGTTCCACTTGTTGTTCGGAGCTTAATGGAAAAAAAAGAAGATTTGTAAAGATTTATTGAGGGGGCGTTTAATGATCGGTTTCACCGTGAGTCACACAGAGGGGGCGTCATGTCACCCCAATAATGACTTTAAAATACATCTTTTTAAACGGTCTGGGAGACGAAAAACATACATTAAGAGTTTGTTGGAAGTGGATACATTCGTTTATTGAATTAATAGCTCTTTTTTTTTAATAGTGGAAAAGTAGGGTAACTTAGCTAGCTTAGCTTCTATCTTAGTGTCAGTGATGCTATATATTCACTGATATATTCTATCTTAACTTTTATTTTATTTTTTTCAAAGTATCCAGAGTGTCTCCTACCTTCCTTTGATCCCATTAACACGATAATAAAAAGAAATGTCCATAACATTTGCGAAGAAAAAAAAGAAGTTAGCTACAAGTAGCTAGCTAGCTTAGCCCTCACAAGAAAACACAACCAGTCAGACATGAGTTATAAACAATCAAATTAAAATTTGTAAGATTTTTTTTTAAAATATTTAATTAAAATATTTATTTTATTATTATTCAGGATTTAATGTACTTACCTCAGCAACTATACTAGCAAGCTCCACCAATACACGTCCACTGTTGCTAGTTTCCTCTAAACACATGCTAACTTTTAATCATTTAACTCGTTTTTTTCTTCAAATAATGAATACAATTAAATGAAACTTAATAAAGGTATTTTGATTTTATTAAAGTAAAAGCTTGAGCTTTTAAGCTTTGAACTTAAATAGTTACTTAAAAAATGTTTTTTATTGATCATGATAAGCTTAGCTTTAGCAACCACTAGCTAGTTAAGCGGTTCAGATTGATCTAATCTTTTCAAATCCCAAAAAAAAAAAAACTCACTTTTTTATTTCTATAAAAAACACTTTTAAATGGTTAAAAGTATTTTTCTAATCAAAGCACACGTGTTAATGCTAAGAATAAGTCGATCAAATGCTAATAAATGCAACTTCTTCTGTAATATATTAGGACATACTCTTGGCTATGATGGTTGAATCTATAACATGAGAAAATATGCCTTAGAAGTGTTTAAAATGGGATTTTTTGATAGTATTTTTGTACCCTAGTGTTACCAATACTATAAACTCATACAGGTTTATTCATTTAAAATGTAAATTTGTTATTTGATGTTTAATAACAATGTTAAAACAGCGATTATCAGGGAAGTTAGAACATGTTTTCTAATTTATCCACCAGTCATAATTAGTTTAGAAACATACAAAGTTGATAAGTAACAAGATACTATAAATATAATCCATTATAAATAGATTGCAATGCAAATATATACTTGACTAAATATGTTTTTTATCCTTCCATAAAGGTTAAAAATGTACTTTTAGCCAAAAAAAACCCTCCAGATACCAGATATGAACATGGTTAGAAGTGAAACTCAACTTTCTCTCGTCTTCTGTCTCCTCTTACATAGAACAAGACCAGGATGTGTTTAAAGGACAATCATATCCCAAAGAAAATGTTTATTCTTTGTTAACAGAATTAAGAAAAAACCACCAAAGGCTGAATTCCAAATGCAACAGTTGAATTGGAAACACGCTCGTCCGGCCACCACCGCGAGAAACCCGAACACTCGTTTGGCGGAAATGTGTCTTTTTTCATTTGCAGTTCTGTACTTTGCATACGGTCTTCACTCCCATTCAAATATGGCTTTGCTTATTATTAAAAAAAAAAAACGGGCAGTCTTGTTTATTCCTAAGGCAATAATATACAAATTACAGAGTGAAAAAAAAAAAGAAGCGACTGGTGTCTGAAAAGCAGAAAGATGAGCAATGGTATCATGAAAGGAAAAACTCATCAAATCAAATAATAAGCCAACTTTTATTGCTGGAGACCTGGAGAGATGCGCATCAAATTGAAACCGAATCAGGCCTGAAAGCAGCGGTCTCATTACAACGGGAGGATAATCCTTAAAAAGCCTTAAAGCACACGGGAGAGCCGGGACTTAACGTTGTAAAAAGGTAAACAAATGTAAGTAGACGACGACGAAAGAAAGAAAAAAAAAAAAGAAGAGGATATTTGAAAAGGTGTCTCAGGTATCAGGTTTTTTGAAAGTTTCCGACTAACGTCACAACACGTTGAAATGTATTACGCTAATCCGTGAGTGGTTTATAAAACACAGCAGTGTGGCGTTGAGGAAAAATGTTATCGTATATTTTTTTTGTCACGTCGTCAGATTATGCGACTCTGTCACTTCTAAGTACTTTGTAAGAAAAAAAAAAGGAATGAAGGGGGGGATGGGTATTAGGTTTCTTCAACATCTAAGGAAATATCATTCAGGCTTAGAATAATATTGAAATCTGGGATTTCCTGACATGTGTCATGCGATATATAGCGGCTTTATGAGTGTTTCGAGCCGACTTAAGGCTGCCTGTTAAATGAAAAAAAAAAACGGAAACCAGTAAGTGATTTTAAATACGCTCTGGGCGCTGATTTCTTCTTTCATATCCAGCTCAGGTTCTGGTTATTTGTTTTGGTGGCGTCCGATGAAGCGGTGATGGAGGCGATCTGTACCGAGTTATCGTCGACGTATGCAGGAAACGGAAGAGACGGATCAGGTTGGAAATGAAGTCCAACAGCAAGCAGAAGGTTTTTTTTTGTTTTTTTCTTATCGCTTGAAGAACCGCCTGGGTTTAGGACCCGGGGTGTAGATTGGGAGTCGGCGCCGGCTGCGGGGCAGACAGGAGCATTAACTCAGTTCGGGGCTGATGTCAGGACAATTAGAGGTGCACCTCGGCACGCTGTGCACGGCTCCTGTCAGCCTTAATCTGGAGGCTGCCGTGGCCCCGTACCCGCGGCCGGGGCCACGGCCCACGGGAAGCGCCGACACTCGAGCCCCGTATTGCTTTGACAGTTGCGCTCATCTAGAAGTAATGCAAAATGTTATTGTGATGTATACACGGTGACCCCGGCGCTCGCTCCTGTCTCCTGCAGACGACACGTCCGAGGGTAGAGACCGGGGAGAGGCCGGAAGGGAGCGTTGACAATGAGGAGCGGGAGGAAGGAAAGATGGCGAGGAGGGAGGAGAAGGAGGGAGCGAAAAAAGGGCTTGAAACCTTAGCCTCGGTGTCACAGGATCATCAGATCTGTGGACCCAATCCCCCCCCCACCCCACCCCACCAACACAACCCCCCTCGTCGCTCCTGTTCCAGGACATTGTTGTCGGCCCCTCTACAGATCCTGGTGTTTGTTTTTGAGGGAGCTGCTGCGCGTGGTGACGATGGTGGAGGTCTCCTCCGCCTCCTCGTAGTCTTTGGCCTCCAGCACCTGGCTGAAGTACCTGAAGATGGAGTTGAAGCTCATCCAGGACGTCAGCTCGTGCCTCTCTGTGCCTAAAGAGAGAGAGAAAAACATAGATGGTTTGTGTCTTTGTAGAACTTTGTAGAACTTTGTAGAACTTTGTAGAATTGAAGAATTGTAAACAATTTCCCAAAAGAGACCTCCTGAGGGATCAATAAAGTTCTACCTAACCTAACTCTACACAGTCTAGTTGACTGGCTTTGGAGCCACTTAGATAAACATGACCTGGACGAATGAAAGTCTACACGGACAGATGTCCTATCACAGAACAAACATATACTATGTGGTTCAAACCAATGCCAACCAATAATCAATCCACCAAACAAAGGTAAAGAAAAATAGATTTAAAAAGTTGAAAAAACACTTCTATAGGACGTCCGAAAGACTAACTTCTTCCAAATCCAAAATCAGAGTCCATGTCCACAAAAACAGTTGACCGAAGCAGATTTCTCTAATCTTCCATCTTCCAAAATTCCAAAAATGATGTTACAAGAAGAAACCAACACGATGTTTTCAAATGTCCGTCTATTTTCAACCAATACGTTCTATCACTAGTAGTATTTGGTCCACCTTCGAGTTGAGATACCTCACTACCAAAAGGGGGATTACCAGTTGTGTGTCCCAAATTGCGCACTTACACTTAATATTTTGAGTGTTTCTCAAGTGTGTTCACACAAAATGTAGTGCGCTATGTGCACTAAATTGGTGCACTTAAATGGCAAGAAAATTGAGTGTGGATCGATGGACGATGTCTACTCTCGACGGCCGCCAACTTAGTGACGTAGATGATGCTACGTCGGAAGATTTGTCACTACTTCGGAGCCCACACTGGTATAAAATAGTTATTTTACCACAATAAAACATAACAACAATAATAACAAAATGAAACACAACTTAATAACTTGTTTCGATTGGCGAAAAAGTGTCTTTGATTGAGTTTCAACAGCCGGTTGCAATAAGCGTTAAAAAGTAGTAGAAGAAGAAGCTGTCGAGGCATTTCCGGTAAGTGTGTAGCGGCAGTGTTTGATTTGCGCACTGCACAAATAAGTACACTGTATTACAGTGTACCTTAAAGTGCGCAAGTTGAGACAGCGTAGGCTGTTTCCAGATCCTATGTAGAAAAAGCCATGATTCCTGTTTGTTTTTTCGGAGTTACCCAAACCTTCAGTCTCTTAACTCAGCTCTTTCATTGACGTACTGATACTGATCCACAAACACATCCACGTATATAACTCTGAACGTAACACAGCCTCCTCAGTTTGGTGCTAAACAAAGGTAAAATGACATTAATGCTGATTCTTGGAGACGATATCCACAAAAGAGTCCTCTCATTCTCCCGATGATCCTGCGCATGAGAGCCACAGCAGCCTCTGACCCGCTCGTCCGAAGGGACGGACTTAACATGTTATTCAAGCAGATACCTGATAATCAACACCGCCGCTCGCCCGGCTTTCCATCTCAACAGGACCCGAGTTATGCACAATGGGCGCACTAAGTGAGAGCAGTGGAGCGATGGTCATTCATTCTAGTGGCTCGACTCGGCCAAGACAGAAGCTGCGTGGAGGCAATGGGCGAACATATCAGGTGGTCCGGCCGGGGGGGGCGGCGGTGTCGGAGAGAGAGGGGGAGATGGTGCGACAGTGCTAGATTTCCCCCTGACCTCCACGAGGTTAGCCGGTTCCCAAGTTTGGGGTCAAAGAAGATCTTGAAATCTGGTACCTGCACCTCGGGTTCCTGTCCACCCCGGGAGTTGGGTTATCGACGCCCAGTGTTTGAGGGCGATCGCTTTTCAAACTCGCCCGTGCTTTCAATAACCATTCCTGCTCTTAAGTGCATTTAGCTCGGGAGCCATGGTTTCCGTAATCCTGGCGAATAAGACGCCGACGTGACGCCCCACTTATTTTACCCCCAAAGACCATAAAACGCTTTCCTTCCTGCTTCACTTGGGCGCCTTTTAATATTCACACTGACACCACTGGTCTGTTAGATATTAGCTTAGCATGTTCAACACATTTGACACTCAAGTCATTTTTTAATTGCTACCTTCTTAACCCTTGTGTTATCTCTGGGTCAAGTTGACCCGAAGGCCCCGGAAACAACTATGTTTGTAGTAACCCTTGTGTTGTCTCTGGGCCAATTGGGTTCCAGACCATCGGGTCACCTTGACCCGAGGGTAACACACAAAAGTGTTAACATACTAACCACAATTTAATCAAAATTGTATTTGATTCTCATTCAAATTCAAACTTCACTCATTGTCTACTCGCCCTCATGTCGACTAAGAGTTGGGATTATTTTTAGAGTAATTTGTTCATTTTTAGATTTATAGACAAAAATGTTTGTTCATTTTAATGTAGGAACTGGAGCTCAGGTGTCTTGGTCCAAAAAGACAAACTTAAAAACATCCAGGAAATGAGTGAAGTTTGAATTTTACTTTAAGAAACTGACAAAAAGAGAAAAGGTTTATTGAAAAAAAAAAAACGGAATAAGCTCAGAGGAAGCAAGTTTCACTAATAATCTGTTGCCTCCTGCTGTCTGCAATGGTCGAGTATTTGACAGATTATCTGAAAGGAACTCACCAGCGATGCAGGTACATCATTTCTCTCAATTTCGGTTATTATTTAGGCGTCGACGTACACGCTGAGGATACTTATACGTATTTGTGAGAGGATTAAAAGAAGAGGATGAGGCGGGCATTATTGGACGTCTGGGTTTTTAAAATTGAAAGTATACATCGATAGACGCTTCCTGAATTAAATTCTTAAAACTCCTCTGGATTAACAAACTATTATAAAGTGATAGAAATGTTTCCTAACTTTTTTTCCAGAGACATGTTGTAAAAACTTTTGCTGGAGTCCTTGTCTTATTGGTCGACCGAGGGAGACGACCAGCAAACACCTCGAAGCCTCTCGTCGTCAGTGACCACTGTGAGGGTCTTGAGGGTCTAGGGTCGGACCCACTGTCTGTGATGTTGTCCATGAATACAGTTCATTTACAGGTTTCGCTCTTTTTTCATGAGCAGGAGCGCCCGATCCCATCGCCTTTGGTCAAATTCGGGTCAATACCCGGGTCCGCAGCCGCACATCCCCTCGCGCCTCTGATACATGATTCATGTCCGACTTTAAAGCCGTGGGTTCTTGATTCTCCCTTTTCCTTCTCTTGTCTCTCCTTCACCGCTACTTTAACTTGGATTTTTTTTTTTTGTCCTCTTTCTTCCTCTCTAGCCGGAGCGATCAATGCCGCAGAGCTCCCTCGTTCACCCTGAACTGACGGTGAACTCCTGCGGAACGCCGCCAGCCTTCTCCACCCTATCCCATCGCGGTTCAGGGTCACCAGGGGGGCGTCTCTGTGCCAATATGCAGATGAGCCTGTGCCCCTCCGATGACTCTGGCAATAAGCTCCACCCTTCTATACGCTACCACCCCCCCCACCCTCGACTTCAAGAACTCTCTTCCACACACACTGATGCATAAACGCACTCCAATGGGCCGCTAACAGCTCACGTCTGCTCTTCCTTTAATTGCTTAAGTGTGTTGAACCGAATGGATTTTGTCAAAGCCAAGATGTGGTCACTGATTTAGAGGAGCGACCCCCAATAACCCCGGCTAGCCCCAGACGCCGGAGAACGACGGGGCTTACATCAGCGGGATCACAAATCAAAGTAACGCCGGGGCGGATCAATAATATGGCAGATGGCCACATGCGTCTTTCCGTCGGTCAATGCAAAAACTGAATAAATGATTTAAGGCCAATTAAACTTTAATTAAAAAAACGTGTGGTGAACAAACACGTTTAACGTGGAATAAAAGCTGAAAGAAAATCCGCTTGTGGTTTGTGTTTATTGTGTGACAGTGAATCAATAAAGTCCTATGTGAAAGTTTTTAATTCCTCTAATCAGATTATTAAAAATGCAATTATCGGCTCACTTATTGTGAACGCAATTATGATTACGGTTCACAGTTGAGCCGCATTATATCGCCTATTGTCACGGGAGACCCAGAGAAAATCCTCCTCCTACTTCCATGTTCCTAATCAGACCGGAGCTCTGACGCACCGCCAACTTATTCCTTTCGTTATCATTGAGTTGTATAGAAAATTAAAGCCGATTGAAAAGCATCTTCATAGCTGTTTATTTCAAATATTTATTTAAATATTAAAACATTTTAATCGTGAAATTGAAAATATGTGATGATTTAATTAATTTAGCCTGTGTAATATTGACTTTTAATCTTAAAATATGACCAATTTTCTTTATAGAATAAACATTATACCACATAATGTTTGCTTCTCATGATACCCACTTTAAAAACACAATAAAAATAGTGATGATGCTTGTAATATAAATAATGATCATAACCAAACACATTTTTCTTTGACTAGAACACTAATAAAACAAGTTTAAATTAACTTTTAACAACATGACTATCATTATTATTAACAACTATTTAATATGATTCACATTGAATTATTATTATATATATTTAAGTGCATTTAACTTCATGACTTCAAGTCATTAAACTATATTATTATAAAAAGTAAACACTCGAAATCAAATGTTCTAAATTTAAAAAAACAGTTTCTCATTTGATGATTAAGTTTTATTAAAAACATGATTATACCTCAAAATAAACATATATCTCTTTCTAAATACCTAAAAAGAAAATTCAAAAACCTTAAGCAAATTAAATAAATAATTATAATAAAAATAAATAGTAATTAACAGTTTATATAGTTTATAGTAATATTTCTAGCTTGATATTTGTGGTCGTTTCTATGTGAAGCATTATTTAACTATAATTTCTAAGAACTCAGACGACACTTCCATCACCACACAACCTTTCAAAGCATTAATACTCATGAATCTCCGACACACTTTTACAAGTCTGAACCTTCGGGGTCCAGCTGCTGCTAACCCGCTGCCCCGCGTCTGACCACTCGGCGTCCGTGTGTGTGTGTGTGTGTGTGTGTGTGTTAGTGTGTGTGTGTGTGTTGCCTGAGCCGTCCAGTCGCCTCATTACGTGACACGGAGAACATTTGATCCAGGATATTTAGCCTCCTCCTCTCTGTCACAGTCCTCTCAAGGTAATTGACTGACTGTTTGATCTCTACAAGACGCTGTCACACACACACACACACACACACACACACACACACAAGTGTGTCTCCTGGTGAATGCCACGTGCGCACACACACACGCCAAAAACGAGAAAACAATCGCACACAAACACAGTTGTTATCAGCGAGAACAGACGATGCCGGCGCTGAAAAGGAAACAAGGAAGCTCCTCCATCGCTATGGGCCATTGCTTTCTTCCCTTTTCCACACCAAACGCCGCGCGCCGTTATAAATGGTAATCTGCTCTGATTGTCACAAATTTCAAAACAAACGTTAGGTGACTGAAAAGCCAAAGTGACGCCCCGAGTGATACTCCAACAGAAAGCCTGAATCAAAGCACGCCGACTATAATTAGGTTCCATCTGGGCGACGTTATTTAAAGTCGCACTAGTTAATTGCTTGTGTACAAATGGCCTATTTTATTCAATCAAACCTTTTTTTTTTTTTTTTTTTGGGAGGGGGGTGGGGGGGTTGACTCGTAATTAAGCTCAGGAGAAGAAGCCGCTTTAGTAGGAACGCTTCAAAAAGAGTTACCCTTGAGTGATAGATGTTTTTCTTGATCAACTATGCTGGGATTTGTCACATTTCATTTAAAAAAAACACCGGATTCTCATTTCCTCTCGTCAAACTTTGGCGTTCATTTTTCTTATCGATCCCACCCACCCCCCCCAAAAAAAAGATAGGAACCAAAAGCTCTTGTTTTATCTCGACGCCGAGTCAAAGCCGGAGCGTTCGCCGGCGTAGGATGTAACCTTAGCCGCCGCGGCTGTTTGTGGAAACTATCTGTTGCACGGATCAGCGGCGGTGGAATCGCTATCTGCATCCTGGTTGTCAGACGCTCGGATTTCCTGCCCGCTGACGTTCTCTCTGATATTAGATGATTTTTTTCCACGGCGCGCGACTCGGTTTATACGTGTTGTCATCTTGCTTACAGACAAGCGTAAAAGGTCAAGAATGTCTGGGTGGCAGTTCGTCCAAATTGGAAGGGGGTGGGGTGGTGGTGGTGTGGGGGTCACGCTGCCACTGGAGATGAGGTCATAACAGGCCCATGCAGGTGACAGCTGGTCAGCAAAACAAACTAACAAAAAAAAAAAAAGCTAACGTCGACCAGTCCTCGGAGCAGATAAAGACGCCGCTCGCCAACATGGACTGCTTTAGCGATCGCTCTTTCAAATACTAGCGGTAACTTTAGGCGAATGATTCTGGTCTTACAGGTAAGAAGATCATCCCTTCATCGGTAAAAAGTACCAAAAATACGAAAACTTTTCATTGGTATTCATTGGTGCAAAAGTGTTGGGAAATACATCTAAAGTATTTTTTTGTGATATCATTTTATTTTCATTATTATTATTTTCCTTGACCAGCAGAGCTACATTTTTATTTACATTGATTTTATAGTTTTACTTCTGTATTAAAAATCTAATCCAATTACATAAAATATGAACAGGTAAAAAAACTAAACAATTTCTGTAGCTTTACATATTCATTCCCTAGACTAGAATAGACTTAGTCACGTGACTGTGCTCGACCAATCATAGCCGAGTGGCGCGATTCGACGGCTGCAAGTAAGTAATTAATTTTTATTTGTCAACAAGTTCCTTTCCAAGCAATTCAAACATTTGGCTCTTGTGCTTAAAGTCATGATTTAAAAGCCAAGCACTTTATTGTCAACCTTCATAAAGTACTTCTGGTCAGTTTTCGCCGTAATGAGCAGAGTAAACATAGTAATGCTAAGCTAGCGGGCTTAGGCTAGCATTTGCAAAGATGTGATGTGTAACGTGTATTCATTATTTAATGGGATATTTTAATGACAAGTTCTGTATTTGGTCTGTATAAAATGTATCTAGAAATTAAATGTTATTTATTTAAAACAATAATTAATATTTTTTATGCACTGATACAATAGGCCTAATATAATAGCCTAGCATAGAATTAAAAAAGGTAGGAAGCTAATCATTCTCAGGCATTTAATTTACAATTTCAATTGTGTTTTTGGATTTGTGTACGTACAAGATAACAGCTAATATTACAGGCTTAAGTAATTAACTTTGAATCTGCCTATATACGTTGTTATTTGTCCTTTTGATTTAACTCATGCCAAGAGAAAACCACAAAGGAAACGATCAACCATCAACCTGCAGGTCCAGAAGGACCCCCGACACTTGGACACTGGTTCTGTACCTCACTCACAACCTTTGAACAAACTCTTTAAACATGATCCTATGGACTATTGAGCCAATTGCCAATGTTGCCAATGGTTTCCAGATCTCTTCTATCTACCTTTTTCTATATAATATTATTCAACTGAATTCAACCAAAACTCATAATGCAAATATCTAACACGGTATAAACACTACTATAGTATTGGCTCATAAGATTTAGGGTTTTATTATTGTTCTGTTTTGTAAACATACTTGTGTTATTCATTAAAAAACAAGGTATTTTAAACATTTCAATACAGTTCTATCTTCCTTTAAATTATTTACACTGGCTCCAGCAGTCGTACCTGACCTTCTGACCATGTGCTGCATGTTAATAAATCCTTAATATGTTTGGTTAAAAAGAACAGACATGTGGTGTTCCAATGTACTATCTTGATCCACAAGCGACACCACTTAAAGAAGATACTACAAGGAAAACTTCTGTTCTTGGACCCCAACTACAACCTGTTGCCCAACACTGCACCATTACTTTGAACCATGTTTCCATTTCTTAAAGTATCATATTGTAAAGAAATACTAATATTTGGGTGGCTAAAACATACAATATAAAAGGGTGTAAATGAGTGGCTTTAAGCAGTTTTAAGCTCATGAGTGTATTTGCCACGTATTTGCTCAAACTTTAATCATCCATATTAATAAAGGTACTTCTGCGCTCACTGCGAGCCGCTCAGTCCAATTTCATCCAAACATTTTTACATGAGGTTTTCAAATTTCCTGCTATCTGCCTGGCAAACCGCAGATGTAAAAATCCTTCATCTGTGGGACAAATACTGATTTACTTTCTCATTACTCCTTATCTCTTTCGTTTTATTTTTGCACTGCATGAGCAAGATCCAGCGACACTGTAGGTGTGAATCTGAGATTGTCGATCGTATCTCCCCCGGATGCCTTTCGGTAACAAATTTCCAAACAAACTAAGACTCTCTTATTTAATTGATTTAATGCTACGACTTGAGAATAACTGGCATTAAAAAAAAAAGCTCCCCCCATAAGTGCGGGATGTGCTTTCCTTCCCGGCGTCTCGCTGGTGCTGCTTTTAATTACTCTGCTTATTATTGTTGGACAGAAACAAGGAAGAACTCATTAAACTTCCAGAAGATGAGAAAACCTAAATCACTAGCTACAGGGGCTGCTGTCGGGGAGTCTGTATTTACTCAGAATCAAAATAAGAAGCGAATAAAAGCAAACCAGACTTGCCAATATCACAATAATTGTTGAAATTGCGTCCTTAATTTAAATCTTTATAACTACGTGGAGTGACTGCTTCTCCCCCTAGTTTTTTTTCCCATTCGCTTGTAGTCGTCCTGACCGGACACGTATCCTGCGCTGAGTGCTTTTTTATTTTTACGTGAATGAGTGGCCTTGGCTGTCAGAATGGACCCTCGCTTTTATGGACTTGGAGCGGAGTATTTACAAGATAACCCCAGACCAAGGACATTAGAGGCTTTTTGATACCAGTGTCAGACTCTCCCCGTCTGCTTGGTAAGAGGGAAAAAAAAAAAAATCGAAAGCCCAAACAATCCTCTCTCTGTGAATGCACCTTTCAGTGTCAGTTGTTTCTCTGCACTTCTTTATAGGAGGGGGGAAAAAAAAAAAGAAAGTGAAGAGAAAGAGAAAAAGCAGCTGAGGCAGTTGACATGAAACAGAGATGTTCTCAATACCTGCTTTCTTTTAAAACCTCCGTGAAGGAAAGCTATTCAAGATGTACTGTTTAACACTCTGATGGGCTGATTATCACTTATTTCATCACGTTTCATCACGTTCATTAATAGAGTCTGCAATTGTAAGTTGTTCGCGTTAAATAATTGAGTTGTTTGACTGCTTAGTGCGAAGAGTATACATGTATATTGAAAAATATTTTTTAAAGCATAGAAGTCAAATCGAAGATGAAGTGACAGGCCATGTCTTGATAAATCCGTCAGACTTTTAAATTCCAACTTTGGCGGGTGTAGAGAGTGACACACGGATAACTTGATTCACTATTTATATTCAACAGTCAACTATAAAATATCTCCTTTGTAAAGCAAGTCAAGTTTCTCTCTATTAACATTGACCACTTGGCATTAAATCATGACTCAATCGGTCTCTAAAGAAAATGTTGCCTGATGGTTCAATATCCTTCACTATTTAAATTCACTATTGTAGTGATAAAAAAAACAACAATTTGAGGCAGCTTTACACTTTATTAAAAGGAGTACAAATGTGGAACACTTTAGCTACTGAAAAGAAAAAGGTAACAAGGTCTTTAAAGCGGAACTTGTATTTTTTAAAATCACTTCAACTTCAATAATTACTATTATAAGGGACTTCAGAGATCATGAAATAAAAGATAACACAAGGGACGATATGTATCCACAAAATGGGTAAATGGAAATAAATGAGCTGAAGCATCAAATTGTTAATAGATGACACACATAAATGATCACATGACAGAAGAAGTTAGTGGTTTGTATCAATTTTCTGTTCAATAGAATGTGTGACAGAGAATTTATATAATAAAGATTTTTCAATCTCACAAGCAACTTACACAACACCTCACATTACAGTTGACTTCGTCTCCCTGGGTGTTTTTAAACGTTATTATATATTATTGTGTTTACGTTGTATGATGTTTCAACTCTTTGCTGCCAGGGCTCGCTTGTTAAAGAGATAAATGGTTGAACAAAAGTGAAAATTGCATGAATGTATGTGTATTATGCATACAAAATAAAAGTTGTGTTGGATTTTAAGTCCGCGATTGTATAAAACTAACAAATATACTATGAAACTGGTGTAAAGGATGAGATGAGATTGAAATACTGGAGCTTGAATTTAATTGTTTTAAATAAACTGGTCTAGATGAATAAATCTGTATTAATAACACACACAAATAACAAGGCTAACCTATGAAGACTTCACCCTGAATATTAACAACAACAATGTTAATAAATTACAAATAAAAAGTTACTTAAGGTACTAGTTACTTCTTTTAAAAGTAACGCAGTTACTTTAAGTTACCCTTTATCTTCATAGTAACTAGTTACTAGGGACAGTAACTTTTTGTGAGGGAGAGATAACAATCAAATTTGCAAAAGTGCATGGGTCAAACAATAAATTAAATAGACAAATACAAGTAAAACATTTAGGATGAACTGATCGTCGTTTTTGTGGCCCATACTGATCGACAATTTTTTAATGGTCTGAACAGGCAGATAAAGATTATTTTTTTTACTATTAAAGACGAAAACCAAATACAACTTATAGCAGATATAAAAATTGACACTCAAAGAATTCAATACCAGTAACAAACAGTAACATGCTTCACTTAAAAGCATTACAGTTTCTCCCAACACTGCTTGGAAATAAGTTGCATCTTCCAGAAGTGTTATTAGCATTGATGCTAAGTATTAGTTAAACATTAAATAAACGTGGCCAGGCTTCACCACATAAACTCAAACAAGTCAATTTCACTTCGTAGGCCTCGAGACAAAAGGACGACTGGCAGAACGTGTGTCAGTGGATCAGATGGGGGGGTGTGTTGGGGGGCTCGGCTCAGGCAAAAGATTGCCACCCAGACATTAGCACTGTAAACAGCGCCAGCCTCCTTCTTGGTTTTCGAGCCGCTTTGTTCTCCGCCACGCCGCCATTGGTTGGGACTTAAATGGCAAACACTCCGGGACTGCTAGCTCGCCTGACACCGTTTTGTTTTTGCTCTATTGACCAGCAATGGAGAGCTTCTGTTTCTATACCGGCGGCACCTAGTGTTTGAAAAGCAGCGGTCGCTGAAAGAAGAGGCCCCCCCAACTAAAGATCGTCCATTAGTGCGAGTGCGGCATACATGCACATACGTGCTCCCAAGACTGGCATGCATTGACGCAAAAACATGTGGCCTGGGTGTGGGTCACAACCACGTCAAAAATGGAAATGGGGCATGCAAGCACACACACACACACACATGCTATACAACAAAGTTGGAGCCAAATTGCACACTCAGTCCAGCACTTCAATTACCACACCAACCCATTACGCACACAACCTTTGGTCCACTTCATCACAATGAGATTAGCACCATATACATGCACGCACATGCATGCACCTCCCTAGCACCTTCAGGACAATGCTGGCCATTGAAAAACACACACTCACACCTCCACAATATGACACATACACACTACATGCCGTGGTCACAAAAGAGCCGGAGGAGGAGGAGCATAGGGGTACGAGAGAGAGAGAGAGGGGCCCCCCTTGCACCTGTAAGGAAGATATGCTGCCTTCAGAATCCTGATCACAAAACAGACAGCCTTGGGTGTGAACACCCCCCATCCACATTCAAGGCCGTGGCGATCACGTATATCGTGCACTGGGCCCTACTTCACCAACCAGGTTTAGGGGGGGGGGGGGGAATAAAAGGACAGACATTAAGACTGTGGGCACTTTTTTTGTCAGATTTCAAAAGGTGAATTTACTTGAATAGCCTTGATTTTGTGACATATGAGTGAGTGCTCTTAAATGTGACAAAGCCCCCCCCCCACCCCCCACTCAACATTGCAAGAAAACATAAAAAAAGATCTTGATTTTACATTGAATAATTGATTTATATTGTTTTTATTAAAACCTGCTCTCACGGAACCCTGGAAATTCTACTACTACAGTTTATTTATAGTACAAATGTCTACCACGAAAACAAGGGATTCTTAATGGGGACAGATATATTCGCAACGATGGTTGAGCTACAATAGCTACTGATAAATTCCATTTTCTAATTAGAATTGTTTTTGAGGAAGGAACACATTTTCTTTTGTCAGCCATCTTGCTTACGACATTTGAAGTGATACTTCAACCAAAATTCACTAATTTTCTTGGGTTGGGATTATTTTCAGAGTAATCTGTTCCATTTTAGAGTTATAGGCAATGATGTATGTTCATTTTAATGTAGCGACTGATGCTCAGTGGTCGTCTTTATCTTTGTCCAAAAAGACACTTAAAAATACATCCTTGGTGCTCGTCTGTAACGTCCATCTTGTCATCATTGTGTTGAGAAACTCTTCTGGACAAACTTAAACAACTTCTATATTTTTATATTTTCACACATTCTACTGTCTACACTGGAAGCGCTTGCAACATTTGCCCAGAGTACTTCCTGTCTGTGTAGCATATTATTCTTTAAACTTCTGCTACAAACTATCTTAAAATATAGACTAGTGTTATTTGTTCCCAAAACAATTCCTAATATCGAGGGTTCAATACAAGCTGAACGTTACATACGAGCACCAGGGAGTAATTTGGGTGATTTTAAGTGTCGTTTGGAAGGAAAAAGGGGTAGACGACAACGGAGCATCAGTCGCTACATTAAAAATGGACTAAAATTGTTATACTTTGGAAATAATCCAAACTTGAGTTGACATGGCGGTGAGCAGAAAATGATTTTTTCACTGTAAGCATTTTAGATAGATGGATAGATAGATAGATAGATGGATAGAAAGATGGATAGATAGATGGATATATAGATGGATAGATAGATAGATAGATGGATAGATGGATAGAAAGATGGATAGATAGATGGATATATAGATGGATAGATGGATAGAAAGATGGATAGAAAGATGGATAGAAAGATGGATAGAAAGATGGATAGAAAGATGGATAGAAAGATGGATAGAAAGATGGATAGATAGATGGATAGATAGATGGATAGATAGATGGATAGATAGATGGATAGATAGATGGATATATAGATGGATAGATAGATGGATAGAAAGAACACATTTATGATGGAGAATAACTGACTAGAATGATAGAATGAAGTATTAAAGTGAGTCATGTTGTCTCTTCTGCTCCAACAAGTGATACACATAATAATAACAAAAGTCTAAGTAGGTTAAAATGGATGTAAACAAAATATTTTTCCTCAAAGCTTCACCATCCAGCAAGTGAAGCCTCAACCGACCAATCATTTATCAGAAATATTTCAAAAAGCAAGATATTTCTGATGCAGAGTACAGTAAGTAGTTGTTGAAGCCAAAAATGTCCATGTAGCACAGAACTTGACACAAGTGGTCCGATGTGCGCACACCTGCCGTGGATGTATAGAAGTACTTGTCACACAACCTCGTGACCCTGTACATTGTGACATGTATGGAGTGGTGTGTGTGTGTGTGGGGGGGGGGGTGTTTAAAGTAGCAAAGAGGAGTTGAGAAAGGTCAGGTGGAGGAGGAGGAGGAGCAGGGGCAGGGGCGGGCGATAGTGGCGAGGAGGGCGGGGTCGGGGGGGTTCTGAAATAGATCACTTAGGGGGAACAAAGTGTAATTAATGGGTCGCGACAGATAAGAGGGCTCGGGTCCTATCTGGGAATGTGCTAATGGAGTTGACACACACTCGACAAGATCAGTGGACGACCTCTACCTTATGTGAGTCTGCGTGGGTTTTGTGGGACGCACAATAGTGGGAGGAGGCCATAGTTAAGGCGACAGGTTAACATGGTTTCCCTCTGCGCTCAGAGAGAACCCAGAAGGAAACGCACTACGCTCGCCATCGTAACACACTGGCTAGCATAGCTCACGTAGCCTCGGATCAAAACACATGAACGATGTTATTACTCTTGGCCAGCTGACGCTCCTCGGGTTTTTTGCGGGGACATGCTTGTTTACGGAGCGATGGAAAAGGGAAGTGGCGTGGTCAAGAGAGGGTCAGCGCTCAAGTGTTCTAAGAGAAGCAAATTGACATAAACCTCCCTTCAAACTTCCTGTCTGCGTGTGTCCCTGCGTCAGGGGAACCCGGGCTGGAGCCAAGAAGAAAGATGTGTGTGTGTGTGTGTGTGTGTGTGTAGTGGTATAAATCTCCTGGGTTCAGAGTCTGGCCTCTGAGGTTTTTAGGGGGGAGGGTTTCAAGCGCCCACGTGCCTTGGAACAGCGAGATGGACTGTGATGGACAAGGCAAGACGAGGAGGATTTCCCCCGTTTGTCTGACTGAACCTCGTCACACACACACACACACAAGGACACACACACACACACACACTCGCAACATTTCCAAGGAGAGGTCTGTCTTCAGGATGGATTCTATGTTTTTTTGTTTTTTTCTTTTCTGTGGCGATGAGGGAAAAAAGGGTCAGGCATCTGGTTAGTTGTGCGAGTGGATGTGTGCGCCTGTCAGGGTCACGGACCCTCGGGCCATCTACTCAGTCTGCTTTATTCAGACAAGCCAAGGCCACATTAACATACGGCATGACTTAATAATATACACTCCTGGCCTGGTGCCACACATACAAGAGCCTGCGATAGGTGAGAAATAAAAACCTAAACACACTCCCTTACACGTCTATGGAAATGAGCTCTTTAATATCATTACGGTCACCTTGACATGCCAATAGACACGAGACGAGAACATAATACCAGACTCAAACACCGGGGCACAAGCCACTTAAAGCAGTTACGTGTTGTCGTCTCTTTGCATCTTTTATCGTGTGTAAACGCTTTGTAACAGACTCACTACCAACCTATTGTCAATGGAGTTATTCAACATTTTTATCTGTTACCATTTAACCCAGTAGACACTGATTTGTTTATAAAGCCATAAACCATTACTACCTCCAACGAGTAGGTCAGGTTTTAGTCGTGTTTATTTGAAGGTCTGTTAGAAATAAAACACGTGTTCATTGACAATGAAAGATCCGACACATGGATAACAATGTAACGCTAGAGCAACCATTTCAAAATGACCCATTATAATTCTTTAATCAATAATATTAAGAAATATTCGCTGTGTTTTATTATGAAATGTGGATTGAGCTCCTTGTAAATATAGGCTCTTTCTAAGGCTGTCAACATTGTCCAAAAAAAGTAGCGATAACAATACGATGGATCATTATACAAAAAAATGTGTCATAGTAGTTCTGTTCACCATGCACACTTATAAAGGTTTAATTCACACAAAATTCAAATTTTACTAATTTTCTACTCACCCTAATGTCGACTAAGGGTTGTGACAAATATTGCCTTAATTTTTGTCCAAAAAGACACACTTAAAAAGATTCAAATGCGTCCATACTGCTCATCTGTGATGTCCGTCTTGTATTTAAGCCCGGACATGATAATCGTCTGTATTTCGAGCTTGTTTTTGACTAAGAGGTAAATCTCGAACAAGCTAGTCGTGTCTTCAAGGAAATACCGGTGTCAGTGCACATGCACGAGATTTACCCTGATACCCTGGGATCTTACGCTAAAAAACACTAAAAATACAGATTTGGTTTGTTTGTTTCAATTTTTTCCTGTTTTATTCTGAAAAAAAAATCTTATTTCAGTTTTAGATGGTTAAAGAAGAATATTTATTTGCACTGTGAAATCATGACTGACTTGTATTATTATTATTATTTTTTCTGTTCATTGTCTAATTGTTTAATAATCTTATGGAATATTTATCTACCGTGCGGTTATTAAATTTAATAGTTTTTTTTTCTTTTTATTATTTTATCATCACAGTTTCTGAAATGGCATGTATCTTCCTATAGTAGTAGAGTATAGTGACAACCCTAACTGCACATTAAGGAACATTATTCTGGAAAGAATAATACATAGAAAACCAACAACAACAGCAACAACAACAACCCTATGTTTTGATTTGGTTGATGAAACTGGTAAGTAACCAATGTCCAAGGAATTAGGAGTATATTGATTTTAAGAATGTTAGTCAGGTACAGAAAGCCACATTTCTTTGTAATAAATACCAAAGTAAAGAGAGTTAAAGGCTGGATTGTGTTAGTCCGAGTTACCTTTGTGATCAACTGATTGATTGTGATCTATGTAGTAAACATCTTCTAAGAGCTTTGAACTAATAGTAGAAGCTGGTCTTTATTGCTAATATGTTGCAGTGGCGAGTGGTTTGTTGGTGTTTTCTTTCTGTAAAGCAATCACATTTCGTGGCATCAACATGCATGAAACGAGTTTGATTGATCAATAGATTGGAGCGTGGCCTCAAGCACGTCCACGTGTGATGTGAGAGCGAGCAAAGTACACAATTCCGTGACAAAAAAACAGGATCTCCGGCACTTGTGCGGCTACAAATATGCGCTGACGGACAGTCCATTCCTCTCGCCCATATCTCTACTTTGTCCTTGGACTGCCCGAAAACCACTGGAGGCGAGCATGATTTGAGTGAGTAAGTGGGAACAAGAAAGACCCGGGCGAGACAGAGGTGAAGAAAAACAGAAAATGATAGAGGGAAGTAAAAAAAAAAGAGAGAGAAAAGCGGCGCCCCTCAATGACATCTAAAGAGATAACTCACTCTCCAGAGCTTCTTTTTCTCTTGCTATCACTTTCCCAGGCTGTGCTTCTGCCACATAAGGCCTGGAGTGCGGGTGCATGTTTTCAGCGCTGCACTCGTGCACACGTCCGTGTCGGTGAAGGTGAGTTCAGTTAACCATTTTTGCATAACAATGACAGCATCTAAAACAATGACAACGTAAATACATAAACACTGGAGAGCTGAGTTCATTTGTTTGCAAATAAACTTGGGGAGAAACAACAACACAATCCCTTGATGATGGAGCCATGGATGGTTCTAAGCACTCAAGTTTCTTCCCGCGGTCCAAGAACATACAGTACACGTGGTCATTTGGGGATTTCATGTATAAGTGTATGTGAATGGTAACGGTCTGTTCCGGGGGCCATTTGCATTATTTAACCAGAGAACATAAGGTAACCTTGTCATGAATTGTGAAAAAGGTAACTTTGAAAAAAGCAAGGAAAGGTTTTATGACAAGATCCTGCGAATCAAATAAAAAACTAAAAACCAAGTTCAGATAAGGGCCAATAGAAATTCCTAAATACTACACATATTTACCAGTGGAAAAGTTAGCGATATTGTGTTGAACTGGTTGAAGATATTAACAATTTTAGTTTCAAATTTCTGAACGAGACGCTTGGTATTATAACACTGGTCATATTCGGCCCCTGATTGTTTCACGACATTAAATGGGCCCCTATATACCGGACTTTGACCTTTATGTACCAAAAGCTTAACCTGCCACTATCCAGGCATTCTGGATTATCCCAACAATCGGCCTATAGACGATGCTGAAAGGACTTATTGTAACCCTACATAAAACTGAGTTTAAGTTGTGGTCTTGATACAACTAGTGTATGATGGTGAAGTATATCGTGGGCATGTGCACTGGAATGTTCACAAGTAAATACAAAACTCAAATATATTGTGGATTTGTTGGTTTTTAACTGCAAACAAAAAGGATTTATTTCAAGGAAAAGTCCCATATGTAGACAACTTCTTTCATCAGTACATGAGGCAACTCACTGAGACACTAAAACATGTACTCGCCGTCACCTCTGAAGGACACTTCACAGTCACTCACGGACAGAAAAAAAAAAGAAAAAAGTATCATCCCACGCCCAACAGAGCTTCAGACCTTTATCTGACAGCATCAAGTAACACCAGATACACACCAACACAATCGCACAGCCCTGCCCTGACCTTGCAGCACTTCTAGATTAATCAAAATTGCTGCCCCGGATCAAAGGTGTGAGGACAACACACTGGTGGAGTCGTTCATTTGGTGAACGTGCACGAGGGGATGTGCACGTTCGTCGGGCGTGGACGGAGATTGAAGGGAGGGGAGGTCAGACCGAGTGCCTGCCCTCGCAATCCTCCGCTATTGACTCGCGGAGCAGATGGAACGAAGACGTCTGGTCCAAAAAAAAAAACAACACAAAAACAAATGGAATAAAGTGATCAATAAGCTTGCACTTGTCAAGAGAGGGCGAAGAAGCGATAGAAGCAGGGGTGACTCCACATGCTGGGGGGGAGAGGGGGGGGGCACATTGATCAAATCAATCGACGCCTCGCTTTTTGGGGTCATGCGATACTTCACAATAACGGCGTGACAGGGAGGTCACGTCGAGAAACGTCCCGACAATATTGCGAAAATAGCAGGTTGACAAAGTGTGTCACGACCTTTTCTTAGATCGTAGAAATGGACGAGAAACAAACAAAAAACAAGCGTAAATATAGATAAAAATATACCTCGAGAAACATTTTTGTAAAATACACTGTAATTACAACGCTTCAATGGTCAACCACATTAGAAAAAAAAAACCAAGATGGAGGAACAACAGTATGTGTGTGAGGGATGATAAACTGCCCTGAGTCAATCTGTGGTCTCATAACGCCTGTTTACAATTCATAATTTACGCCTCGCGGTTCAAACACGTCTTTATCTGCACTCAGCTGCTAAGTGATATGAATTCACTTTTATAGAAAGCCTCCTCCTCCTCCTCCTCCTCCATTGCCCGGCCCACCACAGTCCCAGTGTACCATACCATACTCTGCACGCCTCATGCACTGACTTTCAACTGTTCAGCCCCCCCGAGGGCTAAAAGTAGCATATAAAACTCCCTCTTATTCCCTCCCTCAAGCTAAATCCTAGCCCTCCACAGACACCCGTGCGACGTATCGCCACCCGCCGGCGTCTACCCGCGTTATTTTACAACGGTTGAAGTTTCTTTCCCGTATTTATTGCCATGTTGGTGAGGAGACATGTCCCATTTCACAGCAGCCCACCCTGACCTGCGGATCAGACCCCCGCGCCTCCGACCGAGTAGCACTAATACACCACTTAGGCTGCTCCGCTTTAATGGCACATTTCATCTCCGGCCTTCCAAGACACCGGTGGTCGGCAATCAAAAGACACGGGGAAGTTAAAATAAATGACAACGTATATATCATTTTCACTTTAACGGGCATTCCCCGTGTAATGATAAGAGCCCCAAAAATAGTTGGTCAAAGGTCAAATCCAGTGACATACACTAATGGATTTGCACCAAGTTTTAACACCTCAAGGGCAAAGTGGAAATTTAAAAATATCAGAGTAAGACATGTGTGATCGAGTACTATGAAGAACAACCTGCACTTTCCTCGAATGTATTTAGGTTGAGAATGTATGAAGGCATCATCCAAATCAATATATACTGCATTCTTTAAAGATGAGGATAAATTAAACATAAAAAAAATACGTAAAGGTTCAAAAACGACAACTGGAAAAGCTTGGAGAAATGACTCAAAACGTCTTCCTAGAACTGTACAAAGTCCAGTCGACTCGCCTTTGAACTATGACCTGTGGTTCATCCCACACTTCTGCTCTTACACTTAATATTTTGAGTACACATGTGCGTTCACACTGAGCAGTGTGCGAAAACGTAGTGCACTATGAGCACTCAATTGGCGCACTTTAAACGGCCATAAAATTTTAGTGTGGATCGATGGACACTTTATATTTTAGTGACGTAGATGACACTAAAGGGAAGATACATCACTGACGAGGCGTCACGCAAATGACTCAAGAAAAAACTCAACAAAACAACAATAATAACACAATGAAACACAACTTAATAACATGCGATAGAGTTCCAAGTAGCAGAATAAGAATCTGTCGAGTCATTTCCGGTAAGTGTGTAGAGGCAGTGTTTGATTTGTCGAAATCTCCCTTATTTGGTTTTCATTTATGAAATATTGATATTTTAAAAATAATAGTCATCAGTATGTTTTAGTATGTTATTTAGAAAGAATGGAGACCAGATGTATCCACTTTTTGCATACATTTGAAAGTCAATATTTATCATTAGTATTGTATATTTATTTAGCTTCAGTTTCAAACCATTGCTCATTGTTAATGTAAGGTTTCAATAAAACAACATAACTAACACAGTATCAAATTTGAAGATTAGCCTAATGCTAGATTTTACTATACTGATATTTCTTTTTTGAAACTTGAATCTTTTTAATTTCAGAAAAACTGGGCAACTTTCACAGAATCCATTTTTAAACAATATAATGATTGTCTCTGCAAGTTATTTTAACCCACTTATTTAACAAAACCAAACTAAAAAACAGTTTGCAAGGCATTGTTCCTTTAAAAGGAATGAGGCGCATCTAAATTTCAAAGGGAAAGAAGAGTGTGATTGAGTAAGTTCCATCATTTATTATTAAAAAGAACATGTTCTGACTTAGACTGTTCTTTTCTCATTACACCATTATGTCACAGATCAATTTCAAATTTCCATTTCTTTTCTTCCTCTGAATTTCCTCGATGCATCGCTGCGTTCCTCTTCTCCAGCCTTCCTCACTTTACTTATTCTCTGCCATCTCTACCCGTCTTTTTTTTTCTTTTCAGTTATCTGCCTGCATACTGTTTGTGTTCGCAGAAAATTTCCACTCCGTCTCTGGGGGGGGATCTTTCGTTTTTCTCTGCTCCGCTCGTCTCACATTCTTCTCTTGTATGTTTTTTTTTTCCTGCGCTGGCAAAGGTTCTTCTTCCAGCGTGAAGTCGGGAGAGTTCCTCGTCTGAGCGAGTCCCATAGGGGACCCCAAAGTGTGATGTTACAATATCTCCACACCCAGGGGGAACCTTTCTTTATCCTGCCCAATTTTTTGTATGTGAATGCTCTTTTTTTCCCATTTTCTCCATCTTAATTTATCAAATTTAATGCTCAGACTTCTTTGTTTTTTTGCTTTCAATTCATGAACTAAATGAGGTTCTTGAAATGCAGTTAAAATCTCAATCATTCAATCCTTCTGAATTCAATTATGATTGAGATATTGTTTTGCACTTGAAATCAAGTATTTTTGGAAGGTTTAGAGTTTGAAATGATCTACTGAGGTTTACATAGAAAGAGCCATCAAGCAACACCAACACCCCGAAATTGGGGTCATATTACCGTATTTCAAGTATTACTTCACAGAAAGAAGTCTATTCTTTTATAGCTTCCATGAACCTCATTTGTTTTCTTCCTCTTCTCCTGTTGTCCGTCCATTCTATGACCGAAGTGTATTTTGTCCGGCCTCTTGGACTTTGTCTCTCAAGTACATATTTCTGATCTTGTACTTTTAAGTCACTCCCAATGAAACGCAGAGTATCTTTAACTTAGACTTTTCAAACTTTGCTTCATGTCTTTTTGTCAGAGCAACTGTTTTCAACCCATGTACTACCGACTGATAATGCTTCCCTTTTACTCTTTATAGACATCTATATCTCATCCATCCTGTCTTCACTCTCTTCTTTACCTCCCTATCCCAACAACGGCAGAGTGTTTTCAAGATCTTACTTTAAGTCTAGTAACAATATTGAAAGTCCCTAAGTTTCAATGACCAGGTATAGTGAGAAAACCAAAAATCCAAAACTAAATGCAATTAAAAAAAGCTTCTGTGTACAGTTTATCCGATACAGTGCTTTTAACAATTTTAATTTGAGTTTCTGTATTGTAGGAATTCCTCAAAAATCCATTGATTTCTTTGGTCGGTAGCTGAAAAAAAGGAAGTAGAAAGAAATAGGTGGCCTTGGATTCTCACACTTGAATCCCGCTAGAAATACTTATACTGTAAGTACTGCAACTGTCCTTTATATATTTACGTTAAAGGAGGGCAGCAGCACTACGAGTTTATAATTTAAAGTATAAATACTTGCTTAACAACAGTAATATTGATTCCATCATATCTTCTAATTTTCTGAGACAAGCACTTCTCTCCAAATACTAACACAGCTTGACAGGCATTTAACATTTACCCTTCGGACAAAAATTGAAAGTGTCGTCTGGAATAATACTCAACAAACCATATCCATTTTCAACCTTGAACTGTGAGACATCGCCACCCATTAACATATCTGAACAAACAATAAAGGTAATTGTGTTCAAGTTATCTCCTATTCTGCATCCGGATTTGTGATCAAGCACTTCGGGGAAAATGCAACGATTCAGACTTTGAAAGAAGATCCCTGGTTTCGTAGAAATGCAGAGCGAAAGGCTGGGTGTGAAAAGATGAGCTGCAGCGACGGGTGAGATTTCCTTGACCCGCCCGTCTATGGACAAGGTCTCGGGCTAATTAAGTTTCCAAATGCACGTCCATTATGTTTGCAGTACTCTTTGGAGATTAACACGCAGGCCTGTAAATCCAATGTGCAATTTCATTTCTCTCAGCGGGATTTATTTTCAGTTTTCAGAAGGTTCATATCAGCAATGTGATATGCGGGAGTGGATGGGTGGGTGGGTGGGGGGGGCGACAGGTTCTCATGCTTGCAAATGTGTGTCTTTGTCGGCTACAGTTGACGGTCTGTGACGGACACCGAAGAGGGGGTCTCCCTGTTGGCGCGTCAGCCCCCCCCGGTCGAGAGGTGTTAAACTGAACGGCAGAATTCGATACAGGTTAAAGTTAATTCAACACTCCAAATATTGCTCTTGGCTGTGGATGACACGTATGTATCGGTGAAGGTTCTCACGTAGCCCTGGGATTGGGCAGGGATGACAAAATGTCAGAACCTGACGCCGGCGCGATCAAGACCAAAATCGCGAGGTGAAGAGCGAGCGGACTTTCTATCGGGGGCACAAAAGCGCAAGAGAAACACAATCCCCCTTTAGAGTCAATGATGAGCGTGGAGGGCTTGAAGTATGATAGTCCACGTTCAAGCAGGGACACGGGGGGACAAATGACGCCGGAGCTCTTGGACACACAAGGTTGCGTAACCAGCGATTGACACGAGATGTTTGTTTGGGTGGAACATGAACCCCGTCTGCGCCCCCGGGCCACAGACAAGCAGGTGTTTTAGCACCTACATAGTCGGGATAAAGGACACCTGGACTCGACACCGCTGACAGACTCACAGGAGCTGTCACATATGCCAAGGAGAAAGTGACCCTGGAGCAAAGTAGGGGGGCGGGTGGGGGGGGGGGGGACCCTGACTCAAATAAGCTCAGAGATAACCCTAACAAAAGGGGAACAACGAGATAAGAGATGGTGATAGAATTGATTGATGGATATTACTTTATTCATCCCTTGGGGAAGTTCCTTCGCGAAACTAGGAATATATACAGTGAAGGCCAAATGGCTTTATATAGACCACTCTACTGTCATGAGGACTGTCTCGTGTTCAAGTCCAGGCCCGGGTAAAAGTATGACCCCATCAGTAGGGTGGCAGTAATTTAGTCAAAGATTAGAATGATAATGGTTGCAGTCAAAATAATATTTTTTTTATTGAAGATAGTTTGCATAATCAGGGCAGTTAACCATCATTATCATCCACGGTATTAACAGGAACCATATTCTATACGAGGTGGAATGTGATTGCGCTCGTCTGACCGCTACCTGAAGGTTGAGCTGTGGATGTGGAGGGTGTGAATATGATATTCCTGGTACTCTACAACGTGTTTTCGGCATTTGCTTAAGATAGTTGTGTGGCTCCTCTTTTTGGTATTAGTTAGAGGCAACAACGTGTGCTTTTCTTTGAGAGCTCTAGGCTCAAAACTTTGGTGTCCAGACGCTGTGTGGTTGGTGTGCAACAGTTAAATGCGTCCCCCACTGAGACATTTTCCCGCTGCACACGTTTCGAACGTTGTTGGGTCTATTCACTGGTAGAGCAGTTTATTAAAAAATGAATGTCATAACGAAAATAAAGACTGGTTTTGGTACGAACCGGTATACCGCACTAATGTAAATAAAAATTACTTACTTATTTACTTACTAACTGGGATGAACACATGCTGAATTATGTACTTAACAAAAAAAAAGTGTGAAAGTAACTTGTCTTTTCAAAGTAGCCACCCTTTTCTCTGATGAATGCTCTGCAGACTTTTGACATTCTATTGAAGTCCTTCAAAATAAAGTCACCTGCCATTTTTTAATTGTTTATTTACTTAGAGATTTGCTTCTTTAGGGTTTACTTATTAACATGTTTTGCCTTATTTATGGGGTTGGGATCCATTAGTTGTGTTAATAAATCAGGTTGATACAGGCCTATAGGACAACCTCAAAAGTAATTTTATGGAAAGAACCAATCAGCAAAGAAAAGAGAAATGAGTGGCCAACTTTACTTTTAGAAATTAAGGTCATTCCCAAAAATAGCTGTGTCCAAGCTGTTGACCTGTACTGTACATTTTTTACCAAATACTTTTTCTGATAATAACATTTATCAGGTATATTTTTTGGTTGAGTGGTTTGGAAGTGTAGAAGACATTGAGATCAGTATAACCCACTAATTCAACCAAAACAAACTTCTAACCCTTGTGGTTTCTCTGGGTCAAGGTGAACGACAAGGGTTAAAACATTCAATTCAAACTGCATTGATTGATACATTGATACCAAAATCATTACCCATCCAAAGTCGACTACTCATTGAATGTTTCCATATTATTTCAATTGAAAGCCTTTTAAAGATTTCATAGAACTAGGTTTCCTCCGGACATACTGGTGTCCAAATGTCCAGTGAGCAGTGAAGCACTTAACGCTGTTATGAACGCTCAGGAACAGCCAGTCACACATGAGGAGGCCAGGTTTCCCCGGGCTGTCTGCTCGCTCGTCTGGCCGGTGTGTCCGGGCTATCATCGGCGGTGTTTGATCACCGCCGTGCCCTTGCACTCATGCCAACATGGAGACATTTGACCTTGAGTTACATACAGTCAGAAAAAAGATAAACGGAATTATCTGCTGAAAGGGAGTCGGAGTGAAAACTACTAGAACAATGCGGCTCAGAGGAGTTTTGAGATAGATGCGTTGGACTTGGATGGAAAACAGAGGGAAGTGGGCTTGTGGGTCCTGTACTGCCCTCGACCTGCGAATGCTGGCACACCCTCTCCCCGCTGCTGGCTAAATAAAGAGCCCCAGGGTGGGCCGGACTGGGCGGCAGGAGAAACAGACACAGAGTCGGCATTACCCAGTTAATCTCATTAGGGAGGCAGCCCTGCCAAGCTACCAGGGGTCAGCCAGAGTACCACGTCAGTCATCGCACCTTTGGCACTCCCCGTGACCCCTCAGGCAGGTTTTTGGTCTGAGACCCATGGTCAAGCCAGGTTGAGGGGGGGGGGGTTTTGAAGGGGTGGGGGATCGATGGGGCGGGGACTCGTCGGTACAACAGGGGTTAAAGGTAACGATTTCACCGTGTTACGTGTCGTGTAGTTAGAGAGATGGAATCAGCGAAGTGGCGCTCTGAGGCGGGTCAGGGGAGATATTAGCTCAGTCAGGAGAGAGAAAGCAGTGGTCGTACCCTAAAAGAGATGGAGAGTTAAATATGCTTTACAGATGATTGCATCAGTCTACGGCGTTTCAAGCGGTCATTGCTATTCAACGGGGCGATCGGTGGCTGATGAAGGAGACGTGACTCCATCCGATCACACCGAGTCACGTTACACAACTCACACTAAAAACTAATTTCCCTGAAAAACAAGTCGTACCACGTCAACTACGATCTAATAAACACATAATGCCTCAAATAAGTACAAAGTTTTGAGGCTTTTATTAGGAGTAAGCAGGAAGGACAAGATCAGAAATGATTATATAGGAGGTACAATGTATGTAGAGGTTTGGAGACAAAGAGATGTATATTGTAGGTATCCTTGGATAACAGTGTCAAAAAGGTGGCAGATACACAAAAACTTAATTCAAATATAAAATAACTAAGCGTTGAGTGTTTCCATTGTAATACATTTTTATCTGACCTATGTTCTTACAGTATTATTTTTAGGGCTAAATTGTGAGTGTCAGATTGTTTGCAAAGAGATTTTGCTTTGAATTATTTTCTTTTTTTAAACAAGTTGAATGTCTGTATTTTAGACAAAACCAATTTATCTGAGAAATAGACACTGAAAACGAATTAAAGGACCGAACATTTATTTTCCCTGGTTAGTTTAATTTATATTAGAACCGATGTAGTTTCAGTACAAAATATCGGTAGCAGTCCCGGGGCAAGGGTCAGTGTCCAAGTCCCGGGCCAAACAACTTTTATACAATCAATCAAAAATAGTAGAGTTATAACAATAAAAGGCTAATTTAGCCTCTGTTTATTTAAAAAAATGTGGAGGCTCAAGACAAAAATGTAAGTTCTTATTGCTTCACCTTTTCCTTGAAGCATAAACATCCATTAACTTTAAACAGAATCCCTTTTATCTGCAATTCACAGATTGTTGACAACTATAATATCTATCGCTCTCTGGAAAGTCATCCAGGTAATAACATTCACTGCACTTTATGTAGTTTTTGGTTATTGTTAGAAAAGTATTTAGCGAGCAGGAGTTTAAAATGTATTAGTTAAAAGAAGAAGAGGTAGATAACCAGTGATGTAAATGGTAAAACAGTTTAGAAAATAATTCCGATGACATCTAAATTGCATCGACTTTGTTCTTCTAGTGTCGGCTTCTGACCCTGGCTCCCACATTTCACGTTATTTCTGAGCCGTTTTCAGTTTGACTGTCATCTTAAACCATGTTAAGATGGCAGGTGGAGGCAGCTATCTGTAAACTGAGCTAATAGTTAAAAATGATTTCTGATGGTTCCACTACACGAGATGATGGGAACAGAGGGATGGAGAAGATGAAAGGAGGAGAGCGAGTGGAACTCTTTAACAAGCTGGTGTGCAGATATGTTGCCGAGAGCGACCAAGTTGCAGCCGCGAAGGAGGGAAATGTGTATCTACGACTTTTGAAATATGAAAGATTAATGGAATTGGAGGCGTTTGATTAGGTTTTTCCAAGCACAACAAGACCTTTGCTGGAGGAAATGATCTCGAGTCAATGAAAAAAATAATAAGAAAACCACAAGATATTGCTGTTCTTCCTGTCGCTCAGTATAGAGTTGCTTTTCCATTCACACGCTCACGAAGTTGCCGTGAAGACCGAAATAAAATAAGAAATAAAAGTTTTCAAACTTAAAAGGATGAATTCAATGTCAAGTGCAGAGAGCTTACCTCACCGTAACCTTTGAGAAATGTTGCTGAGATGAGAAGTAGAAGCATCTTCACCCTCTTAGAAGGGAAGAGAAAGGTGATGTGAAAGCAAACTATTGTGAACCTACAGGTGAGATGGCAGAGGGCAAAAGGGCACATTTGTATCAAATACTAGTGAACAAGTTTAAGCTGGAAAAATAATGAAATTATTTGTTATTTCATTTAGCAAAAATACATTGTTTTCGACACCTAGAGAAAAAAATAAAAAAGCTTGGTTTATGTTTTTGATCATTTAAGGCTTCAATTTAAAAAAAAAAAATGTCTCCATTAATTAAACTAATAAAACTAAGGGAATATATTTGCTCATAGGTAAGTAAGTAAGTAATTTATTTGTAAAGCGCCTTTCTAGACCAGGGTCACAAAGCACTTGAATAATTAAAAGCAATACACAGTTAAAAATGCCTACAAATTTCTAAAAACTCTAAAAGGCCAATACATAAAACAAACACAGGATTCCCAGAACATTAAGAAAAAGCCTGCACGAATAAAGAGGGAGAGGAAGATCGTTCCAAAGCTTAGGAGTAACAGCCTGGCAGGATTTCTCTCCTCTGGTCCTGAGCCGTGTTCAGGAACCATCAGTAGATTCTGATCCACAGACCTCAGAGCCCGAGCTGGGGTGTAAGGCTGGATCAGATCACTGATGTAAGGAGGAGTCTGACCATGAATAGATCTGAAAGTAAGAGGCAGAATTTTAAAATTGATCCTGAAAGAAACTGGCAGCCAGTGAAGAGTTTTAAAGATCGGAGAAATGTGAGTTCTTCTACTAGAGCGGCTCAGAACTCTGTATCTGTATATTGAGTGCAGGCGAGTCAGAGACAAACTGTTACAATAGTCTAAACGAGAAACACACAAACAAGGATTATAAGCTCTTAATCGTGTTGTGACACCATTTTCCAAAGTTTAGAGATTTTTTTCAGTCGAAGGAAACGACGGGTCTTCCATGATGTACTTCATTTTGATTTTTTTTCGTCACTAGATACATTTTTTCCAGTTTTTCTTTTTGGTGCTCCAATGCGCAATTGATTTATTTTTTGCAAAGGAAGATAAAATGTTACTTCCATATTCACTCAGAAGCTTAATGTATTTATTTTTTTTATTCACAAACTTATATTTGAAGACTTGAATAAGAAGTATTTGTCTTTTCTTTTTCAATTTTACAATATACATTTGTTGTTGCTTCAGGGCTTCATTTAGATGCTACATGGGTTAACCTTCACTAAAGGATTGATTTTGATTTTCTATCTTTTGTTTTTTTCAGCCTTCATTTTTTTTCTCTACCAAATTATGTTCACCCCTAATGGTAATTATTATTATATATTTATTTGTGTTGCTTGTACTGTTTGTTTTCTTGTTATGCCTGAAAATCCCTTTTTTGCATTGATTCAAACGACACTATCATAGTCAGTGTCAGAAGCTGAACAACTTCTCTTAAACGTAAAATACATAATCATTTTTTCCTCATCGATCTTAGTGTAAACAAATTCCTCTCAATCATTTACTAAAAATTCTCAAAATGATCACCTCAAGACATCTTCTTCTACATCATCTTAGACGTTCTCCCTGCAGAAAGACGCTGGCGGCACAACGCTGCGACATGCATTTAAGCGTCTCGCGTTTGCATCGGGATTCTGGGAACTCATTACCAGAGCCGATCGATCCCCTCCGTCGGCTCGTGGCAGACGGCTTCTCATCAAACTCAGACCTCATTCCATCCTCTCTTATTCCTAGTCAAGAGCCCGCGACGGCGGCGGCCGCGAGGACGGATACACAAATCAATACGGTCGCTGATACAGGAGACGCAATCATCCCGGTCGGCGTCGTCAAACAAAAATGAAAAAAAATACGTGATGACTCGATTTGTGTTTTTCTCTCCGCCCGCTGCGTTCATGTCCAGGTGTGTGTATGAAATGTGTATCGAGCACCTGTTAATGTGTCTCGGTATTGGATTAAGGATCCGGGGGAACCGGGGGAGGAATGCGAGTGCTTCCGACTGTTCGAGCGGCAAACACACTCACGAGATGCGGCCTCTGCTCCCAAATATGTGGCATTAAAGGCAGATATGCACGACGACGCCGTCTGTCTGGGGAATTCTCCACCTCTTCTTTCGCTCTCTACTCCTTCGGAAACATCTCTTCGCTCCACTCTTTCGCTCCCTCACCTGCTTCACACTGAAACTCACTCGAACAGGCACAAGAATTGTGATCAATTTTTCATTCTGCAACTTGTGTCGAACTAGGAATCCTACAGAAGTGAAGGAAGGAAGGAAGGAAGGTGGATATAAAGTTCATAAAAAAAAAGAACACAATCTTTCATTTCCTCCACTTTTTGGGATATTTGTGTCATGGCTGAGTTCCGCGCGGGGATTAAAACGAGCAGAAAATCGGAGTGTTCCATATCAAGGAATATTTTGGCTGCTGCTAATGTGACTTAAATACCTTGTTCCACAGCTGAGTGGGCTAGCACCTGCTACGAGCGGCGGCTAGCCTATTACCGCCGCGCTACGGAGCTGTCGCTAATTTTCTGATTCAATTAGCATGCCTCAGAGCTTTCCAGTCTAATTGCAAACTACTTCACAGTTACCTCTCTGATTAATCGCGGCCCATCTGCAAACCGTTGCGCGCAGAACTTGCTGGAACAAATGTGTGTTTTCCAATATGAGCGCCCGTCGCCGCGAGCACTCCAACGGTTTGGTGGTCGAAGAAATTGCGAAACCGTTATGGTTGAGACTCTTCTAGAAGGTAAGAGGGTCACGAAGGAACACGTCTGGAGGCGCGTCGAGTCTTAATTTATAATCTTCATTTTTATTTGTTATATGTTTTTTTTTTTTTACATTAAATATATATTTTTACTCAAACTTGCTTCATGTTTTTTATGATTCAAGGATTATTTTAGATGCTTTCAGGATTCATTTAGAAAATTAATTTTAATTTTTTTTTTTTTTATTCATGTTTTCATTTCTTTAAAGCCTTATTTAGAAATATTGGTTTTTAATTTTGTTGCTCCATTCAGGCACGTCAAGGTTTCTTAAGGTGTTTAATTTTGATTTACACAATTGGTTTTTGAGCTAAAAAAACCTAACTTTTTTCTTTAAAAAGTAAATGTATTTATGAAATTACTTTTTTTCCCAGTGCTTCAAGAATTAATCTAGGTGCTTATTTAATATATTTGGTTGTTTTTTTTAATAACTAAATGGATTTTTTTTTGCTTATTTTTCATGTTTTTTATTTATAGCAATTTTGATTTTGCTTGTTTTTTTAATCTAAATTAAAACATTTTTTTGTTTATGTTCTTCATTTTGATTTACATACATTTTAACGTAACTTTTTAAAACTCTAATACAAATGTATTTATAAGATTTATTTTTTATTCATATCTATTGTTTGATGCTTCAAGGCTTCATTTCAGTGCTTCTTTAATTTTATTTAATTTTATTTATTTAACTGGTGCTTCGTTTAGATGCTTTAAGGCTTCTTTAAGGTGCTTAATTTTCCATGTTGTTCAGTTAAAAAAAATGTTTTAATCTAATGTAATTGAATTTAAGTGATTACCTTTTTCTTTTTTGATATTTAATGTTTTTGTGAGGCTTTATTTAGAATCATTTTAATTGTGCTTATTTTTTTGTTGCTTTAAGGATTATTTCAGGCACATTATTTCCATACTTTTCTCAGACAATTTCCTTTTTTTTAATACCCAATATAAATGTATTCAGAAGCTTAAAAAAATACACCATCTGTCTTTATTTTATTGTATTATTAGATCATTTGGCCTCCAATAATAACAATAGGAAGAATAAAGATCATAGTTATTAATGTGGTTCTGTTTCATTACAAGACTTGACGACAAATTTCCTCCCTTCTGCATTTTACATGTTAACTGTTGAACTGTATCTCTATCACTTTCTTGAAAATTCTGATCGCTTTAAAGCAAAACTTTAGTTTGATCTTTGAGTGAAAAGGCATATTTTGCGACTATAAAAGGTAATGAGGCAACATGATGGACGGAGTGAAATGTCCCACAAAGCAGGAAGCAGATGCTGCAATAATTCAGCTACAGATGAATATTTAAAGAGACTAAGATAAATCTCTTAAGGCTTGTATTCTTCAAGTCCTTCAGTCCATCCACCGTTATATACATTTCTGTCTTCGACGACACCTTGTGACCCGCAGGTGTTGGAGGTTGCGACACTCACTCATTTTTAATACAAGCCTGACCTGATACTTCATTTTCTAAACCTCCTCCGAACCGGAGACGCAACAGAGGTGAAGTCCAGACCTGGAGGTTGTAACCCCGCCGCGGACCCACCAGGAGACCCGGCATCACTCCCACCTAGCGAGATCAATTGCCCGGTGTTGTCTGGGCTGTCAGCCAGTGTTTATTTGAGCTGACCTCTGGAACTCACGAGGAGCAGCGAAGGACGCATGACAGCAGCAGACAAAAAAATAAAACTGGGCAGCAGAGAAACTGCAAGAAGACAAAATGGCAGCATGAGCATGAATTTGTTTTGCATTTAACACAACAGTATTGATGTGTTTTTACAAAAGTTTAATATCACTATATATTTATAATAAAGTGGCGATATTGAACCTTGACCATTAAAAAAAGTAGGGTTCACTTCATTGCCGCACCAATGTCCACAAACAAATCCTTCAATTTCAACACAGATATAATAGGCAAAAAAAACAAGCTGTATAGTAAAAATTAATATTTAATTTGTGTTATTAGTTTGACAGAAGAACTGCTATTATGTCTATTAAGTATAGATCTGAAAGTAAGAACCAGAATTTAAAAATTGATCCTGAAAGAAACTGGCAGACACTGTGGAGTTTTAAGGATCGAGGAAATGTGAGTTCTTCTACCATAGCAGCTCAGAATTCTTGCTGCAGAGTTTTGTATTATCGGCAGTCGAGACAGAGACGTATGTATTTGTGAAATTACTTTTTTTTTCGGTACTTCAATGATTCATTTAGGTGCTTATTTAATATTTTAGGTTTTGGAAGTTTTTTTTCATTATTTTTCATGTTTTTTGTGCTTCAAAGCTTTATTTAGAATAATTTATATTTTTCTTGTTTTTTGGCTAAATTAAAACATTTTTTTACAAAAAAAAAAAATACATTTCTTAATTATTCCACACAAAACTATTACCATCATATATATTTCTGTTGTTTGAATTAGGACGTTTTATTTTAATTTTCTCTCATATAAAAATAAGAAATACATGCTGTTATTTATTTGATTTTTATATCCGCCACAGTTGGAAAGCTGGGCCATGAGAAAAGTCTGTGGTGCAAAAAAGAAGTAAAAAGGATCAAATTAAAGTTGATAAAGAGGTGCTAAAAAAAACCTAAAATAACTTTTCAAGCTGTTTAAGCAATCCAGAAATTAATAAAGATAATTTATCAGTTTTAAAATATAGTCATTAACACCCATATTATGTGAATTTAGCTGATTTATTCACATTGTTTTATTACATTTTAAAACGTGATATTCTGGAATATACGCAAAATTAAAAAAAAACTTTTTTGTATTTGTTTAATGTTTCTTTAGCCATAAACACATTTATGATTTGTGTTGAATATGTAAAAGGAAATGGTCTTGTTTGATAAACATTAAAACAGTTTAATAAACCATCAATTAAGGAAACCTCTTAAAGTGAGCTGATGATTATAATAAGAATGTAAAAAAAAATGACACATAGATGATTTAAATGTAATCAATTATAAAAAAAGGTTTCTAGAATGAGATTTTAAAATCAAACTACTTAGTAACAGAACTTTGTATCTTGAGCGACCCTACAGGTCAGTTACGGGCTTGAATCACAGCACATACGTCTAAATCCCATCCTCTCCTGTTATCAAACTCTATTGACAAATCTCAACCAAGGTCAGAGCGGTGTTTGCGCAGCCTTTAGCCCAAATTACATCATCAAAATGCTGGCTGACAGTAGATGTATCTCACTGTCACCGAGACGACGGTCCTGGCTGCTCGCCGACCTTTAAAAGTGAAGCGACACAGACGGAAGGACACGCCGAGGTGAAGCCTTCGTGGATTAAAAAAAAAAAAAAAAAGAAGAAAAAAAAAGGGCTAAATAAACAAAGTCTATTCAGTCAGAACTGTACGTTACACATTAAAAACTAAATAGAAATGTATTGCTTTTCAATAATAAATGATGACCCCAAAGGTGGAACACCAACAACAACTGTGATAGGCAATAATTTGCATGGTCATAATAGCTTATTGACCAGCTCAAGGTCGAGCGAGGCCGCCGCTCGTTCACCATTTTCATCAATACACAATCTTCATCCAACTTTCTTTAAGAACTTGGTCCTGCAGCACAAATTAATACATTTCTTCCCTTTGGAACGACACGTTGTAATTTTAATTACAGTTCATTTCCTGTCAATAAAAGGTGAGAAGAATTATTTTTCATTTCATATCAAAAATGAGGATTTTTTGATCTCTACTTGAAACTGAAAACAACTTAAAAAAAATGGTGGAGTAAGAATGTTATTCAGAAATTAAAATACAAATTTATCCAGGAAAAAAATACATGTGGATAAAAATAAGCTTAAAAAAATTACTTTAATCTTCCTTTTTTCCCCATTTGTTCCTCCTATCATCCATCCATACTTCATTGTCGCATCTTATACATGTATATTTAAATGAAATCCTGGTACATTTATTATCTGTTGGGTTAGCTTTCCAGGGTGTCCCCTTCCTCAAGTCCTATGAAACGGAGATAACTGAAAAAGAATCCAACACAATGTTCTCCAAACAATTTATAACGCACAAGAAGACGACAGCTGCAACGCTCAATTAAAAAACAGTTTTAAAATTAGTTTACAACAAAATACATAATTCTGTGTTATTTGTTGTCCAAGAATAACATGGCAATAAATGATTGCTGTGATATTTTACATAATTCATTAAAAAAAAGAAGATTATAATAATACAATTCCAAGTTTTTCACTTATTATTTATGACCGGAAATCGATATGAAAATTTTCAAAATGAGGAACAAATCTGACTGTATTATAAGTAAATAAATAAAAATCAAGATGCCGATACTTGTACAACAACTGGGAAGAACATATAAATATATACGTGACAAATATCCTGCCTAGCAAGTGTTCATCTTCACTTGCAGTGACATTTAACAGCATGACACAATATATAAAGCTGTTAATCTCAGCTGCTAATGCTGAGACAGGCTGAGTCATAGCAGAGTCAACAAATGTTCATTTCAATGCACTCGCTAGAACAGACGAACCAGGAAGATTCTCCGACAGAAATGATGGACGGTTTAGAAAAAAAAGAAGCAGTGTAACACTGTAAAATAATGAGTCATTTATCCTATTATATAAATTAGTTTCTACAGCTAAAAGTTCTTGAATGTTATAATGATGAACTTGAAATACTTTCCAATTACCTGACGATTTACACTCGAAATAAAACAATTCTTTAATAATATTTGCAGTGAAATACAAACTTTAAATATAAAAATAATAAAATATTTATGTAATATTTTACGTTTTTACTTGTGACTTTGTCTCCATTACTTTGGATTTATGACCAGAAATCGATAGATCATGTCTGGATATGCACCAGTAAATATTATTATGAACAATATGATGATATGACAATAAGATTAATATCTGTAAACAACACATCATTTTATACTTTATGATTTGCAGGCGTTAAATATTTAAAAAATACAAACTAAAAGTGAAATTGCCTTTTTTATTTTTTAAACAGCATCTGTTTTTAACCTTTTACCAACATTGCTGACAAGTACTTAAAAATGCTCAAATAACAACAAACTAAAAAAGAATCACGACAAGATTACATTTAACTAACTGGAGATTTGTGTCCTAAAACGTTCCCTCTCTCGACTTCTTCAAACCCTCTTGTTGCGTTGCTCAATGGCATGTTTGGTGAACAAACAGCGATACGAAGCGCAACAGTGCCTCAGAAGTAGCTTCCTCTCAGTTCCAGCCCACTGCTCTGACAAATCAATTGTGAAACGTCTCTGTTTTGGCACTTATGAAGCCATTTTTGGGGTACAAAGACCTCGAGTAGGGGGGGGAGAGAATGGGATGAAAAGGGGCGAATCAAAAGGGGTGGCGGAAACGGACATGGAGTGGTCCTTGGTTGAGAGGTCAAAGTGAAGGCAGCGCGGCGTTGCCCACTGTGGGCACTCGGCTGGAACTAAACGTGGAAGCTGGGACCCCGGCTATTGGAAGGCCGCCAAGAACCCCCTCAACCGCTCGCTGTGCTTTCACTCCCTTTCGCCCTCCTGCTTAAGACCCGGCAATCAGTGGGAACTCCCCTTTTATCCCCGACAACCCCGCCTCCCGGCCAACCCGCCGGCGAACTGTTGAGTCAATCATTAAGTTGTCCCGGCAAAACGTCTTCATGGCTCTGAGCGCACGGACGATCGCGGGGAGAGTAACAAAAAAAAAAAATCATTTACAAAAACCGAAGGGAAGGGCCGACGTAACAATGCGGCCGTTTCATTTTTCTGGCACCTCCGTGATCGCGAGGCCTTGTGTCAGCGCCGGACCACCCTCTCTGGAACGTCGCAGAGACAATAGGACCAGTGAGCGAGGTCCAAACAGCTGTGAGCGACACACACACACACACACACGTACACACGTACACACGTACACACGTACACACACACCATCTGTGAACACCACAACACATGACGGAGCAAATAGGATTACAGTGTGGAGGAAGATGACGGGGATGATCCAAACACTATAATATCCATTTCCTGTAGGGGAGGGGGGGGCGGGACGGTGTGGACTGGACCGAGGTGAACAGTTTACAAAGGGGCGTGGCACCACGTTTTTTACAGTCCAGCGTACAGGGAAACGATCTAATTTGACCGTTAGCCGCGGCTAGCTGAAGACAGGAAGTAGGTCATGAAGTTCGAAGGATAAAAGTTCACAAAGTCTCTTCTGTTGCCATGAGTGTTGAAGGACTAAATGCATGTACGAAACAGTATTTTTAACTGTGTATATGCTGGATCTTGTGAGCTTTCTATGTTTATTCAACATGGCATGAATAAAAAGAATCATAAAAGTAAAAGCAAAAAATGATTTCATTAAATCTGTTTTAAGTGAAAAATGCCAGTGTGTCTTTTTGTCTGATCACAAAAAAAAAACAAGTTCCAAGTGCATTTCACTGACATTTTTCTAAGGATAGTAAAAGCACAAATAACTCAATTTTAAAAAGGTTTTAAGTACCATTAAGATTTAAGAAAAAAAACCCAGTTAATTTTAACTTGGCTACGACAACAACATATGTTTATAATGAATATTCAATTTAAAGCAGAACTAGAAAATATTCTGACATTTAAAAAAAAAGAAGTTTATTTCAACAGTTCTCTTCACTTGACTACTTTGAGTACTGGAGTACGGTTTACATTTTCGTCAGGTCTCAGATTAAAGTATCAGGTCTCAGAGTAACATGTCAGGATTCATAAAAAAAAAACCCTGTGTCATTTGTCAGACCAAATATCCTCAGAAAAACCAGATTGAATGTCCTCAGACTTCAAAATAAAAGTCTTCAGAAAAAAACGACAATAGACCGTCTCAACTATTATCCTTTAATCTATGAATTGCAATTTTCGAACATCACCAGACTGGTAGCTCAGTTGAGCTTTGACCAAAGAAACATGGTTAAATCTCTGACTAGACATCGTTATTTTTATCTGGTTGTTTTAAAAAATCTTTATGAGGCCATTTGTTCTGATAAATGACAGCGGTTTTCCTGAAAATTGACACCTTACTCTGAGACCTGGCGACGTCCTGAAATGTAAATCGTACTGGAGACACACCCAGAGAGCTCGGAAGTTCAGAACTCGCAAGAAGATAGAAATAAAAAACAAAAAAACAGGAAAACATGAAGTGATAAAACACAGCATACAGTATTACGAAAATAAATCAACTTGTTTACCAGAAGATATATTTGACTTTATTTTGAAAGGCATCGGTTCTAATCATAGTCATGGTACTATTTTTTCTGGTAAAACGTTTTTTGGATCATGGAAATTGTTCTATTAAAACGGTTTCCTGAAGCATATTTATTGACTAACAGTCAGTCCAGAGGTATCGATGACCAGTCATTGGTCACAAACATTCCAACACTCAACTGGTCACACATTTGTTCACATTTCTCACCAAAAAGCTGAACAAGGAGGTTAGGTTCGGTACAAGGTTTTCACAGTGTCAGCCACGATTACGCCCAGTGTTCAAATCCCTATGGGGGCCATGTCATTTGAAAAAAACATTTTCATATCACTTTATTATCATGTGATTTGGCGACTTATATCAAACGTATTAAAGGAGATTACGGCTTGTATTAGAGGATTAAAGGTCTTTTAAGAAACTGGGAGTGACTGCGAAATGACCCCCACCTTCGCGTCCACACGGCGTATACACAGATATTTCCTAGATGGTGACGAGACATAAACAGGATCAACTATTATTATTTTTACGACAATATAAAAATATTATTATTAAATATTTCCAAGGTTTATACAGTTGGGAGACAAAGTAGGCGGAAGAAAACAGGGGCAGATGTAGAATTCTTATCCAATTTGTTGTGATTGAAGGGATAAAATGGCCGAAGTTCAATCCGTAGTTGACCATGACGGCATGTGTTTATTTACTTGAATTCTCTTCTGTGCAGCGATTGGAATTCCAATTTCCCAAAGGAAGGTTCGCAAGGGATTAATAAAGTACTATCTATCTATAGATCCATGCATCCATCCATCAATATATTTTCTATCTCACAGTCGTACACATTAAGGTCAAAATATTGGTTGTGAAGTGTAGTTTATAAAATTCTTATAAAATCCAGGGAGATTAACTATTAATTCCAGTTTCCATTCCAAATGAAACGAGGATTAATGAAGGAGAAGCTCTGGTTTCGAAGGGTTGTGACACCATCCACCGAACTCTTCTTCTTCATACGTAGGGTTGGCATTTCGCGGCGGACGAGGTTCGTCTTAAGTAGAAACTATTCAGACAATCTAACTCGAACACATCCCGCAAAGGTCCACAGGAGCCAGCCATGACATGTGACTGGCTGCAACGCTGGAAGGTCAAAGGCCAAAACAGATTTCAGTAAATCTGAATAGGCACAGCGTGAGCTTATATTCTCGGAGGGGCGGGGGGGACACGGCTTGGCCTCCCGACCCTTATCCGTTAAGACCCTTGAAGTTTTTTACCCTGACCTAGACTTGACTCCTTCATCTGGGATGTTAGCTATACTAATTACTCCCTGATAGCTGCCCGGTGCCAAACATAATTCACTTCCCGCCGATTGTCCAAGACTCCGCTCCTACAGCCGGTGCCAACCTCACTTAACGATGGCGAAGTGTTTTAAACGCAACGTGCGAGGGCCCCCTCGATTTTCGGAGTCGGCTCCTGGCAATCCACCGCTTTTTTGTTTGGGATTTCATCTGGGCCGCATGCGGCTCGGAGGGCGAGGTGAGGGGCAGACCTCGGTTGTAACATCAGAGGATCAGCACTGGAAAGTAAAAAATAAAAAAGGCGATCATAAGCCAAACAAAAGGGGATTAAACCGGCTCTTTTTTTTTGGGGGGGGGGGGGGGGGGGAGGATTGGCACCTATGGATAGTCCTTGTCTGTATCTCTGGGGTGCAGGAGCGTCACTATTGGGCTGGGGGGCGGAGGGGGGGGGTGTTTGGACAATCAGCTGACTCCGTGTTTATCAGCGTGTGGATGTATCTGAAACAGCTTGTGCATGTGTCCGGCTATCTGTGACCATGTCCATGCACACGAGTGTGTGCGCGGCATGTGTGTGAGGACGAGTGGCCTCCGTGGGTTGATTAGATAGAGGGAGGTGAGTCGTCTATTTGGCGACACACTGGCTGAACAGCGTGTCCAGGCACCGGGGAAGGGAGACGACGGTGCTGTTTGGTCTTGAGGTCACCCCAGATAAGACACCTGTACCCCACTGCATTCTTCTTCTTCGTGGGAGGAACTCGCAAGTGGAAATGTGAGAATGAATTTACAAGGGAATGTGGAATGAACACGGTGGCAAATAGAGGTAGAATGAAGGAGGATCGTGGTATACAATAGTTTTACAATATATTAAAGTATATGGGTCACTGTAGGAAGCTGCTGCCTGTTGTGTCAGGAATGAATAATGTATAAGAATGTATTTAAAAAAAAAGATTTTGAATGACATAAAGCCTAATGAAACATCAACATAAACTATAAATCATACACTTTAAGGTAATTTTTAACCAAGACTGTCTGGGAATAAGAATTAGCAACCAACAAATTAAAAAATAAAAACAAGTAAGACTAACATATGCCTTTATTCTATCTATACTTGGGGGATTTAGGTAATACTATATATTAAGACTTACAATAAATGTATTAAAAATAAATCAAAATATCAATAATAATAAACTCATAATAGTAATAAATAAAATAATGAAAAATGTGGAGTAAAATAGAAATAGAAATAAAAATAAAGTTATAATAATTAAGCAACAACATTAAACATTAATACACATACACAAAATGGGGGGAGGAAGTTATAACACAACTTCAAAAGTATGCCCTTGATAGTTAATTTTATATATATATATATATACATTTCATATAAAATAAAAATGTATTCATTTAAAATAAATCATAGTTTTTCTCTGTCCTGTAAGTAAAAAAAACACATTGTTACGAAGACACTGTTTCTTTAAGTGGCATTATGGACAGCAGTTTACTTTAAACTTTTCGGGAGGCAAATTCCCACAGAATTTGATTTATTTGCTCTTTTTGGTTGTTAGATAGAGTCTTAATGCATAATGAACAGGCAATGACATTTAAAAAATAAAATAAATAAATACATAATAACGTATATTGTAAGAAGTGGAGTGCAGCTTGTACTTTAAGGGTCGGTAAAGAAAATAAATCTGCTCTCAGAAGAATGACACCAGGGTCATGATATGAATAATATTGAAAGGGTATTTATGTCTGATATTCATATAGCTTGTCCTACATTATTTATTTTACTTTAACTTTAAAAAAGGCAAGGGGGAAATGGTTTTTCTTTATTTGTTCTAGACATATATGGGTATTTTATTACAAATAAATAGGAAAAAAGGCTAAAAAATGCAACACTATTAACAAGAAGAAAACTATAAACACTGATTGAGTTTGACCGAAGGAAGTTTCAGATTAATACAAGTGACCTGTTAAGTCTGCTGTGTATAAAAAAAAAAAACACATTCAAAGTTTGCATTGAGAAAAAGAAAAGAATCAAACTTCACTCTCCCTGTTTACCGAGCCGTCGACCATCGCTGTGAATTAACGGACACAGCTAATTGGATACAGTTAATCACAGCGATGGCCGACTAATTCAGTGCTGAGCAACTGCTCGGTAAACAGGGGTTGAAGGTCGTCCTGTGTGGCCCGGAGCAGCGACAGTCCAGTGGATGTCAACGATAAACAAGAGAGGTGGAAAAAGGTTTCGGGATTAGGAGGCGGAGCTTCGGCTCGTTCCCTCACACGCACAAGTCGGCACGACACGTTCCCAAAGTATGTTGTAAGAGCGGCTTCTATGGTCGAATGTACTGAGAGGAACAACAAACACGGGTTTAAAGTTAAAGACTGGACACACTGTCTTCTACCATGGAGCTAGCTGGTTAGCTAGCTACATTTGTTTTTGCCGTTTGTGGAATCACCCATTAATTCTCTTCAAATTTAATTCTAAAAAAGATAAATAAACAATATAATTCATGAGTTATAACAACTCAACGCTTTAAAGGATGCTTTTGTTTTCTATATTTTTTTGTTTTTGTTGTAATTATCTCTTTACAAATTATGTTTCTTGTAAATATATTTACCCAGAACCACGTTTGGTTATGACTTATCTCATGATTATCATTTTCCAAGTAGACTTTGACAAGTAGACAGAAGTCTGTGGTTACAATTAATATCTTTATCATCATTTACAACAATACAATTACCCACTGATTTAAAAAACCCATGACTACCATATAGTGAGGTCCATGACCTACTGGAATATTATCATTATGATTAAAAAGTTAAATAAATAATACATGTAAATGATTTCCCAGGATGACACAATCATTGCTGAGAATTATTCTTTATTTCGTGCGATGTTGAGTGAACTCTGGAGATTTGGTGTGATGATTACACTATAGATTAACCTCTCTCAGTCGTAATCTGCTTCATCCCATCAAGTAATTTCACCTTGTGGCAGATCCGGTGAGGATATACAACAAGAGCAAAACGTTGTCGGCATGTGCTTGAACACGGCGCACACGAGAAGCCCGGTGAAGGTGAATAAAAATAATAAAAATACTTATCCAAGCTTCTAAACAAACCAGTTGAATTCAAAGTATAGGTTTTATCTGTGTGGCTGCCGATGGTGACGGGCATCATGGGTAACGTCGCCCTGGCACTTGTTGTCTGGGATCGTAATGAGGGCAGGGCGATACTATTGGATGAAGGTGATTGCAAGGAGTTACAGGGCGAGCTGTGTTTAGGATTTGTCGCCCCCCCTACTGGGAACTGAATGGATTAATACCAGCCCATCACTGTAGAAGACATGTGTGATAGACGTTCCTCATTCTTGACTCATCGTAAACACGCCGTCATTGGATTTGACACCAAAGTCATCGGCGGCGACACTCATTTATTCTGTTTATTCTATTGCTGTTGGCATGATTAAATGTGTGTGCACACAAAAAAATGTGCGTCTTTTCGTAAGTAGTTTGCCACATGTCGAGGTTACGGGGGAAAGGCTGGACGGATTAGAGCCTATATCAACTCAATGAGCAGAGGCCATATGGGCAAATAAGATCCATGTCTATGAATCGCTAATCTCAGGATGGCCTCTCCGTGACCAGGGATGGACACTAGCCTCAGGAGCTAAGAGGCTTGGGATTGGACAGCAGCCCGGCCCTGCTCTTTGCTAGCCTGTGCGATAGCTCCTCCATCTGACCTCAAGTTCTTAGAGCAGCAAGAGGCCTGGCCTTGAACGTAAAAGATTAAAGGCTCTATCTGTGTAAACAAAGCTGTATCCTGCCATGCACTCGCACAGATGCACACCAAAATATCAGTATTGATAAAGGGATGGAAGGAAACTAACAATGTACATGATAATAGACTATAAAAGCAGGGACCAAGAGTGTCAACCAATATATGACCAGGACAAATACCAAGACCAAAACAAAGACCAAGAAAAATAAAAAGAAAGAGAAGAACAAGACCAAGAATAAGACCAAGACCAAGACCAAGACCAAGACCAAGACCAAGACCAAGGACCACTAAGAACAAGGACAAGGACAAGGACCAAGTACAATAACAAAACTAAGGACAAGGACCAAGACCAAAACCAAGGACATTGACCAAGACTAAGACCAAGAACAAAACTAAGGACCAAGACCAAGACCAAGACCAAGACCAAGACCAAGACCAAGGACATTGACCAAGTCAACGAACAAAACTAAGGACAAGGACCAAGACCAACACAAAGACCAAGGACATTGACCAAGTCCAAGAACAAAACTAAGGACAAGGACCAAGACCAAGACCAAGGACAAGGACAAGGACAAGGACAAGGACATTGACCAAGACCAAGAACAAAACTAAGGACAAGACGAAGAAAAGGACTAAGACTGGTTATAACATAACAAGTATTCAACAATTTCTCTTAGCCAAACTGATTCTCCACATCCAATTAGTATTATTCTTTCTCTGCTACTCATAACAATAACCAAGGTGACATTAGGTTTAGTGCAGTGTTTGTTTCAAACTTCAACCTTTTTTTTTATAATCCAGTTTTTGTAATTTAGTAAATTCCCTTAAGATTTTAGTTATGTTTAAGTCAGTGAAAACTGATTCTTGTTATTGTCAAAGAGACTTTTATTTTATTGTCTTTTTAGTTTAGAGTAGATAAAGTAGGTTTTTGTACAGTTACAGAAAACAAAGGTCTAACATGCCCCAGGACCACTAATATGGTTTGTGACAAACACAACTGGGGACCAAGACAAGACCGATGATCCAAATAGGTAGTCTTGAGACCATTCTTAAGATATACTTATGTAGACATTAAAATGTCAACTTTAATTGCTTATTCCTTCTTTTCTTCTTCACTGCAACCACACAAAAATCACCCTGTTGTGTACTTACTGGCAATTAAATTGATCTTTATGAATATATTAAAAAAAAAAGAGTTTTCAAATGATTCAAATATAGAGTCTGAAAAAAACAAGCTAAATTTGACCTGAATTCAAACATAGAACTGTGAACATTCACGCTGCCTTAGTGCCAAAAGGCAAAAAAATGAACTATGAAGAGGGAATCAGTTGATTTGAAAATGGGTTTAGGTTATGAATCAAGTTGAAACCAAATTGTTTAATACAGTATTTTCGGTGAATTAACATCAATTAACTTAACAAATAAGAGAATAGACTTTGGGGGTGGCATTTAAATCAATTCAGTGTAGAGAATAAAAAAAGAACATTTAAAAGTTGTAGCCAATAACTGTGATAAACTAGAGAAAATAATCACATCAAATAAGAAAAGACTTGATTTCATTAACTATCCTTATTAGTGATGGGATGTAAAGCCTGTTGGAGAAGGACAAATGGACGGACGTCAGTGGCTAATAACAGTGAATACAAAACAGCCCCCACGGGCAAATCTGGTACTAAGATGATAATGAGATTATAAAACCTCACTATATTGCAGCAAATTGTATAAGTGTTTCATTGAACCTTGTTGAACTTTCATTTATGCACGCCTGGCTTATTTTTTCCTCTCTCCCTTTTTTCTTTTTCACCCAGAGATGATAGGGAGAGAATAAAGAACAGAGGAGAGGATATAATGCCTCCTGGAGAAGAAAAAAAAAGAAAGAGTTTACCTAATGCAGGGGTGAACTGAAGACCATCGACTGGGTTTCCCAGACATGCTTCTAGTTAGCATAATCACAATAGCTGCAGCTATTAGAGGAAGAGAGCTTTTATACCAGATCTGATTATCACACTTGTCAGCATCACTTCTACATGCGGCTGTCCTTTGAACTTATTTCCTGTTCCATCACCGGACAAAGGTTGGCGGTAATGCACTGTGACGCCAGCCATCTTTTTATGTATATCTTTTTATCTACCAAGTGTGATGTTGTCTTGCTTGTATATTGTTTTCGGGTTTTAATGGAAACCAGTTTTAACAATATCTCGACTTCCTGACACTTCCCTCCAATTTGGGCACCATGATGCACATTTTTATTGATTTGTTTTTTCAAAGGGCCCTGCATCATTTGTAGTGTACCACAACATTGAACCCATCCCAGTAAAACACAATTACAAACATGTTCTACATAAATGAAAAAAAATCCCAAAAAAACCCCCACTGAATTCAGTTTTTCCAAAAGAAACCAGCCTTTATGTTTACAAAATAAGTAAGTAAGTCATTTATATTTATATAGTGCTTTTCTAGACTAGGGTCACAAAGCACTTAAACAATCCAAAATAGATACTAAAAAGAATAAAGATACAAATAAAATAAAAATAAAGATGTGATTCTATGTGTTCTGGTTATCAGGATCGCAATTTGATTTTATTATTTAAAATCCAGTTTGTATAAGATGTTAGGTTAGGTAGAACTTTATTGATCCCTCAGGAGGTCTCCTGCCACAGCAATACAGCAATTTTTCATAAAAAATTAATAAAATTAAAAAAATTAAAAAGGGATGGGTTATGGTTAAGGGATGGGTTAAAGATTTGACTTGTATATATATGTATACATATATGATAATATACTAGGTGTCAAACAAGTAATTTGAAAAAATGAACACAATTTGTCTAAAACCTTAAATAGTGTTGATATTTCTTTTATAATGTAAAATAACTTTAACATGTTACCCATAGTTTTGGTGTGTAATGTAAAAAATACCATATTTAAACCCACACTTACAGTAGAGACTGGGAGCAAACAGGAAGTGTGTGTCGGACTGACAAAAACTTTTCTTTTTGGGTTATTTTATTTTATTTTATTTTTTATTTACCCGGACGAGGGTATTCCAGGAGCAGGGGGAAATGTTGAGAGGAAAAAAAAATCAAATCAGTTCTACTGTGACTATGTTGTGATTCTTTTACCACCAATTTTGAGGATTGTTGCTGGTATTAAAAGACTGAATACTTTACAGAGAGAAAAAGTAGTAGAAATACAAATCATTTTCAAAGTTTTAAGCATATCCAGCACTAAAACAAAGCTGAGATGGTTTTGCGAATCATCTGTAGATTCTAGTCACTTCCTTTTCATTTGGAATTATTATCTTATAATGAGTGACCTCATAACTTTTCTCCTCTTCACTCTTCTTCTCTTCTTCGTAAGAGTTGACCTACATACAAATCCGAAGCGCTCGCTCCATGACCTCGGCGAGTGTTGCAGAGTCACACCTTGTTCTTCTGCTGTACAATTATTAGCTTGACGTATTGATCAAGTTCAAAACCTCCCGTTTGTCCATTAAGGCAAACAAATGGCAAAACCTTGACTCTGGTCCGACAGCTACCGATTATTGAACGACTACTTCGGCGAGCTCCCTTTGTGATCGTGATCTGTGTGGAAGACGTCAAAGAAATCCAAAAGCGCTCGTATTGATCAACAACCTTTTTACGCAGGTAAGTGATTGAATCAAAGCAAGTGACAGAAATGCGAGAATGACACTGTGAACTCAACCTGAATAGAATAACAATAATAAAGTCTTTTTTTTATGCGTCATTGATATCGTCTCAAAAGACCTAAAGTTTAATTCAAGCTGGGTTTCTTCAGGTTAAAACCTTCTTCTCTAAGACCGAACCGGGATGTCAAACAAAAATCTGGTGATCTTTTATTAAGCAAAGCAATTTATTTTGACCTTCCCTGTTTATAAATCATAGTTAGGGTCATTGATATTTGTCAACAGAGATTGTGAGAAGTAATCACGTAAAAGCAGTATCCTGTATTCTTTGCGACCACACAACAGTAAAAAAAGGACGTAAAGAGCCATTAATTACTTCCAGGAATGGTATGAAGGAAGTGGACTGAGTAAGTGATGCAATATTGCTGTCGAAATGAGAAATAATTGAGGTGCAACAGCGTAAGAGGTCACTGTTGCACTCAAAGCGTTCACATCTGCAGCAGGATCCCACCGGGGAGAAAATGCACAATGTGTGAACTCCAAGAAAATTGTTGATTTTGTCATTAAATTTGACTCTTTTCTTTGAAGGCAAGAGGTCAAGTATCAAAGTATCTGCTGTTAGCGACTGAATGTGCCTGAAAGGAAACCGAGGTACTCAAATTAACTTGAACCCCCTTAAAAACACTGTTTTTCCAGCTTGTTTTTGGGGAAGTTGGCTGCCTGGACGCAGGATCACTTGAAAAGTGAGTGTGTGTTTATCCAAATGCACGTCAGTATTTTTCTTTCCTGACCGGCACACACCGCTCTTGTGTAACAGGAAAGAGACGGGTAAACTTTGGTGAACCGGACTCCGACCTCTGACCCGGTTGCACTGAGGTTATAGCACAGCTAATTGTCTGTGTCGGTTTTTTGTGATGATGTGACGAAAGGGGAAAAACGTGTTGATGTCAGAGTGTAACTAGAAACACAGGTGGAATCGAAGATAAATAATAGATAGATACTTAAGGTGTTGATCTTGGAGTGATATTTTCAAGTTGGTGTGGATATATTTAATAAATTGACAGAAACTTCTCTTGACAAAGATCCTTACTTAATACAAAACTCTTCAGCGAGCATTCTGAGATGCTCTAGTAGAAGAACTCACATTTCCCGGACCCTTAAAACTCTGCATTGGCTGCTACTTTCTTTCACGATCAATTTTAAAATTCTAGTTCTTACTTTCAGAGCTATTCATGGTCAGGCTCCATCCTTACATCAGTGATCTGATCCAGCCTTACACCCCAGCTCGGGCTCTGAGGTCTGTGGATCAGAATCTACTGATGGTTCCTGTTGCTTCTAAGCTTTGGAACGATCTTCCTCTCGCTCTGTGTTTGATGGATCTACCGACTCCTTATCCTTTTATTTGTGCAGGCTTTTCCCTGATTTTCTGGGACTCCTATGTTTGTCTTATGCGCCTTGATCTTTTAAAGTATATATTTTAACTGTGTATTGTTTTTGATTGCTAAAGCGCTTTGTGACCCTAATCTAGAAAGGCACTTTACAAACAACCTTTACTTACTTATAACTAAGTTAATACTGTAACAACTATAGTGATACCAATGTGACCAGTGAAATGAGAACTTGATTTATTTTAGTGATGCAAATTGTTGTGATGTGTTTTTGTAAACTTATGTAGTCCATTGTTTTGCGTCGGCAACATTTCGCGAGTGAGGCCATTTCTAAACAACAACTGTTTGATATATTATGGCTATTAAAATACAAACAAATTAACACTAACAAGAGAAAAAGACAAACTCCTTTGTAGAGGTAATCAAAAATGTTTAGTCCAAACATTGAATGTGTTACACACATGTGTGTGTTGTGTGTGTCTCGATGACCTCTCTACTGCTCTGGTATTAGAACCTGAAGAAGAAAGAAAGAAAACATGCATGTATGGATGTTGAGAAAGAAACCGAGCCGGAGTCTTAATGTAGTCCATTAGGGTTAATTACACTCTTGTGTTGAGATGCTTGTAACAGAACAGCTTGGTAATTAAAGTACAGGTAAGACATTAACTTACTTTTGTTAGCCATTAATCAGTGTTTACTTTTCGAGGGCTCTTCCTTTGTAATTAATGATCGGCTTGGACAATGAGTAATTACGAAGGAGGAAGTTGTGCCGTTGGTGTGTAGCCGTGTGTGTTTTGTCAGTATAAAACACGTTTTCTTTACTTTGCAATCACTCCTCGAGTCATCGAGCGACCGATTCAGTGGCTCACCGCTCGGAAGGAAAGAAAAACCGAGACCAGTCTCTGTTGAAAACAGGTTTAGGTTGAAGATCAAAACCAGGTCTGAGAGTATGAAGCGATCACTCTTTTCTTATTCATCTGCAGAATTAAAAAACAAAACAAATAGTTGGTTTTATGACAATAAAACAAAAATATCGGACTCCCATTGTCTTAGTGTTCCAATAATCCAGGGTCGAAGGTTGACACCTTCAATAAGTTGCCAGTTAATACCGACACAAAAGCTCGGCCAGCCGTTCAAACCAGTGGACGACAAGTCAGCAGTTACATCACTTTCTTTTTTGCTGTTGGGAGGTCTGACCCAAGACGAATCACTTCAAGAACCCTGTTAAGACCTCACACACATATTCAACTATGGGATGTTGAGCATGGCTAAAAATTATATTTATTAAAATGGAGGAAAATATATACTAATATACATTGAATATTTCGTGCAACAGTTAAAACATTGGATTGTAAAATGATTCGTGAGCTATTAGAGGTGTTTACTAAACATCATACGAGTACACAATTAAGTCGTCTCCAGCAATCCTGTGTATGATACACATATTTACAAATTGTGGCACTTAAAAACCAAAAAATGTCTTTCAAATTACTATGTAAAAAAAACGGTGAAACCGTCAAATAACACAACTGGGGTTGTGTTAATTTAAAACGATGCTGATTCAAACTTATAACCTCCACAACATTGTTCAATTTGTTTACAACCAGTGTCTTTAATCGTAAATGTGTGTTCAATTCCACACACAAGTGTGTGGCACTAGTGATATTGCAGTTAAACCCCCCACCAACAACACATTTTCCTTCCATAGCAACCCAGACAAGAGCGTCCGCGGCATCAGAAGAGGTGACTTTTGGGATCAGTTTGTGTGTCGATTGAAGTGTAGCGCCGCGATGCCCTGACAGCCGTCCCTCAACCTTCTCTCAACCTCCTCACCTCTGCGACTCCCGCCACAATAGCCCGTGCCTGTGAACCTGCCAGCCTGCCAAGGACACAAAGCCAGCCGAGTCAACCTTTGACATCAGAAGCTGCCACCAAAAGACCAGAGACAAGCTGAGTTGGCAGCTCTGCTAACAGGCCAGAGACTCGCAATCTTTTCAGCACAGTTAAAGTAGTGCGAGTCAATGGCGCTCGAGTCAATAGTGCAAACATACAGCTGGACAGCGTCAAAAAAAACCTTGGTCGCGAGGTTGATATCGGGGCGGTCAGACGAAGAAAGAAGACCTCAAGATGGTGGGCTAAAGGTTGCCGTCTTTTGACCGGGTGAGGAGGGATGTTTAACATGGTGGTCAGAAGTGACATTTGAACAATACATAAAGAATTCTTTTGACATTTGAGGGACTCGACTCAGTGGTGGACGGACAGGAGATTTGGAGCGAGTTAAGATAAGATATCTGTGTTCAAGTCGCAGTGACAGGACTGTGAGGAATGACTTGCACGACCATGTACAGAAGAGCTATGGAGCGACTGAAGAACAGTCCTCACACTTTGTTTTTATTTTTATTTCAAGTGCCTTTTCAGGATTTTTCTTCTTTTTTTCTGCCCTTTGTACTCGCCTGCCCGTACCCATCGCCTTAGACAACATTGCAATCATCATCCCTTATCGTCGGTCATGTCGAGGATTACATTCTTCATCCCTAATCCTACATTAAGGATACATTCTCATGATGGCGGTGACATCATCGAGGCCAGGCGGCCACAGCGAGGGCACGGGACAGGAAGCCAAACACGGCAGGAGCGGATTAATGAATATAGGTGGCGGAGGAGAACATGATGGACGAAAAAAAGAACGGGATGGTGACACGAAGAGGACAGAAATAGAACTTGAATCAAACGGCGTCTGTAGACTGGTGGATGTTGGGTTTAGAATAATCTGCAACTGCCACAGTTGGTCTGATAATGATCCTTCTAGGAAAAGTATGTTATCTCTCAAACACCAAAAAGGGACTAACCATCGAAATGTTGTAGACAAACAGACTTTTGAACAAGGAAATTAAAATCCTAACAGACAGATCAGCACAAGATATATTTTCCAACTTAGACCGATTTTAGTTTTGATTTTCTTGTGAAAAATGTGAACTTATGCAAACGTAGAAGAGACAAAAAATGCTTAAATACCTGCAGAAACTCGGGGGCAGTCAGGCAACATGGGCTCAAGTAGGGTGTCCAAGGGCTCTGGACTTGACATCCAGTTACAACAGTGCTATAGGGTGAGAAAAAAATGAGGGTGTTATTTAAAATAAAAATAAAAAATCAACACATTAAACAAATGAAAATGATCATCTCATTATTATGATAACATCCTATTGTGTATGTTAAGATAAATTGTTAAAAATAAGAAAAATAAATGAAATGTACTTAAATAAAAACATTTTATTTCTAAAAATATTATACTATTAAGTTTAATTCTTCCTGAGTAAGTAGTTACTTTGACGTCTCATGTTATGATCCTTTTTTCGTGTAGATTCCTGGTGTTTAACTTGCAAATGAAGGTAAGCGACAGCAATAGATATTTGAAACTAATACCAAAAAAGGAACACAAAATGAAACTTAATCGATGGACAGCAGGAAAAACAAAAAAAGGAGGTGTGGGTGTGTGCAGTGGAAGATCAGAAGCTAAAAAAAAGAAGAAAAAAAAGAAAGTGTTGCACACAGAGATGTGAGCGAGCAATTAAAAGCTCTGTGACATGTTAAGACAGCTTGGCGTTTGTTTGTGGTAGGGAGTAAAGGCCTTCCACCATGGTGGATCAGCGGGTGTCCTGAGGGAGGGAGTCTGCCCAGATTGCTGACCCATAACCCCCCGGCAAACACCCCGCGTCCTCTAAAACCCCCCACGGTTGACAACTCTACTGTCAGAAATAGAAGAGGACCTCTTTATCCACTTGTTTTTCCTTTTTTTCCACCAAAGTGTTTACCTTTCAAAAAATGTCAATAATAAACAAGTGTTCCAGTGAGCACATGGCTACATTTCAAAGTAAGACCTGCGTGTTAGATTTTTTTTGTAAAGAAGAAAACTCTGAGAAGGAATGCGTGGAGGAGATAAGATAAAAGTTCAATAGAAGAAGGAGAAAACGTAAAGAGATTAGGATGTGCAGCTGGCGTCCCTCTGAATCGCCGCTTATCTCGTCTTGTTTACTTTCACCGCCGGCCCATTACAGCGCTGGACTCGATTGTGTGCGTGCCTGTGTGTGTGCGTGCCTGTGTGTGTGTGGGTCAGCGGTGGGTCTTGATGATTGCGGTGAGTCGCGAACCATCCCTTTTCAAATATTCCCATCATTACACAAGAGTGTTGTAATGACCCGCCTTGAAAGTCCTCGGCATAATTGTGTAAAAAGTGAAACATAAACCAGATTAAATCTGATTGTCAAACCACAAAATGAGTAAGTAACAAGAATGTTTTTATATTAACCAATACCATATATGTTTTGTCATATTTCCAACAGTTTAGCCATCTTTAATTATATCTAGATGGCCTAGAAAAAACAAACAAAAAAAGTATTTTTGTGACTCTATTCGGGATTTTTTTCCCTGCAAGGTGTTCCCTCAATCCGGTCTCCACGTTGAGGCGGACCGAAGCAGTGGGTCTCCTTGAATGCAACATGAAGTGTCTCATTGTATCTCATTTAATGCATTCATTCTGTCTGAAGGAAGATGTCAGCTGGGTGGTGGAGCAGTAGGGCTGCAGGGAGGGGAATAAGAGAAGTCATTCAAAGGGGGTCTTTGCCTCCCCGCCCCTGTCACCTCCGCCATCGACACGCCAGTGGAGGCTGGGCCGCTCGGCTTCTGAATAGATTTGTCAGGGCAACAGCACACGTGCACACAAACTTCTGCATATATGTGCGCGCACACACACCAGCGCACAGTCTGGTGAGCAGGGATTAGCTTTGGGTCAGACAAAGAGATCAGACATCACTATGACGGCGACTTGAGTCAACATTACTCATGAATCAATGTTGCAATGTATCTAAAACAAACTTTGTGTAACTTTGTCTCACTGGACAAACAAATGAGTTTTATGCAAAGATAAGGATTCTATTAGATTATTAATAGAATTCTAATAAGGAGTTGGAATTCTCTGTATCCTGTCCAAATGTGAGTTCTTCTACTAGAGCGTGAAATAATTCTCACTGCAGAGTTTTTTATTAACTGCAAGTGAGACAGCTCCTTAAAATAAACTGTCATAATAGTCCAAACGAGAAGACACAAACGCATGAATCACAAGCTCCAGATCGTGTTGTGACATTAACTAAGTTCAGAAAGAGAGACGAGTGTTTGGATTCGCTTAACTTCATTTCAAAGAGAAAGCTAAAAAAGATTGTCTCATTGTTACGACTCATTTCAGAATTAGAGGTCATTTAAGTGGCAGAAATCTAATGAATCTCTTAACTAAGGTTTTTTTTTATTTGCTATTGGTACTCATCAATAATTGGACTATTATGAAGAACCAACATTTTATCGATGAATATGAGCGAAAGGGAAGTTCCTTTGTCATTATAACACTGTTGTAAGCTAATAGCATTAGCATCCTGTGATGTTCTTTTTTCCTATTAATTAAAACAACTGTGGACAATGGATAACATACATAAACAACAATGGTATTGGTTCAGCTGTTTCAATATATATTGACCTTGCTTCGCCCACGAATGCTCTTTACAAACAAGTGGTATTAGTGATGCAGCGCTATAGACTATTGAGACAGGGGACCACAGTTACATGACGCCGTCTAGATGAAAGAAAGAAAGACTGTACTTTGAATAGCAAAGGCTACGACTCTTCTTCCAACTTCTCAAAAGTAGTCCTCAATATCAATACATGCTTCGCTCCATGTCTATCTTTTCCCCTCACCTCCTCCAGTTGCTCTCTTTGGATTTAGGATGGTTTATTCATGACCATAGGGTAGTCTGTGTGTGTGTGTGTGTGTGTGTGCATGGATGCATGTGTGTGTGTGTGTGTGTGTGCGCCAGGCCACTAGAGTGTGACAGCAGGCCAACAAAGTGACAGGAGACACCTTGGAGACTGTGACAGGCTGCCAGCTGTACACCATCATTTCTTTCCCTCACTCACTTCTCCTCGCCATGCTACTCATCCGTCTTCAAATACATCTCTTCATCTCCTCTCTTCCGTCCCTCCTCACTCCATTCACATCCAAACTGCCTCTTATTTTCTCGACTGTACAAGCCAGGATTTTATTTGATTCTTTTGCAACTATTTTTTAAAATAGAATATTGGCTCATATTCTATTTCCACCTCGTGGATGCTACAATACAATATCTCACCTGATTTCAGAAAGGTATACTGTCTTTTTTATCTGGAATAAAAACAATATTATGACTCATTAAAACTGTATGTACCTGCTATGGTCAGGCAATGACCACATATCATGAAAGTGAACCCACATTTGAATGGATACGGAAACAATCGACCGGATTAGCTTCAGCTTCACGAAGCAAAAACTGACCTTTTTCGGAGGAGACACTGAACAAACACTATTTCTACGGTAAATGTCGAGCATAGCTTTGTTTTTGTAGGATCTTCGATATCCAACTTGTGAACTAGAGTCATGATCCGTGATTGTTTTTTTGTGCCTTCATTTGTACATCTTTACCCAAGTATATTAAGGCACTTTATGCTATTTTAACAAGAGAAAAACACATCTTTACAACCATGTTAACTTGGATTTATATTATCAAACACATGTCTGTGTTTGACATACTGTATCTTGTTGCTTTATCATATAGCAAACCACCAATCTTTCTGCATGAAAACAAACCAAAAACTTGTCCGATTTATCCTTCATTAGTTTATATGCATATTATTTTATATTTACCATCTTTAATAATCGCTGGTCCATGAAAAAAATAACTATAGTTAACTGAGCCATGGTGCAAAACAGGTTGAGGAACCCTTTATATAATATATATATATAAAAAAACTCTATAAAAATGAATTTCTCTTGAGAAATACATAGATAAAAAGATTGTTTTTGTTTCTTGGTTGAGGTCTAAAGGCAGATAAATAACCTCAAGTTTTAAAGAAATACACATACTCAAGTAACTTTTGGTGAAAAGATTTATAAAACGATGTGGTTGGATTGGGACTCAGATTTTATTATCAGAGTAGTTATTATTATTTTTATTTTTTTATCTGAATATCCACAATTTGTTTTACAACATTTATAAAATCTAATCTCCTCAAAAGGACTTTTGTGGCCCCGAAACTCGTGCTGGACAAATACGATTTTGGACTTTAGGTTTAAGGTTATCAACACAAATAGAAAATCATTTAAAATTCCAATTATGCCAGTCCCAAGCATCCCTGGGATGCATCAAAAAATAGCAGAGAAAAAAAAAAGGAGATTGGGGCCCGGTGCAACCTTGAATCCCCACCACTCTCGTCGCACACGCAATTATTCATGGCCGGTTATTACTCACGAGAGGACGATAGCCACATATAGACAATGAAAATAGCCACAAACAAAAAGGGCTGGGGATATGAAGCATCGAGTCAAGCTATAGCATGTGCATGTAGGAGTGTGTGTGTGTGTGTGTGTGTCTGACATTTGCATCTCCTGCTCAGGAGCAGGTCTGCTCTTGACTGTTCCTCATCTGTATGTGCATACAGAGTGAGTCCAGGTGCTGCACGTTGCACAGAGGTCAAACCAGAAAGGGCAAGAGCTAAAATGAAGCTAGCATAAACGCACATGTGCACGGACATTCCATCTCGTACGCTTTTGTCCACGAGGCTGCGCGCACTTACACATACATAGACACACAGATGTGAAGGTTAACCGTGTCAGTTATTCATCGACATGCATACCTGAAGGTAAGAAAAAAAACAACAAGCTGATAAAAAGAAAAGGGAAACAAACAATGGTTGTGTATGACATCCAGAGCAAACTGTTGGCCAGTGGGATCTGTTTAGGTCAGCGAACACAACACACGACGCACGATGATGGACAAAGGAAAGTAACTTGTTAACAACCAATGAATGTCTTCCGGAGCGTTGCAGATACTTCACCTCTCGCATCCAGTCCTGGGTGACTTTGCTGGTCTCCTGCAGCCAGATGTTATGAGCCGAGTCGGTCAGAGCCACGGCACACACTCGGTTCTTCACCTGCATCTCTCGCTGGATCATCTGCAACAACAAAGAGAATCACGTTAAAGCTGTCAGGCATCTTTACTTTACTGCAGGAGCACCAGACTTGTTGCTTGCAATCTATTTGTGGCCCTTGGAATGATATTTTATAGCCCAGTCAGATGGTAAAGTAGCGAAAAATAAATAAAAAAGATTATTGAAGTTTATTTTATAGCCTTGAAACTAATAATACGGACGATTTGACATAACATTCCTGAAGGCATTATTGTAAATTTCCCTTAATTCCCAATGACACAACACAAAAACTGAAAAACATGATCCTTCTAAAGCCAGAATGCGAGTTATATATGGTCCATATTGATCAGAATTTTACTTAGTTAAAAACTTAAACAAAAATGAGGGTCAATATAGTTTAGTAGTTAAATTAGGCCTAACAAAATGTATTTTCATTAATCAGAAGTATGAATATTGTCTTTTTATTTTAGATGGTTTGGTCCATCTTAATAATATTCCATGTTTGTTCCCGTATAATAAAAACGTTTCCTTATCTTAAACACTGCCATCTTAAAATGTAATCATATCAACAAGAACCTTAATCTACTTTGATTTTGAGCTGATCATTTCGGCAAAATTTGGCCCTTAAATATTGTTTGGTGTGTTTATTAGAAATGTAAACAAAAGAAAGGAAGAAAAATGTGACCAAATGAAAGTGAAGGATTAATAAAAAAAAAGGCCAAGAAATGTAAGGTAAGGTAAAACTTTATTGATCCCTCAGGAGGTCTCCTTTGGGAAATTGTTTAAAAAAACAATTAAAAAAAACCCAATTTAAAACAATAAAAAAAAAAAGTATTTGTACATAAGGTGTAAATGTGGAGACGGACTTGTTTCTAAAGCTCACGTACGTTGTCTTTTCAATCTCCTAGTCCTTGTCAGTCTCCGCCAAAGATATATGCTAACCCCGCCCCAGTGGGCAGCTTCCAAACTGGCAGACACTGATTCAACCTGGTGTAGAGCATAATGTTATATGGTGGAATATGAAAGAGCGGCTCCGCCATTGCCCGTCCTTGTCACGTACTGTGCAAATGTCCTTCTCTGTGCACGTTCAAATATCTTGGCCCCCATCCTTAATACCCTTTCCCTTCACATGTCACAGAGAATGTGGAGTCCGCAGGCCCATCTTCCTATTCCCCTCTGAATGTCAACGCCAAAGAAAATGTCACACAAAGGACTTGTTACCGCACTACAATAGACTTCCCACACCGCTGGTGCCACTTTAAGAAGCGCTGCAGCCAGTCCTTGGGAACACTGTGTTTTACTGTCCTTTAGCTTACAGATGAGCAGGAAAGTACACGTAGCAAAACTATTTTAACACTTCCTCAGAGCTTTCGGGGGTCAAGAGTAGCTCCTTTAAATTGACTTAAAATACCTTAATATGCATTACTTGACAATTTAAGGTTCAAAGAGGAGAGTGTTTAAATGTATTATTAAATTAAAAACAAAAGTTATTATCATTCTTTTATGGTAACTAGAGAATTGTGCATTCCTATTCAACATAAAAAACAGTGTTTTCTGTTGTTTACTTGTTTGTTTTTTGATTTAGTAAACGATTTTTGTCCTTCGCAATTGAATGCACCATAGACAAATCCAATAAATGTATTGAATGTTCCACACTCGCCTGTGTTTCAATCTGATGCATTGAAAGGGAATCTTAAGGGTTTTTCTTCTTTAAATCAACGTTAATAATTGAAGTAGAGTTTTTTATTTTCAAAATAATGGCAGATTTTTATTTGTACCTACCATCTTCAATGCTTTTATCTTCCTCAAATAATGTAGGCTTGTTCACGATGACATTTAGTCATAACAAAACCACCAAAAATGTATGTATTTTATACTTTATACTTAGTGTGTTTTTTCAATGACTCATCATTTGTTTTGTAAACCATAGATTAAATAAAATGTGCAGGTCAAAGGTGATTGGTCAAGCCTGAGTTTGCCGAGGTATAACTTGAGCCTAGACCTCCTTAAGGCTAAGAATGTCCATTATGGTCGCAAACCAAACCAAGGCACCGCTGCATGGAACGATCAAATCACTTTAATTCAAGGGCTTTGACTTTATTCAAGCGTAACAAACTGTTCCGTCTGTCAATGCTACCATAATATTGTTGCTTCTAAAACCTTCTAAAAAGTTGGCGATGCAGAGATTAGCTGATGAATAGTCACCACAAGATTGTTATCAGTTGTAGAAAAATAGAGGCTTATATTTAGTGAAGTACGACACAAAAGGCAACTGTTCACACAAACCCATAAAGCGACACACACACACACACACACACATCCCAATGCTCTGCTGTATTGCCTCATCATCCACGCCTGGTTGGATTGCAGTCTACCAGCAGAACTGGGCTCATGAGAGTCACAAAGTTAACCTTTTACAACTGAAGGTGTCAATCAAAGATCTGGTGTCTGGTCCCCGAGAACGACGGCAGCGAGAAGAGGCCAAGGAACAGGAGACGGTGAACCGCCTGACCACGGAAAACTTCAACTCGGTCAAAAGCATTTTAACAGAAAATACATTTTTCCAAGTGGATTTTTTGGCAAACCCGCTTTTTTTAAACGGACCACAGGAAATCGTACAATGATCTGGTTCAGTGGAAAGTACTGTAAGTGTAACCGAGCTGTGTTCAAGTTTTGCTCCCATGACTTCGTTGTAACAGATGGCTTCAAATTCTTCTGAGAAAACCAGCTTTAAAATATTGATTTACCGATAAATGTATTTCCTAATTAGAAAAAATACCTTCAGTTATTCAGACCATTTATCAAGGTCCCTCAGTGATTCAGTGTGAGAGGTTTTATTCAGAGGCAGAATGAATAATTATCCTTTTATTTACTACAGCATAAACATCAAAAGTAAAAAGATAAAAAAGATGATCAGAAAAAAAAACATTATTCAATGAAAAGATTAATTAATTCTCTAACTATTTTCCATTTTAAACCAAATCAGTTTGTTAAATATTCAAATAGTATCTAATGATATTAACACAACTGTGAGTGGCACTTTAAACATTTCCAAGTACTAGACTCACGCTTCGGTTTATCCTCGTAGTTATTGACCTTGAGAACATGAAACTAAGTATTATCTCCAAAGATGAACAACTGTATTCCGAGAATTTGTAGCGTAAAATATTTTTTATACAAATTAATCGAGCAGGAGTAAATCAACAGTTTACTGTGGGTTTATTGTTTTAGTTTTTGAAAAGAATCCAGCTGGCGATACAAACAAAGCCATCATATTACATTACTTCTTAAATAAGCTGTTAACCAGGAATGCAGAAAGCTTTAAATTTGTCTTGACTTCTGTGGTGTTGACATTTTTAGCCAGCTGTGAAAACTAAGAGATGCTCGTTTATAGTCATAACTGTATTGTAATCCTAATGTGAAACCACTTACTTTATATAAATGATATTTTTCACATATTGATTAGAAAATAACTTGAACTATAATTATCAAATCATGTTATTGATCATCTCATTGTATTGTCTGTTTGCTGCTTAAAAACTGATAAAATATGTTCTGTGCAAACAGAGAATGGTTAAGCAACAAGTTAATGTTATTTAGGAAGGTTTGAATGTTTTATTATCCACTTGTATGGCTTTTACCGACTGATCAAGTGTTCAGCTCTAGCCAGAAACATAAACTTCCATGTGACTTTGTCAACAATCCATGTTAATATTGTTATTTTTGAGTTGACGGGTCAATAAATGGAGTTGGAACAGGGAATGCCGATGCCCTTGATATGGCCGAGGGGTCTGAAAATACAAGCAGGAGTATTTTCAGTGACTTAAAATAAGGTTCTTGGTGAAGGTATGCACCGTCTCGGTGTCTTACTCAGCCATGCCTGAAGAAGCACTACACATGTTTGTATGTGTGTGTGTGTGTGTGTGTGTGTGTGTTGGCAGCACTACACTCTTGAAGAGCGAGCTCGTAGCCGCTGTGGATCACAATAATTTCAACACTTACATTTTAACAAGCTGCAATGACAAATGTGGCCGGTATACATTACCTGTGTGTCCCGTTCAATCTACCAAAAGTGTACAGTGTCCCACAAATCACCCTAAAACCCTAAAGCCACATGCAGCCTGTTTTTGCTAAGCCATCTTATTACGACGTTGTAATTGTATACACCGCGTTAGGCCGCGAGTTGGCTATATTAATCAAGATAGTTAAATATGCCCACAATGCAGAGAGAGGCGTTAACAAGGGAAACTGTCCAGCTGTCGCGATCAGTCTTGTTTCAGAACCGGGGAAAGAAAGTGAAACATGTGGAAATACTTGTAGAGCTGAAAAACCATCAGACAGATGTTGAGACATTTGCCGCCTCTCTGCTGGCCTATCCCTTAACGCTGGAGCAGCTGGGTATGCGGGGAGCAGTTCAGGTGGAGGGATGGGGGGGGGGTTCCACGTAGGGGACGTGTTTAAGAAGAATTGCAAAAAAAAAAAAAGATGGATAGAAAAGCGGGGAGGTCGGAGGTCGCACTTGAATGGGATGAAAACAGGAGGAGTAAGGGAGGAACATGAGGAAAATGCAAGACAGATGAGTGACAGACGGACAGAGTTTAACAACTAAAATATTGGGAATTCTCTTGAGGACGATTCTCTTTGCTAGTGGCCCACTTCAGACGAAGGTCAAACCGCAGAGTAGCATCCCTGTAGTACCGCCGTATAAAGTGAAAGTTCAGGTGTGTCATCTTGAACGCGGAGGGGAGGCCTATAGTGAGTTATTCCTTTGAAATGGTTACAAAAGTTTTACATCCGTGAGTCTTGTTTGTTGGGAAAGAACCTTCAACATGGATGGATGTTTACCATTTACTTTTGCCCCAGAAATATAAACTCTTTGATAAATGAAGTCTTTTTTAGAGTACTCACATTTGAGGCAGGGTCCAGACAGAGAAGCCGTCTACCTTAGAGCGGGGGTTAGAGTATAAAGTTTATTTTTTATCACCATTGCCATTATAAATGCCTCTCTGCAACTTGCAAAGGATTGTTTGCACCAAACAATGTTATGGCAACAGTGTCCACATGTCACTACACAGTAAATCTTTTGCTATCAAAAGTGATATCTAAGAAAAGATGATACTGCAGCCACATTTCTTTGTTTTAGCTTCATAGGTTCACCAATCCCATCGCTTTTTGCCTTTCGGTCATGCATGGTGTTTTTTATCCCAGCCGGCGGCTACAGTTCCACAGGGGTTTCTGTCAGGTGGTCGACAAGCCAGACATTCTGTCGCTAGATGGATGATGCAAATTCAAGCATTGTAAAGAATTGTATAAGCCTCTCTCTCTCCCTAGAAGTAAATCTGTCAGTCACAACAAATATGGGCCGATATCATGTCACCTGACCAGGCCGTTAAAATTCTCAAATGTCCTGACAGAGCTTCAAGCCTTTTTTTTTTAGGATAAAAGGGTACTTTAGCACAGGTACATGACACCCCAATACTAGACCTGAAGGAAATCTGATGGGGTGAGTTCAACAAGAGATGTACTTAATACGTGTTTTTCCAAATTTTCCCCTTGGAGACATTCACCAACACATGAATATTTTACAGACTGTTACTGTTAAAGCCCGTGGTCTTAAACAGGTTAAAAAAATATAGAAACCAGGATCAACAAGTTGACAATCATGCTTTGAACCAAGCATAAAAAAAAGTCCTCTTCTTCAAAATCCTTCTTCTAATACGTGCAAAGGTCTCGGTTGCTATGTATCCTCAGACATAACAGATCGTGGACCCCCTGCTTAGCGCAGCTGAAGGCCTGAAGGAGATTTTGACAAACTGTGTGACATCTCTAATATAATCACTTTCCAACTTCTGTTGACCAAAGACCAAAAAACACTTTGTAATGCTCGTGTTTGACCTTTTAGAATCCAAGAGGTGATTGTTGGTGATGTTTTTCTTCAGCCCGAAACGCTGAGCTCCGTTTGTTTGATTCCCACTTAATCTTACCTTCACCATTGACAAGTTGAATGTGTATTTAAGCCTTGCTTTCTGTACAAAAAAAGAGGGTAGGGGGCATTTTAATCATGTTTATTTATCTGGACGAGGAGTTGAAATAAGCGATGAGACATCATTTAACAGCATGCTAAGTTAATCTCTGGTCGAGATAAATACTTCAATTCCTCTCCTTCTCCCTGTGATGCTCCCTTTTTTTTCTCCTAGCGACGACGCCTCCGCCGCCGATGCTACATCTAAACACCGGCAATAATAAAGACAATTATTTAGGCTTTTGATAATTATGTGTCAAAGGCAAGCGAAAGCCACTGGATAATTGGGTGAAGACTGAATGGTAATCTACAATAGCGATCCCCACGGGGAGACAGACAGACTCCTTCCTAGAAAGAGTGCAGCCAGGGAGAAAAGAGAGAGTCGGGGCAAAGAGAGAGGAAGATGAGAGCTCTTTAAGGGTCTTCGCTTGCTGTCAGATAGTCGACGTGAAGAGTAACAATTAAATCTGTGAGAAAATACAGAGTGGAGAATATAGAAGAGGGAGTGGGGTGGAGGGGGGGGGCACATTTGGAAGTTGACAGAATATTTGGAATTGAACGAGAGGCACTCATAAGGAGTAAGCAGGCCAAGTAGAAGGTGAAACCACAGAGAGAAGAGAGAGAGGCGCCACGTCATTCTGCCAGTGGAGAGAAGAGGCCAGTGCTGTGGCTTCTTGGTGCCAACAGACGCAGATAATCCAGGACTACCCACTGAGCACTGAAGCACTGCTTGAATATTTGATTGATTAACTGTCCGGTGGATGCCAGTGAGTAAGACGAGAGCCTCCCAGAAGCCAGGGCAAACATAGGAGGGAAAATAAACAAACAAACATGCATGCGGGTGCGCAAACGAAGAAGGCTTAAAAACACATGCCATGGCCACCCGAAACACGTACACCCTCGTAAATCTCTACACAGCGACGTCGGAACAGAAGGGCAAACACGAGCGCGGACTCGACAAAGACGGTGGCACACGCTCGGCAAACAAAAGGCCGACTAATGCGCGGGATATTTGGAGATTCATGCGTCGACTGCAGGGCACGTGGCAAGGTTGATGATTCTTGCACAATCCTTCGGAAGCATATACATATTTGTAAACGGCATCTCTTTAAAATAAACTAATTTAAAGTTTAGGTACTAATATAATACTTGCCTGGTTTTGATCTTAACAAGTAAGTTGGAAATATTTTGAGAAGCTAACAAATCAAACAAAATACCAGGCAGTGATAGCATCGATGTTAGATGAGCTTTTCAAAACTTAGGTTGAAGTATACGTATACATTATCAACGGATGCTTTGTAAATACAGGCTAGAAAAATAAACTGAGGCTTGAAAAGCAATGTGCATGAGCTAATATTGTGCATGCTAGTCTTTGCTTTATAGGTTAGGTTAGGTTAGGTAGAACTTTATTTATCCCTCAGGAGGTCTCCTTCGGGAAATTGTTTTTTTTTCCAATTAGACACAGCAATACAGCAATTATTCATAAAAATAAAAACAAGAACAAAGAGAAATAAGAGAAAGAACAAGATGAAACAATGTAAGTCTAACGATAAAGAACATAGATCAAGACAAATAACAATGGTTTACTTTAACCATGATAAGATTGGAATTGTCTAAAGATGTCAAAATTAAATAAAGCATACAAATCTGTCTATCTATCTATCCATCCATCCATCCATCCATCCATCCATCCATCCATCCATCCATCCATCCATCCATCCATCTATCCATCTATCTATATGAAACTTTTGGTTAGCATTGTATAAATAGACAATTATTTAACATTTTAGATATCAATAACAGAAACAAGATTGTATCTACTTTTATTTGACAATGACTGAATCATTTTTTTCCCAATACAAGCATTAAATAGATATATTTAAAGAACTTATGATTAATATATTGCATATAGCTTGCTACAACATACTAGCACTGTTTTGCGTTAAATGTTTTAACCCCCAAAAATAAAATGCCCAATTAAATATGTAATAAATGAAAAAGTTAAGACAGTTTAAATAGTTTGTACCAACCTTTATCTTTAGAATATAATTTCACATCAAGTTGGCATGAATACATTAGAATTGATTACGTACGTTCACTTGACTTGTTACATTTATGGTCATTAAATATGTTTTTGATTTAATTTCAAATCTCCTCAATGATGGCACTTGGTCAATCTAGATCAGGTATCTCCTGATTTCAGACCTTTAGAAAATGTAATTCTGCCCGCTGTCTTTTTCATTTAACCGAAGAATGTAAAATAGAACATTTTTGAAATTGGAAAAATACAACTTTCTGTTGACCTTGAGAATATATTGACGATTACAAACTCTAGGTAGGATGTTTGCATTCCCATCATCAAATGTTGCCCTCTTTGAAAAAAAAAGTTTGGCCCAGTCAAGATGAATCAACATGTTTTCTGCTACACTTCACATTATGACAGCATAAAGTCGACCGCAAGCAACACCATTGCCCTCCTGTTGACAGCAACACGCCTGTGACAGGCAGCGTCAATACTGACCGACGTCTCTCTGATCTCCGGCGATGATCCTGATCCTTGGACTAAGATCGAGCACCGTAAAGACAAAAGCCTGTGTTGCCCATTGATCTCGGATCAGAGCCGGGGTTCAACCTAAATTGTCAGCGACACCGACACGTACACGCACGACACACAATATTTGTCGCTGGCTGTAAAAACACAGGCGGCCGCTTCCCCCCCCCCCACCAACGCTCCACCGACACCCTCCACAGGAAGAGACAACACTAGCACTTTCTGGGTCTTTGAAGCAGCAGTCCCAGGTCCCCTGTCACTCCCCAGTTTCCTTTGTCTTAACCGCAGGAAGGAAGCCCTCTGTAGCACAAGGCCACGGGGCCCTGGGGAGCCCGCCGGAGAGCGCTCGTGAGTGTGTGTGTTTGTGTGATATTAGGATTAGGAGTGAGGTTTTACTTCGCCGGGGTCACATGCTTTTACTTTTAGAGCTCTCGTATGGTTGCAAATAAAAAAAAAAAGAAATGTGGAATGCAGGAAAGAGTGGAGATGAGGACGATAAGAGGACATTTTTGACTATTTCGTAAGGCTTTCCTGAAACCTGGACCTGGACGAGTGGGACCATAAACACTCCTATAAGTGCACAGGCACATACAAAGACATCAGTGGAGGGGCATTGCGGAAAAGGAAGGGCCAATAAATATTTACTGACACAGCACCAGTGTCCACCGCCGCAGACAAAAGGTAGAGGATGAGGAGCGGCGTGCCAGGAAACCCCTGCCGGCCCGGCTGGCTGCGAGCGCCGCGCCGGGCTTGTGCCCGCAATGGAAAACAAGAGGAAGACGGGAAAAGGGAGTCGAGAAGAGAGAGAGAGACTGGAGGATGGGCGGAGGCTGAAAGAGGGGACACAGGTTGTAGGAAGGATGTACTTGTCAAAACATCCATGTACGGACGTTCAAAAAAGGGACTTGCTGGTACAAAAAAAATGGACTTTGACACAATTAATTTATGTTATTCTTGTCTTCTAACTGGGTATGTCCACGGGATTGGTGTCCGCAAAATCAGGAAGTTAAAAAGAAAATATGACAAATCGTAAATGGTTGTTACTTATATAGCACTGTCTCTGCGTATTTAGTACTTAAAGCCCTTTAAACTTACTCATCTATTACCAATTCACAAACACTATCTCACAATCATATCAGGAGCTAGGATTAAACCAACAACTTCTTAGCTACAAGTCCAACCACTCTACCAACTGAGATATGCTGCCCCTGTGATATCATTGAGCTAGTAGTGTTCTGGAAACATGTTTTGCAAGCAAGAACTCCAGCTTCTGCACCACTGAGAGTGACGCATCTTAAAATGATCTCAGGCAGGTCACTGCTAGTTGATCACGAGTCCAGGTTAAAATTGGATCTACCCTACTTTGGAACAGCCTGCCCGAGGAGATAAGTCTGACCGAGTCTGTGTCTTCTTTTAAAACTCTTTATATACACACTTTTATAGACTGGCTTTTAGTGGGTCGGCGCCTTTTAACTCTTTCAACTGGAAATATTAATGGGTTTTAACTTTATTTTATTAATTTTTTTATTGTGTTTTACCTTACTTTTTGAATGTATTTTTATGCAACATTACATTATGCAAATTAAATGTATCTTGTTTTATATTGTTTTACCATTATGCAGTTTTTATGTACGGTTATTAAATATCAGATGTTTGTTTTAGGAACAGTCTGTCTGAAACCATCTATATAAATAAAAATATTATTAGCAAATGTATTATTATAATTATTCTATACAGCAAATTCCAAAAGTTTGGACACACACTTTCATTCAATGCGCTTTCTTTATTTTATGACTATTTAGATCGTAGATTATCACTGAAGGAATCAAAACTATGAATGAATACCTTTAGAATTTTTTTTTTAAGAAATATATTAGAAAATAACTGAAAACTTTTTAATGGAATTGGTCCAACAGTTGTGTTGTGCAGAAGTCAGGTTGAAACACAGCCGACAGCCTCATTGGACAACTGTTTAAAATTCATATTTTTAACTAATTTTGGAACAGAACCAACAGGTGATCAGTTGTCTCTTGTCACATTATCACATTTTGAAGGCGAAATCTAATTTTGAGTTAATTTGATATGAACACAGCAGGGTTCAAACATTTGTTAGTATGTCTTTGTTCTGGATCAGAACCTCTCAAAGTCTTTATCTGGTGTTGTTTCAGTCTCTAACGCAAAATTTAGTTTCTTTAATGGACAAAAACGTAAAAAAAAAAACTAAGAAAAAACAACAAACTAGGTCGATTTTAATTAGCATCTGTGCTAAACTGACATTGTCATGTAATTTATTATATCATTACCAATAACTGATGTGATTTATATTGTTCAAGTTTCCAAACATTTGTAATGGAGGGTGTTGCTGGGATGTTTTTGCCCGAGCAATTACCTGAATTCTCCAAATGGTAATTTCTAATTAGGCAAAAAATTCCGTAACAAAGCGAAAACTGCTGCGCGGCGACTAATTAAAGTCTTGCGCTAATTAGAATACACTTAGTTAAGGAAACCATGAAGCGCGATGGGCAATATCTCTATCATTTCCCAAATCAACTGGACATATTAACAGCTCCGGTCTACAGAGTAAAAGTTGCTTGCATGGTGTTGGATACACTCCAGGCCCTCGTCCTCGCCCGTCCCTTCTTCTTCTTCTTCTTCTCCCATCGTCTTTCTACGCTGATTCCAAACCCTACGGCGATGCTGTAAAATAGACGCCTAACCTCAATATTTTCCCTCACGGTACTGAGGCTCGCTGGCCCATTAAATCCCTCTTTCCCCATGTGTCAGCTCGCACATTTCCACCATGAAATTTTTTGCTATAATTAAAGTTTCTTAATGATTTATAAGCTATAATAATAGCCGTAAGTATTTCAGAGCGGGGTCAAAGGGACGGCCCTCCAACGCACGCCGGGGCTGACCCCGTTTTAACATAAGTTTTCGGATGGCTAACTCCGGGGCTGGAGAGGGAACGAACGGAGATAGAGAGAAGCGAGGGATGACGGAGGGAGGGGCGTTTTGAGTGGACCTAACAAGGGAGGGTGGGAGTTGGCGAGTGAGACCTTTAGTGTCATAACTCACGGTGATACTGACAATTGAGGAGATCCAAGGGCTCCCTCAACTCCCGGTGAAGAGGACACACACACACCAAGAGACGCAAAGATGGAATATTTAAAAACGCACACACAGAAAAGAAAAAGATATTTCAAAGAGTCACAGTGATAAGTGAAACTTAAACAAACATACTAAAGGTGAGCAAACAGAGACGAGAATGGAGTCAATGTCAGATTGATGTGAACAAACATTTAACACTCACTGCTGCATAAACACACTCACTCGACGCGCACACACACACACACACACACACACACACACACACACTGACAGACAGATGTTTGCTCCCTGACGCCTCACTGACGGTGAGGTTGATATGATTGCCACTTAGGAAATCAGTGTGTTTTCACACCACTTTCAGCTCTGCCAAAGCTAATGTGTTAAATATCCATCGGGTACTGCTGTCCATTTCTGAGACACAGACACACACATATACACACACACACACATATACACATGAAGCCTCAGGGGACGACACTCACATTTCTTGCACTAACTCACAGTGGGTTGAGAAAGAAAAAAAAAGTAGATGAGTTGTCAGTAATATTATTTTTTTCAAGTTTTAGCAGAGTCGGAGGTGATGCTGATGAATGTGTGATTTTTTAAAACTTAATATGAGTTGATTTGTGTGTCTGTGTAGGTGTGTGTGTGTGTGTGTAGGTGTGTGTGGTTGAGAGAATTGACCTAAAAAACATTGAAATGTTTAAGTTAATGTTCTATATCCTAAGAAATTGCATGTAATTATATTATTAATATAAATGTATAAATATAAATAAATAATATAATTACAAATAATCATATTAATAATTACGCCAGAAATGTAGTCGGTTGATTAATTAAATAGTAGAGAAGATACAGTGAGTAAAAAAAAAACACACACGAAACAAACACAATATATTCATGCAACAGATAAAACAAGAGTAATTCCCTTGTTGGGAGTTTTTTTTTTAAATGGGAAAAAACTCACTAGTGAAGTGCTTTTCATGTGATATTGTTGATTAAAAACAACGCCGGAGCCGAGGAGGAGCAACACACCTACACAACAATCACATCCCTGTATAGGGTTTATTATTAATCTCGTAAAAAAAAAAAAAAAAGCAATTAAATCAAAGTGGTATAGAGCCTGAAGCTACGAGGACTGTCAATTCTGCTGGAAATACCACAGAAGATTACAGTTGGGTTTGTGGATTCCATCATCACCCCCTTTTTTTTTTTTTTTTTTTGATTAGGGAGTCAATTATTTCTCATTACTGAAGATGCTATTTCGGAAAAAGACCTTGTCAGTCAATCATGCAAAAAGTCCTCAAAAAGCATGAATAAACCATTAAAGAGACAGGCAGATGGAGGAGGGGTACAGGGACGAGGAGGGGGGGGACGACGACGACGACGCTGACCCTCTTCCTGCAGTGAAACTCCAACTTGTAGAGAAATTACCTTTTTAACTATTACACCTCTGTCAGGGCTTTGTCAGCGCCGGGTAATTAGAGCCTTCAGTGGGGAAGATGTGAAAAGAAAACAGTGTATTTATTAGTTTATCCCAGTGAAAGGCATTTACTTGGGAGCTGAAGGTAAGTTTTGAACGCGGTGATTATCTTGTCATTTTCCAGCGGTCCATCCGAGTGCGTGTCAGCATGAGGGAATAATGGTGTGTACCAGTCCAGGTAACACACACACACACACACACACACATGGACACACACACGTAAATATCTATACATATTTCCCCCATACTGCAGGGCCGTCTTTTCCACGCACTGATTGGCGAGCGGCGCACATTTCTCCACCATCTTCTTTGTTCTGGATTGGGTTTGACACCTCAAAACAATAGCGGGCGCTTCACTTCGCCGGGCCCCCCCAAACCCACCGCCGCCGTCGACACAATGCTTGGACAGGGAGCTGCCAATTAGCACCGTCAGACGCCCTTCATCGGCTGTCTGTTTATGCTAAGAAAGGAAAATCGCACAACAGATCAATATGTCGGACGTTGCCGGTGCTGAAGTCTTAAAGCCGGGAATGCAACGCAATTATGCACGACGGGCAACTTTTTTTTTTCCTGCTGACCCGCGTACATCTAACAAGTTCAAAGTGAGGATTAAAAACAAAGTCGGAGAGTCTGTTGCTTTTTCCTTCAGGAATGTGGTTTAATTTGCTTTAATCTTATTACACTTTGTTTAGCCTATAACGCAGAGATTACTTTCATTAATAAAACAAACACATTGTACTGTATATCTCGTGAACTATGTCTTTCTTTTTTATAACTAAGCCATTTGTTTATCTTTTTTTGTAATTTACTTCTACTTATGTCTCATTATTTTGAATTCACGGCTGATAATATGAATAAAGCAAACTAGGAAAGAAACACATATTTTCTACTTCTCTATTTGTTGATTAGCATCTTCTTGCTAAATCTACTTTCTTTATAATATAACATGCTTCCGATTAATCGTTATATAGTATAAACATATTAAACTTTTTTTTTTTCTACGTCCATGAATTTTCTTAATTTTTCAATCTTCCATTTCTTTTTCAGGGAATTTCAATCAGAAGCTACCAAAGCGATTCTTTAACCTTAACCCAGCTTTTCACTATAACAATTTAATTGACACATTCCTTCTTAATACAGTTTTTAAAAATGGTCTGTTTCAAAGTGTTGTCCGAAATTCTATTTAACTGGAAACTCTTTAGAAATCCTAACATCAGTAAATTTCAAATATACTTGTTATTCTGGAATTTGGAACGGAATTTAAATGAAAAAAGTTTTCTTTCAGGGGCTGGAAGACTTCTGTTGACAATTACAAACACAAAAATTGCTTCCACCGGTTTCCTCGGAGTGAAACGTTTCTCTTTTTTTTGTAAAGGAAATATATCTCAAATTATTTGAAGTCAAATCAAGAAAAAGACAAACAAAAAAAAATGCACATGCAGCTTTTGTTTTGAACCATTTTTTTGTGTGTACAAGCATTGTCTCCGCTTTGTCCTTCGCCACTGACAAAAACAGTCTCTTCTAGCGGCTGCCTTTGTCTGGTGCCAAGCTGGACGAGCCGGTGTTTGGCAGCGAACCGGGCAAACCGGGGGGCGACCCAGGGGGGACGTCGGGCCAGCATTGCGGAGACAGAGATGTGGAAAAAAAAAAAGGGGGCCTGTCATGCGGAGAGAGAGGGGTCTCTGTGGGCCGGAAGGTGAGCGGAGGTGTCTCGGAGATGGACTTGTCGCTCCTCTCTGTGGGTCCAAGCCCTTTTCATTAACCCACACCCCTGTGTTCACCAAACAGAAACAGTTGGGGGGTGGAGGGGCCGAGGTGAGGCAGAGCGGTGACCACCGGGGACCTGCTGCCTGTCTGGATGCAGATCTGTGTCATCCATTACAGACAGTGAACTGCTTTTTAACAAAATACAACAGGGCGCTCGGGCAAGAGGCTCGCAGACACACACACACACAGGGCTACACAAACACACTTGTACGGAAGCTTTTCGAAAAGGAAAAGATAACAGTACAAAGGACATGTAGTGCCCCCTAGTGTTTTCATCAAAGAGACCAAATAAACTAACCGTAACCCCGAAGCGGCAGCCACCGGGACGCGTCCAGAATGTGGGCGAGGGCGAGTAACAAGAGGTGAGGAGGTTGGATCCATGAGTGAAGTGGCCGGCGTGTAAAGGGGTGGGGGGGGGGCGGCGAGGTGGCGGTGGCGGTGGGGGGTGCCCGGGCGAGGCAGGTGAAAGGGGGCACGGCGGACCACGGAGCAGGGGGACGGATGAAAGTGTACGAGATAAAAGTACATGTTCTCTGGGCTGTTTGAGGGGCCTTTTAAGATGTAATGTCACCACAACAGCAGTTTGAGGAAGAGGAGAGTAGGGAAGGAGTCAGAGGAATAGAAGTCAGAGGGATGGAGAGATGGATGGATGCAACCGTGTTGGATGCATTAATGGATTGAACGCCAAGTTTAACAATTATATGTAATGCTATATTAATGAAGGAAACAAAAATAATTTCAGTGAAATGTTTGACAAAGAAAAAGATTAACAAGAGAAGAAAAATGGTTATTTTCACATTGAAAAACAGAAAAAAGAAAGAAAGAAAACAAAGAAAAAGAACAGTAGATGGTTCACATTATACTTTATGTGCAAATTCAACATATTGATTGTAGATTTTTAATCATAAATACATATTTTTTATCATATATATATATTAAATTATAAATTAGAATAATAATAAGTGTGATTATTTTAAGAAAATATGTTTTCTTTTCACTACTAAATAGATTTCCACTTCGTCTGTTAAATTGTCAAATTAAATATAAATAAATAATCCCTCTTTCGACCAGTAAAACTAATAACAAAAGACACATTACGCACCAGTCATTCAAGGAATTTCCTAACTGTTAAAATCAAGGCAAATTCTTCGCTAAAGTATCAGCAGGAACTCAAACAATGGTCTTCCCTCTCTCTCTCTCTCCTCTACACCTTCTTTCCGTCGCTCACAACACTGATCATATTTCACAGCACATAAAACCTAAAAACGTCATATTAAACAGCTCATCTCTTTTCACTGTCTGCTCTTCAGACTTGAGAAACGCTTTTAAAAGACGCAAATCGGTGGAACGCGTGCCGTATAGGATTTATGTCGACCCTTTTGCAGGTACTAAAATATCTGATTATTGTAAAAAAGATAAAATTAAGAAACCAACAAACGAATATCAGCAAATACTACTTATTTTACTGATTCATCTACGTCAGAATAATACAGAAATAATACTTAAATGTTGTATAAAATGTCTTTGTTTTGCCCATCAAAAGGAGAAACTTGACAGCGTCTCATATGAGTCAACAGACACTGAAATCACATTTCAAAAGTGGGAAAGCGAGCAGAGAGCGACAGGAGGCTGAATAGAGAGAAAAAGGGGAAAATAAAGAAAGAAGACGCCGAGCGGCGAATGGGGAGAGGATTTAAACTTCAACCTTTGAGTCGCTGAGTTCACTGACATTTGCACCAGGGCCCGCCTCGAGGTTCCACAAAGCTTTTCAGCGAAAAGAGACACCAAGACTAAGAAGGTTCTGAGGACGCAACAACAACTGGAGGATGACGCCGGGCGAGACCATTTTCAAACCCCATATGTCCCGAGGATTCCCCCCTCGTTGTATATATTGTATGCATTCTTATGGAAGGAATTAACAAGGGGGAGGATTTAAAAAAAATGACAAGTGACAAGCGATTCATTTGAGCTGTCAACGTGTCATCTGCGGAGCATTCAGACTTGGCGTCGGCCGCACGTATTCCCTCGCTGGTGAAGGTGACCTAGGTCAGAACCAGCTGACACACCCGGACCCAGCAGGTGAATGCAGTGGGGTCCGGAGAACAAGAGCGAAAAGACACAAAGGCGGCGAGTATTATCCACTAGAAAATATGGATCCGCGCTGAGCTTATTCTGGAAAAAAAACTAAAAAACCTTTACGTTAAATAGATGCGAATATACAAAATGTGACAACATTTTAAAAGAGAAAAGCATTGTTAGGAAGGATATTGTTATGTATGTTTTGTTTTATGAAAACAAGCCCCCAAAAAAAAGAGTGATAACCAGAGAAGAAAATGACAGACAGTGACGAAAGAACAAAAGCGAGCACGCGGATATTCCGAATGCTAGCGGAGGACGTTGAAAAGATTCACGGCGCCGATCCTTGCAGCACAAGGTTAAAAAAAAAAAAAAAAGAAACGGCGTAACCAGAGGAGCAACGCGAATGGACAGCAATGGCCAATGGGTTTGATTGAAAGACAGAGTGATATTTGTTAAGAAAAAAAAAAAAAAAGGGTGGAAGGAAAATGGCGAGTCGCTGCCTTGGACGCGACGAGCACGGGGAAGAGAAAGACGCAGACAAAGCGGCGTGGTGCTCTCGCATAACAGAACAAAGAGGAGAGGGGCATGATGGGAATCGGCGCCTAACAACGCCACAAATGCCACAGTCGAGCGTCGCTCGTCTCGTAAAATGCATTATTTTATCACGGTACTCCAATGAATGTCAGAGATAAAAATCTTGATCACTGGTGTTAACCACCTGAAGAGACGTACTGTAGAAGCTAACAGTTAGCATCATAGAAAAACATGTACTGTATCACTCGAGACTACAACAATATAGTTATAAACACATAATGATTTGATTTTCCCCACTTCGACACAATTTATTTTTTAATTTATTAGCCATAAAGCTTAAATTTACTTAAATTTGTATTTATTTATTAAATGTATTGTATTGATTCTGATAAGATAATGAAATTCCCATTAAACAATCGTAATAATGATAGTATTTTGTCAAAAAGAAGTTGTTTTTTTATGTCGTCAGGACCATCTTCAATAAAAAAAAAATAATAATGAAAAAATATATGTATATATATATACAGTATATATATATATATATATATAACAAAAACAGTAAGTAATCAAATTAGATATCGACATTTTTTAATTGTCTTTTCCAAAATAAACTAAATAAATAAAAATAATGTGTACATGTATGTTCATTTGTTTGATACAAATGGACATTTGCACATATCACAAAATATTTCTACTTTTGTCTTAGTGTATTCTATGGTTAGATAGCTTTTATGAAGAACAGTTATAATTTGTATAAAGTTGATTACTAAAATTGTATTTAATCCAGAGTCAACACTTAAATGTAAGATTAAATAAGGCAGGTAAAAATAAAATACCAAAAACATTACAAATCCTACCCTTAACAAACAAGATATTTGCTACCTGATCTCAACCATTGTACTCAATGTATCCATAGTATTTGCTTAAATAGGAAGGCGTGATAATAAACTGCTTTGCAACTAAAGGACCTGTGACTTGCAGTTGATAGGGGAAATCAGTTTTGCCTTATTCCATTCAAAACAAGTTGACTCGAACGAACTGAATCTCCTAAAGTCCTACATGTTCTCTCTCTGTCACTCACTCGCTGATACTATTTACATCTGCTATCTTGATCTATTTGCTGTGTGTGTTACGTCCTCGGGCGGCTCTGATGGAGCGGCGCTACAGCTGAACTCTGAGTAGCACAGTCTCCGGGAAAGAAACAACAAAGTGATCAATGTGAGAAGGCACGGGGCGCTCATGGACAGGCCAATCAATGGTGGAAAGAACCTTGCCCAGGGCCTTATGCAAATGGAGGCACGTCCCGTAACCTCGGGAGTGAACATGCGCATTAGATCAATGGGACTAGGGTAGAACCTTACAGCAAGATCACCCTCAACCAGTAAATATGTAATGATGAATCCCCAAAGAGTTGACTGAACTCAAATGAACTTTTAACTGCCTCAGAAACTCATATCACTTAAGTGGCGAGAAAACACAACATCTTAAGGAAGTGTATGGACTGATGGACGGATGGACGGATGGACGAATGGATGGATGGATGGATGGATGGATGGATGGACGGATGGACGGACGGACGGACGGATGGACGGACGGATAGATGGACGGACGGACGGATGGATGGATGGACAGATGGACGGAGATGAAATCTAAATGATACTTGTGCAAAGTGTGCTTTATAACACATTAATTCACTGACTTGAGTATTTCAAATGACATTTTGAAGAAAAAAATAGATTCAAAAGCCGCAATTTTAATTGTTATTTATTTGACTAAAACCACCTGCAACTTGTGTGTGTTACCAATTTTAAAAATCCATTTGAATCCAACGTGTTCTTTAAACGGTCTTTATACAACAACAACTATTTTCAGAACTATCTAAACCGTAGAAAATGCCACATTTAGTGAACAAAAACCTTTTAGTAACTTAAGAATTAAAGTCAAATCATAACTGGTGCCTGTGCACAAAATTTAAGTACTCACACACCAGACGGATGAACATTTAAAAAAGTTGGTACAATTTTGACATTTGTACAAAAAGTAACAATGATCAGGGAAGTGGAGAAAGGCGGTTAAGACACATCAAATATGTCAATCAATGGTCAGTATCCGACCCAGCATTTGGTTTCATGGTTAGCTCAAATTAAAATAAATGCTACTTGTATTTCTAAATCAATATCTCCTGTTAATTCAAAGTATTTATTTTACAGGGTTTAAAGCATTCTTTTGGGCCAAGAAATGACTATAAAAGTTGCCAATGATATCAAAATGACTTGGAGCAGCAAAAATATATAGTAATATTAAATGTAATAGTAGATTAGAAAGTGTTGTCCTTTAAGTTAGCGATAGCAGTTAAGTGAAGCAATGTATGATGTCTTCAGACAAGACTAGAAACGACAATATTTTTTAAGGATAAAATTCCAAGGAAACCCTTTCGGATTGCCCACTTTCCTGGCACAGAAAACCGAATTGCTGCCAACTATTGTGAATTTCTCTACTTTTAGCGCCACTGTGGTAAAATGAAAGTAAGGAAGACAAAAAAAGAAAATAAGACCTAGAACGAGACTTCCCCTTCGGATAATTACTGGGTTCACGGAGAACAAGATGTGAAAATTGTATTTTTAACTCCTTTCAACATCCAAGGAATTAAAAAAAAAAAGGAATGAAAGGTGACTAACATATTTCCAACCCCCCACTCCTTTCTGCCACTACGAGTGTAATCTAGAGAGCAAAGATGCTCCTGAAACAGAGAGAAAAACACCAACAAAGGTGAGAATAATGGTGTCGTATTGAAGGGAATACTTCACAAAGCCTATTGTGCGAGTATCCCTTTCAGGCGGCAAACCCGCTGTAATTTGGTCTGCGTCATCTGCCTCTGGTCACAATGCAGCACTACAGCTTTGAAATGGATGGCAAATGAAGGCCATTTGTACATAATCACAGCAGATAGAAGAATTCAGAGGCCCTACGATGTTTTGTTGAGGTAGAAAGAAAGACCTTGGTCTATCTGTGTCAGCCAGCACGGCTAAGGTTTGGCAAGGAAGGTCTTTCTTTTCGCAGAAACAAGCAAATCAATTCAAATCAAATCAGCTTGCTCGCCGTGACATTTAAACAGTTCAATTTACACCCTTATGTTAAGAGGAGACCCGCTCTCAAAGATGCCTATTCATTCACGGCGAAATTAGACGTCTGTATTTCAGTGGCTTAATAGAGCAGATATGCTGCACTCGCCATTATGAAGAAGCCAGGTCTTTTCAAGTCGTCGTAGAAGCGGCAATTGTCTACCATTACACGCAGAAAAAAAAACAAAACAAAGAGACGGGATAATACACATAAGTTGGACAGGAAAAGAAAACAGTACCACCCATGACATGCGCGATAAAGAAAAGACGGACACGTCGGAGCGAACACACTCATTCATGTACGTCTTCGGCTGGTGACGGTGGATGTCCTGAGGGCTGCTACCCCCGCTGTGCGGGCTGGCAGGCACTTTTTTGTCATGGTGGTCCTTTTGTTTTACATCAAACAAAAACGCCACAGCTCTGCATATGGCTCCACTAATTTCTGCTAGTGTGCCCCCGTCCATTTATCATCGCCTCTCCTCCTCTCCTCACATGGCTCTGATAACTGCTTACCACCAATCTGTTCACCTAAAGATGAGACGGGCCTCTCCGGGGCTGGGGCTGACTCACGCAGATGTGCACAGCTGTGTAAACCTACACTTAAAAACACAAACGCACACGCAGGTGTAGATGGGCTAACGTAACAAAGGCGGACGTGGACACGGGGACTCCTTGCACTACCGCTTCGCCGCTTGTACGCCCGCCAGTGACGGAGAACCTTGAGATAAAAACAAACCTTCTCGTCATCCCCTCCGGTTGCAATATGCAAGATAACACCGTTTTTGCTGCCCGGGATGTGCGTATAACATGAGACAGCTGGAAAATGGCCACCTTCATAGTTTGCATTAGTATACAAACAACACTTTTTTTTGTGCATTTTGAGTGTGGATCATTAATGAAATTGGACAACATTCGATTTAAACCTGTAACTACTTCAGGGAGAGTTGAGAAGATATGCCGGAGAAGATATACTGGACTGGATAGAAGAATGGGACCAACATATGGTTTGCATTCTCAGTGGTACCGTATTTTTCGGACTTTAAGTCGCTCCGGAGTACAAGTTGCACCAGCCATAAAATACATAATAAAGAACGAAAAAACATATAAGTTGCACTGGAGTACAAGTCGCATTTAAAAAATAGAATAGAGGCAACAACAGGCTGAATAATTGTACGGTATGCTTATGTTGCATGACACAACTGAGAACGTGCCTGGTATATTAACATAAAATATTAAGAGTTATTTAGATAACTATAGCATAAATAACATGCTAAGAAGTTTACCAAACCATCCGTGTGACTCCAAATAACTAAAATCCAATGAAATCTTCATCCTCGGTGTCACTTTTAAATAACTCCTCTAACTCCGGAGGTAGAAGATGCGGCGCTTCCTCTTCTACGTCGAAATGATCAACACAGGCCTAGAGCGCTCTCTTGCGGTTTAGTGTGAAAACAACATGTGAAATGATATACCGGTAATAATGTGTTAATAATTTCACACATAAGTCGCTCAAGAGTGAACCAATGTGGTTCCTCATTAACAGAGGCATCTGAGAAGGTCCGTCAGTCGTGTAGACGCTTCAATCCACTAGTATAATGGCAAAGCATGATCTAAGGGAAAGGAAACACTTGATGTGCCTGACTCTCTTTGTGTATACCTTCCGTATAGTGCCACAAGCTTTGAGTAGTAGTGGAGAGGACAGAATCACCAACACCTAACAATAAGAGCAGTTAGATAGACCTCATGCTTCAGTCAAGGCCACAGCAATTGTTTAGGCTAACCGTGAGGAGATAACGTCCGCCCTGACAGGGACGTAAAACTGATGGGGTGAAAGTGCAGAATCACGATCAATAGTCAGGCGTGCCATCGGAATAAATGTGTTTGCAGGTTGTCATGAGCATGCAGACGTTGCTCCCTTCTCTGGCTTCCATTGCCACCAGATTCAGTTCCATGACTCTAATAGATCAAGTCATATACTGCACCGACAGCATTATGTTAAAGGGTTGTTGCTCACAACAAGAAATCACAAGAAAAGAGAAATCTTTTCAGACTGTTGCTCCTAAGCTTTGGAACAATCTTCCTCTCTCTTTGCGCTTGATGGAGTCTACTGACTCCTTTAAGAAACATCTTAAGACGTTTCTATTTGTTCAGGCTTTTCCTTGATTTTCTGGAACTCCTGTTATGTTATCAGTTTTATCTTGATCTTTAAAGTATATACTTTATTGAATATTGTTTTGATTGTTTAAGCGCTTTGTGACCCTGATCTGGAAAAGCGCTATACAAATAAAAATTACTTACTTACTTACAAACGGATCTTTTTTTTTTATCTAGGAAGCCACAGCTTTTTGCTCTTTTGACCCCACAATGGTGTATCCAGTCGGTGATCCTAAACACCACCACTTTCAAGTTAGCCCACCTGAAAGGGTATTCTTAGCCTTGAATGTTGTTTACAAGCCAACAAATTCACCGGACTGGTGAAAACAGGGGGGCGTCCAGGCATTCCCTTTTGGATTGGTCAAAAGTAATGGTAGAATAGAACAGCTAACCCTACCTTTTGAGAAACCTGAGTTCTACATTTTTTAGTCAATGTATCGTTTTTCCACTTAAAAGACATAAAGATGGATGTTTGTGTATCGTACATTACAGCTCTGGATTGTTGACTATCACTGATATTCATCAAGAGCTTACACAGCTAACTAGCAAAGCTATAGATGGAGACAAAACATGCAACTTATTGTTTGTTTTATACCCCTATTTAACCCCTAACACCACCTACCATTGAACATTGTTACTGACCAAAGAAAATGTTTCTCAGAAACTACATCATATAGTACACAGTGAAATATAAGGCTAGTTGGTTATCAGTCAGATGGGTCTTACGTAAATAATTACTCCACTCTTCTTCCATCTTTTCCACAAATGGTAAGGTTAGTTTGGGTTAGACAGCCATTCTTCACGTCAGAACCGCTTGGGTCGAGGAACTACATAAAAATCGAGGAAGTACTCAGACACTCATTGATCTTTCACCTATATCCCAGAAAACCAAGCGTTTCCACACATACACAAAAAGCACTGAAACTCGTAAATAAAGAAAAAGCAAATTGTGTATATTTTTCATCCAGAGAGGATAACTTTGTCTAAAGATATTGGTGAAAATCAATAAAGGAAGGGTAGATATAGATTGTGCAGAGCAGCTGCTGTCTCTCCGCTGCACCAATAGTTTCCTTCCACACGTCTTCATTCAGAGACAGTTAGCTCCTCTTTGATGATTCTATAATGAGTCTGTGAAGTCTTCTATAAGAAATCAAATTGCAATGAAACACTTGAGTGCACCGAGCTCGGACTTACGTGCCTCTTAAGCAAAGGGGAGCGAGGAGGATGAATTAACGCCCGGTCTTTTTTTGATGTGCTGGATCAGAAATGTATGTTTTAACTGCAAAAGCGAGTCATTATTAACCCAGAGAAAAACTTGTTCTCTCAGGGTCTCCTCATGTGCCAAACAGTTCAACCCGCAAAGCTCCACGGGGCCCGCCTCCCATTTACGCACAGACGCATACACACTTCACTTCCCATTGGACCACTTTCTGCTCCATTAAGTGGCTGTAAATGTGTGTTTGTCTGTTTGTGTGCATTAGTTTCAGGATGTTCGTATTTACAGAGCGAAACAAAACACCTACTGGTAATAACGCAACTCAAGTGTGGCTACAATTGGTCTGGGATTATGGGTTTGACACATTGCGATCTCTGTGTTTAGGGAGTGCAGTGTTTTTCAGTTTGGTATACACTTTTAAAAAGGTTAGCTGGGACTGCTTTTACTATCCTTGCTCTGTGGCTGTTCAGCGTTAACATTAACTGAAACATTGGAACCACTTGCTGAACCACTGAACTAAAAATTGTCTTGAAAAAAGATAGTTTTATGGTAAATATTTTTCCAGTTGTCATTGTTACTGGATCTACAGAGGGATCAATAAAGTTTATCCATCTATCTACAGTATCTATAGACCTATCTATCTATCCATCTATCTATCGGAAATTGCCCATGGTGTGAAAAAAGCATGACAAAAACCCTACATAATGCTACAAGTCAGGGCCCTCAAACTCAAGTCATACAAAGGGCAGCCAACATACAAAACAAAACAAAAATATACCTTGTTTTTTTTCCTTAAAGCACAACTTTACTGTGTATTATTTAATCTATTGATCAATTGTATTAATAATGTTTTATTCCAGCCATTCAGGGATTAATAATTGGTCATTGGTCTGTATAAAAATACTGAATTTTATTCAAAGTCGCTCAGAACATGACATGATAATAGGCGTTCTTACGCAAAAATAGGGTTAAAGCTTTGTGAATTTATGTACAAATTCAGTTTGTTGAAGTTAATACCTAATGGTTGATAATAAAAATAAATCCGTCGAATTATTTTGCTAAACAGCGCATAACTCTTTTTTCTTAATTTGAGTACAAGTATTTATATAAAAGCTTGCTACGAAGTAATCCAAAATCAGTTTTGAAACGAGAAAGTAATAATAAATAGGATAAATAGAACCGTTTTTTTCCTGCATCTGTTTTGTGTAAAGCCCTGAGCTAAAAATAATGCTCTAAAAATACATTAATGTGAAAAGTCAATGAGACCTTTTTGAGTCTGGTAAGTGAAGGCGCGTGTTTCTGGATGCCTTTAAAACAACATATTCACAAGCATGTAAGAAGTGATGGATATTCTCCATTAAGTCGGCAGATGCTGCGTGTTCTCCATGGAAAAACGTGTAGATGACATCTTTGAGCGCACTGTCATTTCAAGTAAATACACAAACCTTTCAACTCTCTATTTTTTGATGTTATCTCTCACATGCTGCCTCAGCAATGTGTTTATATATGCCAGAATTCAACATGATTTAAGAGGGTTTTTCTACTTGACAAGGACATTACATAAAAGAAAGCGGAACCTCAGGTGAGGCGATGCACATATGCAGGCCGCGAGGAACTCTCGGCGTTTACAACGCAAGAAGAAGAATAGATACAAATAGAAAGAATCGCTTCCCTTTGTCACGTCGCAGCCCCTGAGACTGAGGCTGTCACGGACAACACATGGCATGAATATTTAGTAGAGGAATTAAAAAATGCTTAATGACAAAAGAAAATGTGATAAAATGAAAACAAAATATTCCTGATAATACCAGTGGGATGAGCGTCAACTTTAATCCTTGTTTTTGTGAATTTTAAACTCGAGTCAAATTTGGTGAAATAAGGGATTAAAAATCACTTTGTGATACTAAAGAACATCAAGGAACCAAACAACAGCAAATATTTAAGAGATCTTAGAACCCATTTGTCTTAACAGACCATACGTAGACTTGTTGGAACAAAAGATCATTGGCAAACGAATCAGAGACAATGCCCTTAAAAGGATCAATTTTGTCATAAATATTGTATGCTCAAGTATTGGAGCCACACAAAATGAAATATCTCTGCACCTGCCTGGTCAAATCCTTTTTAAAATGTATGTAAAGACAGACTAGTGACTGATCTACTGGAGATACTTTCATAGAGAGTCTTATTGGAAATACTCTGTACACTTTAAAAACATTAAATATCAAGAAGGGTTTGAGGTAACAGCTATAGACAACTCCTTAGAAAGCTTTGCTTGCTCAAAATTTGTAACGATTTAATGTTTCCAGAGAAGTACATTTGTTATAATAAATGAATAAACCAGGAATTTCTTGAAGCCAGTAGACACATTATCCATCTCTCTACCTCAAGCTCTTATTGTTTCACACGATGAAATATAAATAAATGATTAAAGGGAAACTGATGCCAGTTTAATAACACAGCAAGAGTGGAAATGATAAAAAAAAAATTTAAAGCGTAATCTTAACGTCAACAAACATGACGACATGTAAAAACTTTAAGTTAAATCGAGAAACAAAATCTAATTTTGTGAAGCAAACCTCCATAAAATGTGCTGCTCTGCAACCAATTGGCAATCTTTCCTCCATGTCAAGCATCTAACAAATCTTGTTTCGTTCTTTTTTTCAACTTTTTCCGAAGAGGGATACGACGGCGCCCAAGGATAAGGATGAACCAAATTGTTAACAGAACCTGGATATAAGCTGCTTCCTATTTCCGATCGGTCTTCTGCGTTTTGGCAACACGACACAAACTCAAGTCAAGATATAACAGACCTTTACAAATACATGAGAAAAGTGGATGAAGAATTGGCGCAAATCTTTAAATTTGCTGCATTTATCTCCAATTTTACTGCAGCGAATGTGTGTTCAAGAGTCTTCCGTTTGTCTATGGGTGTCGGTGGGAGGTAGAGGGAAACAAGTGGAGCATTAGAAAACTCACCAGCTCGACGAAAGACAGCCCTCCATAGCTGTGGGCCACGATGAAGACATTCTTGGCTGCGGCTTTGGACACAAAGTTGTCCCACACGTACAGCACGTGGTCCTCTGAGGAGGCGTTCTCCTGAAATGCAGAAGGTTTCATTGAAATATAAAAAAGGACATGAACAGAAAAACAAACAATCGTGATTGTATATATAAAGATTGGCTGAGAAAAGGCAAAATTAAATAAAGTAGTAGCACAAGGTTATTATTACAAGAAGAAACCGAGGATCAATAAGTCTTGTATATTGCAAATGCCCTCAGTGTAAACTCAATAGTCGGGGTGATGTAACATTTAAATCTTAATTTCTACCCCAATTGCTCAATCGATAGCAAATCAATATGCCGGTAAAGGTTTAATAGGAAGACCCTTTGAGCGAGTCAAAGAGGTCTACAAAAACACAAATTCTTAATTTCCAAATAGGCATAATTAAGGCAATATTTAGTGGCGAAAAAGGAGTGACAAACACGCACTTAAAAAGCTCTCACTCTTCTTTTTTAACACACTCTGCCCAGAACAGTGTGAACGCAAGACAGGTTTCATTAAGCAGGAGATGTAAACACTTATCTGGGCAGGAAAGAACAATAGTGGAGGAGAGGAAAGGGCACCGGTAATGAACTTGTGACATTGATTTTAGACTTTGATTTTCTATCAAACTGTCTGCATCACAATGGAAAAAAAGGGAAAAGAAAATCAACATTGCATTCTCAGACACATTTAGCTTTGAGGACAAGAAATAACAGATTCAATGCAAAACGGTGTTTCTATATATATAAAATGAATATATTCAGACTCTATTTTTCATATATATATATATATATATATATATATATATGAAAACTCTATTTTTCATATATATATATATATATATATATATGAAAAATAGAGTCTGAATATAAATGACAAAGGATGGTCCAACCTTCACAGAGTGATCAGACTCATTTTACGCAATTTTCCAGAACATTTTGAGTCAAAAAGATCAGGTGGACACACACAAACGCACACTAACACATTGCTATCACTTCTTCAAAAGTCCCGTTAGAATGGGTAGAATAGCGTCTGGTGAAAACGAATATGTCTGAAGTTAAGATGATTTTCAACATGTAAGTCTTTATCTGTGAAGCAATTTCAGGAGTGAAATTTAACTAAAGGCCAGTAGTTCAAGTGTCAAAACTATCCTGACAACCTTAAACCATCAGTTAAGAACACAATGTGCTCAACAAATCTGGACCTTGGGGCTTTGAAATGACTGGAGACAAAGCAGAGGAAAAAGAAGACTCAAATAATTGGCCTATAAATTCTACCCAGAGTCAAATAGTCTGTACTAAATTGAAACGTTGTGAGTCTGAACTCATACTTAAGAAAAAGCTTCATTCTTTATTTGAACATTCAGTCGTCGCCAAAACAACAAACTCTCTCGGCTTAAACCAACATCTTCAATGATTGACATACAATGAGAACGAAATCTGTCGTCACCGTCTGAGCTGCAAACTTCACCAGAGACCACGTTCTGGGAACGTCCATGTCTAGTTGATGCTTTCCAAAACCCAATAGCTGGCCCCTTATAAGTACTTGGACTCTTCCACTCTCACATCTGGAAGATCCGAACGACTCCAATAACCCTAACTACGAGATTCTTTGGTGTTTCCAAGACAGGCAATGGTGACGAGAAAGTACTTTTTTTTTTAATCACCTATATCTAAAAACCTTATTTAAACCCTGGCAATTAAAGGAACCCTCTTTTGAAGCCTCGCTGATATTTAAATGTCTTTTTCCAACCTGAATTTGTATCAATGTTTGCTTATCAGTGAAGTCCTTAAGGCTTAGTCGATCCCTCACACCTTTGCCAAAATCCACTTCTTGACGTCTTAAATCCAGGCCCAGTAAGTTGCAAACTTACCAGAATAAAAAAAGTTCCAAACACACACACACACTGAACACGCTCACATTTCCCCCTTATTACAAGGACGATATATTTAAATATAACTTCTTGAAATAAACAAAGCGATGCCTATAGAGAATGGGAAAACATTCTGTTAATTGAGTGTCATACTGCGCGATGCAACTCCAAAACAAATAATTAGTGATATGAAGTAAAGGAAGGCGGAGAGACGTCCTGAGAGACTTCGCTTCGCTTCTCGTGAATGTGTTGCACATAACAAAAGCCGGCGGAAGTTTATTACCGTAGAACGAATATATCTTCTGAGGTTAAAAAGAAGCATTTAACAAACCTCGTATGAGGTGTGAAGTGACGAGCGTATTGTGTGTTTGTGCTGATGTGTGTTTGTGTTTGTCTGGAGGTAAATTAACCTGTCAAAGTGTTTGTGTTTACCGCGAGATTAGTATGAGGTGGTTGTAGTGTCGGCGCCCACTTCCTCCGGTGTGATGCAAGAGGGAGCAACTCTGCCCTCCTGCCATCAGCACAGGCGATTGTGAGTGTGTGTGTGTGTGTGTGTACGCTTGTGTATTTTATTTTCTCCGAGTGAGGTTCTGGGCCAGACAAAGTTGTCCGTCTGAAAGGCTGTGACATCAAAGGGCTTTGAAGTCTTCGCTCGCCTCTCCTTCTCCCGACGTGTCACCCTTCATCTGAGAAGCCCTGTTTCATTAGGCGACCTCTCTACCTCCCTCGCTTCCATCTCTCCGTTTCACACTCATGCCACCTGTTCTGCACCACCTCTCCCGCCACCTCTTAATGGACGGAGCTCCGAATGTAAACACAAGTACTCGGTTGGGAGGCGGCGGAGTTCAAGCTTTTACTTCGACCCCCTTCACAGGACTGTGTGGTTTTTCAAGAATGTTGCTCTTCGACTGATGCAGACATACTGTGAGAAAAAACAAATTTGTTAATTTAAAATGATCAGAATACAGAGAACCCTGTGTAGAAGAGAACTTGTATTTGAGTTGATATGATACGGATATTTCTGAGGTCCAAAAACACAACTTGCTAGAATGTAAGTAAGTGAAGCAGGGTGCAAGTACAGTAGTTAATGTTCATGTACAATGCCGTACATGTTGATAGAGAATAGTTATAATACTTACAATATTAATACCTCTGCCAAGGTGCTTTTGTTGTTGCCAGAATATGAATATATATATTTTTAAGACCACTATCACTGGATTGAGGAATCTGTTGAAGGATTTCTCACAGACTTATTTAGCTTCTTCTACACAAAGAGAATAACAGGGATTTTATTTAATCATTATACTAAAAAAAAAAGGCTAAAGAAGAAAACTGTAAGAATATTTTCCATAAAAAAAAAGAATCAGTATCAAAACAGTGTATCACAACATTTGCATTGAAAAAGGCTGCTTGTATGCAGAGGTGTGTATTGATAAGAAATTGATACATATATAGGGACAACGATACAATATATACGATATACTGGTATTGCAGAATTTACAGACTGCAGACGGCTCAGGACAAAGTCGTTACTGCTTTCATTTGTTTTGAAACCACTGTATCCTCTCATCCTCAGTCATCCTTGTTCCTTTACCTGCTGAGTACTTAATGACTTCTGCTAGCTGACGGGCGGAAGTTTAATTGCGACAAAAAAATGTGTGAATACACACACTTGAATAAAATTTGAAAAAATTAACCATAAAAAATATATATTTTGGAAGCCAAAGAAATAAAAAAATATATTTTTGTGCTATTTAAAATTGAAACAGTATGAAAGAAAATATATCGGTGTATTAGATATTTCTTGCAGCCCCACTGCTTGGCAGAGGTTAACCGCTTTCTTCTCATCTCGCTCCCTCTCAGTGAACTCATCATTGCTTTCTAGTTTAAAAAAATATCTTACTTTAAGCGATTCAACGTAAGATTGTTAACTCTAAACAGGATGAACAAAAATGGACCATATTCGATATTGACTGCTTACCTTCATGAGCTCGACTCATAATGTCACATCTTCTGTTTGTCTTTTCTAATTTAAATACTGTTTAAATCAATTTACTTCCAATACCTACTTTGAACTCGGGGTGCTAAAGGGGAATCTGTGTTTTTCTAATTACTTCCAAATCCACTTGTAAGGAAATAAACCGATCACGTCGGCGACATGCGATCGCCCCCCACTTTCCCCCAAACTCAATCAGTTCCCCGCTTCATATGAACATATTCTTCATGTTCACCCTCGGCGGCAGACGAAGGAGTGACTACCTGGCAGCGCACTAAATTATCTAAACATCATTTGCATATTGTTGCAATTATTTCCAGAGGTTAATTAGCTGCAGTGGAGCACACGGTCCTGCGAGACTGGCTTCCTGTCACCGGCTCTCGCGGTAGCTTCGCTTATTTATTTATTTATTTTAACTCGTGCTATTGTGTGCATGGATTGGTACATGCGTGTTTGTGGTTTATCTGTATGTTATGACTCAGTGTAGTACTGTGTCATGTTAAGTATAGCTGAGTATAGTAAGTGTCCAGGGAAAGGTGAAGCAGGGGAAATTAAGCAAAAAATAAAACTGTGTCATTTTCTTAAAGTGTAGAAACGGCACCATTGTGTGTCGCCAAAGACGCCTCTTTATTCCAAAAGTGGTTTCAACTCAAATCGTTTCTATTCAACACGATTTTTTTTTTTTCCTCCTCACAAATTCTGATCCCTACACTGTGTCTTTAAAAAACTGGCTGCATGTTTATTCGCTGTAATGAGAAGCAGGGACTGGAGAGACGAGTGCATTGCAGCCAGAATAACAGTCCCAACGCCAACACAAACCCAGAGTCTGACCAACACAGGAAACAATGAATCTGACAACATCAACACACTCTGACAAACAACCACTTTAGACCTCCCTGCTCCTCCCTCTGGTTCCTTCTTCCTCGGGCTTCCAAACCACCGGGGAACCAGACACAAGTCCAAGGAAGTAGAACATGAAGACTTGAACGGGGGGGGGGGGCGCGAGGAGTCTTGTGTTGCAGGGCCTTGAGCCCACTTCTAAACAGCTGTGGAGGTCTGTTCTGGCAAAACACACATCTGGGATGTCTAGGCTTGTTTGTAAAAAGCACATTTGTCATGGGGAGTATTAACTTCCAGACGCCAAATATACAAGAGATTTGAGTCGATGGTATCTTACGTAAACATATACAGTGAAAGTAAGTTTTGGTTGACATAAGTTGTCCTTCTTAAATGGGATTTACTTCTGGGATTTCACGCATTAAATACATAAGTGGCTGAAGTCTCGATCTGTTGCTGTAAAACTACATGAAACAAATCTAAAAATAACTAAAAATTAAATCAACACATTCTACTAGAGATGGACCTAAGACATAATATTTCAGTGCTCAGATGTTCGTAGCAAGAACAGCATTGATCTTGCCTTTTACTTGTAGAGTTTCATTGAAAACCGCAACAAATCTTTAACAACTCAATAAATAGTGTTGGAAAAACAAGGCCAAGTAAAAACACAGAAGTAAACAGGATTTGACATGCAGATTCCAACATATTCCAGCCTTCACAAGGGTTTATTCCATCACTAAAACCACCATCTGAAAGCTGAGATCAGGGACATTGTGCCCATATTACTGTCATTACGGTAGCTCCTAGCACTTTTGTCCAAACACCAGCAACACAATATTATTCTGCTCAGGAAGAGTCATTTTCTTTTAAATAATCAGCAGTTGAAAAAATGTAATACATGATAACAAATTTGCTAATGCATTTAGCTGATGGGCTGAGTTTACTGAGAGGGGACGAGATGGCAGATAGAAGAGCCTGTAACTGTATTTAAAAATCTATGAGACATATAATAGTTGGAATATTTTATATTTAAACATTTAACTTATAACTTACTAGTGTAATTAAAAAATATACATTCCTTATGACTTTATCATTTTTTTCATTTGAACGTTTTGGTCCCTTAGAACAAATTGAAAACACATTTGAAATAAAAATGATTTTATGAATTGAAATAATTTAATAATAACAAAATTCAATTGCCCACCCATTCTTTCCGGTACCTTCAGTCCTACAACACCAGCTGAAAACAAGTGAATATTTTTCTTTTCTCAGAAATAAATACAATTATTTTATAATTATTAATTACAGTTGTAATTTCTTCTTTGTTTACTCATATTGATATCTCCCTAACAAGTAAAGAATAAAGGAATATGAATCAATTACTGCTGGATAATGAGAATGTAACTTATCCGAGGAAAAGAGGACAAAAGCGCTCGCTTGTAGCAAGATTCTAAAAAGCTTTACAGCCATAAAATCCAAATAATCCCGGATGACCCGTATATAATGGTAGTAGTTTAACGGTTAACACGTTCAAGCAGCATTAAAAAGACTGACACTGGCCTAGTGTCAGAGCATATAGTAAAAAAAAAAAAAAACATCCTCGAAGACAAATTTATAATCCAAGTTAAACTCTTTTCTCCTCATTTTGAGTCCATTAATCATTTTTCTCATTTTCAGCCTCTAGCTTGAAGCATAGCCGTCTGGGCTCTGAGGGGTCCGTTAAGGTGGAGGAAACGGAAGCTATGAAGCAAATTAGCGGCAGAGATGGGAAGATAATGACTACGGCATTGTGGGTAATTAGCAGGTGTAATACCTATGGAGTCTTGGGTCGTACGGCGCCGTGAAGAAAAGACGGAAGAAGGGTGAGAATCACGTGCGAGAACTCGCGTGTGAGACGTGGAGGTGTGTGTGTGTTTGACTTTGCGGTAAGTGGCTACACAATTTGAGCCGGAGAGAGGAAGTGCGGTCGAGCGGCGAGTTAAACTATAAACTACACCAGATTCAATGTGCAGATTAGCCACTGTATACAATAAAAGAGCGCGACCTTGGCGGGGGGGGGGGGGGTCAGTGCGCTCTGGCAATATTTGCCGTTGCCATTGTTTCAAATCAATAACTCATTAACAAAGTACAAAGGAAGTTGTTGCTGTGGGTTTTTTTCGTGAGATGCTTTTATTAGAAGATAGAGCGGCTGCTGGGGGGGGGGCAAGAGAGGTCATCGCGGTGACATCTCGGGCGAGGCTTCACGGCGCCCGTCAGGATTGTCAGGCGAAATTACGGCGAAGCGTTAATTGACGTACGGCGAAGGCGGACAAGGCGGGTGTTTGTTCCTGCGTGACCCCGAGGTGGCGAGTGTGTAGACGTGCGTGAGGTTTTTCGACGAGGTCTAACTTTCGGGTCGACCTGCACTAGGGCTGTGTGCACAGGGATAGTGAGCTTGGTGGGTGGGTGTGTGTGTGGGGGGGGGTGGGTTGTGAGGGAGGGCAGGATGGATGTGTTTGATGGTTGACCTAACTAGAAGATTGGGAGCAGGGATCTGAGAGCCGCTACACTGTTTCTCGCCTTGAGCAAATACACAAACTCACAGGTACGCTCGCACACACAGATGTGGGCGCAGATGCTGGCGTATCCCCGACAAACGCCGGTCGGAAATATCTAATCCTTGCTTAAACTTTGATCCTCGGGCACCACCAACCGACTATTTCCTGGTCGCTATCAAAGTTGTAAAACAATTTGAAGGGAAAAAGTTCAATAGAGACAATTTTCTCTTGAAAGGAAGAGGGCGATTCCGACCGGCGCGACCATTGATCGCACCTTCGACCAAGAACAGAGCGGAGTCGTCCTTAGATATGAATCTTCAAAAGAGGTGGATCAATAGTCCGCGCAGAAATGTTTACGGCTCATTGTGGCTGAGGATGTGTGGCTTCTGCTCCGGAGCCAAGGCCACCAACGTGCAGAACATCACACCCGGACCCAAGATTGCTTTTTTTATTCTGTTAAATAAACTGGTTGCAAAGGTTTAATTTCAGGGAGGAATGAATGAATAAACGGTGGAATGCATGTATTATATATTACATTTACATTTTCTTGGTACCGAATTTAAACATTAAAAGTAAAACGCTGTCATGTTCCTTTTCCCAGAATTATACTTTTTAACATCAATAAGCTAGTTATCCAAGGCTTGTTACTGTAGATCAGAGGACTACAGTTACAGGCTTTTGTGAGTCCGGTTCTGCTCAAGGTTTCTGCCTTCTAACAGGAAGTTTTTCCTCGCCTTAGCTACACTGTGCTTTACTCATTATTGAGTTGCTGGGATCAGTTTTTTCTTTCTCCACTATATTCTTATTTCAACTGTAAAGTGCCTTAGATAACTTTGTTATGATAAGACACTTAATTGAATTTAACAGCACTGAGTTTGCGAGTGACATCATCAACAGAGAAAATATGCCTAAACCCACATTTTGTAAAATTCTAAAAAATATATTCCAACAAGACCATCCAAACCAGGTGTGCCATTATTACTGATTTAGAAAATAGTTCAACAAGTGTGCATCATCATGTGTCAAAGATAAATTACAACCCATCAAAACTAAGGCAAAGAAAACAATTACCGTATTTTCCGGACTATAAGTTGCAGTTTTTTTCATAGTTTTCATAGCGCCGCATCTTCTACCTCCGGAGTTAGAGGAGTTGTTTAAAAGTGACACCGAGGATGAAGATTTCATTGGATTTTTAGTTATTTGGAGTTACATGGATGGTTTGGTAAACTTCTTAGCATGTTATTTATGCTATAGTTATCTGAATAACTCTTAATATGTTATGTTAATATACCAGGCATGTTCTCAGTTGTGTTGTGTAACGTAAGCATACCGTACAATTATTCAGCCTGTTGTTGCCTCTATTCTGTTTTTATTTTAAATTGCCTTTCAAGATGACATGTCTGTTCTTGGTGTTGGATTTTATCAAATAAATTTCCCCCAAAAATGTGACTTATACTCCAGTGCGACTTATATTTGTTTTTTCCTTCTTTATTATGCATTTTATGACTGGTGCGACTTGTACTCCGGAGCGACTTAAGTCCGGAAAATACGGTAGATAAATGGTGAGGTTTAGCATAATCGCTTAGCTAGCTTCGTCTGTGTTTTAAATCCATTTAAAAGCGCTACATTACATCAGAAGCCAAGCTCATACTACAAGTCCCATAATGCATTGCAACAGTCGAGGCTCCAACAGACGCTTTAAATCCACTGCATCCGTAATTCAAAAAAGATCATATTTAAGAAAAAACAAACCCACTTTCATTTTTACACCTCGATGAGGACTGCTGAGTAACCTTTGAGCCACATTGAAAAACATAGTAGTGTCAATTAAGTTGTGTCAACCAAGTTAAAAGATCAAATTTGTCAACTGTGAACAATGTAGCAAAATCACATGTGTTTTTTTGGTCTCAATACTGACATAACGTTTGTTGTGTTTGTGTGTTTTGACATGTCAACACATCATTCCATCGGGCACAGACGGAAACAACCGAGCGTGGATTGAACTCAATGTAAAGCAAAACACGTTCACGACAAGAGCCTTGATTCCGGTTATAAGGAAATCGTCTTGCATCGCACCCGACCATTAAGTATTAAGTGCTGAAGATTGCCCTACACGTGGGATTTCAACAATACCGTGGATGAAAAAAAAGACAAGTGCACTACATTCGAGAGCCCCTAAAATATCCAGATGATGTTGTTGTTGCGACCGGAGTATAATAGAAAAGATGATTGTTCAATCATTTATATCTCTTCAGCGGAGGAGGAGGAAGAAATCGAGGGAGTTGCCTCCGAGTGTTTGAAAAAAAACCCCGAGTGGAAGACATCTGAGGAGGCCGTTCAACCTGAGGAAGAAAGCGTCAGAAAGTATCCCAGTCATTTAGAAAAACAAGAGACGCTGAAAGAAAGGCGAATCTCTGTTTTTTGTCTCCTTTGCTCTTTTTCTCCCCCTCTTCTTTCCAGGGCCTGCTGGCCTAATCCCAGCCAGCCAGCCTTGGGTGAACTCTTTGGAAGCTTCTTAAGCCCATGAATGTGCCTTTTGTTCCTGCCATTCCTCCGCTTGGCTGACAGAAAATAGCTAACTGGATTACTGCTAAAATTCAGAGTAAAGTGAACTCCCAAAGTTCTATATGGCATAATGCTAAGAAAGCAGCCCCCCCGCCTCCCCCCACTATGCTCACCAGCATCCCTCCTCTATCAGACTTTTCCATCCCTCCCTCTGTCCTTTCTCTCCCTCCTCCATCAAACATCCCCCTAAACATGGGCCTGCTGTGTGTGATCTGGAGCAGAGGGGAGAAGAGGGATTAGATAAGGTTGAGAGGTTGCACACTATGAACCCAAGGCTAAAAACTAAAAAAAAAAATCCTAAAAGCAGTTAAGAGCGTATTGATGTGTTTAAGGGAGCATATTAATCAACTCATCGGGATCAGGGGCGTGTGTTTGTGCGTGGCTTCGCTGTTTTGTAGCAACGTTTTTATTATATATTTAAAAATAAAAGCACTTTCAACAAGAAAAATACATGATTTTGTACTGATCGACGAACGATAATTGTAGCTCATCAATTGTTGATACTTTTGTTGATCCTTTTACACCATAAAATTGAAGTTGAAAACTAAGTAAGTAAGTAAGTAATTTTTATTTGTATAGCGCTTTTCTAGACCAGGGTCACAAAGCACTTAAACAATCAAAACAATACTCAATAAAGTATATACTTTAAAGATCACGATAAAACTGATAACAGGAGTTCCAGAAAAAAAACCCTGCAAAAATAAAAATGTCTTAAGATGTTTCTTAAAGGAGTCAGTAGACTCTATCAAGCGCAAAGAGAGAGGAAGAACTAATGTATACTAGTCAGTGTAACTGTGTGCAGGTGGTCCGGTATTTTGCTCGACTTAGCAAATAAGGTGTCAAGACCCCCCCCCCCCTTAAAAAAAAGTGTGCAAAATGTGCGCCCAGGTCTGATTTGAGTCACCACCCACACGGCGAAATAGAGTTTAAAAAAAAAAAAGAAGATACATCTGCAAGTGCACGCTCACACGCACACGTAGATAAAAGCCTTTTTTTCCAAACCACCTCCTTTAGTCCTTTGTCAGCAACTTTGTGTGTGTCTTTACATAGCTGCATGTGTGTGACAGCTCACTCTTGGGTGGACAGAACAAGAGGCGAGAAGAAGGCGAGCAGGGGCAGGAGGAGGCGTGGATGATTGAGGCCAGGTCAAACACACTAACATGGCGCTGGCTTTGTGGGTCAGAGGTCAAAATTCAAGGGGCACAAGCTCAGGACCAACCTGTTCACTCGTTTATCTTCATCCGAAGGGCTCAGAGCCTTCTTTGACGGGGAAAACCGGTCGTGGCCGGACAAAACTATGCTTGAATATCTTAAGGGAAATTACATCTTTATATTATTAATAATTATACCTAATGTTTGTTTTGACTTCTAAATTAATTTAATATTCTAATTCTGATGCAATGAGAATATTTATTAAAAAAAAAAAAATAGAGCTCAAAAATACAATATAATATCACAACAAATAATGACTTTAAACATGCATTAAATTAACTAATTAAAAAGTCTAATTTAAAAAAAATAAACTTGAGAAAGATATTATAAAACTTGCTTGAGGGAAATAGAAAAAAACAACAGTAGAATTAAAAAAAACAAATCAAACAAACACTGGTTTCACATTTCTACGTGTATTATCATTTAGACAAAAATGATTTAAGTCAAAATAAAAATAAACTGAAAATTACACTCAGCTACTGTGTTTCAAAGTGTTAGCATGTTGTCATTATTGTAAAGTCAAAAATCTAGGGTATCATTTATTTAAAAAATATATAAGTATTATATTTATATATATTTTTAAGTATTTATCATATTCAACAAAAGTATAATCTGCCCATTTATGGTGGCATTAAATAATGATTGAGACATAAATGAATCAACAAAAAAATCTGTAAGCATTTATAAATGTTTACAGAAAAATAAAAAAAATAAACAACTAATTACTAGCAAAAGTTAATCAATGGCGACCCGAAGACAATGTATCTGATCGTGATTTATCTGAAAAAAATGAATTAAAAAGACTGCAAAATGACTGTTTTAGGTCTTAAATACATTTGTTAATTGTGTCTATAATGCATGCTAACGTCCCTATTTAGAAGAGAATAAGAATATATTTTAACAAGGGTGAAAACTTTCAGGTCACTTGCTTTAAAGTGACAAGAAAATCTTTAAAAAAAAAAAAGAAATGGAAGTAGATTTACTAATAAAACCATGAGGGATAATGTAGAAGTAACAACATCATTAACACTCAAATGTTTCACTAAAAAAAACAACATGTATTGTGACGAGTTGGTAAAAAAACGCCGACCATGCCGTATCATCAGTTTTGTGATGGGGCGACTGTTCACATGTACGGACGTGTGATATAGTATGAAAGCGCCGCAGCTAATTACGTCTTATTAGACGGTGTGGAAAGGTATCGCTGTGGGGACGAGCGCTGACAGCTCACACGCCGCCTGCGAGTCCCAGCGCAGCCATAACTCTTGTCAAACATTACAGAAGCCATATCTTTCAGAGCCTCGATATGTGACCATCGCTGCGAATGAGAGGCTCATAAAGGGGTGAGTATGAGGGCCAGATTAGTAAGGTGTAACATTTTGTCACATTTAAATTGATTTTCTATAATTGAATATTGTGTTTTTTAACAATATTGTTATGTGAAAAAATAAAATTGATATAAATTAAGAGTACATTCTATCACCAGGACTCACAGTAGACCAGAAATAGATGTTTGCTCTCTGGACCGAATCCTATTTCGGTGGATTTTTTCAGCAACAATTATGGGAATCAAAAGATACTTTTCGAAGCAATGTACGTTTCCAGTCCGTCCTTCCTCTGCGATGATTGATTCCTTGTGTGTATCTGGCACATTATTAAAATTCCACTGTGTGTCAGAGAGATAACACTCCCAGTGGTCAACATGAGTTAAAGGCCACAGCTACGCTGACCGGGCCCACCATCTGAGAGAGCAGAGGGGCAGAAAAGAAAAAAAAAAAAGCGAGAGAGTGAGGGAAAGGAGAGAAAAAAAAAGGAGGGAGGTGGCCATGTGGTTAACACTTGCTCACTGAGAGGCGACGGGAGCTTGGCCAACCTCTTCACAGACAGGCTGACCACACAAGAGCCTCCTTCTCCCTCTGCTTTCCATCCTCCCTCATTACTTTACATTTCCTTCCCTTTTCTGTCTCATCGAGCCGCCCTCCCACACTCTCTTCCGACTTTCTCTCCACAAAAAATCCCTCACTTTCTCTCACCTAGATATCTACTCCTACCTTCTCCCACGACCCCGACGCTCCCTCCTGCCACCCCGTCACTTCTGCATCATCTCGCCTCCCCTCCTCCTCCTCCTGCTGCCACTCACTCGTATGGGGATCCGCTCGGTCTCCGTCTCCTTCTGTGGGTTGCGGTACTTCTCGTAGAACTCCCTCTTCTTCTTGCTCTCCTTGTCGTCGATGCGCTCCTTCTTCTCCACGGGCTCGTCCAAGGACTCGCTCAGAGAGTTCAGGGGCGACGAGTCCGACGCCTTCTCCACCTCCAGGTAGTTCTCGTTGGGGTTCAGCACGATCACGCCGAATCCCTCCTGGAAAAAATAAAAAAAAACACAAAAAAAGATGTTTTATTGCCACTTTGTTGAAGTACATTCAGATGAAAACTTTTTTTTTTTCAATTTTTATCATATCTTAATTTCCCTTAATTTGTTTTTATCTACATATCAGTGAACACATTTATTAAAAGGTGAACAATGATGAGATTTAATAAAGAAAATGTTAATCCCATAATTATCCAATTAAATAAATGATAATAAAAGTAATGTGTAAATACAAGTCTAGAATAATTTAAGGATGTAAAAATGGAAATTTAAAATTATTTAGCTTTAAATGGTTTTGAGTAAAGTACAAATAATATATCAGAACATTTGGAAAAAAGGAGCTTAAAAAAATCTAATTGAGACAATTATTTTAGAAATATGAATGCTAATCAATTCAAGTAGATTATTATAAATATTAGTGTAATTTGACTTTAAACAGTAAAATATAAGAAGCATTTTCATCTATCATATGTAAAGTCTAACTAAAATGAATTAATGAAGAAAGAAAGCAAAGGTAGCTAAAAAATATTTGAAAAAAAGAGAATTATTTTAGAAATCTAATTGCAAAATCATTGCAAATAGAATATTACATATTTTACTAGAATTTGACTGTAAAGAGCAAGAAATGAGAAACATTTTTATGTATATAATTAAAAAAGATGAATGAATAAAGAAAGCAAAAGCAGCTTAAAAACTAGAATTAAGACGATTTATTTTAGAAATATAAATGCAAATAATTGCTTATAGATTAAGAGATTAAAAAATGAGATATGAGAAATAATTTCACATGTAAAGTCAAACTTAAATTAAACAATACAAACTTAGACAATTATTAATTACAGAAGTATAAATGTGATCATTGCTCATAGATTGTTATAAATATTGGACAAATTTGACTGTAGACAGTAAGTTTCACATTTAAAGTCTAACTCAAATGTAGTAGAAGAGAAAGAAATGAAGAAAGCAAAAGTAAGTAAAATGTACTTTTCTTTGATATGAATGCAAATAATTAAATATCGATTGTTTTTAATAATAGAGTAATTGTTTTAAGTAAAATATGAGAAACATTTTAATGCATTGTATGTCGGGTCTAATAAAACAAAAGTAGCCTAAACAATAGAATAAAGAATGAATATTGGTGAAATTTGACTGTAAACAGTAAGAAAAAGCATTTTCCTGCGACTATATCAGAAGCAACATTAATAAATGATATTGATCCAGGAGGGCGGATGAGTAAAGTAACATTCTAAACGTCTCACAGTACAATGCGGAGCAAATGAAGAAAGAAAGAGAAGAGAAGGCGACAGAGTGTCAGGCTCCGGCGGAGGCTGAGAAGTAACTAGGGGATTGCTGGTTTCAGTCAGTGAATAGCATTTAGTGACTCGAAAAGGCCACGCGTCACTTAAAATCAAAACCGATCGATCCCACCATCACTCAACCGGAGAGTTATCTGCAACTGCATCCACTTACGGCGCCACTACCAGCCTTTTTGGACTGGAAACTTAAGCAAACAAGACCGGGTAGAAAATAAAAAAGAGGTCGGCTGTGCTCGGCTTGAATTCTGATGCCACTTTAATTGAAGTTTAATCTATCAAACACTGTCAATCTCAGGCGGGGAAAAAGAAGGACACTGTTAATGTCCACACACAAGTGCACCGTACACTACATGGTGCGCACACACACGCCTTAAGGTGAAGGAAGAGAATATATCAGCGGTGACAATAGGACCTTTAAGGATGTAGGAGTGAAGCGGCCTCCATCAGACGACTCGCTCGCCGCACATCGTCTCCTCCTTAATAAGTGTTAACACAATGTGCTCGTCTCCTGTTGACGTGAGTGTGTCCCTTCTGTGCCCGTCGACATCAAACCTGCCACACACCCTTTTTCCTTAGCACCTGCCATGTGTTGACAATGGAAAAATGACACTTTCTCACTTATTCAGATTATAAAATTAGTCTCATTCTCACCTACTTTCAGAATGAGACGCAGCTTAGTGTCTCGCCGGGCAGTCTTTCAAGAGAAATGACAGCACTATAGACGACTCAAGAGAAGGGTTGAGGAAAAGTCACAACAAAAAATTGTTTAGCGCTTTTTTTTAAACGTAAATTGATTTATAGAATATATTGGACAACATGTAGTTGAGAGAAAGTTTACAAATAAATAATCAAATTGTAATAAGAAAAAAAGGATATTATGATACACAAGTATAAACATGAAGCAAAATTGTTTACATGTATTTCATTAATTTTAATTTAAGGTTTTAAAGAAAAAAACTGATTAATCACTCAATTTAAGATACATATATTTAAAGACAAAAAAAAATAAAATAATGGTTAATAATGTCCAGGAAAATTATATTCTTGTCTTTTTTTTTTCCAAAAAACATTTTGTACCAAATGAATTTTATTAAACACACACATTTATTAGAGTTTAACATTCAAGTAAATTAGTAGGTTTTATTGACTATACTATTCTAGAGAATGAATTGTTATTTTTTTGACACATTAATTGACACATTATGTTAAGACTATTTAGACAAGTAAATAAATATTTCAGAACCCAAAGTTGTGTAAGAAATGTTTACTGGACAGAAAAAAATACACCAAATAGTCTCTGAATTTCCAAGTTTTAAAATGTCCTAAAATGCTTTTAGGACATTTTAGAAAAGAATAGCTCATTTTCCTTACAATTAGATCAATCCAAGAGCCAAAGGTTCACACACTGATTTTTTCAAAAGGGTAATGGAGTGTGCAGAGAACCGGAGAGAAGCAGTCTCACAACAAGCAGCATTGTGGCACTGCCCACTGGTGGCAGCTTGATAAAACAACTGATGAGAGCCGTTCGTGGTCAGGGATGTGCTTCAATATACACATATATTTTAGATCAATTAAAAAAGGAATAACCAAAATGCATATGAAGTTTATTTATTTTTTAATTTTGCACCTCTTTTTTAAAGGAAAACAATGAAACTCATGTATATATATATATATTTTTACTTCTAAATGGTTTAGCCATCATGCAAAAAATGCATTAAATATAGTTTAATTTTAAACCTAATTAAATAAGATTAAGGTAAATTACATTCCTTTCATCTTGCAACACAAGTTAATGCGATCTTATTCCCATTTAACACGTCTGAATTTTGAACTTTTAACCTGACCCTTTACCCGCCAGTAACCCTCGCACGTTTTCATACTAACCTCAAGTGGTCAAAGCATCGTGTCGCAGGGGTTGCTCTCACGCCAACCTTTACTGGCCTTTTTTTTCTTTTTTTCAATTTAGCCCGAGCTTACATACGTAACCAAGCTAATAGTGCTAACCCTTTCAGCTGCTCAATCACCCAGAAGATTGCTGCAAAGGCGGCCCAGTGTCTTCGCTACTAATTCTGGAGGAACGGGGCAGACGGGTTCCCCTCCACGTCGGAAACCATCATTTATTTGAACACTGAGAGGTCCGGGTCGGTGTCAGGACATCATTTACTTCCCTGTCCGCTCACTTCCTCCTCTTATTCTTCCTCCGTCAGCCCAACATAGCTATTGTGCCATTTTCCCCTGATTTAATCACACTTTTTTTATTGACTTATTTGAAATTAAATTAAGTTAAAAAATTGATTTCTTACATATTAAGACAAATAATTAAAATAATTTTAAGGCTGTGCGAGAGCCCAACAATCCTCACTCTTTATGCAAAGTCGGTTAAATCGAATCTTTGTTTTCGTGATTTGCTGTCAAACTCTTCAATCTTAAACAAACTCTAATTGTAAAGCGTAGGTTCCCCCTTTCTTTTGATACCTCCAGATCTCTCTCACACAGATTTGTAACATTAGGTCACTTCGCTTTTGTCCCGTCCCGACAGAAAAACAAACGTCCTCTGGCGTTGGGTCAGTCTTTCTGCTGCCGGTGCCGAGGGCTCAAGTCTCTTCCCATGCCCCGCCGGTGCCCCCGGTGCCACCGCCACACTGAGCCCCGTGCCCCCGGGGGCCAAGCGGTCAAGAGGATCACCCCCCCCCCCACCCCCTACCCGGGCCCCAGCCGAGGGAGGGCACCCCGACCCCCCATCACCCTGTTCTGGATGCATCCGTAACCCCCCCTCTTTTGTCGGCCTGTCCTGCACCAGATAGGGCAACAAAGGCTGGCGCTGCTACGGTAACCGACGCTTGTATCGCCGAACAAAAAGAAAAACTTCCCTTCGTAATTGACTAAAGGTGGAATTTCGATGATTTTTTTTAAATAAATAAAAAAACGTATATTCCTCAAGATGTTCCCAAACATGGTGCTCTTTGATGCGTCTTTTTTTTTTTTGTCTAAAAGCAGAATTACACGGACTCAGATGTCAACAAATCATTATCCTTCATTCCAGTTGCATTATTATTAGCTAAGAGTCGGCTGCACATAAGGAGGGTAAAATAAGAAGGCCCTTTAAGACATCTCTTCTATTTTCCAGTGGCGTCGTAATGAAACCAAATTTGTCTAGCGCGTGGTGGCGGGTGACGGTGGGGTTGGTGGTGTGGTGATGGGAAGGGGTGGGGGGGGGGTGGCGATGCGGCCACGGCGAGAGAGAGTGTTTCATCTGTACGTGTGGAGCTCAGCGAAGCTTTGATGTGAGAGCTCTTATACTGAGCAGAGCTTTGGGCACGGGGGAAAAGGACAGCACTTGACAGGTACAAAGTACGGCTGATAGTGGTCATGGGTGCACGCACCGGGGAGAGGTTGTCATGTGATTTTTTTTTTTTTTTTAAGGGCCGTGTGACGAATCCAAACTATTCGACTGATCTAAACTTTTGCCTTCTTTAGACAGAAAAAAAAAAAATCGATAAAAAAGCATGGGGGCGCTATTTTTCCCTCCCTAGCCTTCAATCGACTTCCTTGTTTCGGTAGAAAGCGCCGCCGCCCATTCGTCACGAGGGCTTGATTGACAGCGGGGGAAAGGGTCACCCGGCGAGAACGATCCAATAAGACGAGGAAAGGGGAGCGGCTTCACAATGGCCGACCCGAACCATTTCGGTTTCGGCACTTCGGCCGAGATAAACGAGGGTAAACAAACAAAAAAAATATGTTGCTAAACGCAGAGATATGAGGTAGCATAGTAACGTGTGATAGCAAGTATGTGCTCTCTCTCTCTCTCTCTCTCTCTCTCGCTCGCTCTGACAGGGCCACCCTGCTTTGTGTGACCTTGTCTGTCTCTGACTCTACGTGAGCTTTTTCATTCATCCAATCCCCCTCTTTTCTCCCCATCTCTCTCGTTTTTTTTTTTCTTCTTCTTCTTCTTTCGGCGCTCCCCGTCTCTCCCTGAGGCTGTGATACCACACAGATCGCATAGGACTGTCAGATTAAGTCACGGTGTCCCCTTTCTCATTTTAACACAAGCTCCGGGACCCCCCACACCCTCCCGAAGCAGCCAGCCGATGTTTCTTAAAAGAACAAAGGGGGCCGGAGAACACTTACTGTACTACAGGGGCTATTAAAAGACATGTGGATTGCAGGGGTGATGAGAGAGGGACCATCTTCAGGTTGTCAGCTCCAAAATCCATCATCGTCGTCTACCGACTCCTACGGTCTGAGGTACGCCAAAGACAATATTGACTCATGTGAAGACATTAACAAGATGTATGGAGAGCTAAGAGAATATTCTCTTGATGTTTAAAGTCTATAGATTACATCACCAACCAAAGCTTTTTTTCTAATGTAGGAGCAAGAGTGCTAACATAGCCGAGGTATTAGATCCTGTGCCTGAAACATCTCATTGATGTTTTGTCTACGCCGGTGTATAAATCAGGTATTTAGGATGCATCCCATCAATCCTCCTTATTATTCCTCAAACTCATTCCTCAAGCTCAAAAAGAGTGAGGGCTGTCCCAATCCTCCAAAGTTGAGGAGTGTGAGTAGCTTCCTTACTTTTTAGATTCTTCTGCACCTCCCTTCTTAGTAAGTGGTATCCCAAAATGCCTTGCACATCGACGCTGAAATCAATGGCGGCTACAACCAGGAAAACCAGGCTACGAATGTAAGTATTTCTTTCATGACCATGCGGCTGTCTTAGTAACGTCATTTTATCGATTGCATATATCTTTGTGGCTTAACTTTTTAAAACATTTTAGACTATTTTCAAAGAGGGACACATTTTTATTAATCGAAAAGGGTAGAGAAGGTAGAGAAGGTCCAAATGTGAACGTCATACAAAGAGTTATCTCCTCCAGAAGTTCCAAAAAATAAAGTAAGTAAGTAAGTAATATTTATATAGCGCTTTTCCAGACCAGGGTCACAAAGCGCTTAAACAATTTAAAACAATACTCAAATAAAATATATACTAAAAAGGTCAAGATAACACAGAGAACAACACAGGATTTTAAGAAAATCAAGGAAAAGTGTGCACGAAAAAAAATGTTCATCCAGGTCAACGCAACATTGAGAACTTAATCGGAAAACGTAACAAAAGTAGTTTCCATGTTGACTCAAGAGCAAATGAAATATCATGACATTTTAAAAGTGTAATTTTTACAATAAAAAAAATGTATTTGACATTCTTTGGGTGAATGAAATCGACCACAAATGGCCCCTTTGGACATACCTGCTATAGAACACAGGGCACAAGTGGAAGCTTATGAGCCTTAGAATATTTAAAAAAAAAAGGAAATTGTAATGTTATGTCTGAAAACTTGTTGGTACAGCTGTTGTACTACTTAACAGTATTGAACACTAGAATACAATACAATAATAATAAATGAATACACGTATGGTTTTGCAAATTATAGGATAATAACTAATTTACGCTAAACATACACTTAAGATGGACCGAATAAAAAAAACAAAGCTGTGGCTAGTGGGGCTGAAATCTTACGATATTCCAGAACAAATAACCAGAACATGCCTCATCTTTTGGTGCCATGTTCGGTATCTACGAATGATAGAAACTTGAATAACTTTTGGATTTTTCAGAAGAAATCAGTGAACATCAAATTAATTTGTCAGTTGTTACAAAGTGTTCTTTTGGACCGAAAATGAGTTATTTATTAAGGAGTGGGAATGTACTAAAGCTGAAAAATTAAAGTCAAGATATGTATCTTGTGTAAAGTCATTTCGGTAGAATTATTACTTTAAAATGTATCAGTCAGGAACCGGTATCGAGGGTATTGGTATGGGGGCGATCGATACCCAGCCATAGTTGCTAGAATCTCTAATTTCCGAGATGACTCCAATTAAAATGTTGCTTGACTTTTAACTTAAAACATAAGGAAACGTGTTGTAATCATGATGATAACACCCCCACATCCCTCGACCTCGCTCAAAAGCACTGGTGCACCATTCACCCCGCAAACTCACATAAACAAACACATTCGGTTCAACAATGCGAGATTTCTTTTTAAACAGTATTCCATTAAAAGTTCAAAGGCAATAATTCTAGGTTTAACCTTGGCTAATGCACCCACGGACTAATTTGGTCAAAGCAAATGAGAGTCGGTGGTAATGATATTTCTCTTGATCTTAATGAGCAACAAACACATTAGGTCAGAATAGGAGGCCAACCTTTTCGAGCAAGTCAAATAGTCGTGTCTGTAATAAGCAGCAAGAGTTTTTAACCTTGGCATGGATGCCTGCGCTCATTTAGAAATTGTTTATAATGCGAGGAGCTGAATATTTATACGCGAGTTCAAAGTGGGGAAGTAGGGTGGAGGAAGCAGAAGAGAATAGCTCAGCCTCTGATCCCTGATGCCTCAGATTATTTTCATGCTCGCATTAACATTTCTTTCCAGTTCTTTCTTCTTCCGTCTATTTCCGGCACCTTGGTGGAGGTGAAGACATCGCGAGACGACTCGAGGAAACACTTGCTACGGGGCAGCGATGCTACGTCTGATCAACAAGGAGGCATCTGGACATCGAGTACGCAAACAGTCGCTGACGCACACACACACTAACACACACACACTTTTGAGGCCTGCTTCATCTGCTCTCAGCACGACACGCACAGAGGGAGGTGCAGGGTTGGGGGGCTGCTAGATTGGGGGTGGATGTAACATTAATCACCGTCCAGGTGGAAATTGTCAGAGCTATCGATTGTGCAAGTAAATGTTACACAAGTCGTTTGTCAACTATTTTTTTCCACGGAGAAGCCGCCTGTCTCTTTTTTTTTTTTTTTTTGCAAAGCTGCAACTGTGAATGTAAACTCACTATGTTGAACTTTTAAAAGAAAAAAGCTACAGTGTCGCTCGTGAAAGTTTATGATCCGTGAGCGTTGGGGGGGGGGGAAAAGTTTACTCCGCAACAATAAAAGCGGGAAATTAAACTAAATTGAATATTACATCACAAATGTAATCTTGGATGCAAGAACGAAAGGAAGTGCAGACAGGAGGAAGTATCCCAACGATGGGAAAGCTATGGGGAAATAAATACAGGAGGATGACTCCGACGCCGTTAGCATTTTGATTTATACATTCTATATTGTCTCCCCAAAGCATACACATGTATTTTTAATGAGGGCACAAAGAAATATAGATCACGGAGTGACGTGCATCCACGCCCTCCCCGCGCCCAGGAACCGAAATGAAAGCAAACAACGTGAGTTTATACACAAAAATATTACAGTAGCGTGTCTGGTTTAACGCTTGAAATTCTTGAGCAACACATATGGCTCCGAGAGTCATTGTGCGTTTTGCAAAAAAAAGATTCTGACGCAGCACCTATTACGAATGTTTCTCGGTCACCATCTGGACAGGTAGTTAGAGGAACACACATGTACACATGTGAGCCTCACCGCCATATGCACACTCTCTGAGCGAGCCAGGGTCAACAGCGGGACACGTGCGGTCCCTGCAGACTCGTGAACATCGGCACATTTTTACTGATTATCACTTCATTAATACTTTTCTCTGACTTCTTATCAATATTATTGACGTCGCCCCGATAATTATTACTTTTTCTGTCCTCGTTGTCACAGGCTAGTCGGAAACAGTTGGCATACAGGGATAAGACATGAGTAACTGACCTGGAGTTAGATTTATAAGCTAGAAAATGCAATAAAAAAAAGCAAATGTTAAGCTTTGAAATGCATTGATTTCTATATGAAAACAGTCCGAATGTCGAGGCCAATTGCGAGTGATGCTGCGGCATCAAGGATAACAATCTTCTCAACCACAGAGAAAACACTGACCTCATCGGGTCAAAGTGCAGAATGGGTTTCCGTTACCTCTAACCTGTTATTGTGACCGCAGACGAAGGGCCAGAGAGATAATTGGTGCTCCTCTCGCTCAAGGTTCTTTGGAGTTCTTTGACTTAGAGTGACATTTACGTTAATACATTAGTTGTTATGATGAGTAAACAATCCATTTGTTCACAAGTATACAAAGCGTGTAGATCATTAAATAAACAACCTATAAGGGTAGTTTTACGCACAGTTTGTATAGTCATTTGATTTGATAAATACTTGTAATACACCAAAGGTACAGCTATATTTCTTACCAGGTTGAATTTAATAACACTAAGAGGTCCAAAACGGTTCTGAGAGATCCAGTGATGTTAAGCAACAAACAAAGCTTCTCTTTTTTTAAGCATAAAAAAAAGAGCAAAGCTTGGAATCCTTAAGAATTGGCAAAAATCAAAGTCTTTGAAATGAACTACACAGATCGGTTAGGTAAGGAATATTTTTAGAAAAGTCTTCCTCGGAAACAATTTCCCGCATGAAACATTTTGTTTGGGAGGAAACATCAATGACTGCAAAATATTCCCAAAAGTCAAGGATTTTTGAGAGTCAAATTTGGAACATATTTTGTCGGCCCGCAGAAACAAAACATGCTTGGCAAAACGTTTTGAATTTCTTGAACCCTGTTTTCTATTCTTGTGTATCTTAACCCGATCCACAAAGTAATGCTGAATGTTTGCTCGTGTATGTATCCATAAGTTCCACTACATTTTCCAGGGTGTCATTACCAAATGGCAAATGTTTACGCTCCGAAGCACACGCTAAGAACGTCGGGGTCTACGCCGGAATCCCCTTCACCCTCTAACTTTACGGTCAAATACAGACCTTCATGCTATGGCAACTGAGCAAACCATGCATAGCGCAATAGACATTTTCCTATTAACCCCGACGTAGCCTTCAAAAATGGTTGAAAGCAATTAACCATGGAAAACGGCTGTAAAACACATCCTCTCTCCTTAGATCCCTTTTACACACAGACAAATCCCCTCGTTCCCACCGCCAGCCCCAGACCTCACTTTCAAATATTCAACTTCTTTTTTTTTTTTCTTTTAAAGACCACCTGTTGTCTATTATTTTTACATACTGCTTTTCTCATAAATCATAACACTGGGTAATTAATCAAGCTGTCAAAATGGGGACAGAAGGTCACCTGGAAGGGTGGGAGGTGGATGCAGGGCCGATGGAGGTCAGGGTCACACCGCATTCCTCATTATCAAGTTGGGATGGGCGAGAAGGCGAACAGACAAAAGCGAAAGCAGATGGGGGTAAGAGAGACAGCAAGAGAGGAAAAAGACGTGGAGAGACAAATATAATTGAAGTTGGGGGGGAGTTGGGGAGAGCCCCGACATCCAATAAGGAGTTAGAAGACAAAAAAAAAAGAAAAAAGATATGATTCAACTGTACTAATGGGAAATTGGCTGGAGGTTTGAGAAAAGTAGGAAGGACAGTGGTGTCTTCGATGAGGAAATGGGAAATCAGCTGTGAAGTTATGATTGTTATCTTGCTTTCTGTGCCAGTGTGTGTGTGTGTGTGACACAGAGAGGGAGATTAGATAGAATGATATCCTTCTCCGTGAAGTGTGTATCTGTGTCCTCGTTGAGTTTGAAGACGGCGCGGCCACAGGTCTGGGGGTTGCTTGTCCTTTTGCACAATAGAACCGGCCAAATAAATCAATATTAAGTGCAACCTTTATCAACAAAAAATATATATTAAATAACTTTTAAAATGCAGAAACCCAGAATGAATTTACGGTATAACAAGCAGGATCTAGAAGGACAAGGAAGGGGTGGATAGAAAAAGGTGTGCAAATGATGCGATGCATAAAAAACAACAACAATAACAGTCTAACGAACGAGCCAAAAAGTGCAAATGCTGCAGAACTCTTCGTGGCATCTTCCCAACCCCCCCCCCTACGTGGTTGCGAGTTGAGAATTCTCAGGCGTGGACTGTTCTATCAAAAACATCACTCTTGAATGAGGCGCCGACCATTGCGCAAAATTAGCTGTCACCCTTTCCTCAAAATCTTTGTTAATCTTGTTTCCAGTGTTTGCGGATTTATCAGCACATGCATCAATGTCAGCTCCTTGGTTACTGAGCCGCACTACTTGGGAGAAGATATAATTAAAAATGTTTGGGGCGTGGGGGTGTGGGGATGCTGGGGAAGATCGGGGGGGCGAAGGGGGGGGGGCAAGGAGAGATGTGATGGGGTTGTCTAGGCGGAGGTAGGTACAGTCTTCCACTTGTCTGGTGGTTCCCCGTGGGATTCTCGTGAATATAGCAGACACGCGAATCTGAGCAGCAGCTAGACTACACTCTAGCTTTAGTGTTTTACTTCTTGCCTTCACTTCAACTTCCTGGACTCATCTCATCATAGACCACAGTTCTGTTTCGCAAACATGGACCAAAATGCATCAGAATGTCAATGTCTTGGTTTTTTCCCACCAATTGCATTTGGTTTCTGTTGATCAGGGTTTGAATCCCGGCCCAGCAAACAAAAAGACCGTCAACATTGGAAATTCAACGTCCAGTTCTTTAATGCTACCCCCAAAAAAATATAGAACCACACGCCTCCGGGATGGAAGAAAATCCCACACATCATCCTCCAAGGATTCCTGGCTGTGATGGCGAAGACGTCCCAAAGAGCTGTGGTACAAAAACCAGCAGGTTTTAAGACTGTGCGGACAGAACTTGTGCTGCAGACATGACAGCCCAGGAGACAGTGATCGGGGAAGGCAGACAAATGTTTAAAACATTATGCATAATTCCAAAAACCCTTTAAAAAAAATTGGCATATTCTGGGCGGGCACTTTCCAAAAAAAGGACTGTGCTTAAGATAAATCTTGACACACTTGATGGCTAACAAAGAGGGACCTCTTAAAAACCATCAGACATTCGGAAGCGTTTTAACTATTTATATCTACTTTTATCTGGATTAGAAATACTTTTGGTGATGGCTACCCCCTCTCTGTGAGGCCCAAAACCTTGATGAATGGCATAAATGACAAGCATAGAGACAAAAATCAAGAGTTTTGGAAAGTTATTTCTATTTCATTTCGAAGACTCAATGCATGATCGAGAGTTGTGTAGAAAAATACCACATCTATTTAAGTCGCCCGGGTCAAGGCAGGACAGTCCACGTCACTCCGGGTCAGCAGTGGAAGCATCCGTCTTTTTCTCGTTACTCTATTTGCCTTTCTTTTACTTTACCATCAACCTTTAAGTGCAGTCTGGCAGGTTTGGCTGGGAGGTCGCGTATTCCCCCTCTTCATTAGTGAGAAAATGGACTCTGGTAAACGCTTGTTAAAGCCCTTACCTACACTCCCCCGGTTAATGGGAGTGATCCATTTGTGTCCGTTTCTGCCTGACAAGGCTTTACTGGAAGATTAATAGTGCAGTGTCAGGCCACGGCCACCCTCTGTCCCGTTCTCATTTCCTTTCTTCTAGGAAGCACACATGCAATAATGGAGCCTGGTCTTTTGTTGTAACACCGTGATTAGCCAAGGTGAGGAAAAAAAAAAATGTGGTGGAATGGCAAAACGGGAGAAAAAAGGATGGAAGATAGGAAGAGGGGAAACATGATGAGTGTTGAAATAATCTCTTCATGATGAGTGAAGGTTTTAAGGCGGTGAATTAACGCGCCTAACAATGACGGAGAAGTGGTATTAATGAATCTCCGTGTGAGGTAGATAAAGTTGTCAAACACACCTTTACAAGAGGATGGACATAAAGTGACGACTTAAAAAAAAACAACCTACGTGTTGGTAGAATATTCCTAATAAGGCCCACCCAGAGGTTAGTCCCAATACCCTGGACCCCCCAAGAATCATTGTTCAGAATGACACTGTCCCTTCACCGACGATATTCATCAGATCACAGCCCATCGTGTCCACCATTAATATCAGTTTGAGATAAGGGACTGAAATGGTCGAGGCTATGTTTTTTTTCCTTCCAAGAATTGGAGAGAAAAAATATGTAGCAAGCTAAATTAAAACCTTGCCTCCCTCCATCACTGCAAAAAAAAAAAAAAAAGACTGTCATGCTTTTTCCAGGCAAACTAAGGGAGACTGCGACTAATGGTGTCTCATTCAACTCCTGGGACTGTCTAGTTGTCTTTTTCTAGACTCGTGAAAGACTAGTACATTATCCCTCGTAGCAATTAACCAAACAAAAGTAGCCCCGGCTAAAAGGCCACCAATGTCCAGTACCCATTATTCCCCTGCAGAAGCGCAAAGTTAAAATGCTCGGAATAATGCTCGGAACCATACACACAGATGCTAGAATATGAATAAGGCGAAGGACTAAAAGAAATCTTGGGATTGGCCGTGTGTCAGAGCCTGGTTGTGGCGAGTCAGCGTAGGAGGAGGAGGGGGGTATGTGCTCATTTCAGACGCACCTTTGTGCCCGACCTGTCTTGTTTACTGCACTACAGCTTAGCGGTGCGAGGGTCCTATTCAGGGTCTAGGCCTTTCAGAAGCTACTGAAGGAGCCCTTAAGCCCACTTAACTACCATTTTCACACACTCTGCCTGTTCTCCTCTTTGTCCTTGCCTCCATTACATCAAACGTAGGAACAAAGGCAGTGAACAGAAACTGGGGCTGGCAGAATAGCGCCCATCACAAATATTAATTTGAAAAGGTGTTGGAGAGAAGAATTTACTTTTATGCACAAGGACAACTTGGGTTTTTTTTTTTTCTTCTCCACCATGTCTGTGTGCATGTGTGTGTTAGAGGGGGGTGGGGGGGTCCGTTGTGTCTGCAATGAGCTTGGGTTTCAGACTAAAAGAGAGTCTGAGGACTTGCAGAACAATTATCTGAGAATGAGGGTCTTGAGAGCTGGCATGGCACTAAGTACTAGGAATATACAAGTGTGGACGGGGCATGCGATTCAAACGTTAAATAAGCTCTAAACATGCAAATGAATGAATACACTTAGAAGGTAGTGATGAACCAAACCGTGTACATCACGGACAAACCTGGAAAATACAAAAGGTATAATCAATCTGAATAATTCTTCTTTGTATTGTACTAAGATTATATAGATTATCGTAAAAAAAAAGGTGACTATTTATTGCAAGTTAGCATGATGACAAAATGTGATGGGGTGAAAACTTGATGCTGCAATCCTTAGTTTTAGCAGATTTGAAAGCCCATTAATATATGTCAAAACTGAAGTTTTTTTTGCAGAACCACCACAGAAGTACCACAGCCAGAGCCATCTTGCTATCATACATCTTATCACACTTGTGGGTTTTTAATCAAGGTAAACCAACCCCTTGACTGCTTTGTACCCGACTCGATTGCCCTCGCCCAGGAACTCTGGCTGCCCGGAGCATGTGGTCAGCTCCAACACGGTCCACTCGTCTATTAAGGATTGAGATGACAGATGTGACACCGGCTGGGTAAACATATAGATTTATAAATAGATTTTTAATTCAAGCATTTGCATTGACAACTATTAAAGCATTTCATTGACAACTGATGGACATTTTATAATCCATCAATAGCAGCTAAATATTTTTAATACTCTTTATTAACCAACAAAAGATTGAAATAGTGAAACCAAAAATGGTCGTATGTTTTAGCCGAAAGAAAGATAAAAAGCAGAAGGTATGTCTTAGATGAAACAGGTGAAAGTACTTTACCTTGCTTAGCCACGTACATAAGTATAAGGAAAATAATAAAAATTACTTGCATAGAAAAAAAAACAAATAGAATTGTGAAACTCATTTTTATTTACTTGTATGTATGAAACACAGTTTAATTTTCATCAGAATATTTGAATATCCATTGTGTCTTCTGCCACCCTTTGCATTTAATAAATTAATTTACATTTGACAAAAGTAGCTGAACTTCTGCTACTCTAAGTAAATGAGTATGAAATACATAAAGGTTTAAATTTCATCAAAATTTTGATTTCTTGTGTCCCCTTTGACTTGACCTGACCGATTTTACCTCCCCTTAAAAGAAATGTACTCCTGAATATACACAGGAGCAAAGCATAAGTGAGTAACAGGTAACTACCATCAGAGCAGGTTGACTCTCGAGAACCCCCCTGACCTCTGTGTCTGATCATAGCATCTCACCCTTAATCTGGACCAACATGCATCTGCTCTGGCGCGTCTTCATTTATCCACCATCATTACTAAGTGCACATTCTGGAGTCACAGCTGGCCAGCAGTGCTGTATTTTCAGATCCCTGCACTCTTTACGGACGTGGCATCAGACAGGAGAAAGATGGGACCCTCCTCCGCTAATGACCCCGAACATCAATGTGTTTTAGCTTCTCAGGGCATAACTCAAATGGCCAGTCTTTAGACACACAGAGCGAGCCTGCATGGAGAGCGAAAGAAGATGAACGACTAAATATTAGGTTAGTGGGAGCTAAAGATGACCATAAAGATGCAAACCACGGCTCACTCTTTGGTTTCAAGTGCATAACAGATGGATAACTATTACAGTTAAAAGGAGAGAAAAGGTGACTTGATATAGCCTGGCAGTATACTGCCACCTATCAGTTGTAAGTGGAACGACACCCGGCTGATATCAGTCACCCAAGTTAAGGGGAAAGCGTGAGGTGGGAACCAGAGGATGATAAAAGCGTCAAAAAAGACGATATGTAGACAGCAGCAGTTTTTAAAAGAGAGGGTGGGGGGTGAAAAAAAAAAAAAAAGGAGAAATCATGTTTCTTTTTCACCACAAAGGCGGTTTTATCAAAAGGTAGAGTAGCAGCCTGGAGCAAACTTCTGCTCACCTGCCAGCCCCGGTCGTCCCACTACCATCCACATCATATACTTTTAGACTTCGACATGCAAAGTTATAAAAAATGTATACATATATTTAGTGTTAGAAGCCCCCCGAAGTCCTGCATTTGTTTGAATCCTTTAGCGGGGGGGGGGGGGGAGAATGGCTTCTGGGCACAGCTACCACCAGCTTTGGTTCATATGCAGGTTCCAGTTCATCCGCAGTTCAACCATATTCTGTATGTTTTTGAAGCAGCATCCCATCAGTTCAGGATCATGATTATGCAGAACAGAGAAGAAAAGCATGGTTCGCCATCATTATAACATCTGCCCTCTTCCTCCCCTGCACATGGACGAACTCCCTCAGAGAGCTGGTGCTCCTGGATTTAAACTCTTCTTCCCCTGACCTCTCGTGTCCGTCCATTCAAAAATAATCATTTTTGAAACACAGACAAAGCAGCCACCCCAGAGAGTTTACCTTTTAACCCAACAATTTGACGCACTTGAGATTTGCATGTGCAAGGCCCTGCGTTTCTGCATGTGTTCATACACCAGACTGAAGTATAAAGAAAGAGAGAAAATAACACGGTCTGGCTGAACTACTTTCAAACTTAATCGACTGTTTTCAGGAATAACAATACAGCTCAAACTTAAAAATATGCCAAACACAATGAGGGGATTGACATAGAAGTTTACATAAATGAGACAACCTTTCCTATTATATTTTAAAGTTGAAAGCTTTGTCAGGGTGGTTAGTTTGAAGTGATGCCAAATGTTTTATTTCATTTAAATTTTTTAAGTTTTTTGAAATTTTATATTGTTTATAAAGACAGGTGTGCGGTGGAGGGTGTGGGCAGATTTGTCGTTTGTGTTATTGTTATATTCCTTTTTGTTCTTTAAACTTATTTAATAGTTTTATTTTTGTTGTTCTCTAAGGTAAAGAAAAAATTAAGAACGTCCTGAATTTTACACTGTGATCTCATTAGATATTGCAAACAAACATTTTGAATTAATAGAGTTGTTACCCCTTTTTAAAATAATAAAATAGCTGATTTATAAATAGACTTTATTTTCCTTCTTAAGGGGCAACAAACTGATGGCAGAGAGCAGAACATGTCATAGAATAAAATGATAAATAGCTTCCACAAACAGCATGCAGGAACTTTTTCTCTAAACAGAAGAGAACCAGCTTTTCCATCCTTGCCACCCACTGCCAACATATGCCACTTCCTTAGAAATTTTCAAGCAATTTTCACTAAACTACACACACACACACACACATATGTTTGGTCAAACACATGGTGAACATTCACATTAACACCATCCCATTCACACCAAGACACACTTCGTTTTTCCCGAACTAGTCTTTACTTAAACCTGCAGGTTCATCAATGAGTTGGGGAAGAATAAAATGAGAGAAGGTGAATAAATAAAGTCGAGACGGAGCGAGCGGACGATATTTGGGTTATCGCCCGTCTCACTTGCACCTATTCTGAATTTCAAACGAGAACCCTGGGCCGAGGAGAGACGGAGGAAGTGGCTGGAAAGACAAAGGCGGGAGAAGAAGCAACAAGCGAACGCTACTGGAGGCTTGACAGGGGGTATGCAAAAGAAGTGGTTTATTAATGAGATATCTTAACTGAAGGAGGGCCGCGAAGAAAGGGGGGCAAAGGAAGACGTAACTTGGACATGCAAAGCTACAGCGAGGGCGAGGCGACGGCTGTAGTTTTACACTTTTTATGAAAGTAGCTTTGTTAAAGCTAATGGCTACAGGTTGTTTCTTTTTTTTAATAATTCGCGTGCATCTTGTGTTTGCATATGTTAGGAAGCTACTCGTATCTTTGCTCTATCTGTATTCAGATTTGTGTTTAAGTGTTAAGCTGGAGCATCCCTCTAATTGCCTCTGTATTAGCGGGGCCAGCTCTTTGATCCGGGGGCTGCGCCGGGGCTTCAGCACTCGCTGCACAGGGTGGTCTCCCATCATGCTCGGCTGATCACAGGCGAAGTCTCACTATTGGTTGCCTGGCAGGCTCTCCCCATCAGCCATGATGCTACACGCCTCTGACAACTTCATTATCTCAATTCGACCCTCCGAGTCCGCTCTGCCATACACTCCTCTGTGCGAGCGGCGCAGGCTTAGCGCTGGCAAGGATTGGCACAGGGAAGAATGCAGGGAAACACGGAATATCAATGATGCAAAAAGGGATAAAACGATTTAAAGGAAAAGCCTTTAGCGGACTGGACCATACAGATGAAGGGGTTTTTTTTCCAGTTAATAAGTAGTGGCACTAATTTAGTTGGTGCAACATAGCGTGTATTACAATTTTCTTTTTCAATTATTGAGACATTTGTTTAACATCAATTTTCGCCATCGGGATAGATTTGAGTCTTAAATTTTCGATTACAATTATAGACCGAACGTCAACTGATGATATATAATGTTTGGATCTGTACATATTCAAACACAAATGTACATTAAAAGCATTGCATGCTCCCGACACTCCCGTGCACAACCATTCCAACTTTTAAATACATTGTATTCCAAACATATTTTTTAATGTTTTAATGGTCTCGGCGAATATTTAATAAGTGTTTTTAATTAAGAGTTTTTGTCTTTTATTGAGAAAAAAACTTTTCCAACTCAATAACCGATTAGCACCGATACAGTGCACACCGCAGCCAAAGGCTTTATTTCTTGTCTTTGTAAAAACATGACAGAGAGTCAAATGAATGACAAATGTATTGAAGTATTATGTTGGTTCACACAAGTCTTTTAAGTAACATAACCACTGCACCATCAGAATTGCGGAGTTCTTAAAGCTCTTCTTAGTGTCTGAAAGAAATGTTGAAGGAATACTAACAACTCTTTCCATCATCATTGTCACAGGAAAGAAGATTTTTCAATTTTAGTAATCAACCTTTTACCTAAAGTCAAGTTGTCTGGCCTCATAATGTTTACCAGCAGCAGTGTGGAGAATATAAAGCGAATGTTTACGCCATTTAAACAATCATAACTAACGTCAGAACACAGACGAAATCTCCTATTTTCATTGTATCATTGCCAACGTTTAAAAAATAAAAGTTTTATTATAATGCAATAATGACTTTTTTCAGTTATTTTGCCAAATGTTAGACAGTAATGTAACCTTCAGTGGATGTAATAAGCAAACCAAGTACTTTAGACAGTTGCGTACCGTCAGTCGTCAAGAGAACTTGTCCTTGTCAGGGCAAACCTTTATTATTTCTATCTTAAGAGACACTAATCCGATCTAAAGTGACCCACCAAACAGGACGGGTCCGTTTCACTAATCGAAAGTCAAATTTATGATACGATATGATACCTGCCAGGATGAATGGGCATGTCTTTGGAAAAAAAAAAGAAAAGAAAAGCTGCACATTTGCAGGCCCCAATCTGATTTCCAAGTCACTGAGCAGAACAAGGACGTGTAATTCTGGGGTTTGTTGGCTGTATGACAGGTAATTCGAGTTTACCATGGTTGTACCTCAGTGGCAGACAGGTGAACTATTGAACCTGATCCCCGCAGTACGGACCTGAAATAGCAGGCTAATTAGCCGCTTGCAGACGAGGAGGTTGTGGGGGTATAAATATTTCGTACTCTTCCGATTCCACTCTTTTAATCTCTCATTCATGAGGCCTTCCAAGTGCCCTTGGCATTGGATTTACATTCGCCGATGCCCTCGCAGGCAAACTTGCGTTGTATAACGGCATCAGCGTAATGATCATGATGGTTTAACAACTCTACATTCAAAAGCAAAATGAACAGAAGAGTCATGTAACCCTGAAACATTCATTTGATGCGACATTTTTTTCACCCCCGATACAAAAACTGTCACATATTTATTCAAACATTTAATTAAAATAGTCTCTACTACTGCTCACAATATCAATGGAGATTATATGAAGGGTCATTATTTCTTTTCCTAATGTTTGAAAAGTTTAAAGATCACTCTTTAAAGTATAAAAGTTTGCTCAAGCCTAGTTACAGCCAAGGGAATGATCTATTCCAGTTTGGAAAAAGAAATAAAAAGTCCTACTCCCTTCTGAGGAGTGCTGCCTGTCTGGCACAACACGTATCAATCTGTTCCAAATGACAAGTCGATAGAAAACGTGTGGTAAGTCAGCAGAAAAGAAGGAGGATAAACAGAACCGAGTATAACTTTGGAGCTTTGTTTGGTAGGAGGGAGTCGACAGATGTGGTAAACACAGACAACCACGGGATTCCTACCCAATCTACGTGACGCGTCGCCGGAGAACGGATGAAGTGCTCGAAGGGCAGAATTCACTCGTTCACGCGCAATACTTGTAAGCACATTATTCACCAATTGGCAGGTTGCAGGGACCAAGTGCTCGTGTGCACGGCGGTGACAGGCAGATAGTGAACCACCCGGCTGACAGCGCTTGACAACTCCTCAGCTTCTTGGGTGAAAGGGGGGAACAGCGAACCCTGCTATTTTAACTTCAACTTTAACAAGGGCACCGAATATACAGCAAGTTATAGCAACTCAAAAAGTAAAGCTTTACCCCAGTTGCTATGCAATATTGTGTGTCATAACTTTCAATATCAATAACTTTGGTGAAATTGTATGTACACTTTATTTATTACTACATTAATAGTAAAGAGATCCAAGTTAATGTTTTTCAACTACTTATTAGTTAAAACATGGGATGGTACAGCAGGGTTTAACCGATAAAGAGCCAATTGGGGAGGGTAATACTGCAGATAAGAATTTACTTATTCACTATTTTTTACTTTGACAATGAAGATGACAAAATATTTAGTTAATACATGTGAAATATGTTTTTACTTCCATGTAATCAACTCAAAAATAGAAATTTGACAATTCAATACACAGATTTCACCTAAAAATGTTGGCAATTTTAAAATGATATTAAACTAAAACATAAAATGAAGTTCAGATAGAATGTTCTTTTTTTTTAAATATTACCAGACCGAGTATTTTCAATATCATTATGATGGATATGTATTTTTTTTTCATTTCTCTTTCAAGAAAAGAAGCCAGTGTTACTTAAATGTCAATAGATCAAGTGTTTGTACTTGTAATTAACCCAATTATTTGTTCAATAAATGACGGTCATGCTGAATGTTACCTGCTCGTACAATAAAGTTGTTTCATAGGTATCATATATCTGCAGGGATGTCCAGGAAGGAGAGACAGATCAAGGTAACCAATTAAAAAAAGTTAATGGGGGGAAAGAAAGTGAGAGCCTGTGCACGGCACAACCACTGTAACAGAACTTGTGTGAAGCCAAAGGCTGAACACACATCCCAACTTAATTTAGCAGGCCCAGGTTTTTAATACTTGCCCGGAGCAAGAAAAAAAAAAAGGGTAGAGCTGGACCAAAGAGGTTCAAATTTACAGGCATCTTCCTCTCAAAAAACCCCCGAGATCTTCCTCCCTCTCTGAGGGGAAAGAGAACTCATTTAGCCATTGATGACCTCGCTGATCACATCCTTGTGGTCAAATCTTTCCATCAGGCACTTTATTACAATGAAACTTTATGGAGTGCAAACTTCCCCCTGCTCAACTTTTAAAAGAACTTGAGAGTTGGGTGAAATGAAAGTTAAAAGGTTGCAGGCTGGAATGCACCTTTAAACTTCAGCGGAGGAAATAAACATTGCCTTAACAGCTTTTTGGCTTTTGCTAGACTCTCTATTTCTGTACATATGTCTAAACATTTCACCTTCAAACCTTTATTTTAGCATCATAAGATCAGTAATCTAACCCTCAACTATAATAGAATTTAGCAGACAGCTGGTGTATATACACTATTTAGCCAGAACAAGATTACATTTGTCATGGATGTAAAATGACATCCAAAAATATATACACTATATTAACAACAGCGATGATTCTCCCGTTTTTTTAATGCAGTTAAAGCAGCATCAGATCATTCTTGAGGGGATGTTGATAGAGCGATACCAAGTCCGCTCTAGGGTTGTGTCACATGAATTGGTAGCTGGAACTTTCTGCCAAGTTGAATTCAATGTTCACAGTCCGATGTATAGAAACTGGCCGAAGGCCGAGACTGTGATGCAACAAGACCCCGACTCAGACACCTTTGGTTGCCAATCGGACATTAGCGCACATCCTGCCGACCTTAGTCCCCCCCGTCCATACAACAGTTTCACCCTCTGTCCTGCTTTTTGGGCTTTGATGAGGACCAAGAAGGCGCCACGTAAGGTCGCCTTGTTAAAATCTTGTGCTTTATTTTGTCTCTTTTTGTGCGTTAATTGTATGTCTGATTGCTCTTAAAAACAATGTTTATGTGTAGGGTTTAATGTTCGATGTTACACGATTGTACATAAGCACATTTCCTAGTTGGTGGAAGCCTTCACCGACAATGGAGATAAAAAGTAATTACGATCATGATTCTGATTCTTAAATCTTGTCAGTCTTAGTTTTCCAATGTCTGTGTTTTGGGGGAAATCCTGGAATATTCCTGACTGACCATTGTTATTTGGAGTTTTATTTCTTCTGAGTTATTCATTCATTTTTTTCCTCTCATCAGGGTATAGGGGAACTGGAGCCTATCTAGCCTATGAACTGGTCATCAGCCTATTACACTGAACACAGAGACAAACAAAAATGTATACATATACTCACACCTACGAGAAAGTAAGAGTACTCATTCAACATTTGTATGTTAGGACTTGTGGCAGGATGCTGAAGTACCCAGAGTAAACCGAGCACAAGGAGAACACACATGCTGTGTCTCAAATCACATACAAGCGTACTAAAAGTTAGTAGTTTATTGCGTTAGTGCGTCTCAATTCTTAGTATGCGAAATTTAGTGCGCCATGCACACTAAATTGGCGTACTAACACGCCCACAAAACTGAGCATGGTTCGATGGACACTAACCACCCTAAACAGCCGCCATCTTAGTGACGTTTTAAACGGAAGTTACGTCATATATAATTATATGCATATATATGCATATACTTACAGGTGCATTTTCTGCAGCAGTAGGAGGATAAACACGTCTTCGCTGCTGATACCAGCTTAAATATCTCGCGATTATTTAGATTCTCATATTTTTTCTTTATTTATTTTTCCAAACTTGCAAAACTTGCTGCCAGCAGGTGGCGATGGCATTCAAACAGCTGAAACATTATTAAATAGAAGTAGAAGAAGAAGCTGTCATGTGATTTCCTGTTAGTGTGTAGCAGCAGAGTTTGATTTGAGACATACTATCTGTTGAGAATGTGCGTACTAGTTAGTACGTACACTAAACTGATGCATACTAACTTCTAGCATACTAAGAGTAGTATGCGATTTGAGACACAGCAACAAACTTACACTGAAAGGATTAGAAAAAAGGCCTCAAAGGAACCGTTTATTTTCCATTTCTGGTTTGTTAACAATATTACTATCCATTATTTGAATTAAACAAGTGACAGCAAGAGTCCTTGAACAACAAAACAGAACAAGAGGAAACGATAGTACTGATAATTGTAGATTCCTGAGAATTTAAAAATAAATATGTTTGTTAAAACAAGACGGTTAATAAAAAAAAATTGTCTAGAAGGAAGCAGTTTCTTGAGCTACAGGGTTCCTACAGTAATTTAAACATTTATTTACCTCTATAAAGGATGGTGGCGATAAAGAGTCCATCTTAACGGTTTATTATTTGGTGCGGAGATGAGGAGAGTCATCTTCAGGGCCGGAGCGTGACCTAGAATGTGAAACCACCCAGCTTGGAACTAAATGTGTCATATGGACTCAATCATTTTCTTACTCTAGCGATGGGGACAGACAAGCAGAAGGAAGGAATAATGTGGGGGGGACGGGACGGGGTGAGCGAGATCGACGGCTTGACTCAGAAGCTAATTAAGTCATTTGAAATAGCCACTGAGGTACCTGTACGCAATCTAACCACGGAGCAGCATTGATGAGGCTCCGCCAGGCCCCGGGCTAACTTCTTAAAGAAGGCAAAGGAAAAAAAAAAAAAAGGAGAATGCAAGACGGGAGAAAAAAGTGAAGTGGGTTTTTTAATTGAAGCTGAACTTGGAGACAAGCATGTGTGTCTCTGTGTGTTGTGCACCAGGAAAAAAAAAAAAAAAAGGTTAAGCATGCCCCCAGCACAGTGTCTGCACACACAGACCTTCAATGGGGAGCAGGTGGACGAGATACGGGGTCTCGAGGAAAACGAAGGGCAGGGGCGAGAAAAAAAAAAAAAAAGACTTGATAGATAATTGAGTGAGTTCACGCAACGGCCATCTTGCGTGGTTCACATGGGCGTGTCCATGAACTCTACGTAACTCCTTCTGCACAAGCTTGAGATAAATTAAATGTAATTGCTCCTGACCTCCGCTAAAGGTCAATGCTGCCTCTGTCCACAGTGCCCTTGAACTACGTCTAGTGAACATTGTAAGGACAAATAAATAGCAGTTATAAAACACCTGGTTGGACCGATAAAATTGCGCATAATATTGACCATATTAAAACAAAATTATAAGTTAAAAACAATAAAAGAACTATCAAATATTTAGTTAAGTTACATAATATGGAGTACTTTATTTACAAAATATTTTCCAACCTTAGAACCTTCAACCCAGGTTAATTTGAGATGCACTATATTTTAAGCATAATGAGGGTTTTTTTTTACATCAAAGAATGTCTTTAAAAAATTGTCCTCAATTTGATATGAAAAATGATACATTGATTATTCAATTGGCGACATGTTTTTTTTTTTCAGATTCTACGAAGGCAGAAACAGAAAAGGGTGGTTCGTTTCACATTTTTATGGCAGCAGTTGGCACCGTTTTTACTAACTAGGCGAGGGAATTTACCATTTAGTTTCTTAACTTTTATACTTGGCATTAAAGCTAGAAGTTTTCCTATTTGGATCTGTTGTCCTTTTTATTTCTGACAAGGTGTTAAAGGGCAACTACTATGTTGATTTAAGTGTTTCTTAAAATGATCTTGGACCTCTATTGTACTCATCAGTATGTCTTTTTGGACAAAACTCTTTTTAATTTAGATATTTATACTAGAAAATGTTTTAAGCCGTGATCACTGAAAAGACTTTGTTTTTCTGGAGATTAAATCTTGTCTACTGTAACTACACCCACTCTCACTGACTGGTCAAACATTAAGGGTTTGTCACCACGTGTCATCGTTCCTGGAAGCTTCCCCCTTCAAGCGTGTGATTGAAGGGGGAAGTAGTGTGATCTACATCTGTCAGGAGAAGGAGTGAAGACCATTAAGACATCATAATGGACAACGCTGAAGAGAACTTTATAAAGTAATAACATCAAAACATGGTCATGATGAGGGACTTTCTACAGCGGAACACTTCAAGAATAGAAACCTATGAGTAAGTAAGGAAAGTTGGAGTTTGACATAAATTGTCCTTTAAGGAAAGGCCTAACAGACCCTCGCTAACTACCAAAAAGAGCATACATACAGTAAACAACTTATTTTTACATACATTTTATGATTAAATATATATATATATATATACATACTCATGGTACACAAAAAAACATCAGTTTCTAATAACATTCTTTGAATATTTAATGAGAAACGACAGACTTAATGAACACACACACGCATACAACCACTCATTTGGGATCGTGGGGTCCTTCCGAAAATGCATGGCGACACCAGCTACTTGAACTGGGTCACACGTTCACACAGTATAGACTGCAGCATTGGCAGCGCAGCGATCACAGGCGAGGGCACACGAGGGGCGGGATATGGAGTGATTGGACTATTCTAGGTCAGCTCTCTTGGTAATGTACCACACTCTCTTAATATGCCGGGCTTAAGGATGAAGCCTGTTTGGCCTGACATTACAACCGGCCGACTTGACCCGTCTGAGGAGAAACATTGTGCGGCAGGAAAAAAAAAAACTTGTCTATTGAAGCCTACATGTACTGTACAGAAGCGCACATCCAAATGGGGTTAAAAGGGTTTAAAGGCAGCTGAAGTGCAAAGAATTGGATTCATCTCTTTTTTTCTGGCTGTTATAAAGCTGAATGCAGCAGATCTCTGCAGCCCAGAGAGAGAGATCAGCTCATGGACTTCAAAGGGGTTGCAACTAGGTCACGACAAGACACTGCAGTCAACGAGCACAGCCTCTGGTCTGAGACATCCCCCTTCTTTCACACTGCCAGTGCTCTCGCTCCCTCCCTAGGGGTCGCGCAGTACCATGTCTTGTTATTGATATCATAATCTCGCCTTTTTTTTTTTTTTTTATCACTGCCGATCAAAAGTGGTGTTCAGCACTTTAACAGATGTTTAATTAAGACCCCCGGCAGCAGGACTGATAGAGGGCGACAGTGGCAGATAGATGAGGAGGAGAGAGGAGAGGAGGAAAAAAAACAAAACAAGCCGAATGCTGAAAAAAGATCGACCCGTCTTGGTCACACACTGCCGTCCTGATCTGTCATAGGCCAAAGAGCCAGAGACTCCAAAGGATTCTGCAGTGCCCTTTGGACATTTAAGCCTGGAAGATGAGCACGAACAGCAGTGAGAGGAATGAAAGGATTGTGAAGGTCAAAAGGAAGAAATGGAAGAAACGGGGAGTTCAATGAGAGAATCAAAAGAAAAGAAAATAATAAGTTGGACTATTTATAGACGTTCATATTGAAATAATAGCCATCTTTCACTCTATATGTGGTGATAAGTAAAGGGATGTTGAGAGAAAAAGCAAGTTTTTGTTGTACAGGAGGTACAAAATTAAGTTAAACACGGCAAAAAAGAGCAGGACACCCTGTACTAGATCATTAGGAATGTTGTTACCAGGATCCAGAAAACAAAATCAAATTTAGTATTAATCTGTATTCATTATAACTGTCTCAAAGGTGTTTTATTTTGGGAAAAAAAAGTTCAGAATTGCATGAGCCTGTGAATCTTCACGAGTTATGATACTCAATTTTACTTTGTTGCTTTGCTAAAATTCTAATCTGGAGGTCGGTCAGTAAAAATAATGGCTACATTAAACTGGTCAAGGTTAGGGACCCTCACATAGACAGACACCCACACACACACACTAATTAAAAACTATGATTTTGGATGGTGGTTGGAACATAGAGTGCCAGGGGGAAACTGCTGCTCCAAGATTTACCAATTTACTCAAGATCACCTTAACTAACTTTAATTTTTGTCGAGTTGTATTTTGTTCTTATCATATTTTCTGTTATAATAGTCATGTAAAAGCTCTGTAAACAAAGCTGCTGTTTCAGAAGAAGACTCTTTCTAAGGTTACCCAAATGTGTTCATGCCAACTTTGTTTTTGTGTACATTTGGGAGTAAATACGACTGTGTGCGCGTGTGTGTGTGTGTGTGTGTTTTGTCAGTCTAACAGTGTTATCTGGATATGCGCCGCAGCGTGCTGCGTTCTGAGCTCAGGTTGACATTCGTTTGACTGACATCGGGGGCGACAGCAGCACAGTGGCATATGGTAACCGCCTGCTAACTGCTAAAACTTGACATCAGCGCAAACAAGTCAGCCAAGCATGGCGTTGTGGGGCTCCTGAGAGGGTTAAAGGATTGGCTGTCAGCATACGGCGGGAAAGTAACACCTATCGCAAACATCATCATAGGGATATTGAGGGGAAAAACAAGAAAAAGAAACATGAAACAGATGAATTGAAGGAGCTTGTGTTTTAAGCTTTAAAAGAGTTTATATAAAATTGGATTGTTGGATCTTTACAACCTTAATGTTGAACACTAACTTCGTAATAAGTAACAAAACATGAATCTCAAATGTCAGACATGGATTGAAAAAAGTTACAGACTGAAATCTATTCAGAGATTAATCATATTAGCAATATACAATAAATCCATTTTACTGACTATTAAGACATGGAAAACCATCAGTTAATAAACAATCTATCGAATTAAGCTTTACAGTGAAGTCATTACCTTTAATATTTAGACCTTTCTATTAAGGAGTCAAGAACATTTAAAGTATATGTAACCTCTAGCAATATTCAACCATCAAGCCTAACAAAAATAAATACGGCAGCATTTATTTCTGATTCCAAACACAAATACCGGAGGTACAACAGAAAGGTATGCTGTTGTTTACGTCCAAAAAACGTACCGCCGGAAAACCTCTGTAACCCCTATTTAAGAGCCAGGTTTCTGCTCATCGATCAAAGTGTGGCGACACTGACCAAAGCTCAACTTTAACCCGCGCAAAGCTCAATGGTGAAATGTGAAATGTTTGTTGTGGTATAAATTTGTTGCTTTTTCACCTCTGCACAAACTCAATATCCTTCTGGGTCAACTCTAAAGTAAGCACCCTTCACCCGCTAAAACTCACAGGAGTAGAAGAGTAGAAGTGTAAACTTTTAAGAAAAAATACCACAAAACTTTTCACAAAAGGATGCGCTATAAACCTTACGTCAACTGCATCGACTAAAGTAAACAATGTTTAAGTGTGTTCGAACTCCTGTGTTGTTCTCAGTATTATCTTTATCTTTAAAGTATGTACTTTTTTGAGCTTTGTGACCCTGGTCTCGAAAAGCGCTATATAAATAAATATTACTTACTTACTTACTTACTTGTGAATTAGGTGATAGAAATGTATAACAATGGTTCATTTTGGAAATTTGTCCATTAAGACTTTTCTTAACTTCATTCAAACATAGGTGCAGATGTACTTTTAGTATTGACCGTTTTAGATGCAGTAGAATGAGCTTTAAATGGGGCATAAAACATGAAAATAGTAGATGATTTTCACGCATACAAAAAAAATCAAACATGCTAAATCTACCATGTTACAGTTTGTTTTCATGTCTTAACAAAAAGGATCCGTTTCGCCTCCAGTTAATACAAAACTCTGCAGCGAGAATTCTGATCCGCTCTAGTAGAAGAACTCACATTTCTCCAATCCTTAAGACTCAACTTTAATATTCTGGTTCTTACTTTCAGATCTATTCATGGTCAGGCTCCTCCTTACATCAGTGATCTGATCCAGCCTTACACCCCAGCTCGGGCTCTGAAGTCTGTGGATCAGAATCTACTGATGGTTCTTGAACACGCTTCCGGACCAGAGGAGAGAAATCCTTCCAGGCTGTTGATCCTAAGCTTTGGCAGATCTTCCTTTCTCTGTCTTGACCTTTTAGTATATATTTTATTGAGTATTGTTTTTTATTGTTTAAGCGCTTTGTGACCCTGGTCAGGAAAAGCGCTCTACAAAATAAATGACTTACTTAAAAAGGTTCATATTTTAAAAAAACATTCTAACAAAAGACTTTAAATGAATATGAAATACATTTATATACTGTATACTGTTATACAACTGTCATATTATCCATGTAGCTAAGCTCTAAATTCAAATTCTTCATTGTTCTTTCCACTATAATTAAGGTAGGAAACCTTTATATATCATAGTTAACTCCTCACTATCCAAGGCACAATTTTTATTTTGGGTTCCGCAAGGTTCCTTTTTTTTTCTTTCTACATGCTACTTCGTGGTCAGATCCATCTGTGCCAGTACTAGTTTTTTCAATTGCTATGTATCTTTAGTTTTTCCTGTAAAGCTTTTATCCGAACAATGTTACAAAAAGTATTTCATGGTTACTATTGATGTTTGGAGCGTACCTATGCACGTCAAACTCACACTGGCTCTATAGGCGTTGTATAAACCTTCCGTCTCATTCATCAGTGTCAGCCAAAACATGGCTGGATTTCCTAAAGGATGCCTGAGGATGTACATATCTTCTTCACATCGTTCTCTGACTGACAAATGAAGGTTCCTCGCCAGGAGAAACTCGATGGGACCTCAATCAATATATACCGCTACAAGGTACACACATATGCACACACAGAAACATATATAAAGATAAACGTATATTAACAATCGGTCGCATACACAAAAGATAAGGAATGATGTGCTTCTACCTGAACTCTTACAATTTGCCTCATGCTCATGCATACATATACACAGTTTTGCATTACCAGACAAATGCTAAAATACACTTAATATTCATTTTTTTTCAAGCTACCAATCTATTGTTCGTACAGACATGGGGGGGCGGGGGGGAAGATAGACAGGTAAACGGGTCCCCAGATAGCCATCTTGGACCTCAGCTGATGATATTTCGCATACAGCAGCAGTAGTGCTTAACACAGGGAATACTGGCACAAAATAATGTTTTCTCTCTCCCTCTGATCAATTTTTAATTTGGCCCGTGAAGCCGAGCCCTTGGCGGGGCTAGCCCTGGTAATTATGGTGGGTTATTGACAGCTGCCTTCCCGCGGGAGGCTATTTAAAAGAGGTTTAACCCCAGAGCAAGTCCAGGCCCCACACTCGCCTTTGAGAGTGTCAAGTGCATTGATCTGAGCTGCAGGATGTACCGAGACCTCTCCACCTGGAGGTGTGTATGTGTGTGTGTGTGTGTGTGTGTATGCTTGAATGGGCGCGTGTTGGTTGCAGGGCTGCTATTACAAGGCCACGGTGAGACAGATCATCTTTTGACCCCATTGCACACCTACAAATACACAAGACGTACACAAACACCGAGGCTCTCCTCTGGCGAAAAACCTGGGCTGGCTGGGGAAGATGGTACCTGTCTGGCCTTTTGGGACACCTGATGCCCTCAAGATAAGTCAATAGACCTTTAAATTCTGTGTTTTAATAAGTATGTATTCAAACGCAACACAGGGGTCCAACGAAATCTGCGTTATAAAAGAAATTCTCCTCAGATTTTAGATATAGAGTATAAACAAAAAAGCCTCTTCCTGAAACATTTCCACACCATTTTTTTTTGACAACAAGGAAGAATGTTTTCCGCCGGCTTTGGTTGATATGTTCATTTGTAAGCAGCGAGGTTCTCGGGATGCAGAGCAGTGACAGGGCCAGAAGGTAATGATACAGCTGCCATGATGCAACAAGTAGACCTGTCGACTGTCAGCAGGAGAAATCATGAAGGAATAAGCTGTCATTAAGAGGCCTTCACCTGGTAGTCTTCCTGTCAGATGCCTGCCTACTGCCGGCTCTCATTCTCTACACTTCCCAGCGCTTCTCAACCCAGTCCCAACCGATTCTGTGGGTACTGCCTTTTCGCCGCTTCTTATTCCTCTGCCTCGCCTCATCTGTAGCACAGTCCGTCAAACCTTTTTCCAAGCTATTAATACCTCCTGCCACTTCTCATTTCACCTTCAGGTTGTAGGGTATACTTCGAGTTATAAATCTGTCCACGTGTATCCTATATTAACCCTGATGACTTTACCATGTGACCATGAGCGTGAACCCCGGACATAAAAGAAGCAAATCAACTTCTAGTCCCGTGTTATTTAACTATGAAAAGTCACACAGCTGGCGCAACATTGATAAAGACAGATACATTGAAAGCGTGGAGGGGAATGAGTAAAAGTGACAGGCTGCCCCAAGTTTCACCCTTGAATGTATGTGTGTGTGGCATGTAAAGCCTGATTAACCAGCACAGTCAGCGATTTTCTCCCACAATCCCCTTTACTAGTTGTGATCCCATCGGAACAGACGAAAGACAGAGAGAGCTTCTAAAGGAGATGGTTAAGAATTTCTAAGTAATGCTCCAACACTACATGCCCCCATCGATTTTACACACAAACGCCGTCTTCCCTGTGTCTGCGTTGTGTTTGCGTGTCCATGTTTGCTGCCTGTGTCTTGTGGAGCCCCCTTTTTCTATAGTTCCCTGACTGCACTTCGGATGACCCTTTGCTGCAGGCTTTGAATTTCCAATCAGCATCCCAAGAGGAACTTAGCAAGAGCTGCACTCCAGGCAGCAGTTTCCTGCCATGAAACTTGGGACTTAATTGAAACTACGAGGGAAAAAAAAAAGACTTTTAAATTGTAAACTATGCTCTTAATGGAGGTCTTGATCAGGAATTGATGTTTTCATAGTGGACGTAGAATCCAGAATTGGGGTTAAATGGTGCACTTTGAACACTTATTAGAAAGTGTATTTAAGCCCTATTACTACAGTAATTATGTACAGGTGGCCTGTTTATTCTTTATTTTCATGGCTGAAAAAAGTATGTGACTCCTTTGGTTCCTTAGTTTCGTTATTTCGTTATTATTTAGCATAACTCAACATTATCTACAGTTTTTGACTGCAATAATAAAAAGAAAGACAACAAAAAAGGGAACTGTTTTTTTCAATGTTATTAAATCATTAGAACATACTAGAGTTGATAGTGTGAAGTGCCCAAATCTGAGTCCATGGTTCTCAGCTGAAATAAGGTGGGGAGCCCTCCAAGAGTTTGTGGTTTATTGGGGTCTTGTTTACAAGTGAGGAAAGAAATAAGATAAAAAATCGACGATATGTTTGGGTGGGCGTCAGCAGTTATGCGGTCAATATATGTTCATACCGTAACTAATAGTCAAGAGCAGTGGATTGTGATGGAATTGAGTGTGTAGGTGAGACCCACAACATGAAGGAGAGACTATGTCAATAAAGTGTATCTATGTCTTTCAGTATCAACTGTCCTAGGAATGCCTCAGGATCCCCCAAAAAAGCAGATATAGCTTGGGAGAGCAGAGTCATCCTGCTTAAGCTGCTGCTGCCATGAGTCTACCCCAGGTAAGAAAACCATAAAAAGGGCAAACCTAGATGACAGTTGTAAACTTTTGTGTCATTTTTATGACGATAACATTAAATCCTGGCCCTTTGGTAGTACCTCTTTTAGTCAGTTAAATTTTAATAGCCAGGGTTTTTTGGGGGGATAGTATGGTTATGCAGTGTGATATTCTCATGCGACTGTCAAGAGTGAAACCTCACCTCTAATCTTCTGTTAAAAGTAAATTCCCTAACTAAACAAACATTCCAACATCCGTCTGTTTCCCCCTCTCTCTTAGTGAGCTCTAGCTCTGTGAGTTTAACAAATATATTCTCTTAACAACAGAAATACATTTCCTAAATGTACCAGAAAGCATCTTTCTGAGGTCAGAGTAAAGCAGCCATTTTTCCCTCATAAGTCCAGTGTTAAGCAGTTCATTCAACGACATATAAACCACAAACATGCTTCTAATAGATGTAGACAGCACAGATTGACTGGCAATGTGTACGGTTGTCTTCCCTGTACATGGCCTTGTGTGCGGTAATGTCTCGATGATGATTTGTCAGGGTGTTAGAACACGATTTCTTGTTTACCGTGATGAATGAGCGAGACTCGCACTGCACACACCATGTTCTCTATATCTGGGCTGTCACTTAAGCTCTCTGCAGCACAACGGTGCTGTCAACTGTTATCCCAGCCAGGGTAACTGTAATTCAAAGACCTTCTCTGTGCCGCTGAATCATTTGTTAGCACATACAGGCACACAAGCTAAACCTCCCCCGATGTCACACACAGCAGGAGTGGGCTTTACGAAGCAGTCAAAGTCTTTAAGGCATCGAAATGAGTGAACAAGGAATGGAGGGAGAGAGAGAGAGAGAGAGCAGTCGTTTCCTGGAGTCAATTTGAACAGTAAGCTGATGAAATTAAAGCAGTTCTCATGGCCAAGATGTAAATTTGAAACATGCATAAAAAATAACTCTGTTAATGTTCCATCGGTGAATTTCATTGTGATAAGTTTAACTTGTTTTTGAGAAGGTACTCCTGTTGCACTCTTCCTGGGAAAAAAAGTGTGGTCTCTGACATGTATGTCCAATATTTCATTTGGGAGATATTGGACTCTGACTTATCACAAGGTCTCCTAGGGTAAATGTAGTATACACCAGCTGTGCTAGTAAGATTTGGTGACCTAAAAAAAATAAAAGCCATTTCATTAGGCAAAAACATCTAGTTGCTGACAAATCACATTCAGATTTGTATCGTAAAAAAGACGCACCATGGAACAAAAATAAGCCTGAAAAAAGGCTAATGACGTCACAATGTTGATCATTTGTTTAATTATCACTTTACTCAAACATCTACTGGTATTGCTGTTCATTTAAAATAACATTTTAATTCTACTAGGACGTATCCACTGAACTAATAGCGACATTTGGTTTTAGTTGCCAAAAACCTTTCCTATATAATCATGTAGTGTGTGATGTTGTCTGATGCGATTAAAGGCAAAAGTAAATAAATGTTATTTTCAGAGTATGTGCTGATACGCCATTTTAAGCTGTTTTATATCTTGCAGTACTCAGTAATCCATGAAGACAGATGGCAATGTATTCATGTAATTAATTAATCAGTATTTTTTGTAGTTATTGTGATCAATCATATTGAGAGAGAATTTCCACAAATACTTCCTAACCAACAGGAAAACTTGAGCTTCAAGTCAGAAGAACTCTGCATTAATAGCGATTAACACTTTCCCACCGTGATTACAGGCTATAAATTCCTACATGACCCGAGGGCAAAGTTTGCTTTGCTTAACACTTGTGAAACAGCAAGTTTCAGCACTTTGAGATTGTGAAATGAACATCAGATGTAGTCCAAACCAAAAGGGCAAAACACTGCACCACAGTACACTTGAATCAAGCACAAATGTGAGGGTCTCTGAGGTCACATAGTGAGCCCTTTGGCTTGAGTTGAACTTTGGCTATAATTATTGGTAACCTTTAGGTATTGTGACTAGTTAAAAAAGGCACCCATCAAACTTTTAAATCAATTACTGTTTTAATGAAATAATTGCTTTTTTCTTTAGAATGCAAGTAACACTGCAGTAAAACAGCTAGATAAGAAAATAACCAGCCAATCAGCTCTCAATTTGCAGTTCTTTGTCCAGTGTAATATACATTTAACCTGTGAGCAACCCTAGAATATAATTGTATTTCTTGCAAAGAACCCATGAGCAAAAACAAGCGTTATTTAAACTCCTATCAGTCGGCAAGTAAGCTTCTCAGAGCAATACTTTTTGGTAATATCCAGTATAGCATCGTTGTTCTTCCTACCTCCATAGCTCTGGTGATGAAGGGGATCTGTGTTCCTGAGTCCAGGTCCTGGTTGATGATGAGTCTGCGGGCCCACTGACCAGCTCGCACGACGCCGCTTCCCTGGATCAGCAACAGTAGCTTCGAAGGGTTGGTCAAGGCATCTTGGCTAAGGTAGATGAAACTCGTGGGCTCGTCCACTGCGTCCACCTGGTGGTTTAAGAGACGCACAACAACAGCTTAAGTAATATATTGCGCATGCTAACCTTATTACATCAGTTTTCACGAGGCTTCACAATTGTCGACTACATGTGGTTTCTAACAATAAAAAAAGGAAATTGTCTTGAAAAATTAAATATGATAGACACAACTAATGTGTCAAAATATTGCCACAAATGTACAAGATAGAAATAGTAGAGACTTACACACTTGAAAATAAGAACAAATACAGAATCAAAAAGTATTTGTACTGCTATAAGAAAAGATCATTATATTGAAATATACCTTCATGTTGTTACCCTTGGCTTGGATCGTTTTGATTGGTCAGCTAAAATAACAGATTGTTTTCATTTTTAATTTACCATCATAATTGTTTATTGTTCATTCATATACACAAAGATTAAAGGGATATACCAGTTATGAAATAATATAATCATAATTATAAACGTTATACATTGCCTTTATCCATTTATCAGTTTAATTTAATATGATATTTATTTTAACTAACTCATTTTATTGCATTTTCTGTTATGGCACATCTGGTTTGCACTGTGTATTGGTTCATTTTGCAATTTGGGACATTTATTCATCCATCTAAATTCAAGATCAATTAAGTTTTACTAAAATACAACAGTAATAAACACCAAAGACCACGATAAGTAACGGTATTTGGGTGATTATGCTCAAAGTAAGGCATAACATGAACAGGAATTTGAAGACTACACATCTTTGCATCACTCCAAAGTATGCCTGGAAGAATCTCAGAGGAGAAAAACAGTGTCCATAAAAGCCATGGGTGGCAGCTGCAAGAACTTAATCCAAGCAGACAAAGAAAGGCGAGATGGAGAAAAAAAAAAGAAAAAAAACTCGTCCCTTTTATTCTGGTGTGCTCCCTCATTCCCTTTGCCTATACTTGGCTGCAGTTAATCTTCTTAAAATCAGTGGTCACAAGTTCAACGCCACGCAGGTGGACGGACCCACCGCTAACACACAAATGCGTAGACACACACACGCCATAGACACTCTGGGCTGGTGGGCCAAAGAAAAGCAGAACAGAGCCATTTTCCAGAGGAATAATGAGATAAGTAGGCCCGGGTAGATAAACCAGTGAAAGTGTATTGGGGCTAATGAAAGGCGCTGAGGCTCTGGCTAGGTGATTTATAGACACCGTTAGCACTGCCGGTGAATCAGCTATACATCTAAACACCAACATTGTCCCAATAAACGCGACTTGAAAAATGATCATGAATTTTACACGCCTAGGAAAAGGATGGAGGGGTAAATGGGGGCAAAACAGAGACAAACATGCTTTCAACAACAAATAAAAGGGATCAAGTGTGTTCTCTGAGCCAGGATGAGCCGGGCAAAGAATAACTCCACGATGGCAGTGTAGAAAGTCCCCTTCAGCGCAAATGAATGCAAAACAGATTAAGCATCAACATGGCGTGCCTGCTGCTCCTTTGAAATGACACGTCACAATACAGTTAATTTGTTGAGGAGACACTTTTACACAAAGGATGTGGGCAGAGGAGGGGTAGCGAAAAAAAAAAAAAGAGGAAGTGTTGTCACTGAAAAAAAAAAAAGGGATATAGAAAAAGCTTGACAAAGACTAAAAGGAGACATGTCTGCTTTCTTTATTATTATTCTTTTTAAACAGGACACTCAATACCATAATCACACTGTGGCGCTAAAGCGTTTACGTCAATTTTCTTTTTTTTTTAAACCCTCCCTTTAATCTTCAAGGGCATTAATCAAAGAGGGAAAAATTTCATTCCGTTTACTTACTGGAAGGATTTTTCTCATCAAGTTGCACTTCGTCTCCAACAGCTCGTAAACGTATTGAGTGATGATCTGGGCAGAGAGAGGGAAAAAACAAGCTCACATTACACATTTTAATGCAATTAATATATTCTGACTTTCGCATTCAAACACCTTAAAACAATTGCGTGTGTATGTAAACCAACGCCTGCAATATTTGCAAGCAGGAATAAGAAACACGATTCCAAACCTTTGTTTGCCCTTCAAACTATTCTGTGCCCCCTGGTAAGAGTGTTTGTGTGTGTGAATCACAGCGCGGTGAGACTTTTGAGGTTGTAAGTGCCAGGAGAGGAAATCTCCTGTACAGGCGAAGGGCTGATGTAAGTTATGTTTATCCCTGCAGCCACCGCACTAAAGAACCTTGTACACACCAAGTCATTCCAACCCCAGGCCAAGCCTTTCATGGTTCAGTGACATTAACAACTCTCTATTCCATTTCCCTTATTTTTCAAGCCTCTCTTTTATTCTCCCACAAGACTTTTATTTACAGCTGAGAAATGAGAGACATCTTGCAAAACAAACATCAATTGTTGATCAGATATAAGAGACTTATTATGGATAAGGACATGCAACAGTGGAAAGAATTGAAAGACGTGGAGATGACGACGGTATCTTTTATAACAAGACAGAGAAAAGGTTCTTACAATGAAGGTCAACTATGGGAACTTATTTTGTAAATCCAGTATCATTTGATGAAAGCAAGAAGCTTAAAGCAGGATCTTTTTGCTAAAGAGCGTGTCCAAACACCAGTCACGCTCTGTGGTCAGAAAGTTGACCAGCTTAAAAAAAAAAGCAAAGTCGATTCCCACAGCCTTCTTGTGGCTCATCCTAGAGCCGGGCTCGGTCGATTACATTTCCTGAGGGACTACATGATGTACTGTGAGTATTGTGATGGGCCATCCTGCCGAAAGTAAGAAGACAAAAAGGCAAAATACCATGAATTGGGAACATATACTAAAGTACAAACTAGTACTAAAGACCAGCTGTAGTACAAAGCATTATTGTCTTGAACAATGAACAACATTTAATTCAATATTCTAATTTATGTATTTTCACATGAATTCATAGTTAAACACTGACTTCACAAGGTCTGCATTGACACAGTCAACACGCTGCAAGTGGCCATTGGACCGTTCTTTACTTAAGTCTTTTTGTCTGTCATTTTTATCACTTAAGGAAGACAAAAATTGATGGTGAATTAAAGCAGCCACAACATGTGCGAATTACAGCACCTTTGTGAAGCCTGGTCATCCGAAAAAAAAGCAGTTCTTCTAAAGTCAGAGAAGCCAAGTGAGGTGGATAGTGACATTTAATCCAAGGTATTTGCCCCAGAAAAGTGGAAGAAAGTGGATGGATGTGGAATTCTGAGTTGAGGTCTATAGGTTATTGGTTATACATTTTGGAACTCTATGCCATTACATCCTGGCTGTACTGTAGCACCTCCTACAGTCACTCAGTGAAACATGCTAAGTCATGTGCAGTACATTCATTTACATGTGTGGGCGTAACTAGGAAGAACAAGAAGAAAGTTGCTGTATCATGGAGTGTTGAGTGAAAATTAAGCTGGAAGTCTAAAGGAAAATAAAAGTTGTATTTATGGAAATAAGTGGACGTTTAAAGTCATTGTGTTGTTATGTAGAACTACACAATTAAGACTGCGGTGAAATCCAATTCAAAGGTTTTATTCCTGTGGATATTTGACATGAGAAGCTCATTGTTAACCAGTCAAGCAATTCATCATATAAACCTGCATCTCGGTGCGAAACCTGAATGAGCGGAAACTATACATATATACTGCATATACTCAATTGCTTACATTCTATCATGATGGCGATGATGTTAAGATAAACATGGTCACTGTTTTGGATGATCTAAAGCATCTAAACATCAGCAATTAAGTTGTTTTACGATCACAATGTGATGCATGACACAAGGGTAGTGGAAGAACTATCTACTAAAACATGACGTTTTTAACTAGTGCAAAAATGTCAGGTAAAATAATTCACGCACACACACTAAGAATCACATAAAGACAGCTAAAGGGCCTTGTGGACTCTGTCTCAGCATCTGATCAGTTCAATAAGAAAAGTGTGTTGGCGGGTAATTAGCAATGTGTTATTAGTATCTTAATGAAACGCCTGCAGGACGCAGCGATGAGTGTCCGCTTCATCAGGACGCAATGATTGGACGAGCATGAGGTGTGGAATTACCAAATAACAAAGGACAAATACAGAAAACTCTATGAGGAAGAACCAAAAAAAAAATGATATTATCGATTCCAAACTAGATTGCAAAACTTCTTCGGAAAATGAACTCGAACCTAAATGCCAAATGTATTGGAAGATAAGATGCGGTGATAGTGTTTCCTATATAAAAAATAAAAAAAGTCATACAACACTGAGAGCAATCATGGGAAAATCTGATGTAGACCTGTGTGGCTAAGGTCACCTCTGCCTCTGTGGTTTGTTTGTGCAACGGAAGCAGTGTGCGGATGAAACGAGAGGGATCAGGAAGGAAGGAAAGGACTTAGAGAGGGGCTCAATGGAGGGAAGAAGGAAGACAAAAAAGGGAGAGATAAAAAGGGGGAATCCCCAGAAACAAGAAACATGTGCCAGCTCTCATCGTGATGACCAGATGACGGGTAGAGGAGAGCCATGATAGCAGCATCAGTAGTTCCTTAAAACACCTCAACAACAAGAAGAGATAAATGTCTTTTGCTAATGTGTCCAATCTAACATGAATATTTTTAAGGTTGTTCCTCAGGTGCACCTTTTGTATGTCAACTGTCACTTTCTATAGATTTGTATTCATGGAATAATCTATAACTAGATATCCAATGAAAGTCTGACTCTAAACAAAAAGTATTATCAGTCATACTCTTTATTTAACCGTGTCATGATACAGTGTCTTTATTTAACCGTGTCATGATACAGTGTCTTCATTTTGAAAGGCCACTAGATGGCACTCCAAGTTTGAAGAGTTAGAAGATTAGAGCAAAAGGTTATAAAGAAATCTATCACAAAGAAGACACTGTATACAGTATATTTATTACACAGCTGTTTCACAAGCCTCATCAAACCATTACTACTTAAATCGGGGGTCTCAAACTCAACTTGCTTTTTTTTCGTGAACGTTTTTGACAAACCTGATTTTATATTCTGTCGTTTAATAACGTTTTCTGAATTTGTGTAGCTTTCACACCGTCTTTCATTTAGGCCATTCATTTTTTTTATTTTAACCATCTGGTCCATCTTAACTACCATATTTTCCGCACTATTAGGCACACCGGATAATATGGCACACCTTCAATGAATGGCCTATTTTAGAACTGTTTTCATAAATAGGGCGCTAGAGCGAGCGTTGGTGACATGTTGAACGCACGTGTATGACTGGTTGAGCACGCAGCAGAGTGATTTTGCACAAAAAAAATGTTTGAGTGTAAAACAACCAAGACACACTCGCGCAAAACAGCGGCAGTAATCTTACTCCATAGACGCCCGCCATGGTGCGACGTGCGTCGTAATTCCGCCCACGGCGTGTCAAAAATTGAGTCCCTTGCTCCATCTGCACTCATAAAAACTTCAACCGCAAACGGGGGGCCGCGGAATATCATGTCACTGGCTGCAAATGGCCTGCGGGCCAAAAGTCTGAGACCCCTGACCTAGAAGTACTGTTTCATATTGTATCTCATAAAACAAACCTGCATCCACTTTACAGATAAATGACAAAGCCTGAACTCTCTATGATTTTTAATTAGCTTTATTTGTCTTCAATAATTTCCTACCACTTAATTGCTTATCAGAGTAGTGGGGTGGGTGGAACCTATCCTAGCAGCCTGGGGCGAGAGGTGGGGACACCCAGCACCTGCCACGTCACATGGCAAACAGAGACATCTACAGAAAATGTAGACTTCAGCACACGATACCATTCAATAGGATATATTCCAATACACTTTTTGATGATATTAAGGGTGACATCTTGATATTGCTCCACTTGTTTTGGTTTAATGACGAGAACTGAAAGCCAAATGTCTATGATGACTTTAATAGGAAATGCAGTTCTTCCTGTAGCTTCGAAGGACTTAATGACTGCTGCCATCTAGCGACCGGAAGTGTAATTGAAACACAAACATTAACAAACAAGAGTTACCATTTGCAAGGTAATTGTAAATAATGAAATCTAATTTAAATAATTGTTCACTTTATTGCACTTTTCCGAAATATATACCAGAAAAAAAAAAAAAAATTTAAAAGCCCACCCCCCAAAAAACAAGAAAGAAAAATTGAAAACAACCTTTTTTTAGGGGGGGGGGGTGAGGGTGAGTACAGGATATAGTAACATTTAATAAAATGATATATATAAACATATAATCTTCAATCTGGTTTAGGAATAGGAATTGAAGATGGAAAAAAAACAACATTCTAAAATTGCAAGAATGTGAATGATTAATTATTCATGCATCAACTAAATAAGAGAAGTGTTGCTTATTCTTAACAATTAGCGTTCTCTTAATTCCTTTTATTTCCAAAATATCATTCTGAGCATTCCTCAGTATCTAAATGTTATAACCTACCACTCATATATCAGCCTAGCTCACCAAACTGTAAACTAACTGGAGCTAAATTATTCACGCTCACATTAAAGGCTTCATGGAGGATTTAGTTTAAAGAAAGACGACATTTATCTTGTAATATGAGATATCTGCACAAATATATTCAAGACGGCAGCACAATGGCTCATGTAGCTCCGACACCCCCTTGTCTCTGTAGTCCAGAGCCCTCCACAAAAAGCCACTTAGCCTTCGGAACTAAGAAGCAAGGAGAGACATCAAAGGTATTTATATAATGAAACTGTAAGAGCTGCTCCATGTCGAATCACAGGGAAGCATTCGTACGGCGGCAGAGAATAGCAGATGAAAATAAAGAAAAGAAAATCCCCCCAAACAATGCAACACAACAACAGTGGCAACGGCGAGGCACACTCGGAGACAGGGCTTCTGGAAAGAAGAGAGTGCATTAGGCAATAGAAAGGTTGTTTATTTTAAGGTGGCCTCGTGTCGCAACAGAAAGCGGTATTAAAACCAGAACTCGCTGCACATGTGATACGTCAATCCGTCTTGGATACTAAGAGTTACTGAAAGTTTTTCTAAGAGGTGCAATTCATCCGGGAGATACTTTCCTGAAATAAAATATTCTTGGATTGGTGGTTAAGATGGTTTAGACTCAAAGAAGCAGCAGAAATTATAAAATAAACACTGTAGGTGTCTTTAAATATAAAAAAAAGGAAGTAAATGACAATTAATTACGAGGCTAGAGAGGAAAGGTAAACAAGTCTACATAGTACCATATACCCACATGTGTGTCGCCTCTGTCTTTTGCTTAAGGACACATTGACGGGGTCCAACACCCCATAAAAAGACGGCAATGACAAGAGCCACCATCCACCGCCCGAAATAATGACAGGAAAAGAGAGAGATAACTAGATTCAGCCGACAATATAAGACAGTCAGGGAGAGAAAAAAAAGGGGAGAGAAAGGAGGAGATATGGAGAAAACGAGAGACTGCTTTCTAATTCAGCCATCTGGCTGGCTTTACTTCATTATAATATTGTGTCTTCGTGTGTGTGTGTGTGTGTGTGGTGTGTGTGCGTGTTTACAAATTTGTGAGTGCTTGCCATTCCACAGATGCGGGCAGAGCAGAAAAGAATCCTCATTTATTAACAGCTTAATAGAGCTCCATCTGGGCCAGAACCTATGCCCGTGTTATATCAGAGAGATTCATCACCAAATCAGAGGAATTAGACTACGACCGACACGACACAGGCGAGGGTGACCCTGCTGCACTGCTGCACTGCTGCACTGCAGCGGCTGTTCTGTGGACACTGGTGTTCACTTCTGACCGACAGCGGCAGCTTGTAGAATATGGTCAACTTTGAATGTAATTCAATTAGACGGAGGGTAAACACATAACTGTAAGAGTGGTTGGAGTCTGATCTTTGACTTTATTTGTACATTTTCTTTTAATTATTAACGTTGTGAATATATGCAAAAGTATTGGGGTATTGATAAACAATTTGGCAATACAATGAATGTATGTATGGTATTTACTAGATGTGTGTAATGGCAAGATTCCGGCGAAACGCATCACAAAACAGGGTCAACAAAGCTATATATTGCAATATATTGCGATACTGTAGGAACAAGGATACATTTGAAATTTTGCAATAGAAGTCTACTGACTTAAGAAACATCTTAAGACATTTTTATTTGTGCAGGCTTTTCCTTGATTTTCTGAAACTTCTGTGTTGTTCTCTGTGTTATTGTGATCTTTTAAGTATCTATTTTATTGAGTATTGTTTTGATTTTTTAAGCGTTTTGTGACCCTGGTCTGAAAAAAACGCTCTATAAATATAAATTACTTACTTACTTAATTAACTCTAGTGTTGCAGAATGTACAGACAACATGACTTTCATTGGTTTTTTAACTTGAATATGCCAAAGATTTAGCTTTAAAAGCTGTTGCAGTCAACTGTATCCTCTTGTTCTCAGTCAATGACGGGATCTCACATGATTTATTTGGGATATTGATAAACAATTTGGCAATACACTGAATGTATGTATGGTATTTACCAGAGGTGTGTAATCACAAGATTCTGGCAAAAAACTATACGTATCACGATACTGGGTCAACAAAGCAATATATTGCGATACTGTAGGAACAAGGATATATTTGAAATATTGCAATAGTACTTAACTCTACTGTTGCAGAATGTACAGACAACATGACTTTCATTGTGTTTTTTAACCAAAATAAGCCCAAGCATCAGCTGTTTAAGTTGTTGCAGTCAACTGTATCCTCTTATTCTCACAGGATTTCATTGTTTACTTTGACCGCTGCCATCTAGCGGCCAGAAGTTGAATTAAAACACAAAAAAGGAACAAATGCTGTGAATATTTGCATGTTAATTCTAAATAAAAATGTAACTTGTCTTTTATAGTAAGTAAGTTAGTAAGGAAAGGTTATTTGTAAAGCGCCTTTTTAGACCATACACTATATATATATATGATTTGAAACTAAAATATAATTGGAAAAAAAAACATTGATACAATATGGTCAACAAATATTGTGATTTGTCCCACCCCTAGAATAAAGTACAAGCTTTAAGAACAAAACATAAAACTCCCTAAATTGAACAACCCTTTAAAATAATCAAAAAATATTAATTGTTAAATTAAAATGCATTATTATTTTTAAAAACTTGGTTGACAACTATATTGTACTTTTTAAGACGGACTAATATGACTTGAACCGCTCAAAATGTTACACACATACAGTAAAGAACAACAATCATAATAATAATCACAAGAAAACATAACCATATCAAAAAATATATATGCATGTGTACTTTCTACTGCTGCCTACTGAAATCACAGCTTCCTATCCATTATGTAAAATGCAGATACAGTAAATACATAAATCATTGCACCATTGAGGGTGAAAAAAAAAAAAAAAGATTTCACAAATTTGCTAAACACAAAATGCATTTCCGTCTCCTCTGAGGAGATGGTGCCATCTCTTGCTTTCCCTCTTTCTATCCGTCTCTTCATTCAGACGAGGCTGAAGTGCAAATTGGACATCTGGTGCTGTGATGTGTCTTGACAATACAGTTGTCGCCCTCCCCTCCTCCTCGCATGCATGCGCGTGCACGTGCGCACACACCGACGCAGGTTGACGATGCGCCATACAAATTACTCAACCATGATGGATAAAGCGAGGTGGCGAGAAGATGAAGGGGCAGCAAAGGATTTGAAGGGGAAAAAGAAGCATAACTTTAGGAACAAAGGTGACGCTTTTGGGATGAGACTGGACCGACAATCTCAAGTCTGAACATCAACCATCATCACACCTTCATATCACTTCATTATTTAATTATCATTATCACAAAAATCACTAAATAGTTTTGAAATTTAAAATTAACTGTTACTTCCCTTTGCCTTCAAACCAGCATCAGTATCTTATAGGTACATTTGCACTAAGTCAGGGGTTTTGTAGGATTATGTATCAACCAATTATACCAAGGTGCTAATAATCATCAATTTCTTAAGTAGGTTGAAACACAGTCATTGAGTGAAAAAGATCCAGCTGTGTAGGAGCTAAAAACTGGGTGAGGAACAGCCAAACTCTGCTACCAAGCTGAGGTTGTGGAAGTCTCATGTCAAAGGTCATACACCATGGCAAGACTGAGGACACAGCAACAAGACACAAGGTAGTTACACTGCTTGAGAAAAGGTTCTCCCAGACACATATTTCAAAGCAGACTGGGGTTTTCCAAGATGTTCACGCTCTTTTGAAGAAGCACGAAGAAACAACGTTGAAGATCGTAGACGCAATGATCGACCAAGGAAACTTAGTGCAGCAGATAACAGACACATCAAGCTTATTTCCCTTTGAAATCGGAAGATGTGCCATCACCTCAGAAGTGGTAGAAACCAGTTACACCCATCTACTGTCCGGAGAAGTCCAGCCAGAAGTGGTCTTCATGGAATGGAGTTGCAGCCAAAAAGCCATTCCTCTGACATGGAAACAAGGCCAAGTGACTCAACTATGCAAGAAAGCATAGGAACTGGGGGGCGGAAAAAATAGCGGCAGGTGCTTTTGACTGATGAATCAAAATGTGAAATATTTGGCTGTAGCAGGAGGCCGTTTGTTCGCAGAAGGGCTGGAGAGCGTTACAATAATGAGTGTCTACAGGCAACAGTGAAACATGGTGGATGTTCCTTGCAAGTTTGGGGCTGCATTTCTGCAAATGGACTCGGAGATTTGCTCAGAATTAATGGCATCAATGCTGAGAAATACAGGCAGATACTTATCCATCGTGCAATACCATCAGGGAGGCGTATGATTGGCCCAAAATGTATTCTGCAGCAGGACAACAAACCCAAGCATACAACCAATGTCATTAAGAAATATCTTCAGCATAAAAAAGTCCTGGAAGTGATGGTATAGCCTCCACAGAGCCCTGATCTCAACATCATGGGGTGTGTCTGGGATTACATGAAGAGACAGAATGATCTGAGAAACATCTACAGAAGATCTGTGGTTAGTTCTCCAAGATGTTTGGAACAACCTACCAGCCCAGCTCCTTCAAAAACTGTGCAAGTGTATCTAAAATAATTGATGCTGGTTTGAAGGCAAAGGGTAACACACTAAATATGAATTTGATTGACATTCATCTTCTGTTCATTCACTGCATTTTGTTAATTGATGAAAATAAACTATAAACACACATTTTTTTTAAAGCATTTTTAGTTTACACCTGCCGAAAACGTATACATACATATACAAACTGCATAGTATTGTATACATACATTTTTGTGTGAAGCCTGTTCATTAGATTGAAATGTGTCGCACAGTCTAGACTGGACTTTAAGTGTAAGCTCATTATCATTTTTAAAACAAGCCAACAATCAATTAATGATCAACAGCTTTTGTTTAGAGAGCTCTTGTGGTCCGGCGTCGACAACTTGTGTATCGACAGCTCGCGGAGGGTTCCTGTACAAACAATGTGGTCACGGCGAGTCATCAGCGTGTTCACTTCGTGAATCAATCCATAGATCCTCTTGGAAAAACAAGGGGTCACAACGATGACTGACAAAGAAGTCATCAAAGCAAGCATACGGTTTTGTAAGGTACGTTTTTTACAACTTGGATGGACAAACAAAACAGTGTTTTCTTTTAAACAGAAAGGTTCGTTTTATTGTTGATTTATTTATTTGTTTCTTAAGCGTGACCGTCAATAAAGTTTAACAATAAAACCGTTTTTTACAGAAGATCCTATATTTATACATACTTACTTACGTCATGTATATGCGTTTGTTATATGCTTTTTATTGTCAATATATTAATGCAGTTTTATGATAATGTATGATCCATGATTTACTTAGGTCAAACATTTTTCAAAGAGTGACAAAAATCCACAAAACATTGAAACGGATGATATTTGAACTGGCTCCTCCACCGCTTAAGATCGGGTATTTAAGGGTAATCTTAAGAGGGTTACGTGTCATATTCCTTAAAATACACCAACAACTTAAAAGCGCTACCATCCCTCTTGTGACCCCGTTTGACACGGATCGTGAAGAATAGCGGCCTCGACCTAGCTTTACCTGTGCGCACATTTATCTAAAAGTAATCACAATCTTTGTGCTTGTAAACATCTTAAATATAAACAATGACTTTTTTTTTTCCCCTTCTGAAACGCACACTGACAACACTTCTTTTCAGACCAATTATGTCTGTGACAAGTTTATCATTTTCACTCTAAAGAAGAAGTGCTACTTATTTATTTAATCACGTGAAAAATTAAATAAGAAAAGGCGCCGTCGGATTAACACTCGCCGCCTCAAAATGTGTATTCTGCCTTGGATGTCTGAATTCAACAAATACCGTTTGGTTTTTTTTGCCTGCTTTGCCAAATGTGTATTTGCATGACTTCTCAGATGTTGGCAAGAAGAGTCTGAGCCAGCGAAAGAAAGGAGGAGACAAAAAAGCCTCTACAGAAGGCTGACTCTCAAAGGAGATAAATGTACCTGCACCAAAAAAAAACCAAGAAATACAACAAACAGGTCTATCACTCTGCTTTGAACATCAAAGAATCCACACAACAATTAAGAGCAACATAGAGGGGGGGGGGCATGAATAAAGACAAAGATTATTAGATATATCCTGAACTAATTTTGTGTGAACTACCCATGAATTTTAGAAAATCACATGTCCTTTTAGGTTAATTTAAAGAAGCCCATAACATTTAAACTAATTTAACTAATTTATTAACACAGAGAATAAAAGAGGAGTTAAATACTTAAACATATAATTTTGGTTTCTAAAACGTCTTTTTGTTTTATTATATTATTGCTAATACTCTTTTTAAATATCTATATTTATAGTTTTTACTGTCAGACATGCCGCTATTAAAGAGCCATGCAACCGTAGTCCAGAATTAAGTTAAGTTAAGTAACGTTATTTATATTTGTAAAGCGCCGTTTCACAGACCAGGGTCACAAAGCGCTTAAACAATCAAAACAATACACAGTTGAAATACATACTTTAACAGACCAAAATAACATAGAGACTGCACAAGTAAATAGGTCTTAAGATGCTTCTTGAAGATTAAATGACATACAGTGTATAGGGTTTAAATCTAGGAAATGGTACACTGTCAGTGGTAGAGATGGAGAAAAAACATTTAATTTTTTTTTAATTATTAGAAAAACATTACATAACTTAACAATTTACAGTAATACTAGATTATATTTTTTTATCTTAACTATAACTATTCCAAAAAGTGAGTAGAATTCCTAACACTGTGTTTATTTCAGATGTTGTCCAATCTTAATACCACAATAAAGTACTTTTTTAAAAATTATACTGAAAAGAAAATCAACATAATCTACAAGAATTAATAGTAAAGTGTTTGCATTGATTAGGTCAACAATTTTAATTTATTTTAACAACCACAATGTTTTGAGCAAATCCTTTTTACAAGTATTATAGTAATGTTATTTCGTAGTAATATATAAAAATGGATTTTACTAAAATACAGAAATGGACTTGAAATGTGTTTGCCCCTCTCTTCTCTTTTGTTTTGCATGAACAAATAATTCAATATTAGTTCAAGAAAACATAAATAAATATGAAACAAAAAATCTTAGGCATCTAGTCAAAGTCCTGACCTGAATGTTATTGAGATGCTGTAGCAAAATCTTAAAAAGGCAGTTCAGGGTCAAAAACCGTCCAATGTGACTGAATTACAACAATTTTGTAAAGTTGAGTAGGACAAAATTCCTCCACATCATTGTAAAGGGACTCAAAACTGAATTGCAGTTGCTGTTGAAAGGGATGACCAAACCAGTTATTAGGTTTAGGGTGCAATTACTTTTCCAGCAGAGCCACATAGTTTTTTGTTGTTTTTTTAACCTGTGAAAAACAGTTTAAGATCGAAAAAACTTTATTTAAAAACTGCATTTCGTGCTCACTTGTGTTGTCCATCTATCCATCCATCTATCTATTCATCTATCCATCTACTCAATTGGGAAAAAATATAGAAGAAAACAGGGACAATTTTCGCACCACTGTACATTAGCAGACTGGGATTTATTTACTTTTTATGTTCACGAAAATCAGTGTAAAACAAACTTCAACAAAACTATCAATTTTCAAGAATAATAAATGAAAGTGGAAGTAGCTCAGATAAATCTCTAACACAGAACTTTTCTGTTGAATTCCTTCCTTCAAAACATCGAGGGAAGTCTTACACAAACTTCCTGCAACTGGCTTCAGTGCGAGCAGATGTTTTCGAGTAAGTTAACAAACTCTCATTCAGAAAAGAAGAGCGTCAGAGGAATAGCAGACACTGTGACAGAGAGAGAAAAAGCTCTTGGGTCGTGTCCTCGGATAACACATTGTACCGACTACATTTTTCCTCCGAAATTCAGAAGTGAGTCCATTTTTCGCTGTAGAGTTGAAATATCAATGGGGTTATATTTTACCTGGAACCACTATAGTAAATCAGCTGAACACGTCCAAGCGATTAGGGTGAAATCAAACTTGTCAGTCTGTCTTTGTGGGCCGTGACCTTTAAAAAATGTGTGAAATCTCCCCTCTAATCTGATGCAGACCTGCAGTACGGTGCCACACCTGCTGCGGCGGTGAAGCTTCAGGTTCAAAGTGTAGACGAGCAGGGATGTTTCCCCATATATGAAAGACATTTATACGAGCAAATGTAAAAATAAAGAAGTACAGTACCTCTCCAAGAGCTTCATAACGCTTCTGATTCCAGCGGTGAAGGTCCTCGCCAGCGTTGAACACAAATGGTTCTCCAGTTGTTATATGCCTGAGCTGCCCAACTGCAGTACACACAAATAAATCTTACATTTAGATTTAATACCTGAGGTGCACAGTTGCATAGTGGTTACCATGACGGCCTCACAGTAAAAAAAAATGGCATAGTTTCTGTGTGGAGTTTGCATCTATGTGCCTACGTAGGTTTACTCTAGGCACTCCAGTTTCCTCCCACAGTCCAAAGACAAACAGAGGTTAAATGAGGACTTTAAGTGAGTCCTTAAGTGAGTGTCGATAGTTGTGTGTGTCTGTGAGCCATAAGATATGCTGGTGACCTATTTATGATGTCCCGTGCCTCTCGCCCTAGGCAGCTGGGATATGGCCAAGGGGTAGAAAATAAATTAATGACTTGAAAAGTGTCTCAAGTAATTAACATTAGAAAGATTGTTTTGCTTATAAACCTAAATATCCACCTTCACTTTTTGTGTTTCCTTTTTCTAGTCTACATGGCTTAAGATTTTTATTAACATTTCCCAAAAGCATCAACCAAGAAAGGTGTCTAATAACATGTCCCACACAGAGAGATAGTCAATTAAATCCACTCCTTTTGTATAATATTGTGAAACAGATAACAAGATATTATCCAAGAGTTTGCAATTTAAAAGGTCTGTAGCAACATTTTTTTTATGAGCAGACGACACGCCCCCGTTCTGGCTCATAGACTGGCTTAATCCAAAAAAAACAAGTAATTTATCGAGAAATGTAAACTCATCCAAGTTTGATCCGATGTAAAACAGTAATAAGACCATTTAGCTGTTCAGAAGCGGCGCCGCTCTGCGCCTTAATAAACAATTGCCCTTGTGAGTCAGCCGAGCCACCAGGTTTTTACAGGTTTAGCAATGAGCCCATCGATCCTCCTCCTGACATTGCAGCACAATAAAACATTAAGCCCCGGTAAATTTAATTTTGACCTTTATGACTGCGAATCTGGATGTGATGAACCCACTGAAAAGTGCAGGTACTTAACCCAAATAGCCAGGGGGCTCTCATATACTTTCTCAATTATTTCACAATCTGAGGAAACCTCTTTTGGATATTAAAAAAAAAAAACACACGCGGATGCAAACGTTTCCTCTAAACTGCAGCTACTTTGAAACTTTTATCCATCTTGCACTTAAAGAAACGCTGTAATACACTTCTGGTTTTCCAGCGAGAAAATTGCCAAACGACACGTAATGCTAATCTATGCTTGTCATCATGTTGCATTAAAAAAAAAAACTGTGTGCCTGTGAGGAAGAGGTGGATAAGTGTGAGAAGTAAAGGAGGATAAAAGTTATGCGCAGGAAACTACCTTGAAGAAAATCAATTATGCATTCGAGAAGGGCTGAGGATCTAAACACCATCGCCTAAGAGAAGGAAGAGAGGAGCTATAATGAAATCCTACAGTTGGAAAGGTATGGGTGTTAAGGAAGCGCTCAAGTGTGTGTTTGTGTGTGTGTGTGTGGTTGGGGAATGTGATTGGCTACTTAGCATCCCCCCCAACGCATCCTCTCCGAGGAATACCGTTTCCTCAACTTTTTCCCCTCTTTTTCTGTCATAATTAGCATTCTGTTCTCAATTTGGCCGCTTAATTAGGTGTACATAACCTTGGATTTCCAGTAATGGAAAACCGCAGGGCTGGTGAGATGAAGCCATCATCTTCAGTGATTAAGACGCCAGCAAACTATTGTACACAGCGCGTGTCTGTATTCACATCATTACATGGTCAAATTAACATTTTTGTTCCACCTGTCTAGGCCAAAAGGTAACCCGGGTACAGCTATAGAAACGCCTGCGAGCCGCCACGGCGGAGAGCAAGACGACGCCCGAGGGCCGCCGTGTTTTTAATAGAAATGCTATCCTTCAAAAACAGGCCTGAGTGGAGTGTGACGATGCATGGAGTCGGGGTAAGTATGTATGGAGAATATGATGTGTGTGTTTTTGTCTCGCCGGGGCGAAAAAAGGGATAGAGACGCGTAGAAAGGAGAAGCGAGAGGAAAGACTTGATGGGTTATTTCCTCCATGGGACGGTGAGCTGGGACTTGAGGGATGCTGGGTGGTGGCATGATGGTGGGTAAGTCTCCATGTCTCTGCTCTTAGGCACCGCAGCGTTATGCAAATTCTCCGTCAGGCTGAGTAGGTTTCTGACGGGCCGTAGAGTACACAACATGTCCCCCTACTCAAGCAGCCAGACAGGCAGTGGAGATACTGACAGAGAACAGAGGGAGAGAGGAGGACGGTACAGGGGAATACTGAGAGCCAACAGCTTTTCAACTTCCCCTTCTCCCTTCTTTCCACCTGGCTTGATCGGGCAGAGTTTAAAAAAAGGTTTGATACAATAAATATTTTTGAGACCAGCTTTGATTATGAATTAAACCTAAAAAGAAACTAGCTTTAAGTAATTAAAGCAAAATGTCTTTTATGGACCACAGTTCCTGTGAGCCACAATAAATATATAATAATAAAAATAATTGTATTTATATAGCACAGTTCAGACAAGTGTCACAAGGTGCTTTATATAAAATAAAACATTTTAAAAATAGCACAATGGTCCAACAATTCAAAACAAGAAACATACCATTTCCATAAAATAACATGTTAAAATGTTAAGTTAAAACACAGTTAAAAAATAAAATACATTTAAATAACATTAATGAATCAAGTTAAGAGTTTAAAAGGCGATGTTTTATATTAAATCGAATATATATGGGTTTGCTGATTTTAAGGGCTGCTGGACATTAAATGGATGTAGGAACTAATCAGGAAACTTCTATTGACTAATTAAATAAAGATTATGACTTGATTTGTGACTCTGGAATTGGCAACATTGATACGATCAGTAAAAACTAAAAAGGTTATTGTAGATATTCAATTAATAAATATTTTAAGGTTATGGTTTTATACGTTATATGTTCACCCTCTTTAAATTAGATCAAGGAGGATCTAGAGTTAAGAAACTGGGAAAAACAAGCTACTGAAAGTTAAAAAATGGAGAGAAAAAAACCCACCAGGCAAGCGCTAGATCAAGAAACAAGTAAAAAAGAAACATGCAAAGATTCATACGGTATGTAAAAAAAAAGCAAGATCAGTGTGTTTACTTACATTTATTAAAAGTATATTCAAACTCCTCCAGTGTTTTGGGGAACGTGAACGGGGGCTCATCTTTCTTCATCAGCTCGTCTAAATCTATTCTTGAAAGCAAGTCTGAAGAGAAAAGCGTAGAATTTAAAAAAGGTTAGTCTTGTCTTCACAATGCGATTATGCAGTAAAACAAATGTTGAGATCAAGTTGGTCTCTGACACAAGGTAGACTACAGTTGTACTTATATAACAATCTTAACAATATTTAGCCCTTCATTGATATTTTAAGCCTTAGAGGCTATATACTGTATTTTTACAATGACTAACAGTTTTCATATGCAATATTTCGTTTGACTAATTTGGACAGAGGTTGAGATCAGGTAGAAAAATACAATTTAAACTATCACATACAATCAAATGTTGAAAAAGTGAGTCTCGCATAATATAGTTCCTTTAATTCAAAACACGTAGGCTAGTTTGGAATTTAATATTTTGTGTTTTGGAGGAACAACATGCAAAAAACACTTTTCTCTGGTAAACACATGCCATTGTTGATCGACCGTCGGACGCTCAACGTCATGTGACGTTACAACAAATAAGGAACGAAAGAAAAACATTGGACTGATCGGAGTTCAAGCAGCACGTACGTCTGACCCCTAAAGATCAAATTAACGAATGTGCATCTGTTTCCAATAGACTTCTGTTGCATAAAGACCTGAATGAAAAGAAATCACTTCAAGAAATGTTTCTGCTCATAAAGCTCTAAATGATATCAGATAACATATTGTCACTCGACTGTGTGTGTCACTGATAAGATTCGCTGTCATCTGCGGAGTAAAAAGGAAGATTACTTTTGTCTTTTTGGAAGAGATACATTCCTTAATATTTAGGTTGAGTTGCAGTTTAAGTCCACTATTTTACTTTACAGCATAAACAACAGACACCTTCAGATACTTTCAAGTTTCAACCAGGATTAGCTAGCTTCACTATTATTGACAGTTCTTCCAATGTGACTGTCAACAGTACACAAGAGGAGGTGATATGATGTCATGACATGTGTTTACCTTTAAGTGCAGTGGTCTTCTCTCTGTCCTCCTGTCCAGCCACCTGAGCCATGGTGATCAACAGAACCAACACAGCTGGCTCAGCAGCTCGCATGAGTTTTCTATTCCCAACATGGAGGGGTCATCTGTCGTAGAAAGAAAACAAAAATAACTTCACTTGAATATATATTAGTTCACTAAAGCTGTGTCTGTGTACACTAGTTGTTTTTGTTTTTTAACTAAAACAGACGTTTAACGTGAAACAGGAACAAACGCTGTCAACTTTGCTCACTTAAAAAATGATATATTTCTCGATTTAAAAAAGGGATTTTCCTCCACAACAAGACAAGTTAGTAAAGGAAGTAGTAAACTTGTAGGTTTCCTGTGTGCTCGTACATGAGCAGGAGCGAGCAGGATATCAGTGCTTTTGCTTTTTGCATTCGGTGAGAAACAACAACGCGACAACAAACGTTCCGGGGGTAAAAACACGTGTCTGGGGAAGAGAGTCGAGATTGACGTTTCACTCACGAGAAGAGAGGAAATGCATCTGTCCGCTCGCTGCTGGATTTCTATGAATCTTTTTGTAAACAGGAAGACGACAGAGCAGCGAGCTGCACGGCGGACTGGAAGCTTCCGGGTTACCGGGGCAACGGAGTGGAAGGATTATTTAAAGAGACAGTAGCGTCACAGTTTGCAGCGGTTCGTCCAGATGTTTCCATTTTTATGAGATTATTTAATCTCGTTAGAAATATCTAAACATGTCCCAGATTAAATAGATCTTTGTTTAAAAAAGAGAGTGGTATAATGTGTGGATTGGATTTACTGAAGGACTCATAACCAACACAATCAAATATTTAGTAATCTTTATTTAAACTGTAAATGGTGTCAAAGTCCATTAAATCAGGCATTTATTGCAACACAATGAATCCATATACATGTAATCAAACCAGGGCCGGGTCTAGGCAGGGGCAAGAGGGGGCCTGGCCCCCTCAAATAAATGTTGTGCCCCCTCAAACTTACATGTAAGTAAGTAAGTAAGTAACAGCACAATGCCCCCTCAAGATTTGTGGCTTCCCCCTCATACATGCCTGTCTAGACCCGGTCCTGAAATAAATAAAATCTATATTAAACAAAATAATTCATGTGGAATTTGGAGAAACATTTTTTTACATAAGGTTACATAAGTAAAAGTAAATAAGTAAGTAAGTAAATAAGGATTTTTTGACAAAGTAATTCAGTTGTAAACATTTTAATAAGTGACATTTCAGATTAAATGTATTATGTGAACTGAATATTTGTGTAAAGCCTCAAAATGAATTGATTTGCATGTAATTATGGTGTGTTTCGGTTTTGAACTCTTTTTTACCACAAGGCTGTAGGAAAGACGTTTTTTATTTGTATATGTAAAATAAATATAAAATGTGTTTATATAAATAATGTTTTGTGGAGATGAAGAAATGAAAACAAGGTAATGGATACATTTGAGACAATAAATGCAACATAATAGTCTTTTTGTACATGAAAACAGATAATTTCTCAAAGTTAAAAAATACTTTATTCAAATATTTGTCTGATACATAGCAGTGTTAGTAGCTTTACATTTGTGAACTTATTTTCGAATGTTCATTAAATACTGATAAGGTATAAACAGCAAAAGAACAAGAACCAGGGAGGATTTTCACCTACTCACGTACAATAACTTCCTAAAATATTTTATCTCACTGTTCCAACTGTGAGTCCCTGAAGGTCTTTGTAAAAGTTGTCCATGAAAAGAGTAGCAGAGACTCCTGCATTCTTATTGACTAGTTTACTATGCACACTCACAGATGTTTGGGACACACACACATATTTACAGACACACACTAAGCGAAACCTTGAGAGGCGCGTGTGCTTATAACAAGAAAACATTTATGACATGATAAAATCCCCAACTGCTCCGACGTTTTATACGTCTCTGCTTCTATCGGACGATTGTGCAGCCCCGAGAGTCTGTTCCAGCCCCGGCTCATCTGTATCTGGGGGGTCCCCTTCTCCCGATCCACACTCGCACACAAAATATGCTCCTCGGAGTTCGTCGACCAACACTTTCTCTTCGTCTCGGAGCTCAGCGCCGTCCTGCATCTCCCACCTACGACACAGAAAATGACTCAGTGAATGAAACTTTATCATCTCTTGCTGGTTATGATGCATAAACCAGACAAGGAAAGGTCAAAACTTTTTCACTGTGCATTTACTTTCTATAATTTTCCCTGCATTTCAGACCATGTTTCCCAGCCATTTCCCACCAACTCCTTTTCTTTATTTGAAGATGCTGACCACTAGATTGGGTAATATAAGCTAACTGGTTTAAACTCTTCCTAGACTCTAAAGCTTGTTATGAGGTATGAGGCTATGAGGTTTATAAGGCAGTTCTTGCACTTACGATAACATATTGTGTACTGATCACATGCTTTTTTAAATTATTATAAATGGTAAAAAATAGCATTAAGAACCTGAGACTACACTTATTTGTCATCTTACCTTTTGACCAATGTGTTATGTGATCATTGGTGTTCTTTGTCTGTCTGTTAGCAAAATAACTCTAATATTGAAAAAGAAAATATTGATAATGGTTTTTTGTTGTTCTGGAGTTGCATATTAATAAGGAAGTGTTTATCATGATTCAAATGGAACTTATTGTATTGAGAATAAGCAAAAAAAGAAAGAAAAAAACTGATTTAATGAAACGTACCATACAATCTAATCACTAAAAATAAAGCAACTTTATTGTGATGACGAAATATATCAACATGTAATATCATATATTTTTATTCAGTGATGTTCAGAAATGCTCCAGAGGCATCTTGGATACGTTGGAATGTGGCTCTGAATATGGTAGCGTCCCTTGATACTTTAAGTCAAGTGTCAAATTTAATACGAAAGAGGGTCACAAAAATGGTCACAGTTGACCAAACGAAAAGTGTGTATACCGTATATACAGTACTTAACTTACTGTAACAAGAGTGTCTGACGTTAGTTCTCCTGTACTAAATATTCAAATCATTCTCCTTCAACAATTTAATTAATTATATTTTGAAAGTCTTTGTTTAATTGTTGATATCAACCAATTTATTTTCCCTCTCTTATCTTAAACTCTGATATCTTAATAGGTCAAGATATCAACATCAACATTAATCTACTTTGATTTTAAGCGCCATAAAATGACTTTGTTGGGCCAGATTTGTTTGACACATGAGCTTATAAGGCAAAAAAAGGGAAAATACTGGTCGGAAAAATGACAATAAAGTGACAGTTAATTGAATACATTGTTTGCTGTGTTTTGTGAAGGCAAATAAAATAAGATCCTAGGCAGAGGTGTAGTGATTTTATCCAGTTTGTTCGTCGACAACTACGATTAAAGAGACCATTGACTGGAAACCGACTGAAAAATCTAAGTTACAGTACTTAAATATAAGTAAGTAAGTAAGTAATTTGTATTTATAGAGCGCTTTTCCAGACCAGGGTCACAAAGCACTTAAAAAATCAAAACAATACTCAATATACTTTAAAAATGTGAGTGCAGAGGGATTCAAACTCGCTCAAATGACACTATCAATGTAAAAGGAGGAAGAAAGATTTGAGCCAACTGGGTAGACAGTAAAAGCAATGGTTCAATCCATACAGTCAGTGTTTTTTTTTATTCTATTCGACTCAAATTAAAACAAAGAAACCGCTGCGAATAACGCACTAGCAAAATGGTACAAATGTCACTCTGTGCAGAGCTAAAAGGGGGTGAGGGACAAGAGACGGCTGGAGGGCCGGGGGCCAATAAAGGAGTGAGGGGAAGGAAGGAAGACAGGAAGGTACGCTAAAGGTTTTTCAATGTTTAATTTTCAAATAGGATTAAGCAGAATGACATTTAGCTGAAGGTTACAGGCTCAGCATTGTCTTAGCTGATATTGATATGCAGGAGGCGCCCTGCTTGTCACCGGGACAAACACCGTTGATGAATGAGAAGCCTTTCCCCAGGAAGGTGTTAAGTGCAAATTTGAAATGAGAGAGAAAGTAGGGAAAAAAAAGAAAAAAGGAGAGAAATTGCACCCAGAGAAGCAGTTGGAATTACCATGATAGTCGTCATGTACTTTGTCACAAAATAATGTTGTCAAAAAGTGTAAATTGTTAAGTGTAACATAGGTTTGTTTTTTTGTCATATTGTGTCATCTCATGTCGACAATGAACCCATATTATACAATATGTGTTGTGTTGTGTTGTGCACCTCGACAACCACCGCACACCAGTGACTCTCAAACTCTCACTGTATCCTCATTTCTGCAATTTTCCACAGGAATTTACATCTTAATAAGGAGAGTCTTACCCTTTAATTCTTACGGGCTACGCTCATTTTTCATGCATTAATGCCGGAGCTGCTGACTCGGCTGTTCCTCTGAATACAGAATAGGACACACATATTAAGACTGGTGTATTTACAGGATTGATGCCATGGGAGATTGTCTCTGAGTGAGATGAAAAGGAGGGCTCAGATGTATTCCGGTGTAAGCATCGCTAATCACAAGATGATGAACACACCAGTCACACACACTCGCTGCCTTTTTGTTGCTAATTACTACTAATGATGAATTTATAAATATTAAGAGTTCCCTAAATATGAATAAAAAATCTTTACCTATGCAAAATGTTGATGTTATTCCGATCATAACTTATTTATGTGTTACTGAGGAATGTGATACCTATGTATTCTCGACAGGTATTTGTGAGTCTCTTGTCTAAGTTCTTTGAGTGTACTTTTGTAAGTCTGTTTTGTATTTATGTGCGTCATAATATAAAAGCCTATGTCTATTTGCTCAAGTTCCATTTACACCACCATGACCCTCATCATAACAAAGTTATTACCAGATAAACCAGACTACTATTGGTGTAAGAAAATATTGATATAATGGTATATCGCAATATTTCTTTTCCTGACACTCTATCGATATATTTAATAGCACTATATAGATGTTTAAAAAATATATATAATTAATTTTTTCCTTTCAAATTTGTAATCAAAATGTACCATTTTATGGTATAAAAGACATTCATTTGACAATTTAATTTACAATTAACACTAGTTTTTACAGTATTTACAGTGATTATTAATTTGTGTGCTGCAAATAAACCTCCGGCCACTAGTAGTCAACATTCACCAATTTCCTCCGTGCCAAAGGAACAAAGACATCGGCGAAATTGCAGCAATGACTGAAAGTTAAAGGAAAAGAAAGAATACACCAGGCTCCAGAAGCTTTTAAAGCTGATGTTTGGGCTCATTTTGGTTTTAAAGCAAAGCAAGACAGTGGCAATGTTGACAAGAGTCTTGTGATCTGCATTTTTAAATCTGGGCATGTGGACCAGCTTGTCTTTCTCCAGAAAACTCTTGAGTTAATAATCTGACTGTAACTCATGTGCATCTAAAACGGCTGATGTTAACCATGTAATCACTAGTGATGGGGGACAAAAAAACGTTTTATTCTGTATATATCTGTATTTCTGTGTTATGTGTTAAAATACAAGAAATGAACTACTTCACTACAGACTCTAAAAATGATGTCTACACCGATACCTGTGCTATTCCAGCTTTCATCCATCCATTTTTGAATGGTAATGCATTTATCTTTACGTAACGAAACACCTTTCAGATTCTGGTGGACCACAAGAAATAACTTGGCGAGCCATATTTAGCTCCTGGGCCTTGACTTTAAAGCTATAATCCATCACTCCTATGACAATTTCGAATTAAAATAAATTATAGTCAAGATAAAATGCGATTTGAACCTTACATATAATACAGTATACCAGTTAGTTTATGTAAAGAAATGTTGTTTTTTTATTGCCCAGTAAAACTTCCACAACCAACTGAAAGTCAATGAAGGTTTTTCTTCATCCAGGTCATGGTTAACCCAGTGTTTCAAAAGCGAGGAATTGAACTTTAAAATTCCTTGAATTGATGAAACCTCTTGGACTGGAGGTGAAACGTCTTCCTATAATGATGTTTCGTGATAAATAAATTCCAGTCAGATGTACTTACAAAGTCAGACTATGAAGAGAGAACCTTTAATGGGTTCGTCATTGTAAGGATAGGACAACTTTACTGTAATCGTTCATCTAGATTTAACACATATTTCAAATAAACACTAGTTTAACTGATAATCTTTCATATTTAATTCATATTAAATAATCATTGACTCTCTTTAAAATCCATGTTCTCAGCTATTCTTCAGGTCAGGTCAAACCTATACTCTACACCAGGGGTCGGGAACCTTTTTGACTCAGAGAGCCATGAAAGCAAAATATTTGGAAATTTATTTCAGTGAGAGCCATATAAATAATATTCAGATGTAAGAATCTGTGCTTGACACGAATTCAAGCCCTTTTCCTTTGTTCATCAAAATCAACAAAGAATTCAGACGGGTTCATCCCTTTCCATGCCTCCATTTCAATATGTCCATCATATTTAAATGAAGCACAAGACTAACATTTCTCCATTTCTGTGATCATGAAAAAACAAAAACAAATGAAAACATGAATTCAAACTAACAGTTTATATTTGTTAATTTTAAACATGTCTGATATGAATCACACAAGTGGATTAATTAAATTTCAGATGAAGTTTAACAAGAATAAAACTGTTCATCAGTAACTTCACATCATCATCGCTTTGTCTGATCGTCTCTGACGTCATTAGAATGTGTGTCTCACCTGCACCTGTTTAACGTGTTTGTGTTTCTGCGTATTCTTATTACATTTGTGAGATAAAGGTAATTTACAAATAGTCATCATGTGATGGTGTATTAATGCAAGTGTGTTTTAAGGACGCGATCACAAAAGGAAAACCAGCATTTGTTGCGCTTTCATTGAAACCTGCAGCTTAACTTTGATGGACCTGACGTCATGTTTCTGTGACTTTCGTAGGGAAGAACCTGAAGCGATCAAACGCGCATTATTTTGTTCGATATATTATTTAAAAAAAAACAAGCTTATAATTCTATATCGTTTTTCTGAATTGCGTAAAATGACTGTCGCACGTTTTGCTCTTTTTATTCTCGATTCATATGATCTTTTCCGTGCGTTCAGTGGAAGAGGCAGGAGCTCTGATTGGCTGCTGTGCATGTCAATCAAATTTTCAACCAATCGGCACAATAACTATTTGATTGACATGCACAGCAGCCAATCAGAGCTCTCTTTACTATTTTCTTATATCATATTTTATTAAATCACGCGATCTACTAGCAACAGCTTCGACAGATCGACGTATTGCCCACCCCTGAAACAAGTGATAATATTTTATGTTTTGTTTTATGTTATTTTCTGCGAGCCAGATGCAATCATCAAAAGAGCCACACCTGGCTCGCGAGCCATAGGTTCCCGACCCCTGCTCTACACTGAGAAAGACAAAACAATCTCTCGATGGTGCCAGCTAGTCTCAGGACCAAGGACAGACATCTGCGTAAGTCAACTGATAAATAGATTTCTAGAAGACATCAACTGCGGTAACTTTCCACAACCAACACGTTCATCTTAGAAGACAAGTGTTGAGAGTATCTGACCAATCATACAAGCACAAATGACTAGAAGCATTTACCTGAATATTCATACTATAAAAGAGCAGCCATTTCAAACTTTGCGCTTGGCACTCAAAGACGTCTCTGCGATAGATCTCTGCATTGCCAAAGCCAATGATCTTGTAAGTTGTGTCTCTGACTTTTGCATATTTTGTATTTTGTCTTAAACTCATTCCTGTGTCTGTGTCCTTCTTTACTAGGAACACGTATCAAGACTGGGGAAGGGTCGGTTCATCGGGAGAAAACCCTAACATCATATCCTTTTTGGTGTTTGTGGGTTAAATGTTTGAGCAGCAATTTAACCTTTTGAGATTTACACAGCAGCTACCAGTCTCCAAAATCATTGATCTGGCCAATCAATAGATTTTAAGCTACCCTAGTCTGGGTAAAACATGGTTGATTCATTATGTTGAAGATTGAAATTCAAGAAACAAGAGTCTTTATTGTTATATACTGCATTTAAAAATGCACGATAACAGAATTCTGGCACTAAAATAACAAGCTAAACAACAATTATTGGAATCTGTGATTTAAATGATGATTTGGGTAAAAGAAACGAAACCTAAGAGAAGCTCTCTGATTGGTCAAATGCAGTCAAGAAGATGTAGAAAGAAATGCAGAGCGAAGTAGAGATCGCAACAGTGCTCGTGAAAACGTCTCTGAGCTCATCGACTGTGTGCTTCAAACGCCACAAGAGACGGAGAGACAATAGCCAGTGGTTTCTCTCTGCAGCTGTCAGTGAGCTGAGTGGTTTCTCTCAGTGTTGGGTGTTTGGATGCCCTCCCTGCTCCGCAACTGGGACCGCTGTTTGTTTAAAAGGCTGGCTTGTCAAACAGAGTGCGCCAGCGACAGCCAGACACTTGGCTAAATGACTCTGACAGCAGCCCTAATCAGAGGCTTCACACATTGCCACGGGGGCCTGGAGGATCCATCATAACCCAAGCCTAAATATTTAAAGTGCTAAACTTTCCAAAGGTCAGGCCTTTCCACGCATGACAGGGCGACATGTGTCAGGGATGCTGGAGGGAAGTGGCGTGAGAGAGTGAATACGAACCATGTTTTTTTCTGTATTTACATCTGCTTCATCCATTTGTACCAAGAATTCTGACTCTTTTTTTTTTTCCAGTTGACTGATTCGATACTTGAAAACTCATGCAGTTATCAATATATTACGCCTTCAGAAAGGGGTGAGTATGTCATTGGTCATCTAGACCAGGAATCAGTGGGATTTTGTTTTGTTTTTCTGCAACAAGATGCTCCCAAATGTAGTTTTCTCAGGCTTATTGTTTGTGTGAACTCTGACTAGACATGTGTTTTGGTTCAAGATAAGGGCCAAAGTATTCAAGTGGCATGTTACTAAGATGTCTCTTAAATTAATTTTCAATCCAAAATGTGTTTGTGTTGTGGTGTCCCTCAACAAGACACTTTTTCGTGACCCCTGAATGCACACAATAATTCTGATGGCACTCTGCGTCGCGGCCTACAGCCGTCAGCATTTGGTGTAAAGCATATGAACAGAGATGGAAAGTGCAATTGAGTGTTTTTTCTGATGTAAAAATACTTGTAAAAGTTCAAATAAAATGAGTGATGTATTGCTCTTCAATCTATTGAAAATAAGGTCTGTCACTGATTTGAGTAATAAATAAAAATTTCTTTAAAAAGAAAATAGTGCCCGATAATTCAACTATTTTTATAAAAAGACCTGGCTTGATATTTGTTTCTTGTATTTTTTGGACCTCAACACCTGCAGTTGTCAAAACTACCTACGTATGTTAAATTTTCTTTAACACGTTTAATGCGGGTAATTACATTTAAAAAAAATACTACTCCAAGATATAACTACAGTACTTTTACTTGAGCTAAAATATGTTTGCTTTCTAATCTGTGCATATTACTATTAATGTGTATTTTATCATTTACTAACAAAACATTTTTGATCGAAGATTGAAAAAAAGAGGGAAGTACTTTAGTATATTTGGAGGTGTTTTATGTAAAATTTGATAAAACCTCAAAATGAATGTTCAATACATAACGTACCCCTTGAAGCTAATAGTCCTCGGACTAAACTCATACATACATAATACATGTTCTTACAAGATCAACGTCAGAGTTATAGAAATAAATATAGATGTAATCATGACTGAACTACTCAAATAAAGTATCTTCTATCCATTCATATTTAAACTTGACATCATAATAGAAAAAGCAAATGAACAAAGGGACGAGATACTATTTGAAAATGGACAATAAAGAAAAGAATCTCCTTCAGTCAGGGTTAAATGACAAAATCGCAAAGCCGGGCGAAGGATCACCTCTTTGCCTCAATTTCCATGGAGGAGCAAACATCCAATTCAATTTGGATATGTGCCGGCGCTCCACTACGAGCCGGAGGGAGATTGTAACTGACAGCCATTGGACAGTCGGTTGGATTTGAATATTGACGAGACAGAGACTTGACAGAATGGATTATGCTCTACCTTCTGACTTACTAGCCGCTACACTGATCCATTCTATTGTCAGATCAAGTCAGTGTCAGGTCTACAGTATGTACGCGCCGCCACGCCACTCAGAGTTAGAGCCTACCTGAGATCCACCTCGATCCAAACTGATGTCCACTCAGAAGCTACAAGGCTTGGACCGAATCAACACGGACGCAGGTCTCCTTTATGACACCTGGTCATATCCAACAATAATTTTTTATCATTTTACCAAAATGTTTATTTTATCCGACCACAGCAAGCAGCAAAAGATATTCAGAACAGTAAACACTCTAACAATGTGTTTACTGATTTATAAAAGGCTACTAAAAGGTCTGGAAAAAAGGAATAAAATGAGATTAAACAGTGTCTTCTTTTTGCTACTCATAATAAAATGAAGATCAGTTCACCATGGCAATTTAGGGTGTCTGAAGAAATTAGTTGAAAGGTAGCGGTACATTTCCCTTCCTAAACCGTTGAAAGAATCAGGGGAAAATTGTTTTACATCAAACTAAGACAATATTAACTACATGTAGAAATCTACACTAAGACAACTAATTATGAGTAATAATGTTTTTTTATGCTCCTTGTTTGGATACAGGTTTAAAAACGATTTGATTGGTACACTACACATCATACATAATTATTAATAGTTAAAAAATAAAGGGAAACTATTACCAGACTGTCGTCTACACCAGGACGTCAGAGATATTTTCTACACACTGATCACGGTATAAAGACACTGCAAATAAAAAAATAAATAATAATAATAATAAAACCTCGTAACATTGAAGCGTCGAGGGCGACGTGGAATAGAATTACATAAATAAATACATCATTATGAAACTTATAGTTGATACTTTTTTTAATTGTCTAAAATTGTTATTTTAAAATGATTCACAAGAGTGATTTTTATTTTTGTTCCCTACATATAACATTAAACATTATAGTTAGTTCCTAATTCATTTTTATCTATTTTTACTCTAGTTCTGTTTTACACCAAATCTAAAATCACTAATTTCCAGAACAATTTCAAAAAGTGAATAAATAAAAAAACACAAACCAAAAATGAATATTAAAAAACAATTAAAAAAAAGAATAAACTAAAAAAATATAAACGTAAATCGTAGATGTATAAAAGTAAAGCTTGCACATAAGAAACAATGTAAACTATGTCGAATATTTATTCATACATTTATAAATATACATTATATTTTAGACCCTATACAAAAAGAACAGCTATTTAGATGCAACTTTGAACTCATCAGTGAGATATTTATTGAGAAGTAAATATTCCAAATATAAATTCAATTACTTTCCTTTTCACACAGAGGTAAAGTGATCTAGTGAGCACGTTTAATGCAGGTAATTACGTAAAAAATGATTGCTATTCTAAAATAATAACAACAGTACTTTCACTTGAGCACCAATACTTAAAGATTGAAAAAAACTTGAGAAGTGCTTTAATACATGTGGAGTTGTTTTATATAGAAGTTCAAAAAACCTGTAAAACCTGAAAGTGAAAGTTCAATACATTAAAATCAATACAATACTAAAGTTCCAAGGCTGTCGTATCCCAACCATATAAAATGAAGAATCTCCTCTCACAATAATAACCCCATTTTCTAATTTTCCTCATTGGAATCCGCATTGTCTAAGACTGTGAAATACATAACACCGTGTTGCAAATCTCCATAGATTTAATTACTAAATATTAAGCAGAGATGTGTCTAATTGGGAGCAAATATATCTGGGGGGTCAGGGATGTTTTCACGCGGGGCACCTCTGTTATTTAAAGAGAAGTGTATTAACATGCGACGGACCACATACTTCAAATTGCACCACCGACTGTTTCCACCCTCCCGCCATTCTCCCCAGTCATCCAGGGGAAGGTTTGTGTAAATTTGCGGTGACTTAATTACTGAATAATTTAAACCATGCTCCAAATTAATGTAGACATTTCCATATTAATGTGTTTGCCGACCAATTCCACATTTATTTGTACTGCGGACAGAAGGGTAGCAATTATCACAGCATATCATAGCAGTTGTGCCGGGATTTCAGACATCATTAGGCTGCTTGTCCACAACTGTGAGACTGTGACTGCTCGTCTATTGGACACAGTTGTGTGGATTCCTCACACAGGCTCTCCATGGTTCTCGGCGTAGATTTATCGGCTGCTCTTCCTACTACAGGGGCTCGCAGGAGTAGGGGTGCTTGTTTGTGACAGACAGGGTGGAGCTCAATTATAAGCTGTTCCTGTTTATCAAAACATAATTACTAGCGGGGAAATAAGAACACATAGCTTCACTTAATGAGGAGAAGATTCCAGTGTGGACTGGCCAGCAAGCATTCTTTAGTCTGTCATCTTGCCTTCACAAGTTAACTTTGGTCACGACAAAGAAAGCTGGTATTTGACTGGACCATGACCAAATTGACCATTTTCCAGGACCATGTAGTAGAAATACAGTTGTAGATGTACTTATATCATCAGAATAAAATACAAGATGAAAATAAAAGATGTGTTTTACAAGAATGAGGTGACTGGGTGAACTCTCAGGACAGAAGACCACTTTTGGTGAGTTGCGGCAATAAGAGCTGCATCATAGTTTTGTAGTCAAGACCAGACCAACCAAGATCAAGACATTATCGAGACCAGAGAGTTGAGACCAAGACAAGTAAAAGACATTTGGAGGTCAAGACCGAGACAAGTAAAAGACATTTGGAGGTCAAGACCGAGACAAGTAAAAGACATTTGGAGGTCAAGACCGAGACAAGTAAAAGACATTTGGAGGTCAAGACCGAGACAAGACGACCAAGAAGTTTTGTGTTTAAGACTAGAACAAGACCAAGACAATTAGAGGTCAAGACCGAGTCTATTAAAAGACATTTGGAGGTAAAGACTGAGAGAAGACAAATACATTTTGTGTTCGAGGCTAGAACAAGACCAAGACATTAAGAGGTCAAGATCTAGAAAGGACAAAGACATTTAGAGGTCAAGACCGAGTCTATTAAAATACATTTGGAGGTAAAGACTGAGAGAAGACCAATACATTTTGTGTTTGAGACTAGAACAAGACCAAGACATTTAGAGGTCAAGACCTAGAACAAGACCAAGACATTTAAAGGTCAAGACCGAGACAAGACCAAGCCATTTGGCTTTTGAGAGTAGGACAAGAGAAAGACATTTGAAGGTCAAGGAGGAGACAAGTAAAATACATTTGGAGGTAAAGACTGAGAGAAGACCAATACATTTTGTGTTTGAGACTAGAACAAGACCAAGACATTTAGAGGTCAAGACCTAGAACAAGACCAAGACATTTAAAGGTCAAGACCGAGACAAGACCAAGCCATTTGGCTTTTGAGAGTAGGACAAGAGAAAGACATTTGGAGGTCAAGGAGGAGACAAGTAAAATACATTTGGAGGTCAAGACCGAGTCAAGACCAAGACATTAAGAGGTCAAGACCTAGAAAGGACAAAGATATTTAGAGGTCAAGACCGAGTCTAGTAAAAGACATTTAGAGGTCAAGACCTACTAAAGACCAAGACAAGAGGTCAAGACCGAGACAAGACCAAGATATTTTGCGTTTGAGAGTGGGACAAGAATTTCCAAAACTTTATTAGACGAGGTTGTTTTGTCTGAGTTGAGTTTGTTGTCTCCTGGAGAGAAGGGTTCTAGAACATTTTTTCTTAAACAAGGCCCTTAAAAGACAAGTTCCAAAGGCAGGCTACTATGCTGTGGTCGCTAGACTCTCATTGAAGGGACATGCTTGGGTAAGGGCCTGACAGGTGCAGAGAACAACTGGTAGATAGACAGATTTCATTGTGGTAGGAAAACAGGGGGACTGTGGTCCAGACACAACTGAAACACTCCCTAATTCTGGTTCCCATTCTTTCATGTGGTGTCATGGTTAGATTAGATTAGCTAAACTTTCTTGACAACTATCCGTCCTTGCAACCGGAGTTGCAAGTTCCTCAGCCCCTTACACAACCCATCATACAGGCTTGTTTTATTTGTGACCTACTTACATTTGAATAAAAAAACAATAATCTTTAATATCATCAATCCAATTTCCACCAATGCTTTCAGTCATATTGTGAATAAAGTAACTGATGCCGGCACAAAAAGTTCAACAAAACTCTCAACCCTTCCTTGAACACGAGGAAATAAAAGTCTCTTCTACCAACTCGGTATCATCGCTCTGTGTGTCACGCGGCTCCTTTTGGGTCTTCTCCTTTTAAACTTTGTCACCAACTGCGTAAAGTATCAGCCATGAATTAATGAACAAAGATGATTCGGATAAACAGCCAGCAGCTTTAGATTTTTCTGAGCTCTGCACAGAGTCTACAAGCACAAACACTGAGAACTAGAACTCACACAATCTCCCCAATGAAGAGTCTACAGAGGGAAGAGACAAAGATGTTCGTTGTGATTTCACCTCAGTGTGCAACCAAGAAGTAGCCCATTACTTATTCAGTTCATTCTCTTTGTTATTTGTGCATATATAAATTGTCGGATCTACTGAGGAGCGCTGAGGGTTGAGCAGCTACAGCTTGCTTGCAGACAAAGGCCTCGCTCTCACACATTGATCTGGCAAAACTTCTCTTCAAGCCTCTCCATATATTTCCATAGCTGCTATGAATAAACCGCCGGTTTCAAATTGGCAAACTTTTTCCAGGATTATGTAGTCATTAATGTTTAACTTCCTTCTGCTCGTGGTGAGAGATCGGGTTCTTGAGGATTGGAATACATTGCTCTTTGTGTACTAAAGTATTTCTTTGGGAAAACCGAAGAAAACAGTGGTTAAAGGGCCACTCTGAGCCCTTTGCCGGTATTTTTCTTGCCGTCCGTGTGAACTTTTAGTTTATAAATGACTCAACTGTCCATTTATGAGAGTCTGTGTAGTGTGCGTCCTTAGATAAACTGCCCACTAGCCTATGTTTCCCTCGCATCTCACCCTATGTAGCTGGGACCAATGCAAAGCACCACAGATTCCAAGAAGAAGAAAGGTATCGCAAGTTAAACAGATAAAAACAATTTGAGGCTTGTATCCTTTAGCCCAAACCCCTACATAACCAACCATGAGTTCTGAGTTTCTAATGTTAAGTCTTTTGCCGGTTACAAGCAATATTAAGACATTTGAGTAGAAGTATGGAGTCCAGTATTCTGCTTTATCTTGTCTGCTGACTTCTGTTTACATACACTATATCTGTGCTTTACAATTTTATTTTTTTATTCCTGTCTTACTCTCACTTTCCTTTTTTTATATCATCCTGGACAAACACTTGCTTGGGGGGGTGAAGGTGTAAAACTCTTTGGGGTCTTAACCACTAGGCCACCAAAAGATGTTGATGCTACACTGATATGAAAGTCAGGTAGTGTTTTTTCTTTACTTTATTAGAGTTGACCAGCAGCCATATACAGTATGTGCACGATAATATTGAATCAGATGAAACTTAAGCATACCAACAAATTGTATGTGCTGTTCTGTTATTTAAAAAAACGTTCATGAAAACACATTGGACTATTAAAAAAATGGTAATATACAAACAGGAAAACAGCATAACTTTCTTGATAGAGGTATTAAAACAGTCAATTCGATTTTGTTGTCTTTTTCTTTATTAACAAGTACATTTTTCTCGTGTTTAGGGGAGTTAAGAATGGATTAATGGCGTACTAATTACTTACAATGCGTAACATTGATTTAAGTTACCAGCTCTGTTACGGAACAAATCAAAGTTCTAGGTCAAGGTTCCACTGTACCTATTCTTTTACAACATGGAGCATTGATAAAAGCTTCAAGCTACATGTCTGATTGTTATAAAAATCCACTCCAAACTGAAGTACTTCACTCTATGTGACATCTCAGGTCAGACAGCTTTGAACTATCATTCAGTCTGTACAAGGTGAACATGGGATGTGTCAGTATGACTCACTTGAGATGTTCCATGATTTGGCTGAACAGCACTTGGTTCACTGAACTGAATAGAAGACTGGAGTTATTATTCCCGTAAACTATGGTCAACAACTGTCCTTTTGTGTACAATATTTCAGCCCTGAAGTCACGTGAATATAATAAAAGTGTCTTATTCTATAGAAAGCAACCGTATACACTCAGCTTTTGGATTCAGCTTTTCTTTTAGCAGTACATTATGAAGTAGCTCTTGTGGTTGTTCTTGGGTCTGCAATACTCAGATTAGTTCCGGCAGACGTTGATCTCAACTTACTGTGAATAGAAACAAGTGTTTCTTGGGTGGAGGAAACTCTATTATTGTGCATCAGATCAGGTTCTTATTTCCCAAACACTTCATTCTCCACCGTGCAAATAGCAGTTTAAGAGGGTTAGGGCGATAAATAAATCCTGGCTGTCACCTCATTTAAAATCAAATGCCACTTAATTATAGCAGTATGTGTTTTCAAACACTTTGCATAATTTATTGTTCTGCTCCGTCCTAATCTTCAGATTCTTATCAAATGTGCTCCTTTTTTTTCACCCCCTCTGTCTCCATAAGAAAATGATAATGCTCCCTCTCTCTCCTTTGCTGCCAACAGCAGTGTGGAGGAGATAAGCAAGTCTACGGGAATAAAGAAAGCGTTTTAAAGTTGTGCTTCACCTTGTTTGGAATTGATGTTCTGTTGTCAAGTCAAAAGAATACACAAACAAACACACCACCCTCTGGCAGTGCTGCTGCTTTTTACAACCCAAATACAAACAGAGTGCATACTTCTATGAAAGGAGCATGGTAACATCATCATTTACACCCCTAAAAGATAACAAATGCAAACTTCATATGCTAAGTAGATCCTTACGGGCGAGTGTGTGTGCTTAAAAGAGCTTTTATACATGTGATGTGGAGATTTTCTTTCACTGCTCTGCGCTTGTGTCGTACAAACACACACCTTTGTCGCGCTAATGTGCCAGAAAGTACATCAGTGACATTAATGTACTAGCAAAACGTAAATGGAGGGCGAGTGCCGGACTAATAAGTGGTGAATTGGTACGTCATCATGGGTTTGAAAATGTCACAAAGCATCTGGCATTTAACCACGCATCCTATCTACCTCGATTAACAACTCAAGAAAAGATTCAACTTATGTATTCGCTTGAAATGTATTTGCTGTACAAATGTCTCAGCTAAGATAAAACACATTATAAGACATTTGAAAGACAAATACAAATCCACTTCATAACTTCTTCCTGATACGTTGCCATTTAGGGCTCTACGTAATATGACCCCTGCTTCTGAGCCAGGGGTTTGGGACACACTGGAAAGGTCGCCAATCCATTAAACAACTTAAGTGCATGGAGTGTAAGGGACTCCATTTTTGTTGAGATGTTCAGATGGTTAAGGAATAAATGATGTGGTCTTGTGTTCTATGGTTTCTTATTTTTCAGCTAGTAATTGAATTGATATTGCCTTAACTATGACAAGAAGATGAAACAGATTTATATAATAAAATAACATTAAAAAATACTTTCAAAATGACAATTCAAAGTTCACAGTGAAACCACACAAAAATCGATAAAAATTATTTTATGATGTGTATTTTAATGTGTACTGTAAGTAACAGAATAGGATAAAGGTATAACAATCAAGTCATATTCCAGCCTCCTTATATATTATTTTAGGCAGACTGTCAAAGCTCTAAAACTAGACATTGAACATGTACAAAAACTAAAGTCTCTCATGGATGTTGATAGCACAGAGATGATTTATGATATCGAACAACAATCATTTCCTGTTGAAGCCTACTGTGACCGACTCTTTAATATATTCTCTTGAGAGTCCTGGACAGCAACATTTTAAACTCCCCAAACTCCCAACCTCTTTTTGCACAACATATCATTTGAATCAAATTTGAGTCGTTGTTTTCTGGACCGACCTTCACGGTGTGGCAGGTTAATATGGCCAAAAATTGGCATAAAGCAGAAGTTGTACAAAAACAAAAGGTGGGAAAAATTCAACACAAATTAACACTAAATCAGCGGAAGTGCTGAGCTTTGTCTCAAATCCATACTTGCGTACTTAAACTTACTTAAATTTTTAGTGCATAAGTGCGTCTCAATTTTTAGTATGCAAAATGTAGTGCGCCATGCACACTAAATTAACGTACTAAAACGCCCACAAAACTGAGTATGGATCGATGGACTCTACACTAAACGGCCACCATCTTAGTGACGTTGTAAGCGGAAGTTACGTCATTTACATACATATATATATATATATATATATATATATATATATGCATGTACTAATAGGTGCATTTTCAGCCAGCAGTAGGAGTATGACACGTCTTCGGTGCTGATACTGGGGTAAATAACTCACAAATATTTTGTTTCTCATATTTCTTGATCTAAACTTGCAAATCGTTTTACCAGCAGGTGTCAATGATAGTGTTTCTACAGCTTGTTGCAATCATCGTTAAATAGAAGTAGAAGAAGAAGCTGTCACGTCATTTCCTGGCAGTGTTTGATTTGAGACATACTATCTGTCGAGAATTTGTGTACTAGTTAGTATGTACACTATCCTGATGCATACTAACTTCTAGTATACTAAGAGAAGTATGCGATTTTAGAAACAGCATTGGAGTTGATCCTCCAACAATATGGTCACGCAGTGTTTTTCAGTAACATATCACATGACCAAAACAGCACCAATGGTTTGGGGCTGATCGTTGGGGACCAATGGTTGGGGACTAGTGGTTTAGGGGTGTCAAACTGGTTGAGAAAAGGGGCCGAGAAGGTGCAGGTTTTTGTTCCAACCAGTCACGCACATATGAGTTAATATTAAGATAAAATCCAATTTTCGTTCAGTTTAGTTTGTACATATACATTAACTTATCCTTTGTTTGGTCTATTTTGGGCCAGACACCATTTAAACGACGCGCAATATGGATGCACGCGCAGACACATCTGTTACACCTCCATCAAAGAGTATTAGTTCCGACTCCATGAAACAGGATAAGATGTTCTTGGCATAATGAACAGGATTCGCCTTTGGCAGCTGCTGGAGTGTGTCTTTAACTCGTTAATGGATGGGGAGTATGCAGTTGTGCATCCTCTCTATGGGCCTTCCATCCGGGCGCTGTCGATGCAGCAGACAGGCCGAGGCTTACTATATCACATGGATCCCATAGCTGGGCAGTGACAGATACGAGTCAATAGGAAAAAAAAAAAAAGCTCCTGAATATTCACTCTGGTGTTTCGGTCGCTCGCTGCATGTTGATAGAATGGCGTGGATGTATATCGTTTATATATCCTAACTTGATTAGCAGCCGAAGACGTTTTTTTTCGAGTGGAGCCGAACAATAACAACTTCAGACGGACTTTTGTTGTGCAATTAAGTCGGAGGAGCGCGTCGCCTCAGAAGAGCATCGATCATACGCAGCGCCGCCATGCCAAGTGCGGTCCCCGTGGAGCACGCCAAGTATGCCGTGATCCAGGTTTTCAAATGTCACGGCAAAGAGAAGAAAAGCATTGTGCGGTTACATAATGATTATTGCGAAACTTCGCCCCCTCACTCAGGACGGCTGTAATATGCAGCGGATGGCCATGGGGGTTCATTAGTGAGAACAGGCTGCTGTTGAAAAGCTCCAGTTTCACCTCTGATCCCGGCTAATGTGATTTGGACCTGAGATTGGTAGTGGAGAGATTAGATGCTGGCTCACCTCAGGGTGGGAACCAGAGAACCAGACATACATCAATGTTGTTGGCTTTCATACTCAAAATCGTCTTGATTTTTTTTTCATTTACTCAGGAGGAGAAAGTTTCCAGGAAGTGTCCTCGTGGACACCGACTTTTGGTTCAGCACTTTCAGTGTAGACCAAATTAATTCATGAGGACGTTTTCAATAGAGAAATAGCTCTATAAAGTTTGTCGTAAATGTAATTTATATATTATTTGAAGATTTGAGATTAAAATGTATACACTTTCATATAAAATTTGCAATCATTCTTTTATTGCATATTCTTTCTCTTGAAAATTTTTTTTTTTACCAACTATTATTTGGTGTTTTTTTTTATTTATAAATTGATTTATTATGAATATATTATAAACCTTCTCTTATTAATTAAAATAGTCTGGTTCATGTAATTTGACTCTATTAAACTGTACCTATTTTTTTTCATGTTCGTGATATTCAGCAAGTATGAAATCAGACCAAAAATCCTTATTCTTATTAATATTTACTTTTACTCAAGTCTATTTTTAGTATTTTTAGTTAATTTTAATTAATTCTATGATACATTCTAAAGTACACAGCAAAGCCTATTGTAACTTATTTGGGTTACATTAGTTGATTAATATTGATTTGTGACATTGGCCTTAATTAAATGCTGCTGATTTCATATTATTGTCATTTTAGTTAAAAACAGTGTTAAAAGAATGAAATTGATAGTTAAGTCTGATTAAAACCTATTAGAAACAGCATGTCCTTTACTGCTTTGCTTTAGAACCGGATGTTGTTAGACTGATAAAGTAGTTTTGCAAGATTATTGACAATGAACGATCGAACGCCAAGTTATGCAACACAGACTGTCTGAACCTTTTCTTTGTCTCACATTTTTTCCTGCAGGTTTATCTTTTGACTGTAGTTCATCTACAAACCTATCATTCCATAGACATTTTACTATACAATATGATCAACAAATCTATCATTTAATGCCACCAATAAAGTAGTATCTATCTAGACATAGTTAATTGACATTTAAGTCACATGACCAAACTTGGTCATAACAACAATCATTGTTTTCCAGATAAGTTTGATGGTTGATAGCACATATTCAATAATTATGATAATTGGTATAATTATCATTATCATCATCATTATCATTATTATTATAATTGATACTATAATTATCATTATTACTATCATTATTATTATTATCCCCACTTTGTAAGTATATATAGCAGCTAGCATAACAAATGATCCTAGTTTTCAAATGAATTGTCTCACAGATATGTTCGCACGGATTGCAATATTGTGGTCACGATGAAAACATGACTAATAAGGTATTTGTGGCACATTTGTCTCGGTTGTGTAACATCGCCCAGAGTTCTGATCCTTGCACAGTCGATCCAAACCTGAAATTTGATACTCTGGTCAAAGTGGTCTGTATCACACTCACAGCCTTCACTTTGACTTGGCTTAAATATCTGTCAATATAACACCAGCTCAGTCAAGTAAATTAACATTTTGCTGCCTGATGTGTTTCCCAAATCACGTCTTCCTTACACTGCAACCCCTGTGGACCCTTATCGTCCGTCTTCACACCCAATTCCAGTCTCACCATCTCATTAGGTCATAGTTTTCAGATGTTTGTCAGCGCGGGTTGTGGTGATTAATAGGTCAGGCGAAGCCCCTATATTTGGGGACTGTCAGCAAGGGTCTCCCGGAGTGCCAGGGGCCCGCCCCCACTAAGCTCCATCACTACCCAGGTGGCCCCATTTGGGCTAAATGAGCTGTGAAGGGTCCTGGCTCTGCCCGCCTGCACCACACTCAGACGTTAAGTACAAACGCACACACGCGCACGCCGACACAAACAGGTCGACGACGCGCACACATGCACACATGCCGGCACGCTCGCATCCTCGACGCCCGGGTTTCTCACTGCCACGCACCCCTGCATTCCCACATGATTTGTCACACTCCATCAATGGACAATAAGTTGCTGCCACTCCAGCCTGTCAATGGGCCTTGTCTTCGGCAGAAGCCCTCCTAGAGGGAGTGGGAGGGGCCGGGAGAGAAAGTGAAATAGTCGGTGAAAGAGGCGAGGGAATGCAGAGGGGGGGGGGGGAGTAAAAAATAAAACAAACACAGGTAGCGACATGGAAACAAATCCCCCTTTTCCAAGTTCAGGTGCACGACCGGCCAGGCCTGGGAGCCAGAGAAGGGAGGCGGCGTGAACATCACTTTTTTTTTTCCAAGATAAATTCTCTCCCTCAAAAAACTCTCGCCGAAGACCTTGGCGAATGAGATCATCCCGTACACACACACACACCACCGCCACCGCCGCACACACACACATATATATACACCTACAATTCAATCTAATAATGGGTATTGGAGGAGAAACCGGATTCTATGAAGGTCAGCGAAGTCTAAACAGTAGCATCAGCCACTGCAGGCGACTGCCGGAGCGTTCGACTCCCTACACTGTCATTACCACGAGTCGACTGGCCCTCATTATCAACTTACTCCATCAAATACACCTCATTGTCAGCTTATCCTTAACGGACAGATGGGAGAAGGCCCTCCAGCAAAATGACAGGGTAACTGGATTCCTTTTGAAAAAAAGTCTTCGACTGAAAGGGTCATAAGACCTACAGTTGGGGCTGGATTTACGTCTGATTGGACATCTGGAAAGAACGGGAGGAGGGGAAGTGTTATGAATCGTCAGAAAACACCAGTTTAATTGTACCGATAGTTGCGCGTCATAATTACCAGAGAAATGATTATAGTCATTACCGAGTCATTATTTGGGTGAAAACTGTTGAACATATGAAAGGCGAGCGGAGTGGCGGGGATGAACAGACAGCTGTTACTGAAGATGTAAGTAACAGACAGGCAATATGGAATGACCGTGAAATTAAGACTCAACGTATAGCAATTACAATGACAATGAGCTTTGTTCGACGTGTCAAGTATCAATCCAACACTTGCCAGGAAGCTTTCATATCATAGCTAATAAGCAGTTGGCGGGGCCGGGGGCCCGTTGCCAGCCTCCCAAAAACCCAACTATTTATGAGCCGGCCCTTGTCATTGTGCTTCGCCGTTGACGTAACGCCGACACACACACACACACACACACATCGGCTACATGTGTCCCCATGCAAATGAGTGCATTAGTGCAGACCTTGGAGAGTGGAGCGTGGCCAATAAATCCAGCCAGGGTGAGAAATGTAGTCTTTACCATGCGTGTCCAACCCATCTATTTAACCTAATTACACACACCATGCCAGGTAATAAAAGTGTGCATGCCATCAATTCTGACATCTCATCCGGGGGTTTTGTAAGGAATGTCTATTTGGGATCCATAAATTCTCCGTCTAGCCATTATCTCTAGGTGTAAGGTGTATGAAGAGGTGTCTCCAGAGGGAACCGTGTCTCTCTCATCTGTCAAGACGAGCGACGGGAAAATGAAAGAAAGTCAGCGTGACTCCCAAACTATATTCACACAAAACCCTCTGCGACTTTTCCCAATTAGTGGCTGGAGAAATACGTCACTAATTGATTAATTTTTATTTTGATAGCATCCTGGAGATTTGATAAGGGAATACGAGTTCTGCTTTTTTGTGAAATAAATCAAATATGTTGTGGTGTTACTGGAAAAAAAAACGTGTTAGCCTTTGGCTATTAACTTGAAAAATTGAGTCACATTTCCTAGCTTTAGTAATTCAAGGCTCCATGTAAATATATTTTAAACTAGTTTCAGACAATCCTCTTTTTATATACTGTATATTGTTCAGAGAGGGCATTACAGTTAAAAATGTTTGGACTAAATTATGAGTTCCTATAGCAACTCCTACATCTGCTATATGATGAACACATTACCTGGACAAATGAACTTCTATATAAAAATAATTAGTAAAATAGCTTCACCAGCCACACAAAGAAGGACTCTTTAAAATAGAACTGGAACCACAAAACAATACATTTTAGTTCAATGTGATATAACCAGATTAGATATAACTTGAACTTGGAAAATGATGCCACAACACGATCTGGATTTTATAATCCATGTGTTTGTGTTTTCTAATTTCGATATTGTAACAGTTTATTTTCGTGTCTAAACAAGAAGGATCTGTCTCGCCTGCAGTTAGTACAAAACTCTGCAGCGAGAATTCTGACCTGCTCTAGTAGAAGAACTCACATTTCTCCGATCCCTTAAAACTCTTCACTGGCTAAAGCGCTTTGAGACCCTGGTCTAGTAAAGCGCTTAAAAAATAACCTTTACTTTACTTTACTTTGGCTTTTAGTTCATGCAGTTTACAGTACCATTGATATGAGTAAACCGTGAGATTAGTTTTTTGCATTTAAATCACACAGTTATGATTGTGTATAATAGTATTCTGCAGCATTTTGGAAACCATGGACCATTTTAGACATTGTTTACAGGGACCAACCTTCAGATGAAAACAGCGAAAATAGCATGAGCGGCAAAAAACAAACATTAATTGTCATTAAAATACATCTCAGATGGTCCCATATTGAGTTGTTGTTTGTTTATTTTTTGGGTAGACGTGACGGAACAAGCATCTTGCCTTGTCAAGAGTCACAAACTATCGTTACTTCGCTCTTAAGGGCCACAACAACGAATGTTGTTGGATTTAATCGACCACAGGGCACTATGTGGTCACAACCTTTTAGCATCTCATCAGTGAGTTTTAAACCAGTGATCTTTTTTTAAGTCAAAGTAAATGTTTTAAAGCTAAGAAGAATCAGAGAAAGTGTGAACTACAACTTCATTAAAAAGATGTAGTTGTAGTTCGAGGATAAAAAGTAGCAGAAACACACATTTATTTTTGTCTTCTGCTCAAATAGATGAACCCACCGGTTGAGTTCATCCTCCCATATTTTGCTCACACTCTTTACCTGTGGGTTAACAAGACCAAACCTCACATTCAGAAAGTGAAAAAAAAAGAATCTTAAAAACCTCTTTTCATAACCAGGTGTTCCAAAGCTTTGTGGATAAGGCTGCAGGTACTTTCACCTTGAGGACGGCCTTTAAGAAAACAAGACTATAGAAAGTCTGTCACAAGCATGTCAAGAAAAACAGGAAAAAAGTCACAGCAGCTTCTCTTCGCTTTTGTTGCAGCACACCTGAGCTCCACCCGACCCACATCTCCTCCTACACATCCGTGAAAGACAGGATGAAGATGATGGTAATGAAAGACAAACGATCGGATCAGAAGAGTTGAAGGATTGCTTTTCATCGAAGGAAAGTATATCTTTACCCTGTTGTGTTTAGTTTCAATACAATGTGATGTTATTGCAGTACAGAACATGAGTCTAACTGATACTGTTGATATCTTGACCCGTGAAGTTGCCATTGTTTAATATAAGCTACAAATATCAATCATTGTACAGAGATGTTAACAGTAAAACTGAGGTTGTAGAAAAGGAAAGTAATACTCCCTGTTAAAGATAGTTTTTGAGCTATTTGCTCAGCCCATGACCAAGATCATTGTGTCATCTTGTTCTTCCTCTTTATGTGTCATCTTGTTCTTCCTCTTTATGTTCTTCTTATTTTATTTTTTATGTATTATTTTTTATTGTTTATGAAAAATTGCTGGCTATTGGTAAAAAACAATTTCCCAAAGGAGACCTCCTGAGGGATCAATAAAGTTTTACCTTACCTTACCTTAGATAACGTGAGTTTGAAACCCCTGCTGCACAGTGAAAAAAGGCAAATTATATATTTAAAATATTTACAATTAAGTGATATTATCTAATAATAACATTGATGAACTGGAAAATGTTGATTTATGTGTAAGAGAAAGAAAAATGATTTCAACTTAATGCTGATTATGAGGTATCGCTAAAGTAATTGGGATTTTCTTTTGATTTAAAGAAAATATTTTAAGTCTACTATATCTACATTAAGGATCATTACACACTGATCTGAGATCAGCTACTTCCCTTGGTGTGAGAGGAGGAGGGACACCCTGGAAAGGTCACCAGGGATGACACACACAACCACACTCGCACCAAAAGCCAGTTTAGAGTCAATCATTAACGGCTGTATGTCTTTTTGATGTGGGAGGAAACCAGAGTGCTGAGAGGAAACCCACAAAAGCACAGGGGAAAAAAAACAGTTGTGTTCTTTTTTTGTGGCGAACCGGGTCATTGTCCTCCAGAAACTTGTAGTTTTCCGCTCTTGGGTGCCAAAGTAAATAACAAAAAAGCAGGTATTCTATTTTCTTTCAAGTAAAAATGTATTTGTAATTTTTGTGTTGTATTTAATTCCATTTTTTTTCCAAAATTGTTGGTTTTGAGAGGATGTTTCTTATATTTCTGTTTGAAAATGAAAATAAAATAAACATGAATAGTAATAAATCCATGACCGACACATGTGTTTTGAAAAAAAAGAAAAATGCACCTCAGTGTTTAGTAAATTGATTTATGGATGATTTATTTGGCATAAGCCTCACACAGAGGGAGGATTTGGATAAGTGTTGGCTTTATGTCATAAATAATTACGGCTCTCTATAAAAGGCTCTGTAAAGCCGGTGCTTTGCAATAGGTAGAATCAAAACATGCAGCTGTTGTGGCTCCTGTCAGTGAGGATTGAATTGTTGGGATTGATAGCCTAGTTTACGGGGAGGGGGGGGGGGTTCTTTCTTATAGAAAATACTTCAAAGACATGTACACAGAGACACATTATGGTATCATTCATGAACACAATGGCTGTGAGATGTTTATTCAACGTTTGTGACGATTACGCTTCCCTTTAATGTCTAATAATGTTGCCACCATACAGTCCAGTGCCATCTTTGGCTCTATTATAAAACAACATATTTCAAGAACGAACTTAATAATTGTGACAAACTGCAGCACAAATGGCGACGTAACATTACTGTATGTCTTTCCTAGATGGAAAGCTTTACCGCAAATTTAACCTGAGCTTTTCATCCACCATTAAAGCGATGAACACAATTGAGCTTCAGTGCCACACCTGTCCTCGCCTTCACACTCTTGGTCTAGTTTCACACGAGCGAGCGACTACAATGGCCCGGGGAATGGCTCCAAAATGCCTTTTTCTTTGGACAAAATTACTGTTTTTGTGGGCCATGCATAGATACTTCCCCGACTTGTGCAACTGGAATACGCTGCTGTCATTAGCAATTATTCCCTCCATTCTTTAAGAAACCTAACTGGGACACAGTTTTTCTCTGTAAATGTCAACATTAAAAGAAGGTTATGTAGATCTTACTTTACGTTATGTAGAATCATTTTTCATTTTAAACCATCAGATCTGATGTCCACGGGATATAACGTCCACTATTTTATACAGTTTTATCAACTCAATCTCATGGGTCCTTTTGTGTTGAAATTGTGTGTAATGACCTGGTTTCATTTGGAACAGTTGAGACTCATGAAGTAGAAATTTCTAGCTGTTAAACGATGTCCTTTACTTCATAATTCGTCTGTCTCAAGTGACCCCCAAACTGCTTTACTGTAGCGTATAAAAGACAGTGTTTTCAAGTACACACAGTCTTTTTCAACAACCAGAACCTTACACAACAATACATTTTTCAATGGTGAAACAGTTAATTTTTGTCATTGCAGTCGCATTATTCCCGAAAAACACCCTTTAAGATCAACTATTGTGTCATCATTTTGACCATTTTTTAACCTGGAGTACATAAATGAATCTTCACGACATAACAGACAAGATGGATATGATGATTTAAATAATGTCGTTGTTGTCCAGTCGTGAAAATAACTTTATTATTTTAACCCTTTTGTTATCGGTAGCCTGAAAACAAGGTTATTCACCTTGACCAAGAGACAACACAAAAGTTAAATTACTGTTTTGTGCGAGACCTACAGTTATATTATATTTTTATTATGTTATATTAGAATCTCCATTACAGGTTAGTAAGGTTAAGTGGTGTATATCAACCCAAAAGAGAAGCTTATTCAATTGGCTACTGTTTATTTCATATCTCATCAGCATTCTTCACACACACATATGAAGTTTAAAAAATATAGGATTTCATTCATAATTTCTTGGGGAATTTACCTTTAGCAAGAACTCTCCAGATTTAAGTTTGGCTCAAGAGTGAAGAATCTCATGGGACGCCGTAAGACAAGAGGTGCTGTAATGAAAGATGGACCCTCCTTCTGATTGGTTAATATTGCGTCAGGCCTTCCATGATTGGCTAGATTTACGTAAAACCGGAAAAATGTTTTTTATAGTGAAAAGCTGAATATTGAGTATTAAATGGGTCAATATAAGCAATAATATTTTATTTAAGGCCAAACTGTAGTTTGAAATATTCTATTGTATTTTTATTAGTCTTATCTCTTTTTATTATGATTTATTAAATTAAAATCATTTCTGGTCTTACCTTTATCTTTATCTGACCGCACATCCCTTTGGTATTTAATACTCTTGGACAGGCAAAAACTATTCTTGTATAATAAATCGAACTTTTGTTTAATAAAACTTAAAAAAAAAGTAATATATGAGGTGACTTTATTATTAACATATATGGGTTTGTCCATGTGCTTCATGTGAATTACTTAAAAAGTGAAAGATTTATATTAACAATTACATTGAAAAAAGGTTTTATGTACTTCACAACAATTCAATCTTTCAAGAGTAGACAGAAATGGACCGAAAACAAATGCATCAGGTTTCAAAGAATGTCCAGTTTATTAAGACAACACTAGTCCTCAGTAAGTACTTATTAAACTTATAAAGTTAGAGTCCAAATAAACAGTCAATTTTAGTATTTTGATTTAGAAACAACAAATACATTTTCTATTTAGTTTCCGGCCCAGTCCTAACCACATATTTGCGGATCTAAATCAAGACCATCGACAGTCCAGTCACTCCAGGACTGTTTCGAGACATACATGACGTCCCAAAGTTCCATCTGATAAACAGTTTTGTGACGTTGAAACGTGTTGAGGGGAGCGAGCAGGCTGCAGAGAGTGGCCACTGGGAAATCATGGAGCACTTTGTCATGCATCCTTAAATGTGTGACACCGTGTCTCATGAGACGGCGCCTGATTGGTCTATGAAGCATCAAAGAATGACGGGTGACTGATGGCGTCGGGGGGATCCAGTCTCCATGTGTGTGTGTGTGTGTGTGTGTTTGTGTGCGTCCGTGTGAGCGGTGTCTGAAGTGTTTTTGTGTGTGAATGTTGACTGAGGTTAGAGACACAGGACAGCACTGTGACATGTCTGGGTGGTTCCCTGTCAGAGCCAGCTGGCGACGTCTGGTAATGTTGCCATCAGGGAGTCGCGCAGAACTCCATGATTTCAACCCAACTCTAAAGTCTTAGCAATAACTCGGGCTCTAGGATTATCAGTCCTCAATTGATTAGTTGGTGAGATGTGATGCTGTAAACACTTTAAGAAAATAAAAACAGATCATAAATCAAATCTACGGTACAATAAATAATATTCCTACTGTTATTTAGGTTGAGAATGTCGGGGACACCCTGGACAGATACACAATCCAAACCATGGAAACCTTTGACACACAACTACTTATAGAGAGACACACAACAACTGATGAGGTTGAGGGATCATTTATCTTGTTTAAATTGTAAATCTGAGTGCTTAACCCTTGTGTTATCTCAGGGTCAAGGTGACCCAGAGGCCAAAAAAAACAAATGTGTTTAAAGGTATCCCTTGTGTCATCTCTGGGTCAAGATCAACAACCTCCACCACTGCATTTGTATTTCTGAAAGCCAGGGAGGTTTTTCACCTTGACCCAGAGACAACACAAGGGATACCACATGGGCCTGTGGGTCACCTTGAACAAATGAAAACAAAAACAAATGTGTTTGTGGTATCCCTTGTGTTGTCTCTGGGTCAAGGTGAGCCAGAGGTCTGAAAACCATGTGTTTCTGGTATCCCTTGTGTTGTCTCTGGGTCAAGGTGACCCAGAGGTCTGAAACAAATGTGTTTCTGGTATCCCTTGTGTTGTCTCTGGGTCAAGGTGACCCCGAGGCCTGAATACAAATGTGTTTGTGGTATCCCTTGTGTCATCTCTAGGTTAAGGTGGTATAGAGGCCCGAAAACAAATGTCTTTGCGGTATCCCTTGTGTTGCCTTTGAGTTCACCTTGACCCTGAGATTACATAAGGGTTAAAATTATATAAATCTTTTGATTCGACTAATAAATTTAAATCCAAAAAATCGAAGTTACTTTTCTAAGCAATTTTAAGGTTAAATATCAATTAAATCAATGGGTCTAGTTTGTAACTTATTAATCTTTCTCTCGACTGAGAAAAATCAAGTTCTTTGATGCAAAGTTAACTTCCCGTTGGCATCATCATTCCAAGAAGTAACTTGTTATCAAGAAGTCGACAATCAGGAGCTTTTTATAAAATTGATGCTCGTACTTGAACATCCTTCTTTAGGTAACCACTTCATTCTTCTTATTCCGCAACAACTCGCAGCCACAAACAAATGATGCACGGGCCGTATTCGTAATATATAGTACGACACGCTAAAGCCATTATTTTTAATTAAGCTGTAGCTTCTGCCTCTACTGTATGAATGATGTCTGGCTTCTTTGAGGAAGAGCTGAACCCCCGAATCAACAGGGGGTTGTTATAATCACTGAGCTTGTCGCTCATATTTACCGTCTTTAAATTAGATTCTGACACGCAACAGACAATGGCCTGTCGTGTTTATTCCGAGTTTGATTCCGTGGTATTTTCAGGTGGGAGAGGAAGGAAGTAACTTCTGGGTTCAGATGGATGTTCTGAGCTGCCGTCGACGCGAGAAGAGACGGGGAGGAGGATTTACGCTGGCACGGCGTTTTTTGTCCAATTAATAGATTGCCAGTGAGTTTGCATGACAAAGGAGGGCAATATTAAACTGCCATTTGTAATGAAAATGAACTTTACAAATTAAAAAGTGCAAGAAACCCCAATTTTTCCTACCTCTTTAGGAAATAAACAGTGCTTAACTAATTAAAGTGCATTGTAATAATTCTGTGATTTATTGCAGGTTGTTTAACTTTCAAAACTGGGCTAACCTATATTAAGGTCACAATCCATCATGTCTTGCATGGTGTGCTGCGGAGTAATGGCTGTTGTATTAGCTGCTTTTGATGATAGTATGAAAGAAGTATTAGCACTTGTCAACAAAACTGCTTACAACATAACATTAGCATGCATGAGCTGCCGCGCCTATTCATTATCTTGGCAGCTCCGCACACACGCAGACGCCTTATAAAACATTTTTTTTCCGCCGAGCCCAAGAGCACACTGTTTGGTTTTGTGATTGAGTGGCAACCTGTAAACCCCGGGCTCCTTCTGGAGCAAACAAAGTGTCCGGAGGCAGCGCTACAGTCGTCGCCATCTTCTCCGAGATAGATACAAATATGTGTTCTTCGGGCTTAGACCACCAGAAGAAAGTTTTACTTAGTAACACCACTTTAGACCAAGAGAAACCTCTCTACTAAATTTATTGAGGTCGCAAAGATGCCAAAATGTGTCAAAATGTATTTTAAAGAATCATATTTCTAAGTTATGCCAATGAAAGAATTAATATCTTCCATTATTTAAACTAATTAAAGGACATTACCATGTAATTATACTATAACAAAAGTCATAGCAGCCCACACCAAGTTACGCTTATATATAAATATATATCACTTGTATAAAGTAATAGATAGTAAGTAAGTAAGTAAGTAATAGTCATTTGTAAAGAGCCTTTCCAGACCAGGGTCATAAAGCACTTTAACAATCAAAAATGATACACAGCTAAAATACATGCCATAAAAGATCAAAACACTTAAGACAAATACAGGAGTCCCAGAAAATTAAGGAAAAGCACAAATAAAAACGCCTTAAGATGTTTCTTGAAGGAGTCAGTAGATCATCAAACACAGAGGGAGAAGAAGATCGTTCCAAAGCTTAGGAGCAACAGCCTGGAAGGATTTCTCTTCTCTGGTCCTGAACCGTGTTCAGGAACCATCAGTAGATTCTGATCCACAGACCTCAGAGCCCGAGCTGGGGTGTAAGGTCGGATCCGATCACTGATGGAAGGAGGAGCCTGACCATGAATAGCTAGCCTTCACAATAGCCAGAATTTTAAAGTTGATCGTGAAAGAAACTGGCAGCCAGTGAAGAGTTTTAAGGATCGGGAAATGTGAGTTCTTCTACTAGAGCGGGTCAGAATTCTCGCTGCAGAGTTTTGTATTAACTGCAGACGAGACAGCTCCTTTTTGTTTAGACACGAAAATAAACTTTTACCATTGTCCAAACGAGAAAACACAAATGGATGGATTATAACCTCCAGATCATGTTGTGACAACATTTTCCTAAGTTTAGAGATTTTTCTCAGTTGAAGGAAACAGTTTGTGGTCATTTTTCTGCAGTGTTGAACTAGAGACATGTCTTTATCAAATACAACACCCAGGTTTCTCAGGCTCAGGTTGACAGACTGACCTAAGTCACCCAAGTACTGACTCAACCCTGGAACCTTATCATCAGGAGCAATCACCAGAGTTTCAGTTTTGTCCACATTTAGCTGCAAAGTGTTTTCACTCAGCCATTGTTTGATAAAAGCTGAGACGTGCCAAGGACCGAACAAGATCAAAACAAGACCAAAGAACCAAGATTTTGCAAATGTTTAAGTGGCTTGAAACCAAAAAAACTAAAATAGTTAAAATAATGAGCAACTCTTTAGTGGACTTGAGTTAAAATGTATTCTTCTTTGATCAAAAACACGAGCAGAAGAAATCATGGTCCAGTACCTGAGACAGTAGTGAAGATATAACGCTGGGTGATAACAAGAAAAAAAAAAAAGGGGGGTGGGGGGCGGGGGGGGGGCAGATTCATCATCGTCTTGATCACTCTCCTTCACTTAAGCTTCAGTTTGCGTGTCATAAACACAACAGAAACGTCCAGCGGCTGACAAATGATAACAGGACAGGAGGGCAGGGGAGAGCGAATGGATGAGAGCACTTAAGGCGAGAGAGCCATGAAACAGCGACCACATTTCACTTGGGAGAGACGTGACGAGCAGAGAGGAGGAGGAGGACGAACATAAACCACAGATCGTCACGTGACCATCCAGAGGTAAAAACATACATATGCAGAGAAATATTTGAAACCCCGAAGGGCACCAGAAAAAAGATCCGGCGGACGTCGGGCATGGTGTGACACGGTGACATTTTTGCCTCCACAAATGGGCTCTCTGGCTTTAGTCTGCCGCGATGCCCCCCGACTGTGAGCCAAGAATGCACTTAGCTCAACGAGAGCAAATGAATGGCCCTGTTTTGACTTCTACCATTACACTCATCTGTGATCGCTGCTGCTGGGCAGAGTGGGTCTTTGTCGGAGCGACATCCCTCCGTGTTCAAACACAACCGTCAACGACGCTGTGATTAGCTGGTTACGCCGCTCGGGTCCAGATTATGTTCCAGTTTCCAGGCTATTACATCCAAAGAATTCTTACAAATTGTTTCAACTTTTTTTTTCGTGTAAAACAGTCTTTTTTTTCCGAAACATCTGCAGTGGTCCCCAACCTCTGGTCTGGGGTCCGTGAGACATTTGTTACTGGGCCAAACAGAAGGTGCCTTAAAGGTATTTTAGTCAGAAATAAAATAACATTAGCGTGCAACTCTCACAAACTCACATTAGCACAAAAGTATCTAAAAGCTAAGAGACACACACGTACAGAACTACATCGTCTGCATACAATCGAATATACATAGATGCAAATACATCTCGTTGTAACCAGTTCAGAGCTTTTACTGGTTCAGCGTTATGGTAAAATGTATTTTTCATGCATTTAATTGTAGTTTTTTAAGGTCATACTATTGTATTCTTACTTTTTTTTCTATCTGACCGTTGGTTTGTGAAAATAATCCTGACATTTAATCCTTCAAGAAACATCTTAAGACGTTTTTATTTGTTCAGGCTTTTCCTTCATTTTCTGGAACTCCTGTTGTGTTATCAGTTTTATCTTGACCTTTAAAGTATATATTTTATTGAATATTGTTTTGATTGTTTAAGCGCTTTGTGACCCTGGTCTGGAAAAGCGCTATATAAATAAAAATTACTTACTTACTTACATTTAACCAGTGCTCGGCCCAAAAAAAGATTGGGAATACTCTTTATCATAACATAAAGATGTTTGTATTAGAGTTACAACTTATTATTTATCATAGAAAATCACTTAATAAAGAATGCAAATTGAGTAAGGGTTAGCGACACATCACATAGATCAGTAAATAAAAAAAAACACAACTACAAATGACAATAACCTTACAATAAATCCCATAAAATTCATGCGAAAATCAACTTCATGTAAAGATTTTAAGATAATGTTTTGACTATTAAATACTAGAATTGCAGACAATAAACTACAAATCGTACGGAATCAAAAGAGTGACATATTTGGAAAAGTTACGTGAAAACATGAATACATAGGATTAAAAACAAGAATAAATGCTAAATATTTGCAAATAAATGTGCTTAAACATTACCTCCATATGTCCTCATTGATCATAAGCAGGGATCCATAAGGATTTTCGATGAAAATTCTACTTGAAAAACAAGACTTCTGAGCGGCGGCATGTATATACGCCCGAGCGTTAATTATCTTGTAGCACAGTTTCTGCAACATGTCTCCCTAACATTGTCAGCCTCTGATCACTGGCTTCTTTTAGGACCCACTCGGCTCGTGTTGTTATTCAAATCTCTTTCTATTTAGCGGCGTGGATTGAGTTCCCCCGATGATTATTCATGTGTGTTTAACTCTCAAACAGCCCCTCATTAACTGTGGCATGCTGGGCCATACGTTGGGCCAAATTACGCCGCTTTGACATACACAACCCAGCGGGAGGGATGGAGAGGAGTTGTCGGGGAAAAAAAAAAAAGCCTGGCGCTCCCTTTGTGCTGCTCTCACACTAAAGGTAAAAATGCTGCCAATGGGTCTGTTCGGGGTTTTAACGCGATCAGCACTCAACGATTCCAGCCCGGAGAGGAGGAAGGTGACCAGAAGTGCAGGAGAAAAACTGATTATCACTATCTGTGTATGGAATATTTACAGTTTGTATGTATTTTATGGTTAAAATAAAACTGAAATTGAAAGATTTAATGGAGGTAACAATTATTCCGGGCTGATTTATTAATGCACATGCTAAGAAGCACATTTTTGTGTGAAGGTCTGGTCCACAGATTGTGTTTTTACTTTCCAAAATTCTGTTTCCAGTTAAAAGATACTCAAGAGGAATAAGTCATGTTTGCACCTACTGTACAGTTTTAAACACTACATTTCTACATTCATTCAATATGAAATGAAAAATAGTGCGTCAATGTCATGAATCCTTAAACCCTAGCAGCAATAGTATAACACAGTGGTCTCCGACTAGCAGGGATTTGGATCAGTTTTGGTCCGAGAGGTGTTTATTTCCTGGAATATATTTCTAAATCGAATTCCTGTTGTATTGATTATTAATATCTGAAATATGTTTTACTTTTCTCAGTGGTAACATCAGTCTGTCGCACGTCAAGAAGCGCGTTTCAGTCAAGTTTGCTCAAATAATGATTCAGTAAACTGGCGGAAATGAGTAAAACACAATCTTTCTCTTGTCCCGGGGGCTCCTGCTGACTCAGCATTATGGCGAGATGTCATTTTTCATGAAACGTACTATTGGTGTTTTTGCCTGTCATGCTATTTTCATGTGTTTGGTCCATGAAAAGAACTTCAACATTAACCTAGTGCAGAAGGAAGATTAGGGAAACCGTTAAATATGGTGTAGAGATCGACTGTTATCTGCATTTGAAATAATAATTAACAACACAAATAAACAAGTTTTAATTTAATTTATATTTGTAGATCATAGTTCATGCTTTAATTTAACTATAATTCCCTATAAATCAGATTCACGCTTGTGATGTCAAGTCTTAACATCTAGTCCAACACGACTTTATTCGCCGTACAATACAAGGTATTGATCGTCCCTCGACAATAAACAGGAAAACCATGACACTCTATAAAAGCAGCAGGTGAAGCGCGAGTCCTTGAGAGTCTTTACAAGTCGTGCTACAGTTAACCTTCTTCCTCAGTGTCTTCAGTCAGACCAGCAGCACCAGTGCAGCATCAGAGAGCAACTGAACGACTTGATTTGAAGCTCGTTGTCTGGAAATGACTGTTCAAAAAATGATTATTAAATAATTTACTCATGTTTTGTTGCCATATCTAAACACTCTTGAGATATTCTGTGTAAATTGTGAAGTAGATTTTATTTAATGTATTTCTTTAGAGTTAAGGTTGTTTCCAGTAAAAGAAAATGGTGTTAATTCTGGACCAGGAAGGCAAGAAGTGAGATTTATGTAACGTGAGGTAATCAATGGATTCCGTTTGTCTCCTTTTACAATGATATAATGTTTATAAACATTTTCGGAGGAGACACAGGATTCATCCTGTACACGTTTACGAAGCACGTTTTTGGAATGTTTTACATTCCCAAGTATCAGAATTGACCCAAGGAATGGAATAAAATCTTGCAGTAAAAACAGTACAATAAAATAAACTAGAGAGAGATGAATTTATCATTATCTGTTATTATTTTTTAATAAATGTATGTTTTGTTCTCACCTAATGTTTTCTGATATAATCCCTGTATTTTAGCTTTTTATTTTGATTTAAATACATTATTGTGGCAGATCATTACATTGAAATATAAGTGAATGTGTATCGTTTTAAACAGACTTGAGCAGATGTCGTTCTAATCATTTAGACCAATCAATGCCCACTTTAGGGTGCGACACTCAAGCTCAAGGAGACCAAAACACAAAACAGTGTGACTTCAACAAAAAGGCAAAATCCAAACTGAATCAAGTAAGAGATTAACAATGTAATTAAAGCAATTAAAAAACTAAAAGACTGTAATTAATAATGGCTTCGCTCCTCCAACCAGCTGTCATCACACCCGCTTTGTTTACACAACGAGTCCCTTGGAGGTGGCGACTTCCGGGATTGATGACGCGCAGTGACAAACCTCGGCGTTTGACCAATCGGAGCAGAGTGGGCGTGGTAAAAGAGATGTCATCACCAGAAAGTATTTTCAGTGGACGGGGCTTAATCACATTTTCTAATGTAAATATTTCAATGAAAAGAGAGTTTTGTACAAACAGACACATACTGATGATACTATAGAGGTTCAACATCTATTTAAGACACACTTAAATCAACATATTAGTTGATATTTAAGAAAGACTCGACGATGCTGACCAAAATGAACAAGTTGCAGCTTCTGTGCGAGAAAATTCATATTTTGAATAAACCAGGAGAAGACCCGAGACTTGAGACGTTTAAAATCTCTCGACTCCCGTCTTCGCCCGAGCGCGTGGATCAGTGGAGTTTGTGCTTCATACGTGTCACAAGAGGGAAATTAGTGCACACATCTGCTCTCGGCGCCGGCAAATCATAATAACCCCGGCATAGTAGGAGAACAAGTTTCCAATGACCTCGACCATCCACTAAACTCAATATAGCCATTACGAATCAGGCTTTATTGAACCGCAGACTGAGAATCTCTCATCATTGCCTCTCGCCGCACGTAGCCAGGCAATCAAATCAAAATGCAGCCTAATTTGACAGTTGCTATGAGAGTGACCTCGGCATAATGTGTATAACTAGCCTTTATTATGAGGAAGAATTGAGACTAATTCTACGTAGCTTGTCACATCTGATGTTGGGCCTTAAGGTTTGCGGAGCGGGGGGGTGAGGGTGGGGGGGTTAGTGCCATATGCTCACTATGAGACAGCTACATGGTGGCGTATAAGTGTGTGTTCCTCGTGGGGTGGCGATAGATCCTGTGTGTGTACTAGTGTTTCTGAGTGTCACAGATGTTGTAGTCGGAAGGTTCTGTACAGATGGCTTTAGGCGCACTTGCCCAGTGATCTCTCTCCAAAGAGAGTAAACACACAAGCACACACCACACATTCACACAGGGACACACACAGATATCATCAACAGGAAGTACTTGTGGAATCTGGAGGTATTACAGCTGTAGTAGTACTATGATTTTAAAAAGCAAACAATAACGTTGATTTACATTCTCCACTATATATTTTAGTATAGTGGCTTATCTTCTGATTTTTTAGAAGCTCTGGGTCCATATAACCAAGTAGCTTTTAAGAAACATATTTAATAGTAAATAAATCACAAAGCTTGATCTTAAAAAACAAAAAGATGTTGACTTTTAATGTTTACCTTTTTTTAATAAAAATAAATAGATGCAAATGAACTATTTCTGAAGGTGGAACTCTAACTTTTCTTAAATCTTCATAAGTATTTATTTTGGAGTACACTATGAAAATACGAAAAAATAAATGGTGACATACTGTACAAAAATGTCTTGCAAAAATATTTTATAATACATTGATAGGGCTTTATAAAATATTTTAAAGATGATTTATAATCTTGTATGACAAGCATTATAAAAGTGCACATAAGGTATTACACATTTTATTATGTTTCTTTCATACACGTCAAAGTGTAGACACTTAATAACTGTAGTATACTTTTAGAACGTGATGTATTGCTACAATATTGGATGACTTTCAGAGTTTTATATAAACCTTAGTGTTTATTTATATATATATATACATATAACACTTAACTAAGTGGATGAAGGGTCCACAAGTGTCCACACTACTTAAAACTTACGGTATAAAACTTCAATAAGTTATTTATAAGTTCACATATATGATAATAGTCTTCTATAAAGCCTTATTAATGCATTATAATCTATTGAATATGCTCACAATGCATTATAAACCAGACTTTTCCCCACACTCTTATTTCCATTTATAATGTTGCCTTCTAATTAAAAAAAAAATAAAAAAATAAAAACATTATCTAATTAACATCTTTAAATAACTTTTCACCTCCTTTCATCAACTCGATTTTCATTTTCATTCAAGGATTTTATTCGACAGCTCCATTAGCTCCTTCTATGTTCCCTAAAGTCACCTCAAAAGGAGAGCAGTCTTTTTGTTTTTACCAATGAGCCACAAAGATTCCCTTTTAAGCTCAGAACTAAATGGCTTTTATATAAGTAAGTAAGTAAGTCATATTTTTAATTACTTTTTTTTTATACTAGTAAATGAAGTATTATTAATATTATCACTTCTTGTCCTGGACATATGATCAATTCAAAGTAAGAATTGTATCAATAGTTGACTAGAATCTCTAAAAAAAAACAAAAAAAAAAACAAGCCCAGTCGACTGACATCTTTTTCTTCTAAACGCTTCATGTCTGTGACTCAGACTCCTCTCCCTCACGCTCGTGGGTAAAGGTTATTCTCTGGGGTGTCGAGACGCCTCGGGGGGATTTGTCTTGGTGCAGAGTGCCACCTTGTTGTCAAGGCTGCAATGACATATTTCCTTCAAAGCCACTGCTGACAGACGCTGCGAGTAGAGAGATGTCACTTCATGATGCAGAGCAACATCAGTCCTGTGCATACAAAGATACCTTCAATGGAAGGTGCGAGGATGAAATGAGGAGGAAGTGGATTGAACGAGTACAGTAGATGCTGTTTCTCAGTATATTTTTCTATTTTCTTTTCTTTTCACATGTTTGACAAATAAAGACAATATCAGGTGGTTACATATTTTTTTTAAGAAGGATAAAGAAACATTTCTGCAGCAACATTTAAAGATTAAAATAGTTTTTCAACCGAAATAAAAACTCTTTGACTTTGATTTGCAAGAACTAATTGAGAATTGAGGGACATATATGTAGATGAAAACTTTTCGGGGAAAAAGAGGTAATAAGGATATTATAACGTAGATTATTTAATCTAAAATAATGGTTGGTCCTAAATTATTAATTTGTTGGATTTTCCCTGCAAGTATTTCTATTTATTTGATCTATTTATTCATATAGTATTCTTTCAATTACATTTCTATTTTAAGTTTAGCGATTCATTTCTCTTTTTTTTTGCTATATTTCTGTTATTTTATATCATTATACATTTACTTAGTTATGTTTTTGCAAACTCTTGTTGTTGCTTTAAAAATCTCCATATTTAATAATATTTGTTTTTTTATATCCATATTTAATTTATTTTTATTGACCTATTTAATTAAATTCATCAATATATTTATTTCCCCTTTTTCCATCTTAATTGATTTACCCCCGTATTATTTTTTCAACATTTACTTTACAAAGTGTCCACCTGATATTTAAGTGCAACCAAAGTAGAAAAATACTGTAGGAAACAATTACACAAAGTTGGTATACGTGTATTAAATTACTAATTTGGTTGGTAATAATCAATAAAACGCTTATACGCTAAATAAACCTTGGAACATTTCAACATATAAAGACAAGAACATTGCTGTTAAGATATCTTATATAAGATGAATAATACACGTTGGAGTTCAGCTTACATAATGACTTGACATCGATGTCACTGATGTATATTTAATGTAATTATGATTATTAAATAGTCAACTACACGAATGATGTCAAAATAACATGTCATCTCTTAATACATCCATTGAAACCGTAGAAGAGGAAGCGGAACAGAGCAGTGCAACATGTCAAGGACTGATTGTAGCTTCCATCGTCTCCAGGAACAAAGTGAGCTGGTTATTAATTCCTTTACTGGATAACATGAGGAAGAAGAAAATGAGAGTTCTACTTCTCCTTCTATATCATCAGCAGGGTGCAAGAGACACATGTCTGTTCAACCTACAAGTTTAAGTTAACTTTTTATACAGATTTAGGTAAGTTTGAGCTCAGAAATCAACGCTTAATGTGTTTTTCTCAACTATAAAACTAGTTTTTAAGACATAGTCTGGCATTTTTTCCTTTAGAATCAGTTAGATACTCCTCATGATTCTCTTTTATATAGAGTTCAGATGTGAATGTCTCCGATTATGAGTGAAAAATCACTGAGATTCATCTGTATTTTACTTGTATTTACTATGAGAGTCAATGAGGTGAAGTCTGACAGTTTGATGTCACAGATAACCACGTCTATTTTTGAGTGAAGCTGAAAAAAAAAGTTTTTAAAATATAGCAAAATTGTAATATTGCATACAAATCCATAGAGATATTACTTTCAACTAGATCCATTTGCATTTTAAATACATATGGAACAAGGATGATTCTAATAATTTCAGCGGCATTTGGGAATTTAAATAATACAAATAATATTTATAATAATAATTGTATTATTTATTATTCAGCCTTAACTCCTCTTCAGTTTATATTTTGGTTATTGGATTTTTAAATGTATTTTTCCCCTCATTCTTAGTCATTTATATGTTTTTCATTTCTATTGAAGTAATTTCTATTTTTCTTCAGATCCTTACAAAAGCAAACCTACATACCTGACTTATCCTCAACGCCAGGTATTGCATCCAGTATTTTATAGTTCTAATCGTATTTATTAGATTATTTTCTTTTACTATTCACATTTCCTAAAGACGAGTCGATCTGCTCTCATTATCACGCAGATGAATGAATGATCAAAACCAGTCCACAGTACTTAAAAAGAACCACCTAAGCTGATGTATCCATACAGAGTTCATGCTAAACACCTGTCGGATGAATGAGTGTCACATTAAATTGTCAAGCCATTAAATGAGGTAAAGAAAAAATCCTAAGTGTTGCTTTAATTGTGCCATCAGTGCAACACAGCTGTGACACACAAGTCAACAAGTCACTGATGCAGGTGTGAGAAAATAAACGTGTTAACAGGGCAGAAAAATGACCGCCATAAAACCCAAGTTGAGGCAAGGGTGGGAACGTAGGGGTGCATTCAGAGGGGGGTGGTAGCAGCGGGGTCCCTGTCACAGCAGTTTACTGGATGTAGGAGTTAATTAAAAGAAAGAAAGGTGGAATGAAAAGGCAAAGAAATGAAGGTGGAAGTCAGACTGTTAACGGGACATCTGGCGGAGGCTTGTCGAGGACGACGGGAGGGACGAGGATAGTAGCCGTAAGCACTTGACCTTCCACTCGTGTGACTGGCTAACTGACAAAAATTACAACCCAAATACAAACAAAAGTACATGCATCTGCGAGTGTATTGTCTGGGTTCGACCCTGGCGAGATCACAGTGGACCCGGGAAAGGGCAGAGGAGTTCAAGGGAAACATATATGTCCACATAGGGATGCAGGCAGCATCTTTGGCAGGATGGAGCGAGTAACAATTCCTGCTGCAAATGTGGCCCCATGCATTAACAATGTGCCCTGAGAGACGCCGGAATAATTCTATGGCCCTCAGCAGAACTCCCGGGAGCCTCAAAGCTCCTCCATAATCACCTCCTATATGGTCCACCATCGCAGCAGCAAACACACAAGACTGTAAATAAAAATGCAGCAGAGAAAACCGATGATTGACACTGTAATCGTGTTATGATTGGCGGATGAAGACGACTCTTACATCCATGATGGTGCTTTGTGTGTTATTGATCAACTGGAGTCCCAGGGATGAGATGTAGCCGGAGCGTTGGTTGTGATGCTTCATTATCTGGCAACATGTTCAAGTTTGAGTGCTTTATCTTCACCAGACTATGAAGTTCTTTGTGAAGACACAAAGGTTATAGGTAAAGGGATAACCCAATAAATTATGTTATCAGACTATTTCCTATTTCTTACAAGGTCAAATTCCTCAATTCATGCTTATATTCTTATATTATTCATAGTTAAACCTGATTTTTGGACAGTTTAACCACCTATTTTGCAGTGATAATTCCCTGTATTTTTTTGTATTACATATGCAAGGTATACACATAATCTGTCTTGTTGTGGTTGTCTTGTGTCTGTCTTGTCACAAACACAACTTTCAAAGATTCACTGTCATCAGTGAGCAGAGAAGCAGATGCAACACTTATAGACTCAGGGACTCATTCATCTCTCGTGCTATTAGACTGTTTATATTCTGAGTTTGGGGGCAAGAGTGGAGTGAAAGTATGATGTTATTCTATTCTATGTTAATCTTTGTATCCTTTTCCTTTGTATCCTTTTCTTTGCGTTATTTCCTTCGTTCTTAATACTTGCACTTTGTTCTTGTTCTTGTTTTTATGAAACTTGCTGTACCTTCTATTGTCTGCTGTGAACTGGTAACCCTATCTCCCAAAGGAGATCTCCAGAGGGATTAATAAAGTAAATCGATCTAAAATGAGAAATTAAAAAGGAAGTGGTAGGAAAAATAGTTTTAGATTTATTTAATCATATATGGCAACGAAGCAAACACGTTAAGACGTTATTTAAAGTTCAAGATTTCTTCATGTAGATCGATAAAAGCAAAAAGTCAAAAGATACATGTGAATATGAAGAGAGGAAAATGGGAAACTTTAAAGTAAATCAATCATAGAATTCTCTTCGAGAACTGAATTGACTCACGAGTCTTAACCAAGTGCAGGTCGAACCTTTGTACAATGTTACGGATTAAATACCGTTACTCTAAACGCTATCTTTATATATCTTTGATTATATAGTTAGATGAAAAACATTTCTAAAAGGTAAAGAAGAAACTCAAGATTTGACAAAATGATTCAAACGTAGAATAAAACAACTCAAAATGGCTCAAAACATGATAGAAATACATTTAAGTTGGAAGAGATTGGAAATTATATTTCCGGTTCATAAACTTAAAATTTATCTTATCAGGCAATTCCCTAAATGTATTTGGACTACTAATAACAACCCATTTTGTTACTACAGTTTTACTGACAGTTTTGGTTTTTATTGGCAGCGATTCTAGTCTCAAAATCAGATTTAACCCATACAAGTGGACGACTTTAAAACCTTCTAAACTTCGTACAAAACCCTAGAACACTGAAATTTTTGTCCTTCATCCTAGCATCAAACACAATATAAATTCATTTTTGCTAACAGACGGTCGAGGCAAAGAGTAAAAAGTGAACTTGTACCTAGTAAGTAGTCAAGAATCAATCATGTTACTTGAGGTTCAACACGTGCTAGTTTGACAGTTGACAGTATATCATGGTTTTATTCAATTAATTACATTATTGTAACAGTTACAAATACATATTTATATTTATTTGTAACATAGTTTCTTTTTTCTGGATCTTTCTGGATTCACCTGTTACCTAGGACGCTAAAGCCTTGATAACATTTTAAAAACAAACTCCATGACAGCGATTTTTATCTTTAACAAGTGACTAATATCACATTAATAAATAAAAAAGCTACTGCTTTAAAAGGTGTAAAACAAAAAAAAAACGGTTGAGAGGAAATGCGTTTCATGAAAGAGGATAATTGAGATATCCCACTCTGACCACATTCTTCTATTTCACAGGCGGATGGAAGGAGTTCCACAGAAGAAGAAGGAGGGAGGGAGAAAAAAAAGGAGGGATGGAGGAGAGGAAGAAGAAGTCTAGAGGGAGGTGACAGTGGTGTATGTGGCTGTGCTGTCTGACCTGATTGCAAATAGGCAAAGGAGCTCCACATTGGCCCAGAAGCACTTCCTTATACATGTACACACACACACACACACACACTCAGAATTTGTCTTTAATAAGACGGCTTAATGGTGGCAGTACACAGACAGGTCGCACGCACACACACACATGCATGCAAGTGCACGTGAGTGTACACGGTGAGACAGGGGACAGCAAGGAGGAGGGAACTGCTGTAGTCAGACAGCAAGGAAAAAAAAAAAAAAGAAGGGGGGAAGAGGATGGGCATGAGGGAGGGGCAACGGTGGGGTTCCAAGACACATTTGCAATTTAAAACACGGTTTGGTATAATGAAAATGTAAAGCAGTGGTTTTATTTTATTCAGTGTGGCAGGTTCAGATTCCCAGAGAAGCTCCACTTGAGCAATCAGTCCATTAATAATTGAATTTTTGTTCACAAGCGGCACATCAGTGTGTGTGTGTGAGCCCATGAGTGTGAGCACGTGCACACGCTCAGCCAAGTGCGCACAAGCAAGTGACAAAAACCCTCTCCTTCTCTTTTCCAGCTGCTGACCCTAATATGAAGCGGCCAATTAGAGATCCTTATTTAATTGCCGGGCAACACGTCCTCGCCACACACCGCCACGCTCTGCCAGCGTCTGGCACTGTACGACACACACACACTCACACACACACATGCGTATGAACACACACATTCTCACACAGACGTCTAAATAAGAACATCCTTACGAAAAAAAAAAACGGGATGGACTTGGATCAAGATCTCGACATAACACACAAATAAATCTGAATTAAATACTAGTGCAATGTATGTTTTTTTATGTAATTAATATGATTCAATCATTTTTCTTGATTTGTTTTTTGTTATTTTATGGTTTATATTTCAATGAAGTGCCTGTCAAATCCATTTATTTATTTATGTACAATTGCCATGCAAATATTCACGCAAAAAAATAAAAATGTTAATTCATGTGGTGCAATGAATCTTCCTCCCGCTAGATGGCAGCAGTCTCGACATTCTCGGCAGCTAAAGGAAGAGAGTCCGCGAGAGTCCAGCCATGACTGAGGACGAGAGGATACAGTCAACTCCAGAATCTTTAAAAGCCGATGTTTAAAACTTATTTTGGTTCCAAAACAAGGGCGACTTCGTCAAGAATCAAGTACTCAGAAGTACTACAAATACATTCTTGTTCCCAAAGTAACACAAACTATAGTAATTTGGGGTGTGCATTGGCAAGAATCTGGTGATACAATTTGATCACATGGGCAAAAATTATATATTGCATTAATGTATGAACTTGTATATATATGTATATATATATAAGTATTATGTATACAAGTATTCTTAAGTACTCAGGTGTTGCAGGATTTACAGACCACATGAGTCTTGACGATTTTTTTCTTAAAAAGAAAATATGTCTAAGTATCAGTTTTAAAAGCTGCTGGAGTTGACTGTATCCTCTCGTCCTCAGTCATCAGAGGATTTCAATGTTACAATGCTGCCATCTAGCGGCCGAAGTTAAATTTCAACCTATGAATGAACACAGAGTGAATATATGCATGTTAATTGTAGATTTAAAAATTGACAAATTATTAAAAACCCTTTATTGAACTATAAACCATAAAGGCTCTTAGGTAACACATACAATATGATTTCTGAGTCAAAATGAAAAAAACAATACACTCCTGTTGAATATAAATACAGCATCATGGACAAGAATATTGCGATATATCACCATACCGATCCAACACCCCCAATGGCAACATACTGTATAGTATAGTTTCTTGTATTTCATAAGCATCGTAGGGCCAGATATTTGCCGATACACATCCTCTAATAGGTGCAACAAGAGAGAGTCTCTCTCCTCATTGACTCCACTCTCCAGTCCATAAGATCATTCCCTGCTTTCTGCCCTAAACCGTGTCTCTCTCATCACTTCCTACTCCCTCACTCACCTCTCTCTCCGGCTGTCAGACGCCATCAGATCACTAGTTAGATCCATGGCCCAGGCCAAGCCGGCCTTTCTGCTCTCAGCACTCCACCACAACACATCATTACAGCTGACAGCAGGACTTCACAAACGCACCGTACAACACACACTCACACACACACACACACACACACACACACACACACACACACACACACACACACTGAGGCAGTTATGTTTATGCAGAAGCTCGAACGGACGTGCGGTGACCAGGCATGTGGTCGGTAAAGATTTAATAACAATCACCTTGTACAGATTAGACAACCTTGTGGGATTATGATTAAAACAGCTGTTGGTCTTGTTTACAAAACGCGACATGAAATTAGGGAAGACAATGATGGAGGGATATCAGAGGAGTAATGAACAAGCCGGCCAAATTGATTGTACATATATTGTCCGTAATGATGGACCACACAGGACCTCGGGGCACCTTGTGGTCTCTCATGAACCCTCTGATACTTGAATAATAGTGCTTCTAATGCTATATCTGTAAGAGAGTTTTCATCGGCACAAATGTAACCTATTGCAACATAAAAACATTTTTTGAAAATAATAATATATATATTTCATTGGTGAAGGTTATGTGGTCATAATGTTTTTCCTTCTGTCTGACAGCGAAATAACTCAAAGAAGGAAATATTTCAGTGATGGTTACAGCAAATGTTGATAATAAGGAACAGGTTATACAATTTTGGTTTTGGTCTGTATCTATCTGGATACATACACATTTTAAAGGATTCACTTGTAATGCTTAAAACGTTTGTATTCGATACCAGTGCCAAAACGATGCAGGTGCTTAAACAGAGCTTGAAATAATGCTAAAATAATCTAAAACATGTCCAAAAAAGGCAGATCATTGTATTTAAAGCATTTCGAATTTTTCAATAAAATAACAAAATATGTAACAGCAGCGATGAGAAACAAAAAAATAATTGTGTTGTTTTTACAATCCTGACAATAAACCTTTTCTTATTCTGAATGGATAATATTGGATAATTCAAAGACCTTTCTTCTGCTTCGGCACAAGACTAAAGACCATATGGATACACTATCAAAGTCTATCGAAAATGTTTCACACTTATCCAGGTGGGTTATATCACAATATATATCATTATCATTTTATCACCCAGACTTCGCTATTTATATACATCTTGAACATCTTTTTTTGTTGTTGTAGGAAACGCAAAACCACTATTCAAACACAAATATGTAATTTTCTTTCTGGGTTCTACTATGTATGCTAACTCAGAACTAGCTTAGCTATGCTAAACAGCATAATATTAAGCATCACCATTTTTACTTAAAAAAAAAAGATTGTCGTGAGTAACACAAGCACAACGAGATCATACAACTCCACGTAGAAATTATTTTTAGTTAGAGTACAATGCTATGCTAACATGCTATCTATAGTGAAGTGTGGCCCTAGCATGTATGAACGTTTAACGGATCTTATCTGTTAAGATACTTTTGAACTCTGACAAACATTTATGATTCTATAGCTGGTTTTACTCTCTTAAAGTAGACAGGCAAAACATTTCCTCATTTCATCCCCACAAATATTAGGACCTATCCTAAGCTACCTTAATTGGCTTTTCGTAACATGGTGGAGCAACAGCAACAAAAGATTCTCACCCCATCTGTGTAACAGAGAACACTTTTTTGGTTCTGGGTATCTACTAATAATTTACAAAATCGTGATTAGTTACTAAAAAAATGGGTACACCAGGTACTAGTTGGAGGAGGCAGAAGGCATGACTACTAGCACATACGTATAACCGTCGTTGAAGATCGCAATGTTCGTGTCCATCGATATTTGAAAGCAGTGTATTAGGGTTATTTTTTTGGGGTTACCATAGTTATTGTATGTTTTACAGTTCAAGTAAGTGTGTGTAATAATTCTTTATTTACTTATTTACAATTAACAAATATTTACGCTGTGTCCATCTCTAGGTTGCAATTAAACCTTTTCCACTAGATGGCAGCAGTCATTACAACCCACACAGCTAAAGGTGCATTAAAATCCTGCGATGACTGAGGACGAGAGGATACAGTCCACTCCAGGAGCTGATGTTTGAACATATTTGGGTTTAAAAACAAGTGATAGCAGTTACGACTTCGTCAATAGTCATGTGGTCTGTATATTCTGCAACACCAGAGAAAAATACTACAAATATATCTACAGCAAACCCAATACATCGTACCTTTTCTCCTCTATCGTGATCAAATTGTAACGCTAGATTCTTGCCAATACACAGCCCTGAATTTCTACATATTGCGTTACTGTCGGAACAAGGATATATTTGTATTACTTTGCGAAACATCGCATGTAGAACCCCAACTTTTCAAGAACAGTTTTCTGCCGGCGCACTTATAGGAGCCCCACCTGCGCCGTCATCACGGTGAAGAGGAACAAATCTAACACGTCGCCCACTTTGATCGGCTACTGGAAAAAAACAAGACAGTCGACGGCGGGGGGTGACGTGCGTTTGAGCCGGAGGATATAGGGGGGGGGGAGTTACTGAAAAGATTGGGTTTAGAGTACCCCCCACCCCTCCCTGAACCCCCAACAAAAAAAAGGTGTTCACATCCCTCCCCTCTGGTAGGAGCGAAGAGGAGGAAACAAAACCCACTAATCTTCTGGCTACGCAGGAAGCCACATAGCATCATTTACACAGCAGAGCTAACAGCGGAGGCGCTGGTCTCCCTGATTTGCAGCAAGCCGCCTTGTTCTAGATAGAGATATTCAGTCTGTCAGTATAAACTGCTTCTGTTTTCGTTTTGCATTTATTTCAATGCCAGACTCAGGGCATACATTTTTCATCACCTGCTAAGCTATGAATAAAAGATTAAAACAGGAACCGAGAAGGGAGGGGCGTTTAGAAAGAGAGAGGGAGCGAGAGAGTACTGGGAAGGCAGGTGTAAAAGAAAAGTGAGGCGAGAGTTTTTTATTTAGACTTCAGCATCTCCACCACAGCTTCTACGTTAACACCAACACCACGATATATATATATTTAGGAGGAGAGAGGGTAAGGATGCTGTAATGAGGAGGAGGCAAGAGGAGCATCTCACCTTCGCTTTTTATAGGATTACCGGAGTGCTGGACGATGAGTGGATTCAACAGTTCATCCCCCCATCCCTGCCTCTCTCCTCCTGCTGCCCTCTGCAATCTCTGACAGCCAAGGGAAGAGTGAGATGTTGAGAAGCAGCCAGGAAAAAAAAATCCTCCGACCTGACAGGTTCAGGTGCGGGTTAAAAAAAAAAAAAGGGAGAGAAATGAAGCACCCTGGATGAGGCGACTGATACATCAGGAAGAAGTGGAATCTTCCCACTTCATTTAAGTCTCACGGTATTTTTCCAGAGGCCACAAGGACCTTTAGCGACGACTGCAGATTTCATCTCGACAGATCTTAAGGAAAACACCTGTTCCTCAGGTAGATATCATACTTAATAAAGTGTTTATTACGACATATTTGTCGTCGAGCATCCTTCAGCCGAACGTGATTGCAACTCTTCACTAAGAGTTGCAATCACTACCATGTCTTTGCATGTGAAGATGTTCCTCTTCAAGAGAAGCACTCGACGTCGCCGCACATACATGATAATAAGTATGCAAACAACCATGTGACCTTGGATGGATCGAGGAAAAGAGATTGCCCATCTACCTCTTCCTCCACTCAATCCTGATATAATTTGATTGATCGCCACGTTGTCGTGAATAAAAAGTGTGTTCTCTCGACGGGACGAAGCAAAATTAAGCTTTCCGTCTGTAATCCAATGAAGAAAAATAAGATGTTTTAAGGTTTCGATGTTTGATGGACTGACTTATAAATCATGGCGACCATCAGGCAGACACAAAATACACAGTAGTCATCCAAGTAACCCAAGCATTATTCACCCTACTTTATTAGGACTGTTATAAGAAAAATTAGAAGCTAAAGATTAGAAGAAATAAAATGTATAAATCATCATCTCTTTGAATTTGAAACAAAAATGTTTTGAAAAACTATAAAGAAGTGAAAACATTTTTTTATTCAAGTGACATTAAATAAAGTAATTTCTTGCAGAAAAGCAACAGTGTCAATACATGCCTGCAAGTCCCTTATGTTTTCCCTCTCATGGTGTGTGTACACATTTAAAATAACTTTATTATACTTCCCCAAAGTTACTTCTGTTGGAATTGATCAATAATTAATTAAAAAATTAAATGAATACAAATGTTGTTCCAGTGACATAAATGAAGTTATTTCTTTCACAGAAACAACAGTATCAAAACAAGTCTACAAAGGAATAGATCCCTTCTGTTTTCCCTCTCATGGAATAGAAACGTTCTTATTTCGTCCACAAAGTTGCTTCTGATGAATTTGAACATAAAATGATTGAAAAACTATATAGAAGTGAATAGAAATTTTGTTCCAGTGACACTAATGAAATAAACAACAGTGTCAAAACATGCCTGAAAATCAAAAAGTGCTTTAAGTTTTTGTTTCATGGAGTGTGTACACATCTGACCTAACCTTTGAAAACTGAAGATTGAATTTGCCAACATTGCGATGTATCATATGCTTCAATACGGAAACTAAATTTTAAATAATAAAAATTTGTCAGGGAAATGTTATTTTTTCTAATGATTTCTTCAAATCATCGATATGTAATAAATGTTATTCTGGTTTACATTTTAACTTTTAAACCATTTAAAAATCTCAAATAATAAAGCATAGCACACGATTAATGAAATTAAATCAATCTTAAGGCACAAATCCATTTCCCCTCCAACTATTAAACAAACTGACAAAACAAAGGATGATCAGCTTGATTCATGACTTCCTTTTGCAAAACAAATAAACATCTGTAGGTTTAACTTTTATTTTAAGACTTTCAGTAAAGATGATACAATAAAGTAAAGACGATGCATCTCAACAGCACCAAAACTGAGAGTCAAATACTCATTGACACAAAAATATTGTTGGTTTTCCTATTTGACTCTAAGAGATATGAAGTCAAACACCCTCTACCCTCCCCCAGTAACCCATCTTATCTCAGTCAGGAATAGGGGTGAGGGCCATGCCAGAAGGAGTTGGCATCAACCTGTCGCCGAATCATCGCGGCTTCCTCCTTCTGCCAGCTTGCTTAATCAAATTATTCCCCTCAGCCATGCACACACAAGCAACTGCCTTTTTTCTTTTTTTTTAATTTCTGCCCCGTTTGCTTGCTTCCCCCCTTCTTTAACTTTGTCCCCCTTTTTTTTCGCCACCGACTTATACATGCGAAGCTGGCGTCCAGCTGGCAGCGAAAAAAAACAAACTTGGGTGACTTTCTTTCCGTGCATGTGTCTCGTGTGTTTACGTGTTTGTGAGGCTGAACGTCTCGGCGTTAGCTTCCTGCAACAATGTAGCCGGATGCTGTTTCATCTTAATTAAATTTCCCTCTTTTTTTTTTTTTTCCTGCTTCCTTCCTGTGTGCCTGCTTGCCCACGCTCCAAATGTCAACAGGATTTGGGCACATGTAGTGGCATCTGGTGCCGCACCCCCCGACGCGCACAGATACAGAAAAGCTCACAGCATGCCGAGTTAACCTGGAGCTCTGCCAGACTAGTGCCACAGCGCCAGTCAAGTGCCCATTCGGCTGCGCGCCCACCAGCATCACTCACACACACACACACACACACACACACAGGCGCTGGCACTATCAAAAACCTGACGCTAGGGCGTGATGACAGGGAGACAGAAGGGCGTAGCTTTGGTGATGCACTCTTCACCCGGCATATATAGTGTCGAGCTTCCACCTCAACCCCGAACCCACATCCACGTCTGTCAGTGTGGGCGACCGACACCCAGAGAGGGTGTTCACGGGGCTGAACACACCTCCACTCGTATGCCGCGGTTGAACGTTCATTTATGGAGGGGGAAGAAGAAATGATAGTGACAGTGGGCCCATGTATATTTCGGGGGGTTACTTTCTGGAAAGACGAAATTCCACGAAGTAGTCACCAGTTATTTTTTTTTAACTTTGTTTGAATTAGAAACATTTATTTGAAATTGCAAACTCAATATTGCATTTAAGGTAGAACACTCTTAGTAATGGTTAGCTCCACAGATCCTGTGATGCTTTGCCGCCCAGCCAACCAATCCCAGCTGTAAGTCGTGGATCACTTTTGAGAGCAACAGAGATGTATGATTTAAATACAGTATTGTATTGAACAATCAAGGGGCACTAGATAAAGCAGTGGGTAGAAAGGCATCATGGGAATTCGCCGTTTTCGTGGCACCATGGGTAAAATGGGTGTCACTAAGTTCTGTGGTTTGGTTGAAGTTAATCTTCAAATATTTAAACAATAAAGGAGTTTTACTCACTGCAAAAAAATAATAATCCTTGAAAATGTGAACACGGAACGTGAACCAGCTTAATACAAATTATTAAATGTACAAGTGGTTAGCTAGTACTAATTTTGGGGGCGACAAATACCTTCATGTACCTCTGTGTTTGAAGGTTTTGTGTAGACGACCTCAGCTGTGTGTTGGTGGGGACAAGGTTAGTGATTAAATAAGGCTTACATTTAAGATCAGTGGAGGAGGGATGTAAACATCTAATGCAAGCAGGTAAGTGGAGCCGGACTGAAATAAGTAATTGGAGCTGCGACCTTCAGCTCAGAGTTTTCATTACGGAGAAGCAGTTGAATAAATGTTTCAGTCTGAGCCCCGAGGAAAATAAAACAGGTGTGTGTAGAAGATTGTTGTGTGCTATTAACACAAGTCGGAAGTCGAGAAGACATCAAGCAACAATTGAGACCAAATTATTATCAATATAATGTAAAAATGAAACCAGAAGTCATTCAGTCAATACAGAGACTCAACTCCACGTATATTCAGCTCTGATTATTAGTCCATCTCTTATCTCTGTTCCTTTTGTGGCTCTATCGCTACAACTAGAAATCCAGATTCTAATGGCACAACCGTCTACAATCCACTTGTTTTCACATAATTCCTGATTGACACGGTTCTAGTGAAGCCAATCATTTAATTTTTAATGGTTAATTAGCTCTAGATTTCATTATTGATATATGCTACTGCGGCGGTAAAAAAAAAAGAAGAGCTTTAACTATCATAACATGAGAAGACAACCATGTTTTATACAAGAATCAAGTGAAAATAATTGGAGAATTCAAGAAAATACGTCTATTTTAGACTCCAGTGATGACAATCTGTATACAGATATTTTGAAGCAACAAAATCATTTTGAGCGTCACTAAGGCGATGTCTAAAAGTCCAATCAAATGGATGGATGTAACAAAAAAAGTCGGGGAGGTCGATTATATTTGATAAATTGTGACTTCTTTGACAGGTCTAAAGTTAAAATGGATCGATTGAAGAAAAATAAGCCTCAACATGACATTTAAAAGCAACCATGTATGTGCAACATGCTATTCAAAGACATACTATCTAATTCAATGTTTAGTTAAAGACTCTGGATATAAATGTGAAGAAATATAAGAGATAATAGATTCATATATGACATTAAAGAACTTCATTACAAAAAAGATTTTTTAATATTTTGTGACACAAGATGAAATAGTTGTTGATATAAATCATTAATTTCACAAAATTACAACAAAAGGGATGTAAAGAGGCTATTAAAGACCCTATCCTTAGCTTCCAAACTAGTATAATTGGCTCCCACTAGTGTCGGAATAGTGCAACTACACTGTTATTATTTTAAAAACTGGCAAAGTTGTGTAACTAAGAGCGAGTCGTCAAACAAAAGATTTGAAGACCCTATTTTTGGAATTGGGAATTGGGAAATTCTGCCTGCAGTTACCTGTCAGAAACATCTCTAGATCATCAGTGGTTTAGTTGAACTCTGACCTCTTATAGTAGAATGCATAAATACAGGTCTGCCATCACAGGATAATATATATTCGATCTTTAAATATTCTCTGGTGGAAACCAGACCTTATGAGATTTTGGAGGTTTATATTGTTTAGAAAAAAAAGCATGATGTTGCACTCAGAAGTCCATTTGCTGAATAAAGAGAAAAGCAACAAAAAAACATCCAGTCCTCACATTAGCTCTTATAGCAGATGAACCCTGGGGTACCAAAGTGGACAGAGAGGGATTTGGGTTTGCTTTGCTGAAAACACATTAGATCACTAAGTTCATTGCTGGACATGGAAACTCACAGATACAGACACCAGAGAAAAAAAAGGCTGACAATTCAACGAAAACCAAGTTTCTTCTTGTTTAAACTAGATATGTGCAAAATAAAAACTTTACTTCTACACACCATTAATATGGACAAGTATCAGATTCATCCAAAACTGGGACCAAACCAGTAAACCTGAGATTGGTAAGATTGCAAAATAATACTCCAAATAATCTTCTGTTTGTATTATTTTGATGCTCAATGTTGTCGAACTAACAGACTGAGTTGTGTTTCGTCTGTATTATTTGGGGGATACATTTTGTGGGGCGTGAGACAATGTGCATGAGTGTCTTTTCCAAGAAAGTTTTCAGTCCTGTGAATCCCTGTCGTGGTTATCTATAAAACACTCACGAAAATCTAAATACATTCGTTTTTTAGACTAAATAATGTACCAGGTAAAATTGCAAGGGTTTGTTTTTTGTTCTAGTGACTACCGTTTATGTTCATATTAAAAAATAAAGTAAAATATATTTTTAGTTTGAAAGTCTTAATACTTGATCTCAAACACAGCTATAAAAAATAATAATAATAAAGATCATAAAAAGTGTTGTTTTTTTTGTTCCTCAAAGATTGGAATCATAAAATAATTCTCCTTTTGGACTTTACACTAGTTTATTTTAAGTATGGGATACAATAACCCTTTCAAAATAACATCACATATAGTTTGACAGTAAGTAAGTAATGGTTAAAGTATCCTGATTAGTGACCGAACAAAAAAAAAAAGCTGAATAATAAGTGACATTGTGCACCGGAGCAGCAAGTGTTTTCGCGAGTCTCCAGTGTTTCGAACTCGCTCATCGTTTGGCCTCCACTTAAGTAGGTGAACGAGTGTGAATATGTATTGTTTCTCCAGAGGAAGCACCGCCGCGCCGGCTAATGTCGAAGGTACGGGGCTGTGGGGTAAGTGGGAGTTCATTAAGAGATTTCAAGGCATTTGAAGTTCATTTGTCTCCCTGAAGCATCAAAACAGGATAATAGGAAAAGGGATTGAGGGAAATGGCAACAGCAAGTCATGTCTCTGTTTTTTTTTCTGTTTTTTTCTTGCTCTCGAACAATCCTTGCCTTTTAAATGCCAAAGCACTTTCATCTTAATCTGCCGCTTTACGTTCCGGGGCGAGGCGGCGTCCACGTACGTTACTGCAAACAGGTCGTACATTACGCCGCGACTCGACAATACTTTGCGATCAAATGAAGTTGCGACGGCATAAAAAACAGCTAATAAAACGACTCAATAATGAATTAGAGGAAGATTGAACATGGTTGGTTATTTAACCTGAAGGTTAAAACATTCCAACGCCGCTGAATAATTGATGGTATTAAATTGATATCATTATTAGCTCTCTGGTTCGTCTTCATCACCTGCGCGGGGTCTGGGGATGTGTGTGGGCATATTTGTGGTCAGTGCCCACTCTTGCCCCACAGCTTGTGTCGGGGGGTTAATAAATATGCTCTTTTATCCCTGCTGCTGGTGTCATCCAAGTGTCACCGCCCGGCATACGGCGCCGTGACAATGGGGCGTCCTTTTCAGGGGTGTATGAGTTTTCACGGATGGCTGAGTTGTGTGTGTTGATATTTAGTGTGCGGGAAAAAGCCTTGTGTGTTTGCGTCACGGGCCGGGGTTTGGCAGGCGCTGCCGTGTGATTTATTAAGACACACTCCTTTTCCGAGTGTCGGGACACCTGGTCCTGGTGGAGATTTGGGCCGTGGGCCACCGGTGCTGGAGGGGGGGAGCAGGCGGGAGGCGAGGCGAGACGCAGAGAAACTCTGTTTTCGACTTCCGGACCAAATGACCTCTTAATTAAGCCTCGCGCACGTGAGAAATCTGCTGTCGACACAAAATAAACAAGTGAGAAAACTATAAAATTAACACGTAAAGGACTGAGACGATGCATTTTTCATGCATTCAATCAATAAAGAAACTTCTATTATCTTATAAATGAATGAACTCACAGTAAAAGATAAGCAGGAAACCGAACTTATACCACAAGTGCAAACGTGTTACCTACCAACCTTATACGATAATAGATACAGGCCATTGATGTAAATGAGAAAACTTTTTAAAACCTTATGGGACCACCTAAATTCAATTACCTATGTACAAGTGAGGCATTTACTGACCTTAAGTACATTTCAAGAGGCCCGTGGTCCACTATGTAAACTGAATTTGACAACCAACCAAATTCCCCAACTTTTCAAACTGCAAAAATAGAGCTTTTTATATATAAAAACAAGATTGCACTTATCAAACGTTAAGACCATTAAATGAATCTGTGTCAATGCTAATTAAAAAACATTATTTCGTAAAACATTCTCATATTGTGTTGGACTGGATAAAAATAATGGCACTTTATATCTCAAAATTCTGAATGAAATTGCTTTTGGTAAGGAGTAATTGTACATGTATTTTGTTTTCTCTTCAAAAGATAAAGGGGTGGACACAACATAGGTATCATATTGTACGTTAAAACGTTTCAAATCAAACTTGTAAAAATATTAAAAATCAATAAGACAGTTCATAAACACAGCAACTATGGTATAATAAGTAAAATAATCATTGATAGCATTGAAGACCAAAGGTTTGTATTATTCATCTCCAAAACAATCTCTATATCTCTATACCTCTGATGACACCCACTCACCATCACTGGTGACCCTAAATTCCTAGCAATGTGTCAACTGACCACTAAAACTCTGGTGGCCAGAAGAACAAAACTATCTTCTGTTTTTGGTCGTGGTAGGGGTGGGAGTGGGGGGTGGGTGTTCTAGATAAAAAAATAAAGATCTGTAATAACTTTAAAACAGACCTGACATTAGACACAATTGATTTTGAAGTTATAATAACTCACAGGCTTATCAAACTACACCAGAGGGAGATTCTTGTTGAGACTGGGATTGAAGAAAGTCTGTTAGTCGTTTCTTCTGCACATTTTTGATCCAAATTTAATTTCTATATTGTCAGGCAGATTTTTGTGTGGTTTTGCTGTGAATATGAACCATTTGTTGTCTAAGTTTAGTCTGTTGCATCTACATCATCAAAGTTAGATTAACTATAACATACCATGTGATGATCTTTAATCTAAAATTGTACAAGGATGGAGTTACTCTTACTTAAATGTAACTAGATAAACCATGTAATATGTGAACATAAATATGTAAACATAAATAAAATCGGGTTGTAAAGTGGCTGTAAAAGTTTGTATCTGATTATGTTACCTAAAAATACATCCATATATTCTTATTTTGTTCCTGATAATCAACCCTTTGGGAACTAATCTTCTGTCGAATAAAACTTTCAAAAGTTAATCTGATATGAAGTGAAATCTAAAGAAAAAGAAAAACCTGGAAAAGCGCTCAAGGTCATGTACGAAAGAATGGTTTCTGCATATGTCAAATTTCTTAATGGCAGCAGAAGCCGTTAAACGTGAGTTGCGGGAGCAGGAGTCTCTGACATTAGCTGATATTACAGTACATTGAGACGCCATGGAAGGGGGCGAGGAAGAGAACGACAGAACCCCCTCAAGCTTCACACCCAGTGTCGATGTAACGGTGTATTAAATTAGCATGAGAGTGATATTAAAATAATAACATTTACCTCTACAATATATGTTGCGGCTCCCAAAATCAATACCTGCACCCTATAATGCCAAAGTATGATTACAAATAATAAGAGCAAAGTTGTTGCATTATATTGGGCATTAGATTAGAAAAGAGAAACGGAGAAGGGCATGCACATATTATGGATTAAATAATTCCATTTCAAATGTCACTGATTCCCATAAGACTTAATAGAGTTATACTGTTAATGCGATTGTTGTTTTTGTTGTGGTTTGATTGTTTTCCCAGGTGAGGGCCAGGCTTGGAAAATAAATAAATCACAAGGTAACACGGAGATGATTCGATACAAATATGGCGTCTAATTTGTACGTTTCTTTCCTAAGGAAGCCGAAGACTTTGTTTTAGCTACTCGCAGATTTCATGATGGCATGTGTTGTGTACTTAAGGTAGTTTATTTGAACATTTTATGACAATGAATGAAATCAAATGTTTATTACAGTCAGTGAAAGGTGTTTTATTTTGAAAACAGACAGTATTATTTCTAAAGTAGCATTAGCATGTCACTCTTGACAAGTCATGGCACTTGTTTGAGTCGATTATTCTCAGAAAATCTGCCCGTAAACTAGTTAAAATAAGTTTAACCCAAACTAAATATGGGAGATGTTGTTGCAGAAAGAAACCGAGCTTATGCTTGCTTAGCATTTTGGTGAGATTTATTTCTTAATGCACTTTTTTACCCGGTCAATATTAAGCCAGAACATGGTGCAACAATGTTAACCCCTTATTTAAAGATTTTAACATATAGAAAGAATCATAAAATTGACTCCTTCGTGTGTCTACATTGTCCATAGAAAGTTGGGCCTATTTACAGCTTTGCTTTGTTACCGTTGATCTTTTTGATGGAGTGGATTGGTCGCTGGGTCAATGTGATTATGTTAGCTTCAGATACATTCCATTGTTGACAGTGTGACGTAGCTAGAATTAAGATTAGTAGAAGACCGTTGTTCTCACTCCAGTTTGACACATTTTAAATAATTGTCATGGTAATATAATACTATATGAACAAAGGTTCAAGACTTATCTATGAGTGAGAAATATAAGATGTTTGGAAAAGTACCAGGAAGATGCTGCGAAAAATACATCTGAAAGCCAACCACAGAAGAAATATAAATAACAATATAATAATAATAATAATAATATATGAACATTGAACATGAATATTATTATAGATTAACCCTTGTGTTGTGTGTGCACTGCTGTATTTCTGGACGGTCGTTCACCTTGACCCAGAAGCAACACAAGGGATACCTCAAACGCATTCATTTATTCCCACCTGGGTCACCTTGACACAGAAGCAACACAAGGGGTACCTCAAACACATTAATTTATTCGCAACCGGGTCACCTTGACCCAGAAGCAACACAAGGGATACCTCAAACGCATTCATTTATTCCCACCTGAGTCACCTTGACACAGAAGCAACACAAGGGGTACCTCAAACACATTAATTTATTCGCAACCAGGTCACCTTGACCCAGAAGCAACACAAGATAAGGAAGCTTTTGGTTCATCCAACGTTTTTTGTTTTGTTTGCTATAGTTGTTATTTCCTAAATAATCAGTTATATTTTGATCCTGACAGTAAAACTCTCTTGAATAAATCTTTATACAACTTTGCCTGCTGACCTAGCCGTATAGTCTGTGAGTGTCATATTACCGTCAAACTGCTTTACAACAGGTCAGAAACAGTGTTTTTCATACGCAGACACTTTTTGTTAGTTACCAGAAAGATAAAACTGACACAACAAGAGCCTTTAAACAATTCATGACATTGCATTATTTCGATACTGGAGGCAGCCAGACACAAAATGTAAAAAAAAAAAGAAAAGCTAGAGCCTTTATCTTGTCTCGTCAACAAGCTTACATGCAATAGATTCCACAACATTTCAGTCAACATAACCTAATCGTCTTTAGTCCATCAGGGTCAATCTTGCAATGTGTTTAAATTAGGATACATTTACAGGTGGAGCTGAGAGAACTGGAGCTTCTGCTACAAACAAACTTAAAATATATAAACATATTGAAGATTTTTCTGGACGATTCCTGATGTCGAGGCTTCAATACAAGATGGACGTTACAGACGAGCGGTATGGAGGTATATGGATATTTTTAAGTGTCTTTTTGGACGAAGACAAAGACGACGATAACTGAGAACTATTCTCTACACTAAAATGAATGTACATTTTTGCCTGTAACTCTTAAAAGTAACAGATTATTCTGAAAATAATCCCAACCCTTAGTCAACATGAGGGTTTTTAGAAAACGTGTTCATTTGGAATTTCGGGTAACTATCATTTTAAGAAGACTTTTACTTGACTAGTTATCCTTTTTTTAACCAGTCAGTTGTTAACAGTCTTAACCCTAAAGAAGTTTTGAGAAAATGCTCTTTTTTAAACATGTAACCCCAAGTTTTTGATCGGACGTTTCTCTATTCGAGCAGTGATTCATAAAAACAAGTTTAGAGGTGAATAAAACTCTGAAGAGTAAGACATCAGAACACAAATCCAAACGCTTAACTCTCCGCTTGATATTAACCGCCATAAGCGAGACTCTTTGTGTCGGCGTCGAGCATGCAAACCAATTTGTGTCCGTCCTCCAAAAAACTACCGCCCAAATTGAATCAGAAAGCAAAAAAAAAAATCAATATCTAAGCCACACTAATGAATTAGTGAAATAAAAAGCAGCGAGCATGTTCAAGTGGAGTGATGATTGTATCATTTTTCAGTCGATGGAGTTGAGACGAGACTGACGGGCAACACAACTGGATTGTGTCGGCCTCTGTCATGCTGTCTGAGGCCATATTGGACGAGCCGCTCTCAAGGTACTCAGTCTCCATTCAGACCATGAATCAATGCCTCCTGATTAGATTTTTTGGGGGGCGGGGGGGTTGACGGTGTTTTTGTTTGTTGTGACATCTCCGTTCTCTTAGTGCTCCGACAAAGACGCCGCCGCCGCCCCCCGATGGAGAAACTGGCGAGACAGAAACGGCAGTAGGTGGAAATCTAAAAAGGATAATCAAGGCTGTACATTGTCATTTAGGAAAAAAAAGTTATTTTGTTCACAATTGTATCGCAGACATGCTTTTTAAACAAAAGAACGTTTGATTTCTTTTTAAATGTAGAACAGAAGGGCATTTTTGAGTACTTTCCAATGAGATCTCATCAACACTCTCGGCAAAGGAAACAACATTTGGGTTGTTAACGGTGACGGTTCAGACATGTTCATCACTTTAAACTACACTATAGGTTGCATTGTAAGAAATGTTTCTGTATAGTTAGAGAAGTAATTGCTTTAAGCTCGAGTCTCTGACAACCTTTTTAAAGGACAGATTTAGTACAATGGCATTCAAAAAACAAGAGCACACAACTGTACCACTGACAACAATAAACCTTTTTTAATAGGGCTGTGAAATGTACCTTTAACAGGGAGTTTGATTCTGATTAAATTTTGTATTTTTTGAGGTTCAATTGATCTGTTTTTCCCTCCTTCTCCAACTATTCCTATTAAATGTCTGTAATAATCTGTAAGAATGCGGTAAGAAATTCCTTAACTATTGTTAATTTTAACACATAAAGCTTAACCCTTGTGTTTTCTCTGGGTCAAGGTGACCCGGTGGACCTAAAACATATGTGCTTGAGGTATCCTTTGTGTTGTCTCTGGGTCAAGGTGACTCAGAGGCCTGAAAACAAATATGTTTGAGGTATCCCATGTGTTGTCTTTGGGTCAAGGTAACCCAGTGGACCGAAAATACATATGCTTGAGGTATCCCTTGTGTTTTCTCTGGGTCAAGGTGGCCCATTGGACCGAAAACAAATGTGCTTGAGGTATCCTTTGTGTTGTCTTTGGGTCAAGGTAACCCAGTGGACCGAAAAAACATGTGCCTGAGGTATCCTTTGTGTTGTTTCTGGGTCAAGGTGACCCGGTGGACCGAAAATACATATGCTTGAGGTATCCCTTGTGTTTTCTCTGGGTCAAGGTGGCCCATTGGACCGAAAACAAATGTGCTTGAGGTATCTTTTGTGTTGTCTTTGGGTCAAGGTAACCCAGTGGACCGAAAAAACATGTGCCTGAGGTATCCCTTGTGTTGTTTCTGGGTCAAGGTGACCCGGTGGCCTGAAAACAAATATGTTTAAGGCATTCCTTGTGTTGTCTCTGGGTCAAGGTGACCTGGTGGCCCAAAAAAACAAATATGTTTGAGGTATCCCTTGTGTTGTCTTTGGGTCAAGGTGACCCGGTGGAACGTAAACAAACATGTTTAAGTAAGTAAGTAAGTCATTTTTATTTCTACAGTGCTTTTCCAGACCAGGGTCATAAAGCGCTTAAACAATCAAAACAATATTCAATAGTATATACTTTAAAGATCAAGATAAAACTGATAACACAACAGGTGACCCGTTGGCCTGAAAACACATGTGCTTGAGGTATCCCTTGTGTTGTCTCTGGGTCAAGGTGACCCGGTGGCCTGAAAACAAATATATTTGAGGTATCCATTGTTTTGTCTCTGGGTCAAGGTGACCCGGTGGCCTGAAAACAAATATGTTTGAGGTATCCCTTGTGTTGTCTTTGGGTCTGCTGTGCTATGCAGTGGTAGATGTTGTTTACCTTGACCCAGAGACAATATAAGGGTTTAAAAAACCATCTTTATAGGTCAAGATATCAACACGAACATTCATATATTTTTGATCTTAAGCCAACCTTCTGGCGGGCCATACGAAGAAGCTCGGTGGGCCAAATTTGTCCCCCGGGCCTTGAGTTTGAAATGTGTATCTCAGATGCCAGATGATTTAAAATTCATTAATATGTCCTATTTACTTGTAAAAAATTAAGAGACAGACTCCGAACAGCACAACTCACTGCCGTTGTGTTTAGTTGACCGACCCATCAGTTCAACAAACGTATCGTGAGAACTTGTGGACTCCAATCACGGCTATTCATCTTCGCCAGGCGACGAGAGGCTGAAAAAGGGATGTGTCGGGTTTTAAATCTAAACAGGCCAAAGCATCCGCCTTAATAATACATGTGCCATGCTAAAGAGGTTACTTGAACTTCTGAATTGAAATTTAATTGAGGTTGTGCGTTGAATAATTAATCTTTTCCCAGAGAACTGAGGCGCAGAACGCCAGCCAAAGCGGCAGAGTCCAGAGAGAGACGGCGGGAGAAAAAAAAAAGGAGAGGAAAAAGGAGGCGAAAAAAAAGATGGCGGGAAACCAAAGAGAAGTGTGTGCCAGACCCACGGCATAATCCCCATGAACCCTGACAGAGCGCAACACACTTTATAACACAGTCAGAGGATGATGTCATCCATCAAATCATCGCCTTGGCAACCAGATTCAAATGGTCGTTTCAAGAAAAAAGGTAAATATGAGGTGATTATTCAAAAGATTTATAAGCTCTATTGTGATTGTAGTTTACTGAGGAGTTACAAAAATATGAACAAAAAACGGGCCACACATTGGATTGTTTGCATCATTTAGCCTCTTTTATCCCCCCCTTCCTTCTTTCTTCTGTAGGTATTTCACTGGGAGGCGTCTTCTTAGATCAGTTCGCTTTAATGCTGACTGCTGCGAAAGCGTTTGAGGCCCGACTACAAAAGAAAGCTGGCAGTAAACTTCCCCCCCGAAGGAGAGAAAGAGAAGTGCTGTTCGGGATCACTCGACTCTGGGGACTCTCTTCCCCGACACCGCCTGATCTGAGGAAGACACCGCTTTGACCCGACCAGTTCACAGACACCGTCCCAGACAACGGCGTGTTGTGTCACCGGCGCTAAATGTGCCGTTTTATTAGTAAGTTAAAAAAAATGATCATTCCAACTGATGAAAAATAGTATCGTTGTACCATTTCTCAAGTTTATATAATAAAAAATACATGGATTTGATCTTTTATTTTACCTACATAACGTTTATCTGTTAGCAAAACAACGTTTTTAGTGAAATTCTATTGGTGTTTCTAAGTCCACACATCATTTTAAGGCTTTTTTGGTTGTATCGTGAAGCTATCAATGACATTTCAAATGCTAAAAGTGGTATCAAAAACATCAAATTAGTATGATCTATGTAGATGGTATGAATGTAGAGCAATAAAATTGTCTTAAAATAACTACATGTGAGTGAAAATACGCTGTTTGATGAACATCTGTCCTCTATGACTTGATTCTCTATCTTTTTCCACACTTCTAATGGATTCAAAAGTAGACGTAAGAATGTATTATGAGCGAAGTATTCCACTTCAAACAGTCGCTGACAACACCTTAGCCACAGATAAAGAGGTTTAAAGTGCCATGAAACCTAATTCTCCATCATGTGATGAAAGGTGGTTTTTGGGTTGTTTTTTTTATCCAAACATAACAATCTATCAACTGAATTGTGCTTTTTCATTTGGCGAGCTCTGTACGTTTACACACTTACACAATGTTCTCATGTTTCATTCGACAAGACTGGAATAACAGTCTTATATTTTCTAACATACTTATGAGGCCACAAGTATAAAGCTTAAGCTCATCAACTCTTCTTCGCCTACTTTGTGTTGCGAAGCTCAAAATGACATTTCAATTGCTAAAATTGAATTATTTTGACAATTGTTAAATAGAATTCTTATAATACCCTAATACCAGTAAAAAAGGCACAAATAGCAAATAGTTTATACTTGTTTATCATTCTCATGATGATCGTAAGCTGAGACGCAACTCAATTCACAGCCTTCCATCTTTAAAAACGCTTAGTCTTAGCGTATAAAATCAATACAATAGTACAAGAAGTTAGCATTTTCAAGAGTTCCAAACAACAATTTTCGGCACTTTAACACCTAATGATGTTGCTTGATCTTATTGGAATTTGGTCAAGGGCAGCAAATGACCTCAGGCCTAAACTTTGGAAATGCCCGTCCTGTCCTGGCACAACACACCGAAGAGAAAATGTCAAAAAACGCACTTATTTTTTCCTGCAAACCCCTTCCTTATTTGTGTGTTCATCACGAAATTTGTGATTCCTCGCACTACGCTCTAAGTGGACTTCTACCACCTCGTCCTTCGAGGACGAGGCAGAAATCTCCCGCTATTGTTGATCTAACCGTGGGCTCCACAGTGCTGAGGCGGCGGATTGTGTTTCGGAAGAGATGCCTCTGTCAGGGACGTGCTTATCCTCTTGCTCGCGCCACCCTCTTATACATAAAATATCAAACATCTGAGGGACAATATGCTGACCCGCCGTGACCTCCGCACACGCCAACGAGTCGCACACACACACACACATGCACGGAGATAAACACCGAGGAGTGTGTGTGTTCTGGTGGATGCTGGCGTATACAGTGACACTCACACAGGCGCTCTGAGACGCTCTCGGCTCAGCTCACACACCCCCCCTTGTACGTGCCTTGACTTTTTTCCATCACTGCCGCATCCCTCAGATGATGTATTTGCGACATCTGGCGGCGTCTGGTATATTCATAGCGCTGGGATGGCGCGGGTCGGAGGGGACGCAGCCCAGGAAAAGGGGGGGAAAGTAGCTCTCGTTTTTACGGGGTCGAGGCGGATAAATATGAAACGTACAACCGAGTGTCATCAGCAAACGAGTGACATCGACGTAAGATACACTTTCTAAAGACTAAAGGGACACAGATTACACAGCAAAAAAAAAAAAAAAAGCTTGGGTACCACCTAGTGGGCACCCAGTGCCAATTGGGGTGGGTGGGGTGGGGGGGGGGCTTCTTTCAGCTTGCCATGAATCCATAGGAGGTCATAGGTCACCCTTCTTGAGTAGCAGTGACATAACAACAATGGGACACTTCTGGAGCCTCGGCAACACAAGCCGATCCATTCTACGCAGGCGAACGCACCAGGCCCCTCTTTTCCCACACACTCGGTACCCAGACAGGGAGCGAGGGAGAGCGAGAGAAAAGACGAAAAAAAGGGGTGAATGTGCAGACCTCACTGCGAGAACCCCCCATTCCATTTTTTTTCTCCTCTCTTTGTCTCTCTTTCTTTCAGGGCCTAGATTAAAAGAGATGGCTTAATTCGGTCTAATTATCCACCCTCACCCCTCTTTTGCCTCCCCCCCGACTTTTTTTTTTTCTTCCTACCCTCCCCCATATCAAGTGGATACCAATTAGTTGACATGGATTGTATATTCTACGCAAATATTCGGAGCAATTACATCTGAGAAATATTCTTATGAGATCGGTTTCCAGGAGCCCACGAAGGTAGCAGGGATATCATTAACCCAAGACGTTCTATCCTACACTGGGGAACCACCATAAATGAAAATACCTTCAAATGGTCTTTACTACTGCGGTATGTTTCGTAAGTTTTAACACAACAATCCACAGTAGTATCAACAGGAATGAAGCGATCAGATATCAAAAGTCAAGACACTGCAAGTTTGTTCGGTAACTAGCTTCATAAATTCATGGACTTACATTCATTATACTGGATGAGATTGTTGTATTCCTGTTTATTCTGCCAAGTTATTAACCATTGTGTTGTCTCTGGGTCAAGGTGACCCGGACACTAATGTACTTGAGGTACCCCTTGTATTGTCTCTGGATAAATGTGACCAGGAAACAAATCTGCTTTAGCTATCCCTTGTGCGGTCTCTGAGTAAAGGTGACCAGGAAACAAATGTGTTTGAGGTACCCCTTCTGTTGTCTTCTGAGTCAAGGTGACTCGGAAACAAATTTGTTTGAGGTACCCCTTGTGTTATCTCTGAGTCAAGGTGACTCGGAAACAAATGTGTTTGAGGTACCCCTTGTGTTGTCTCTGAGTCAAGGTGACTCGGAAACAAATGTGTTGGAATTATCCCTTGCGCTCCCTGGGTGAAGATGACCCTGGAACAAATTTGTTTGAGTTATCCCTTGTGCGGTCTCTGGGTCAATCTGAACGACCTCCCTGGCTTTCAGAAATACATATACAGTGATGGAGGTCGTTCACCTTGACCCTGAGACAGCACAAGGGATAACACAAACAAATTTGTTCCAGGGTCACCTTCACCCAGGGAGCGCACAAGGGATAATTCCAACACATTTGTTTCCGAGACCACACACACACATATTCCGGGTCACCTTGACCCAGATGCCGCACAATGGTTAACAATAACCCTTGGCAAATATGCATCTATGTATAATCAGTGCTTTTAGCAATAACACAATTGGATCAAAGGAAATAATATATTTCTATTTGTTAATACGTTAATACACTCCAAACACTTTGTGTATGAGTTGGATGTTTGCAAGTTCCCTGGCATCTCTCGTCCAGGAGGTCTCTGTCAAGAGTAGCTATAGACTACTGCAGTTTGAGTTTATAACTGAATTTTAAAGATATAAAGATGTTTTGACCTGAACAGGTTGCCACCCCAGCTATTCCCTATCAAACACACATCTACACATAAAGTTTATCTAATCTAATCTAATATGTCACAGAGTAAAGGTAAATTCCTCACAGCAGGAAGGCACCAAACTTGAATCCAGTTTGAGGCAACCCTGATTTTGGGAATATTTTATTGTGTGTAGTTGTACAGTATGTTCTCTTCGAGCTGATGTTATTTATATTATTGATATTTCTGCCTTTTCTTTTCATTTAAATTTGTCATTTAATGTATTGTGGATTTAAAAGGTTCAAAATTCACTCATTTTCTACTCAACCTCATGGCGACTAAGTGTTGGGATTATCGAGTAATTGGTTCCTTTTTAGAGTTATAAGTAAAATTAAAGTGCATTTTAAAGTAGCAACTGTAGAGCAACGGTCTTCATCTTCTTCCAAAAGGACACAATTGAAAACATCCAAATAACTCAATACTGCTCGTCTGTAACGTCCATCTTGTATTGAAACCCCATAATGAGGAATTTCTTCAAAAACTATATAAGTCTAACTAAAAACGAACAAAAAAGTCTATATTTTAAGCTTGTTTTTAGCTGACACTGCTATGCTAGCAGCTAGGCTAACTTCATCTTCGGCCAAAACAACACAATTTAAAACATCCAAATACCACCGTAGTGCTCGTCAGTAAAGTCCATCTTGTATTGAAGCCTCAACATGAGCAATTGTTCCGAAAATTAAAGAAGTCTATACATTTTGAACTTGTTTTTGACAATGCAATGTGTTTCAATGAGAAAAGACATCAGACAGCAGCTGAGACTGATAACATCAGCTACAAAATAAACTTAAAATATAGACTAATTTAAGTATTTCTGAAACAATTCCTCTTGTTGAGGCTTCAATACAAGATGAACCTCACAGACGGGCACCGTAGATGTATTTGGATGTTTTTTAAGCACCTTTTTGGCCGAGGATAAAGACGATAAAGATCACTGAGCTCAAGTCGCTACATTAAAATGAACGTACATTTTTGTTCAGATTACTCTGAAAACAATCCCAACCCTTAGTTGACTCTAATGTAAGTAAAAAATGAGTAAAATTTTAATTTTAATATAACATTTACCAATTATATATATATATATAAAGCCGAACATAGATGGAAGGACCACACAATATCACCAAACAGGCTGCAAATGGCTCACGGGCCACAAGTTTCAAAGCCCTTAATAGTCTACAGAGATGGTGTAATAACTTGTTTTATCACTTATTTTAAAATAAAAAAAGGCTGAACGATGCTTCATGTCAACTGGCCTGCCAAAGTCCTGGAGGATTTTTCCAAACTAGAAACAGGAGTATGACAAATGAAAAGAGAAAAAGGTCTGGTCTGTTCTTCACTAAAACTATATTCTAATCAGCTGAAAAACATCAGCAATGGCTTAGCCATCCCAGAAACTCTGATGGCTTCAGTGGGTTATCCGTGTTCGCTCTAAAGTTATGCAAGTATAAAATCCCATAAACGAGATCACGTACCGGGGAAAGTGTTAATTAGTTGCCAGGCCTTGAGATTGAAGGAACTAGTGGAGGATCTTTGTGACTTGAGCCATTGTCTCCTGAAAATCCCCTGCACACATTCATAATTCATTCCATCAGGAGCCGCGATGATACAGCGGCGCCTCGTTTTGTCTCTCTTTCACTCTGGTTGGGGAAATTACCGCTCGTTCCTTTTTCTCCGCGACTCGCTTTTTTTCTTCTCGCTGTGAGGTTTCTCTGCGATCACAATAAAAATGTACGAGCGAGGGATGTTCGCCTCGGGACGTAGCCGTCGGGCCACTTTTGACAGCTTCATTCACACGGCGCTGCACTTTGATCTTTCCTGTCGCTGATATCTAAAGCCACTGAGCGTACATTTTGCCCCCCCGAACCCCAAATAATAATAATAGGAAGCGAAAGACGGCGTGGAAGCCGTCAAGCTACTTTTCTGTTTTCGGCGGGGAAACACTTTAACGTTCTTTGCTGTTCCACCGCAACAATGTTTCCGTGCCCCCAGGGCTGATCCCTTTGTGAAGAAATATTTGACACACACACACACACACACACCCTGCTCAACATAAACACACACACAGAGTCATAACCCAGTACAGAAATAACAACGCTTCCCAAAAGTAATCCCTCCCCCCAAAAAAAAGAAACACCATTAGATATTTCGCCATACAAAAAATGGGATCTACAGTTATGGGATGTATTGTGTGAGAAAAAGGGGGGATGAGAGGGAAAGCTAGAGGGAGACTGATAATGATCAGAGCTGTCGGGTCTGAGATGCTGAGATGACAGAGATATGTCAGTTCACAGTGACATAGATACAGAGCGACAGTTATCAGCGCACACTGGGCCTTCTATGGTGTTGACACAACCATGGAAAACAACCAGTGATGTATGAACAGCGATCCTGATTTCACGACCGTGTCGTTTGACTTATTGAGATGTTTTATGTTGTGTGTGCTTTAGGAAAAGTGTTGATCACATCGTGCTAGTAGTTGGAGTTAGTTCGTGGTCAAAAGAGTGCTGGGGTAAATGAATAATCAAAGGTGAAGAAGAGGGTGCAGGCAGGGTGGAAATTAGGGCTGAGTATTGGCAAGAATCTGGTAATATAATACGTATCACGATAGTGTGATGATACGATATATTGCGATGTATCGCAATATATTGCGATACTGTAGGAACAAAGATATATTCTTATATTCTATTTCTTTTAAAGAGTTGAATCAAATGTGAAAGTGCTTGTAGGAAAGTGCTTCTCAAAATATTAACAAAAAATTGTAAACCTATATTATTGAAGTGCATTTACAGTCTCAACAACCTTGAGCAACATGCAATATCCAGTATCTTCCAGTGTTTATTTATTTTTTTTACTTAAAATTAGTCCAAACATCAGCGATATATATCGTTATATCGATATTTTGTTTCATGTGAAAAAACAACTCTCTCAACTCACTACACAATATTCACATGCAGTAAGTCCCTCATTATGACCATGTATTGAAGTTATGACTTCTAAAATCTCGGCGAATGAGAGGTTACGAGAGCGGAGTCCATTATTACGTAATAATCTTCATCCCTCCTCCAGCCAGCTTTAATCACGCCCGCTTTGTTTGTACAATGATTGATCACGCTCGGTGACACACCTCAATATTTGACCAATCACATTTGAGTGGGTGTGGTTATGATAAACAAGATTTAATCTCCAGAACGCTTTCCAGTGGGCGGAGCTTAGGCACTTTTTCTAATATATTTTAAAGAAAAGAGAGTTTTGTTCAAACATGCAATATTGATGAGTACATTAGAGGTCAAAGATTTATTTAAGACACACTTAAATCAACACATTAGTTGCAAAACATATAAAAAAAAACATAATATAACAACAATATATAAATATAAGGTTTTTATTATTTAATCTTTAAGGAATTTCATCAAAATATGAATCACAAAGGAGCTCATAATATGCTAAGACGTGTAATTTAAAAAAAATTAAGTCTTAAAAAAGGAACCTAAACAAGTTCAATTTAGAATTTAAAGTCGTAATAAATTATGAAATAAATATAAATATAAATACAAATATACATCTTCAGTTAGCCGTAAAAAACATTTCTATAAAACCAGTTGTTATTGTTAACACTGACCTCACAAGGGCTGCAAAAATACACAAAAAGAGATTCAGTGGAAGTAAAAAAAAAAAGTAAAAATTTGATATGATACGTGATTATCATTCGAGTTCAGAGCCGCGTGTCCTTCCGAGCTCCACAACCACGTCGGTGCCATTGAAAAGGTGTTCGGCAGCTGCGCCTGGTGGACGCCGGCCTGTGGGCGGCAGATCGACTTTGAACTCGCATTCCTTCGACGGCAGCATTTTCCGAGTGTTTTCGTGAGATCCTGTTGAAGAGCCGTGGAGCAATAATAACAGAAGCTCACCTTGAGAGGAACATCAACAGGTTTCTCTCTCATAAGACGGACATTTTTTAAACCGCGTGAATGGACGGGTGCTTGTCGGGAGCATTTGGAGGGGTTTTCGGGAGGAACTGAGGGGTATTGACGATAACCTTGAAAAGAGTGAAAGGTCGACCACATGGTGATTGTAAGAGCTCCTTTAAGATGGCTGGAGGAGGACGACTCAGACGGAGGGGATTGACACTCGCTGATAGCAACCTGGAGGTCATTGAAATCTGCATGAACACCTTTTTTTTCTGAGCTCCACCTTTTTGCAAGAAACTTCATCCCTGCGACACAGAGGTGCTGGTGGACGAAAAACGACAGTATTTTCTCAAAACATTGCTCTTATCTTGATCTTTAAAGTATATACTTTATTGAATATTGTTTTGATTGTTTAAGCGCTTTGTGACCCTGGTCTGGAAAAGCGCTATACAAATAAAAATTACTTTCTTACTTACTTCAAAAATACATAAATCGAGCTGGTTCTGAGTCAAGAAACTTGTTGTATCTTGATCACAAAATCTATTTCTTGGGTGATGGAACGACGTGACATCAGGAATGCCGGATCACCGGCGACATGATTTGAAACCAACGCCACAAGACAACAGATTACCAAAAACAGACGGAGTGATCGGATCCTAAATAGGAGGAGACAGGGGCAGGGGAACCATGGCGGTAATATAAACGTCCATCCTTTTTGATTGTCGTTGGCATTTTCATAGACAACATGTTGCCTTCGCCATACGTCAAATAATCCCACCCTTTGTTATCGACTGTAAAAGGGAAGGTTTGACGGAGGAAGGAAAACATGCAAAAAGGATGTTTCCTGGAAGCAAGGTTACCAGTCGGAAATAAATAAATAAATCCATCAACTACACTGAACGTCTCCAGTGGCAAATTCAATCACTTCCAAAGATCATGACAAAGAGAGGCTACAACACAAAGATGCTTCTTCTTTTTTTAAAGAATATGAATTGATTTCTCTCAAGCATATTCACATAACCAGAAAGTTCTAGAGCCGTATTGTTTCATCTTTCTTTTTCCTCGTACTCTGTCAAAACCAACTTTGGACAACAGTGTAAGCTGTCACATCATCAAGGCCAGCTCTGACATGCAGGAACGAGCTGAATACAAAAAAACGAGAAACAGCTGAAATGCTACAAGAAACACAAGTGATCATTTGCAAAGAAGATATTAACGTTTTATTTATTTTTTATGTAGCTTTTAAATTGCGATTATATTCTTCCTGTTACAGTCTTTCATCATGTCCGAGTGGAAACACCAACGTACACACACACACTATTTTAACATCAGCAAAAGCTTTCAAGCGTGGACATCACAGAAGCCAGATAAGTGTATCCTCACTTTTGCCGTGACCACATGGTAGGCGTGAGGTGAGAGGCCTTCTAGCCAACAAGTTGAAAGCCTACTCTTTCATCAAAGGACGCGAAAAAAACATGAACCATGATACGTCTCGGAAGATGCAGGTCCAAAGGTGAGCAAAAATACGTGACTTTTGAAAGGAAGATTAAGTCAAATTCATAGAAAGTTTTGGTTAAATCATAGTATTCAGAACTAGTCATAACAACAGTTGATATTAGCTAAAGTGTTGTTTCCACTGCAGTACGTCATCTTTCTTGACTACTAAACTACACATTGTTTAAGAAACTTATCTCTTAATCTACTCTAAAATTTGCAAAAGCGATAAAATAATTTAAAGTTAAAGTCGAGAAACCTCTCCGATTAAAGACGAAGCGTCTTCCTAGAGCGCTACAAAGTCCAGTTGACCAACTTACCAATTCCATGTTACCAAAACAATCCATCCTCCTTAAAACACTTGTCACTGTGGGAAAGAAAACCTAAATAAATATCTTAAGTAAGCATATACCCAAAAAATTAAAAAATCATATATATATATATATATATATAATCAAAATATCACTTTAACAAATTTGGGACCATATTGAAAAGTCTGGACAGAGACGCACATGAGAAATGTTAACTGATAACTATTATGAAAAACTGGCAAGAAGGTTGCCGGTTCACTTCTGTCGGGAGGGAGCCAACCTGCGACCTTTCTGTTTGGGTTTACTCCGGGCACTCCAGTTTCCTCTCGCAGTCCAAAAACATACAGAGGTTGTTTGGGAACTTGGGGAATTTTTTCATAGGTATGAGTGTGTGTGTGTGTGTGTGTGTGTGTGGGTGAATGGTTGTGTGTCCTTTGATAGCACCCTGTCCAGGGTGTCCTTCGCCTCGCACCCGATGAAACTGGGATAGGCTTCAGCCCCCCTTCACAACAGGTGAGAACGAGCCAAACCATTCAATAACAATTAAAAATAGTTGCTAACATGTATTGTCGTTCTGTCAAATGCAAGATGCTTATTTAAGGTTTTGATAGTTTGGAAGCAACTCTGCCAGGACCATTGATGCTTCACTTATCGTGTGGTTTATTCAAGACTTCAACATCAACAGATGTACCTCATCGCGTTTGATAGAAAAACACATCAAAAAATGCACCTCGATATTAAATCCGCTATTTGCTGTCAAACCAGCTCCGTAATTACCTGGAGAGTTTTAATTGTCACATGTTGAACACTTAACTCGCCGAGCGGAATTGATTTGATAAATCAGATGAAACTGTGGTAGAACAGGAGGGCTGCCAATCAGAGGAGCGAGAGTTTGTGCGTTTTAAATGTGTGTGAGTCGAGTGTGTGTGTGTGTGTGTGTGTGTGCAGAGATAAGGCTGACAGCTGGGCTTGTTCAAAAGGCTTACAGAGCATTCTGTCTGTTTGGGAAGAAACAAGCACAGTCTATCTGAACAGTGATCTAAAACTTGTGTCAACAACACAGAATAATGTAAACATCCTCCGAGTCAACATCTATAAACGGAGGGGATCTTCGACCGTATATGACGCGTGGTCAATGCGGAACAGATTCACCGTGACTACGTACGAGTTTAGGTCGGAAACGCGAGTGTGTGTGTGTGTGTGAAGGCTTCCTCTCCTCTGCCAGAGTGTGTGGCGGCGCATGTGTCTGCGAGCAAAGTGTGTGTCAGTCCATCACCATGTCGGCGTCACAGCCTTTCACTAAGTCCCAGATTAACAGTGACAGGCAGAGATTCCTCTAATTATCTCTTCCTGGACCACATGCAAATGGCAAAGCTGAGCGTAAAGCAGCGATTGGCTGGGGCGGCCCGGGCGCCGCTGTCGGTCTAATGAGTCTGGCAACGGGATACGACCTCATAATGTAGTGCTCAAGCTCACCATCGCCGACACGGAACATCACGTAAGAGCAGATAAGATGGAGACGTTAACCATGTACCAGTATCAGAGTAGAAGTACATTTAGAAAATCCAAAACTATGATAGTGTGGATTGACTATATTTGTGTGTGAGCCAAAATTTAATGCAGATTGGGTTGATGTTTTTGGAGCCCAGGAACTTCTACATCACATGAACTCATTTGACCCGCTAAGGTATTTTATATGGCCTGTCGGATTGTAGGAAAAATCTAAAGTACATAGATGTCCACGTTGACATTCTGTCCTAGAAGTATGCTTATGTTTAAGTTAAGATAAAGAACAGATATTATGGACGTCAACAATAATACGGAGACTTCCAGTAACTAATGTCGAAGGAAATCAATTGGAGTGAACAAACACAGTTTAGTAAATACATTTTTTTAAATTGCAAACTATAAAATATCTGGAAAGTATGACTTCATAGGTTTAGTCAGGTTTCATATGACAAAACTTCTTAATAGTTTCCCCAACTTAACACTCAACCCTCAAACGTATAAACATATTTTGCTAAGGATCTTATCAACACATTTATTTCTCAGAATTCTACTTATTATTATATTATTATTATTTTAGACTTAAATAATATAAATGTCTTGTAATTCCAGAATAGACAGGCACTCAGACAACTAACACATCTGCTTGTACTCACAGTGTTTTATACTCATTATATTTAGGTTTAAAAGGTAATGCCATATTGTATATGTATTGCTAATATACAGTAGTACCACCTTTTGTGAATAGTAGGTTTAATTCTCAGTTACTTCTTTATAAACACTCAATTCAAGAAAGCAATAAATTAAGTTAAAATAAATGTTAAAATTGTGTCAAAAATATATTTTATATGATCCTATTATCTTGACCGCAATGACAATATCAAATCATTACATCATGGGTCAGCGCGGTCAGGACTCCATGAAAACAGGAAAAGGTCAAATGATATTTTTCCGAGACAGAATGCGATGGTGGCCTAGAACAGACGGTCACAGGCTGGCTCATGACAATAGAATGCTGCTGTCGGCAAAAAAAAAGTCGACGGAGCTAATCAGCAGGAAACGTGGCAGAGGCGTCAAACAAATCCACCGTTTTTGAACCCACTCCCAGTTCATCTGAGGTAGTTTTGGTGAAACAGCAAACCGGTTCGATCAGTTAAACGGGATTATTTAGCATCATCGTGAAAACAATATTGCTTTAAAGATTGTTGAACTTGAAGAAAACATATGATTGCAAGATTTAAAAACATCCATATGAAACCTACTAAGGTCAATCTGAGGTGCCTTCAAGACAAATATGGGATTTTTCTGAACAATTTATGTATATTTGTGAAACACTTGGATCTACTTGTTTTCTTATTCTTAATCTTACAATTCTACCAATAATCTATCTATTGTTCATTTGGTGACTTCTTGCAATCTACAAAAATAACAAAAGTCCATAAAATATTTCATTAATATGAATTCCACAATCAATTCTTCTGAAAGACAAAAAAAAAAAAAAATTAAAATGTAGGCTTCAATATGAGCATATGATGTTCTTAACACATTCATGCAGATTAATCAATTGCCATATTTAATCTGATTTAGGTTTTAAGGCAATTGTCTCATCATGTCTTGGCAAAGACGTTACATAAGAATCATCGATGACCATCACCAGGAAATGACGTTCTTCAGTCATCAGACATCGTTTTTTTTCCAGCACATATCATCTTATTGAAAGTGAAAACATAAGCCACGTGGTTTAAAAACAGTCTGTTATTTTGATTTAACAACTTAAAGCAGCACTATGGGTCATTGTTTTTGTGGGATTAGCTTGTCTTGAAAACTAAAGTGTGTCCAGCACTGTCGGACTACACTCGGCTCTTGTTTTAGCTTTTTTCTTCAGTACTTCAGTCATGGGTCCCTTACCTTTTTTCATTGCGGACCGGTTGAACGTCAGGATTATATTCACGGATCAAAAGTAAAAATACAAAAAAACTACCAACAAGTGCAGGAAAAACATTTCACCAAAACTCTGAATCAGCAAGAGCTCCAGAATGTTTCTGTATTTGCATCAATGTATGTTTAGTAGTATGTCGACGATGGTGTTCTGTATGTGTGCGACTGCTAGCTTTTAGAGACTTTGTGCCAATGTGTGAGCATATTTAAGTATTATATGTATTGAATGAGGACTGCAATAGAAGATGTGTTTCTATAGTACGTGTTTTACTCATTTTCATTAGTCAAGAGTATAACACTCATGTTATTTCAGAGAAAATGAGTTTTCTATTTATTATTCAAAGACCTTTTAGGCAGTTATAATAAATATAACATATTTTTTCTTTCTTTCTGTGCGGCTTTGTATCAAATGCCTGACGGAACAGTACTGGTTCTTAGACCAGGGGTTGGGAACCACTTAATAAATAAATGCAACCGTTCCCGTAAAGCAGTTCGGTGGACACTTTGCTATCAGGTCAGTCACTCAGGAAAGGTTGCGTAGAAGATTAGCTCTGTTAAAATAATAGCCAGTGAGTTCAAGTGCGCAAATTCATCTTGAAAAAATATGGACAACAAAAAATGTTACATAGTGCCGCTTTAACTTCCTGATGTTTCACTGCATTTTTCAAAAAGTATACTTTGATCGACTGATTCCTGTGTTTAACTGAGTGCATGGGTGAGGTGCTCAGGGACAGGATCATTGATCATTGATTAGAAACTTAAAAATAATGATTTCAAGCCTCGACAACGACGCTTCACATCCACAGGTGGAAACCTTTCGATTCAAGTTTTAAAAAAGAGGCTTACAAGTGCGACAGCAGCTCAAAAAAAAAAAAACAGCGTCAGAGTGAGGAGAAGTGCGGCCCGTCCTGCCTGCCTCGCTGACAGTCGACTCAGTTGGATGTGACTTTCACAGTCTGCTAGCGGTTTGTGTGGAAGCCATCACATCTGTGACTGGCCGTTTGATTAATGAGCCTCTCAGCTTGTCTGTGCAGTTTGAGGAGGGGCCACGGCCTTATCCCAGGCATCACTGATTTATTCGCCTTTGGAACAAACCTCCAAATATCACGCCGGAGTCGAAAGCCGTGCACACACACACACACACACACACAATCCTTTACAAGGAAAGTACACAACGTGTTACACAACAACACAGACACCTGCCTAATGGAAGCCTCCACTTGACAGTTGTGTACCCGGCTGGCGTATACAAAACACACTTTTTTTTTTTTGTTTTTTAAGCAGACAAACAGTGGATGTGTTTCTTTCTCAACCAACATAAAGTCCCATCCTTATCTGTCAGTCAGCGCAGGAATGCACACACAAGAGGTTTGGCGGGAAAATAAAGAAATAAGCCCTTCATCAATGACACATCACACTCTCCCAATTTTTAAAAGTGACAAGTCTTTTGAATTTTGCTTTTTTTTTTTTTTTTTTGTGGCCTTGCAAGATGGATTGGTTGATGAGGGCTTGAGAGTGCCTCTTCTTGTTTTTGTTTCTTTTGGCAGCAACCACCGTGACATGTCAGTCGGAGCTAACCTTGAAGCTCCTCTGTGTTCTTTAATGCCTTCAGGACTAGCATGTTCCCAGAATAGAAGCATCAACGTTTAAGTCACATAAACGATTCAAGATTCCGTTTGTTTTTTCACTTTAATTTATGGCCATGAAAATTGATTCACATTAAACTACTTATTGTCCACAAAATACCCATTTATTTAATTAAACTCTTACAATCTACTTCCATTTCGTCACTTACACTGAATTTAAAGAAAATTCAAGGTACCTTTTGTTTCACTTTAATTGTTCTTGAGTCTTCTTTTTTCTTGGAAAAGCTATTCTGCGCTTTGAAGTGTCAATAAATGTTTGAAATCTTAAGATGTGTAACGCAGTATAATAGGTAATTTCAAAGTAGGTACATAAGTTGCAGTTAACTAGAAAAAATGCCCTAACCTGATGAAGAAAGAACCCTGTAGAGCTTTTTTTTTTTCAAAGTTTATCTGTCATATTTTATCTCTTCGCTCCTCTCCTTTGGATTGACGGCCCCTCAAAACAGTCACGGTATATATTGTGGCCCCAGAGGAAATTGAATTGCCCACCCCTGCTGTAGAGTACACAGTCTGCTACTGCAGTCGCAACACAATACGCTCTCTATAATAATCAAACACATGTACAATGCTGAGTTCAAGGTTTGAACCCATGTCCTTGAGATCAAGAATTGTTTGCTCTACCGATTGAAGTACCCAGGCTATAGTGACGAAATGGAAGTAGATTGGCAAAAATAAATACAAAATAAATGGCTATTTCCTCGCCAAGAATCCTTTTTTATTTGTTCTCATATCTGGGGTTTCATGATTTTACTGTACTGTACTGTATTTTACCCAATTAATGTTTATATTTAAAATGCATTTAAATTTAAATTTAAATTTGCCACCACAAAAAAAAAAAAAACGGGCAATAGAAGCTTTCTAATTCTGACTCTGATACTGAAATTAATTTATATAGAGGACATGGGTTGGTTTTATGAAACATCACTCACTGAGTCAACAAGCCGTTGAAGAAATGAATCTGAAAAAAAGTCGTTCAGATAAGCAGCAAAACAGATCGTCTGATTTGAAAGCAGTTTTTAGTTCAAGGCTCCATTCGGGAGTATTTAAGCTCCATTTATCACCAGTGAGCTAAGAATTAGTAGCAGTATGATGAGAAATTAGGCTGTTATATACAATTGATTAGCAGGTATTTAGTGCAGTAACTGGATCAGCACCTGTGAATGTATGCATGTTATCAGAATTCACATACAAGCACACATACACACCCCCCCTCATAACCCAGCCCCCCAAAAAACCTCTGCATGAACACAGTCCCTCACTCCCTGAAGCACAAAGTAAAACCATTAATCCAGACGCACTGAGATCCAGCTTCTCCCCAGGTTGATCAGCGTCTGTGGAGAAAGACGAACATTCTGACATATTTGTTTTTATTTTATTCCCTGAGAAAAAGGCCCGGCATATGGCGGCAACCAGGAACAGATGGCAATTGCCCACTTCCTGCAAGCACAAGTGTCTATCGGCGCAATTTAAGGAGCCGCTCAAGCAAAAGAATGCCACAGACTGGCATTTTTCCACAAAGTGCTATTGTTATGGACCTGGAGGTAACAACGGGCGATGAGACCGTTTCAAGGAAATGGTTTTGAATGCTATAGTTACAGTACGATGTACTGTGAAGTGACCCCGAATTACCTGTTTATGGGTCAACCCTGTTAGTAATTGATCAGCTAACAAGTGTGGTATTTTTGATTAGCTAAGACAATCTATAAATATTTGATGTTATGTTCCTATTTTAGCAAACTACATAATTGAAATGTATCATGCAAGTACCTGTCTAACATTTTAGTGTGTTTTTGATTCATTGTTACCTTTGATATTTAATGAAAGTATAGAAAAAAACTGTTCATACTTTGTTCGATATTTATACAATTTTGATTCTCAATTTCAAAATAAACAAATAAACAAAATATAAAATATGGTAAATTTCACTTTTCAAATACTGCAAATACTGTTGCTAAATAGCTAAGTAACAGCATTCACTCTAAAAATGTCTTTCAAATTACATCTCAGCTACACTACTACTCAATTTCCTGCAATGTTTCGAACTTTCAAAATACAAAGTGTTACGGGGTGGTAAATTGCACATTAGAGTTAAAAAATAAACAAATAAAATAACAGTTTCACTATGTTTTACGCCTAAAACTATTCTAACATTCAAAATACTGTTACGGGGTGGTAAAATATGGTTATTGCAGCTAGTACTTTCATTAGCTAGGTAAGCTAGCAAACATCACATTGGGTAGTAAAAAAAATGTTACATTTAGTTTGCTGAAGAAAGAAATAAAGAAATAAAATAAACAGCTTTACTAGGTTTTACGCCTATAACTAAAACTTAAACGTTTTAAAAAGTGTTACGGGGTGGTAAAATATAGTTATTGCAGCTAGTAGTTTTATTAGCTAGCTAGCCTAGCAAGCATTAAATTGTGTAATAAATAAATTGTTAAATTAAATTTACTGAGGAAAAATCTAAAATAAATAAAATAACAGCTTCACTATGTTTTACGCCTTAAACTATACTTATTGTTTTAAAAAGTGTTACGGGGTGGTTTAATATAGTTATAGCAGCTAGTACATGCAAAGCTAGCAATTATTTTATTCTGTAAAAAGGTCCTTAAATTTAAGAACAAAAAAAAAACGTAGCCTATCAATTATGGGCATAACTGTTTGAAATATACAAAGTCTTACTGGTTGGTAAATTACAAAAATAGTTATTGCTAGTTAATTAGCGAGCACATTATTCAGTTATTATTATTCAGTTCATCATATTACTATTCATTTGTCCTTCAATTTTAATTGGTATTGAAAACTAAATAAATAAATAACATATCTCCAATCTTTTATGCGTTAAATGTTTCTAAGCCAGGAAGCATAAAAACCCAAACAGTTTCCCTGCATATTACATGTTTAAGTGTGGAAAGATCGAGCTACCAAAGAGAGCAACAATTTTAAACTTTTATCTATAGAAAACAAGTCATTTCAAGGGCATAATTTTGATAATGAAAGTAACAATAATGTGGTTTCAAAGTGATATTACCTGGAGAAATGAGTCCATGTTCTTAATAATAAGTGTCAGATTTATATTTACAATGACATGCACTGTGTTACAATTATGACCCTTTCAAATAAAACGTGACACATTTTCAAAAGCTTATAAAAAAGGGATCAGACTCAGAAGTTTTTGTAGAATGACCCTTTTTATACGACTTCCTTTAAAAAACAAGTATCCAAAAAATGCAGACTGTAGAGGGAGCGATTATTGCAGATATAATAGCAATAGAAGGAAAAGTTTATTCGACGAGAAGAGAATGTTACTTTTCATTACCGTTGCTCGGAAGTGAACCTCATCAGGGCAGCATTGTCGACGTAACGCGTCCGTGTCCTTGAGCGATGTGAAGTACTTATGATGAAGTGGAAGTACTGCCCTGTGACACGTGTACTTTCATTCCTCATGTCTTGCCTTTTCTCTCTTCAAGCAGGTGACGCGACCTTTTCACATGTCGACACTAACAAGAACACCTGCCCTAAAAAAAAGTCACCTTGGCAGAGGTCGGTCATGTACGCAGTCGACCGTGTGGCTTCTTTGAGCAAAGGCAAAAATTATCTTTTAAATTCCAACATCTTTTCAAGTTATTCATAAAAATATATTGTTGAACTTTGATTCATATGTGAATCTATCATTTTTTTTTCCACCACGATTAAGTTTTTTTGTCACTTCAAATGGAAGCCACTTGAAAGACAGAGGGTTAATACATGAAGGCATGGGTCAATGCTAGCATTCAAACTAGCTTAACATGAATACAAAAATGCCTTTGATGAAGCGAAGGCACCAAATGTGAATGTAAGTGGGGAATAAATCTATGTAAAGGAAGTCTTTCAAGAGTTTTTCCTTCAACTTTGTGAGGTTTTCTCTTCCACAAGCTTTACTATCAAGAATTCTTGAAAAAAAAAGTACAGACATAAAGAAATAAATTTCGTATATAAGGCTAAAAATAACTTAAATTTATTCTATGTACGTGCATGTCAAAGATATTTGGTTAACATTACTGACAGGAAGTATAAAGACAGGACTCCAACCTATAGCAGAGCAAAGAAAGACATACAACCATTCACAAACACTTACACCTACGGACAATTTCTTAAAGTTCCCACTCAACCTCTGTGTGTTTTTGGACGGTGGGAGGAAACCAGAGTACCCGGCGTAAACCCACACACCACTCAGAGAACATACAAACTCCACTCAGAAATGTTGCATTTTGTCGAGCAAAGTTATTCTATGGTTTATAGTTCAATATTGTGTGTAAAATAAAATTATTTATATACATATTTACAATTAACATGCAAATATTCACTGGATTTGTTCATTTTTGTTTTATAATTAAACCTCCAGCAGCAACCATTACGTCCTCCACAGCAAAAGGGACAATTTATTTGAGATCTCGGCGAGGACCGTGGACGAGAGGATACAGTCAACTCCATCCAGCAGATTTTTTGGCCACATTATGATTTAAAAAACAAATGAAAGTCACAACTTTGTCAGGAGTCATGCGGTCTGTAAATTCTGCAACGCCAAGAGTCAAATACTCGGACAATACTACAAATATATTTGTGTTCTAACAGTATTAAAATATATCACAACATATGGTCATATTGCCCCCGTTTTGTGATACATATAATATCGCCAGATTGCCAATACACAACCTTTCTCGTATAAGAATTTAATTTAAAACCTTGTTTGTGTTTGTTTTGTTTTTTTAACCAGTTAACCCACAGACAACAAAGGAGTAGCCATACAATAACAACTTTATTATGTTTGATGTTGTATTTTTCTTTCTTGTACCTCCCTTAGTCATTATTGAAGAATCTTAATGTGACTAGTGTGTTTTTTTATATATATATTATCTTTGGCATGTTATGGTAATGTCTCTTATTGTATGTTCATTTATTGTATTTTATGAATCTGTTTTTTATTTAATTTGTATTATTTCATTCCTATATTCTGTAATGCCACCACTACAAATACAAATGTGTTGTGTTTATAACGCTGGCAATAAAGGTTTTTCAGATTCTGATTCTGATTACAAGCATATAATCTATAATAAATAATAATAATATATATTAAGTAACTTCAATATAGTGTGTAATAAATTAGTGGTAGCCCTTCAGGTCCTACATTGCTTTTGGAATAGCTTGCGGTTACAAAAAAGTCGGTGACCCCTGGTCTAAAGCAACAGCCATAAACATGGAGATGATTCTAATTCTTGTGGATGTTTTAGTCCAAAAAAAAAAAAAAAGTCCCATCGTCTCAGTGTTGTCAGTCTATTACACACACATGATAAAGTCGGCCCCAGACATCAGGAAATATAAAGTTAGTCTACCCTTAAGTTATCTTTGCATCCCAAAAGTCGGTCATGAATCAACCCGGTCAGCCAGTCAACCCTGGGGGTCCCGGGCTAGTATTAATCAGTCTGCTTTCTGCTGAAAAGCTCAATCTGCAGATGATGGATGAGCTGTCGCGCTGAGGGAGCTAAAGTGACAGGTGACAAAGGACACACCTGTATAAATCCACTCTACCTTCTGTCTGGCCCCCGATGCTACGGCGGCGTCAAGGTAGCTTCGGTGAAAGTGTGTGTCGATGTGTGTGTGCGCACGGGCACAAGTGTCTCAGCAAGTGTCCTGCTCTGCTAATGAAGTCATCTGAGAAGTGATTTAACAGCCTCGGCGTAAAAGCCTGCCGCCCTTAACTCATAGCCTTGCTCCATTAGAACGTGATATAAACCCTGGGCGAGATAACTGTCCTGCCAGTGTAACAATATATAGGGGGGCCAATGGCCAATGGGGCCGCAGAGCTATCGCACACAGCACAGGTAGGGGAAGGGAATTATTATGGGTGCTCGGCTATAGAAAGTCAGTCAAGGTGACTTAAAGTCGTAAAACCTTACATACCAGCATAACAAGGTGGTCTCGCAAAGTATGAAATATAGAAATTGCACAGTATCGTTGTATCCTCTATGGGTCCGGAGATGAAAAGGCGGATCTAAAAAGAGGAGGAGGAGGAGGAGGTCTCTCATCCGATCAAGATATTAACAGCTCGAGTAGATTGGAATAACGTTTTCCAACTGCTTGTGTGTCACTTACGGACTTCTTAGTCTCACCCCGGAACCAACGGCATTATCCAAATCCGCCATGACGTCTTCTTCTTTGGACACTCGAAAATAAGCTAATGAGGAACATGATAGAGTCGAAGATCCCCTTGATATCGTAGGATTAGAGTTAATTATGTAGAATTCTCTTTTTATTTTCCACTTTCATCGTAGTCCAAACAAACGCACATTCAGGGGGTCACATTAAAAGGGGTCGCAGGGGGGACACGAGCAAAAAGACAAACTTCTTAGAATTGGTGTATTTCAGATGAGCAACAGACATTTTGTTAGAAAAAAGGTGACTTGTGTGGGAGTGGGAAGTCTTGTCATGCTAATTAAGAACTTTGACCATAATATGCAGGAAACGTTAAAGACCTGTTTAAAACTGCTACAGTCTTCAAATAAACAAATACCAAACCCCACCTATTTTATCAATACCAATGCACAGTTACGGACATTCCGTCCTGTAGTTGTTGCAAGTATTTCCAAGAAAAGATTCTAGATTCTATCCGTTCAGAGCAAGCTTTGTTTCAAAATGTTTCTTCCGCAAACGTGAAACAAGATGTTGAGGGTTTGTTCGTAATGGAAAACACACTCATTTTCAAAATTTAAACTTCACTCATTTTCTACTCAGACTCCTTTCAACTAAGGGTTGGGATTATTTTTGAAGTAATATGTTCCTTCTTGGAGTCCAGTCGTATCTAGTGGCAACAACTAAGGTTGTTTTTAGCGGATGCTGCTAAGCTAGCTGCTAGGCTAAAGTCCTAAACAGACATGAAGTACTCAAAATAAAAAATATTGCGAGCAATTTGAGTGTAGAAAGAACAAAAAAGAACACTAAAACTTAAATTACACACAAGTTTCTCATGTCTAGGCTTTAATACAAGAGATATGTTACAGACGAGCAAAATGGAGGTATTTTGGTCGAAAAAAGATGACAAAGCCAACTGAAGATCAATCACTACATTACAATGTGATTACATTTTTGCCTTTAACTCTTAAAATAACAGATTACTCTGAAATTAACCCCAACTCTTAGTCTACTAGAGTGTGAGGAGAAAATGAGTGACATATTGGGTGAACCAACCCTTTAAGGCAGATCAAACTGACTGTGTACAAAGGACATGGAGCGCATCACAAAATCGGTAATATATTGAAGACGGCAGCGTAAAAAGTGACTCAAAGTCAAACGCTGTCAGAAGCAATGAAAAGTTACTGTTGTGGTAGGTTGGTCATTTTTTTTTATCTTGCTGTTTTACTGCCGTGTTAGAAGTACTATTCAGAAATAGGATGTGTTAAGATATTAAATGTCACACAAAATCTGCGGCTTGTATTCAGGTCAACTCTATAGTCCAGAAGACTATCCTGCAACTTCGGTGATACATCACTCTTAAAACTGCCTACATTTTCTCCACCTACGCTTCCTTTTCGCCACTTTTTTCGTACGTAACGAGTGAAATGTGTCTCTACCTGTTGGCCAGCAGGGACTTGAAGGTGACCGGATTCATGCCCTGATAGGCTGGCAGCAGGCGCGTCCAGTCCCACGACCAGTCGGCCACGGCACTCTGTTGATGTACGAGGATAGTGTATTGTTAGTTATTAATCAGGGTTAATAGCATCAGTGCATTACTGCCCCAGCTGGGACCCACTAACAAAGGAGGACGTGGGGGGGGGGGGTCCCCAGCGCAGGCCGCTGATTCCGGCCGATCAATCATGTCTGCACAAGCAGGTTTTTATTCCAATAAGACAGCAATTAATTTATAAATCCATTTGGAGGGATGTAGCCATCATTTCTAGAAAGATAAATCAATTTTGGGAAGGAGTCGTTATTCTTCTGACCGCTCGGCTCTTCCCTCTGTCTTCAAATGGCTCGTCGCCAAAACACACCCAACACACACACACACACACACACACTTGCGTTACACTTTCCCAGACACCCTTTAACACAATTGATTAAAGCACCATATTGGGAACGCTTATAAAAATCTGATTGTCCTGATGGCTTAAATGTCACATTCCACTTCAGGCTGGGGTTTTATTGACAAAAAGGAGGACTCGCTCCTTCCATCATCCATCCTTTTCGGTGGTCATTTCTCAAAAATGGATTGATGGATGAAACTTATCCCGCTCTCCTTTCTAGCATTCTACTTGACAAACAGCTCAGGAGCCTGTATCAGATGAGGCATTTTAATCATTCTCTTAATAAGGTGTTTCTATGCAAAGCTATGCAGCCTCCTGTGATAAGCCGAAAAACAGGCCGTCGGTCCTCGGATTAAAACGTGTCTGGTCTTGAAAAACAACAGTCTCCACATAGCCGCATCACAAAGGGATTGCAAACGTATAAATACTTTAATCCTTAAGAAACAAAAAAGGCACTTTGATTTTGCGATATCAGCATAATTTCTTAGCATTCGCGCGCTAAAGTCGCTAGATTGATGGATGGAGTTAAACTTTTTTTCGCCGCCGTTCCGATCTCCTTGAAAGACAAATTCTAGCCTTTTCAAGCTTTTCTCTTTCTAAGGGTAAAGAGAAGTCACACCGGATGACTTTAGAAAAATTCTGCATAACCCGGTACACTCGGGACTCCGGCAGGTTTCCACCTTCAACATTTCACTTCTGGTGGTGAGAGAAGTTGGAACTAACCCCGACTGTGTGTGGAAAAAGAAGCCAGAACTTTAAACATCTGAGACGGTTTATAATATATTTTTAAAAATGGTTTTCAGAAGGCAAATCCTGTGTGTCACCTACTTTTTTTTTTTATTACATTTGTATTCCAGATGTCTAAACTGGTGTAAAAGAGTGAAGATCCCCATTTGTATTTACTTTAACTGTCACATGAATAAATAATGCTGTATTTTATCGCAAAATTCAAAATGTTATACGTATATTTTTTTCATGTTTTGAAATTAAATACTTATTTTATTTCTTTTCTACTCACTTCAGCTAATTTTCTATTGTCACATGACAGGGAGATTTTTGTATTTTTAAAATTAATTTCTTAAAATATATTTATTTATGTGTAATTTCTTGTGTGATTTTGGTCAAACACATTTGGTTCACCAAATAAATTGAAGAATCTTTGATGAATTTCCTTCTAAATGTGTCTCACTGAGTTTGACTTTTTTATCTATAAGGTGTTTTAGGACAAGCTTGGCAATGTGCTTTTGGCCTAATAATGCATCCATTTTATAATAAAGATTATATAGATTAATAAGAAACATTCTTATGTCACATTCCCATTATGATCACAAACATAATTGTCTGACCAGATGCAATTAAAAAGATATAAGATATTATATCTATATAGAAGATATTTGCATTTAATTCACTCAAATGTTGTCAATGAACCAAAATCACAAGCTTCCAAATCCATGACATCATCATCTGGGCTATACTTAATCGTATTAAGGCAAATTAATATTATTTATTAGTTAAGGGTGTTAGAAGTTATCAATAGGGTGATATTATTATGATATCATTAATCTATTAGGTTATTTTTTGGGTTGTCTTTTTTTGCTTGCAAATCATTTATTGTGTTACCTTGGTTATTTTATGGTTTATAGTTCAATAAAGTGTGTGTAAAATGAGATAATTAGATATTGTTATATATCCACAGCATCTTTGTGTTGAAGTTTAACAATGAATTCCAGTCAATTAAACAATGAATTCCAGTGAGATCCGGGCGATGACTAAGGACGAGAGGATACAGTCGACTGATGTTTGGACGAATTTTGGTTTCAAAACAAACAACACCAGAAGAAAGTACAATACTACACATATATCCTTGTTCCTACAGAATCACATAATATATAATATATCGTGTCGTTGCCTCTGTATCGTGACAAGTATTGTATCGCCAGATTATTGCCAATAAACACCCCTACTATTAATAAAAAAATAGGGCATTTTGGGCAAAGAAACCCCAAATGTACAGATCCCATATACCAACCATTAAAAGCAACATATTGGCGCATCCATGTGTTTCTCACCTGTTTTAACTTCTTTGTACCAATTCTATCGAAGTGGCGAAGCGGATTAAAATGGTTCGTCTTCTTCTCTGCATCGCCGTGTTCCCTAAAACTATGTTTGAAATCCACCATCGGAGATGGTAGCCCGACACCACACAGTTTGGAGATCAGGAACTCCTAAATGAGCATCAAGAGAACAAAAATGTTGTTAACAGTCAAGTACAGACGACACATCACAGATGACGCATCTTTTCCTATGGAAAGTGTCGGAACATACTTCCCACGTCCTCGTATCCGAGCTCCCCACAGTTCACATGCGTACATTTCCGACACCATATGTAGCGCGATGGGGAGCGTTGGTACGATGGGAGGCGCAAAGGTGCGTCGACGTCCCGGAGAGACTGCCAAACTACGACGGCTGTTCACATGCTAGCTAGCTCCGTCCTTAAGGAACAGATTGCCGCCACTCTTCCCGCCTCATCGGAACCCATTTCTAATTTAAGTGCATAATAATGACGTGCGTTTGAGTCATGTATGAAGGGCAACATGTGAGAAATATACAGTAGATCTATGTTTAAAGTTTGACCAGACCAATCTAGCGTCCAAATCTCATAAGGAAGGTTAAACATTGAGCAGGAAGGACGACAATTCTGAGCCCATATAGAAGTAATGGCCATGTTTCTTGAGGTTAATACAATCGGCTGATTACGGATTCAACCAACATATCATGCTAATGTCACACCAACATACAGTCTTTCCAGGTCTAGACCCCCACATACCCGCGCGTCTAACCAGAGTTTGTGGGGAAAGTGATGGTATGTGCATTAGGAACTTATTTGTAAAATGTACAGTATGTCAGGAAAAATATACACAAATTCAGTTATTGCAACATAAGTTGACATGATATTTTTTATATTTTACTATTTATATGAGAATGACAGAATGGGGAAAATGACTATATTAAGGGAATTCAATTTATTCAGATACTGTTAAATTGAATGTATGAACATGAATAAATATATTGGAAAATTGGAAATATAACAATAATATCACACAATGTTCTTTAGAAAATGTTTTTAACCAGCGAATTCAGTCCATTTTTAACGGTCATTTATCGTATTTCTGTGCTGGAGTTTAAATCATAAGTTGCTCACATACAGTATAAGAGAAGGAAAATCAACAGTACATTATACTTCAGATATAACTCAATATATGACTTATCGAGAGGAACATCAAATAAGAAAACAAACAAGTTAATAAAATGAAAATAAAGAAGAAATACCAGCTAAAATTAGTGAACAAAAGTGTATATATATTGTTGAAAAATTCCACTTACAGAGAGAAAAAATACATTTGAAAGAAGTAGGCAAATATTGTTCATGTGTTCAAGCCCTTATAGATATAGTGGCAGAAAAACAAGTGAGACTAAAACATCTAATCCAGAACATCAAGGTGAGGCAACATAACAGTCCAAGAACAGAGGTTTAAATGAAAGATGCGTTTGCATACTTTCATTCACACTTTCACTCGTTTGTCGGCTTGAAGTCATTCCCTCCGACAGACGAGAGTGTCAAATTAATTTTGGGGCTTTGAACCCTCCAGGTCAACGAAAACAAACCCGAACAAAAAAAAAGCCGTTCATCAGAGCGAGTGGCGGCAGTAGAAGCTGTCGTCTGTCTCCCCCCCTAGTCAACAGCCAGCTAACGGCTGGGGAGAGGCAGTGCTTCCCTACCTCATTGCCTTGGATGATGTGATGGATCTGCCTCAGGTAGTCGCTGCCACCTGCTTGGTGGCAGACCTCCAGCAGCATCAGGCACATTTCCTGCTCAGTCAGTTCACATTCAGAAGCTCCACTTTCTTTCGCTCGCTCGAACACACTGGGAGGATTGACGGGAGCATGGGGAGAGAAGAGGAGAAGAACGGTAACAGCACAGTGAAAATAGGTGTTATAGACTTAGATTACATTAGCTTAAGGAGGGTAGTCTAGCGTTTGCTGCCCAGACGCACATTTAATTTATGTTTGAATTCATTATAAGTAAGTAATAGTTATTTGTAATGCACCTTTCTAGACCTGTCTGAGCAGTCTTTTATTTTGAAAAGACAGGATAGATGTTCACAAAAGCAACATTCCTGACACGTCAAATTCACTTGCTTTGTCAAGTTTACTCTAATATTGTAACCTGGTAAACTAGTGAGAATGAGTAAAACACAAATTCTATATAGGAATTCTTGGTGCAGAGATATACATACAACTTTAATTTTATTTTGCATGTCATGATATTATATTTTTTCTGTTTTTATCTGAAGGTCGGTCCGTAAAAATAATTTTCTGGCTCATTATTATCATTATTTTTATATATATAACTGGAGTTTATTTTGATTTGCTAGCTGTAGTTTATAAAAAATAAATAAATGGTAATGTAACCCTGTAGTAAAATATATGATTAAAAAGTAGTATATCATTTTTAAAACGAATTGATATAATGATAATGGTTAAAAATTAAGACTATTTCTGTCAACTTTAACCACTTAAGCTACATGTTCCTAGAAAATAAATCAATTGCCATTTTCTGAGCTGGCGACCTTCATTTCTTAAAGTAATGATGGTCACTTAGCTGATAGGATCTTCTCATAATATGAATTCTAACAGTTGTCCAATAAGGCTGTCGGCTGTTTTCAACCTGAATTTTGCACAACACAACTGTTGGACCCGACTCCATTAAAAAGTCAAGGAATTTTACAAAATAACCCAAACAACCTCTTGAATTCTTCAAGAAAAAAAGTCTTTAAAGCAGTAATTAGAAAAAAAGGAGGCTACTTTGAAAAAGTTGTTTTACATTTCTTTGTTAAGAACATAATTTCATATTTATTCATTCATGGTTTGGATGCCTTCAGTGATAATCTACGATAGTCATGAAAATAAAACACATTGAATGAAAGCGTGTGTCCAAACTTGTGGCCTGTACTGTATATGTTTATTTCCTGTGTGTATCTTTGGGGTGGACTTGTTTCAAAGAGATAAATCCAAGTATGTCTTGCTATTACGCCGGTGCTCTCTACTGCCCCCCTTAGGTACATGTAGCTATGTTGGAAAAACATCTGCAGATGAGCAATAAATCAATGGTTGCATGAACTAAACATCGAAATGAATTATATTAATTCATCACAAAGTGCGTTCATCAAAAGTCTCCATAATTATTGATCTTTTTTTTTTTTTTTAAATCGTGACCTCATGTACTACATCCATGTATGGATAAGTTTATCATCGACCTGATCTCATTCACTTCATCATGGCTCTTTTCCTACATTTCGCTCCTTCTATCACCTCCCGTCTCGTAATTATTCACCGGCGAAACGCTGCCGCTGTCAGGCAGTCATTGGCTGCTTGACATTGAGAGCAGCAAAGGGAGAAGAGTCTCGTCTCATCGACGCGACCTCCCTCGTTCTTTTTTTTTTTCTTTTTTCGTGCGCGGCTTCGGCGCCGGTGTCGCCGGCGACGATGGCTGTGCATCCGTGTCAGCACCTGTGCTGTATCCTTTCCTGTCCATCACTGTGCAGGTGAAGCAGATGATTGGATTCAGTCAGCGGGGTGATTAATGAGGGCCCCTCCGGATTTGGGACAGCCTATCAATCATGTCATTAGGGCCAATGTGCCCTGAAAGAGGCAGACCTCCGCCAAGGAATAACTGCATTCATCTTCATCTGTGTATGCATCCCGTCAGCCCGGCCAGGGTCACCATGATGGAGAACAATAATCTTCTCCTCTACAAATTACTTTGCAAAGACAAGGCGGGGTGACGAGGGGAGGGGGTTACAGGGGAGATAGGAGGGCTCACGCTGGGCAACTGCTCTTCTGTACTGTATGAGGTGCCAGTGAAGTGGAAGTGCTTCTTTTTTCTTTTTTTTTTGGGGTGTGTGTGGGGGGAGTTATTACATCCACTGCTCTGTCTCGCGCTCACTGCCTCGCTGTCTGACAGTGTTTTCTGATTGTTTACAAGCCGGGCGTCACTTCCCTGTGAAGGTTAGTTTAATGAATAGTAATGATCCCGCTGAATGACTGCGACAGGTGATACATAATCACCCTTCTTTCACTCTTCCACTCCCCCCCCCATACTCTTTGTTTCCTCTTCCTGTCACTGAAACAAACTGGATTTCCTCTAACTGCCGACCTATGTTTTTTTTAAATAATTTCATTCTTCAGTTTTTTTTTTAATTGTGGATGTTGCGGGTTTATGAAGACGGATGCCGGAGTCATATTTGTGATGGAGCGAGCGACCAGGGAAACAGATTCTGGGAACGAGCGGCGGAAAAAAACAAAACAAAGGTCACAGATCAGCTTAAAATGAAAGCCGGCTTCCCATCACTGCCGCCTGTGGACCACTCAGTCAAGGTTCATGTCCATCATTTATGCCCGGCTTCCCTGCGTTCAGCTCGCCTCTGGATATTCTACTTGAAAGATGATGGAACGGTGTAATACATCAGAGTCCGGACGCCTAATTAAAAATAACATATGATGCGCTCGTTCTATTCAGCGTCTCAAATGGATGTCAATTGTTAAATGTTACATCAGTCAGTTGTATTTATTTCAATCTCCTTCGCTAATGCTTCATTTGTATACATTAATAAATCTGATCGGTACATAAGACAAACTGACAAAACATATGATCTCAGAAACATTTGAAACTAATTTAGAGAAAACTGCTTGAATATCTCACCTGTCGGAGCAAAGTTTGCGCGACTTTTGAAGCTGCAAGTTGATCCATTTGGGTCTTTTTTCTTCCAGTGTTTGAAGAACTTTGTGGACAGTGGATTTCGGGACTCCCTAGTCACATGATTAGAAAGCAAGACGAGTGAAAAGTGCATAAAATAATGGATACAAACAAAACACTCTTATAATGTAATAACAAAGGGGAGCACAGTGTTCAAATATGTCAAAAATATTATGTTTGTAATGTTTTTGATGATTTATATTCCTCTGTTTTTCCATTAGCGCTTATTACAGACAGTATGGTTAGCATTTACCAAATACTAGAATGTTTGTTGTTTCATGGATTCGTCTTGAAGTGCCACTTTAATATGAGTTGGTTCTGTTTTTCTGTTGTTTATTTTCCTTGTAAATACTGTTTTATGAGACTCGTATTCAGTGAGTTTATGAACATCAGGTCCAAAACTCCTGATGATTTTTTCCACTTTTCCTCACTACGTTGGTAATATCTTTGGAATATCCTAATTATCTTTGTATCTCTTAAATATAATATTAAATACAAAAAAGTAATTTTATTCTCAGAGTGATCACCTTAGTATCACTTGAATATCAGGATTCTTATTTGAAAGTATTTTTTAATTCATTAAATTCTCATTTTAAAAGCCTCACATTAATCTCAGAATCGCCAGTTTAATCTTAAAAATTCTGATTTTAAAGGGTCACTCTGAGGGATCCAGTCATAGTTGAGTCGCTGGGATCTGTTTTTCATTCCTGCAATATGGTTTATGGACTAGTTTCTTGAGAGAACTTTGTTATGATATGACACTTTTAAAGTGTGGACTCTGTGGGAGCAGTGCTGGAGAAAAGGATGAAGGCTCTTATATAACCTTCGACCCCCTCTGAATGACACTATGGCAGCTCAGAAGAGTTACGGCAGCAACAGGCTCCTCTCCATGCACTGCAGAAACGCTTTAAGACGTCCTTAGTTCCTTCTGCCATGAGATGCTACAACAGATCTCTCCCTCATGCTTGACATGCACTTTAACTTTTTGTTAGCAACTTTTAAATTATTAATTATTTTTACATGTTTTGTAAGAATTTATTGTATTTATTTGTTTGTATTAGTTTATTTATTTGATTGTCTTTATATGTATTTATAGATGTTTGTTTGGATGGATGTATAATTGCTGCTGGACAAAATAATTTCTCCTCAAAGGGATCAATGGATGACTTATCTTCACCAAAACACTAACTTACTGTGCAAATAATACTTCAGTACAGTTGAGAATCAGCTCACCAAACATCGTTTGATATAAATAATTTGAGTCATCACATGTAATGTATTGTCTTTGGTCCAGAAAGGATCCTCATTACCTTCAGTTGAATGCCCATGGAGACCTGCAGGCATTCTGCCAGTAGAGCTAGACGGTCCTTGGCTTTGCAGTCCAGGGACAACCCACTGATCGTCTCCAGGGCTTGTGGATCTTCCAGTCCTTGAATGAGGCCGTTTAGCAAAGCCCAGAGTAGCAGCCCGAACGAGCGCAGTTGTCGGGAATGATGGGACAGTTGCTTCTCTGCCACTTGGAAAAGGTAACGGATGGGTGAAGGCAGAGAAGACACAACGAGGGGAAGGTTGGTGAAAATGAAAGACAAGGCCTGGATGGCGTTCGGTATGACAGCTTCAAGGGGAAAGAATGTCCTCAATTAGTAGATGTTAAAACATTCTTAAGCTTAAAGATATACTTACTTTTAAAGCAATCAGATTCTCTTTTAAGCGTATCCAAGGGGGTGTAATTCCAGTCTTTTGGCACTTTACCCAGAACATAATCTGGTATCTCCTGCTTGAACACCGGGCTTTTAAGTTCGTCTTTCACCTGCCAACTCATCACCATGGGAACAAGTTGTTTGAGGAGAATGTCGGTGGACGTCATCACCACAGGACGGATACAACCCACGATGACGGGAACCTTTTCACTGGAGTCTGCAGAAAACAAAAGGATAATGAAGTTTGAAGGTTTTTCTCTGTCAGGGGAAGTTTCGTAATCACTGGGATTGTGCTCGGTTTTGGCCTTTTGATTACTTTCCGGATGAGGACGTTATTACCGCGTCTTATTACGAAGATGAAACGTACACGGCTGAAGGAAAAATATCCTGTTGCGACATGAAAACGATATTCCAGATGGGAATCAAAAGCACCACTTTAAGACGTGACTACACTTCTGACGAAATCAATAGTGATATTAATCAGATGACGTATCAGAAGTTCAAATCTTCCAAATCAATAAAACTATTTTCAACATGTCAAACTAGAGCTTCGGAGCTCTGAAGTCTGTTTTCCTGGATTGGATGTGGCGCTCCGTTCAGATGTTTTCAATCCCCGTCCAGATGTGCCGATAGGAACAGTCAAAATATCAACATTATCCAGGTGCCCTGGATTCTCCAGGTGCCCCCCGATCTTCAATATACATTTCACACTGAGCACCGATGAGCTGCAGATGAAGTTGTAAGGAGACCGTAAAGCATGTACGGCAGCAGCAACAGCAGCTGGGAAAGCTAAAAAAGCTACAACTGAGAGATAAAAAAAACGCAGTCCGACCATTGGAAATGTTCTGAATCCGACAGAAATCCGACCTTTTGTCCCGCTATCAAAGAAGAGAGCGGAACCACAAAAAAAACAAAAAAACGATGTAGCCCTGCGAGGCTGAAATGCTTCGTGGCCTGTCAGAGAGATCTTTCAAAGTCACTTTGTTATCACATTGTGCACCACCTGCTATGGTATCGACTCCACTATTGATCGGGAGGAACTTGCTAGTGTGTGATGAAACACCTGCGTAAATGGAGAATCAGTCACACTCAGTTAACTCAGGAACCAACAGTGAGTCGGAGAGTTTTCGCAAACAAAATAAAAATGCAAAGATTTTGGCCCGTAATTAGGTGAAAGACGATATGAATCGATGGTTATTAGAGGACATTACCTCCAGGCTTCTGAATATTGACTCGTCTCGCTCTCCCGTCGTCACCCGATCATCTTTTCCAATCACCCGAATTAATGTCAAAATAATTACTATTCAAAGGTGACGTGAAATCATCGTGTCCACTAGTTCTGATTAAGAGTGTGTGAATGTATCTGCTCGAGAAAACACACAATGATGTCTTTTATCTATTGTAGTTGAGATTGAGTCAAACTCCTCTGACACGTCGAAAGAAAATAATTCAATATAAATATTAATTAGCTTTAATAAAAACTTTAAAGGCGTTCGAATGATATAATTATCTGACAAATGCTACATCGATATATATTTATTTAAAAGTTAATTATTTGACAAAACTAATTAGTAAACCAGTTACAAAGTAGTTTTACAGCGGAAAAAGAAAAACATTTTATGGTGACCACATCTGAAAACTAAGGGACCGTGGGCCAATTGTGGTTCACGGAAAGACGTTTTGTGGCCAACATTCCCTAACACTCCTTGTCACTATTGATTTTAAAAACTCTATGTATAACATTGCGTAACATTGGAAAGATATAAAAGAAGCACTAAGGAAGATTGAACTTGTTTGTTTCTGGCTCCCCCCACTGGAAAAAGGTGTAATTGCCACAGACAAGCACTACAACTAAAAGAGAGATGCACTTTTATGTTGTTTTTTTAAAATTATTTTTATCCAAAGTTGATCGAAGTACTTTTTAAATGAATAAAAGTTATAATATATAGTAATAAAAGTTCCCTCTCCAACCAACTGTCTTTGGGTTGCCCAGGCAAAGTTGTAAAGTGCATTGTTATACTGCACTGGTCGTAACTTTAAAATATTAAACACAACTATAACAGATATTGTGAAAAAAAAGAATAAAATAAAAATGTAACCACCCGAATGACTTCAATTTATTTCATGTAACCAGAATGATGTAGAAAATCCTGCATTAAGGAAATATCAAAACTTAATTCATATAAATGGTAAAAAAAAAAAGGTACAAACAATAGATGTGTTTCAGCTCTGCAATGCATGCTGGGATGCAACAACCCAACATTCTAATAACCACTGGCAACGTGAGTGTGATGGGGATCACTTGAGTTTATAGAAAAAGTGAATTTTAACATTGAAACTTTTCAGAAGATGCTTTATTTACCTGCTAGTGCGTAGAGATGTTCCCAGGCTTGTGTCTTCTCCAGGTACGGCTGCAGGGCCCGAGTCAAGGCCTTTGGATAATCATTGAAGCAGATGAAAATGTTGAACAGCGCTTTTATGAAGTCGTCGGCAGCCTCGCGGTTCTCTTTAGAACCCACTGAGTCACAATTCTGGCAAAAACCTGAACAGAAAACATGGAAAAAAAACATTAAATATACTCAGACATTATGAACATAATGAAGAAACAAAAGCGTCTTTTACAAAAACGTTAAATTTAATTTGTTAATACCGACAACACGCTGAGAATGTCAAGGCTGCCCAAGCCTGACAAATGTTAACAGAAAAGAAGGAACAAAAGATATAGCGGTATACAGAAAAAAAACCTCCACATCTGTGTTAGATGGAGGGGAAAAACAGAATCGGGGGAGAAACAAAGCTGAAAAGGAAACATATTTCAAAGCCCCTGGCTGCTGGATCTGCCACACATGCAGACAGGAAGTGAGAAGGAAGAGGATTTGACAGGGTGTCCTTGTGGGGGTTGCTGTCTTTGCGTGGGGGCAAGGATGACGTTGTGTGTGTGTCTGTGTGTGTATGTGCGACCCATGTGGATGTCTATATACCTATGTAGATGTTGTTTTTCGTGTGTGTAGCAGAAAGGAGTGTGTAAAGTTGACAGAGGTTATCAGGGAAAAAGCCAGTCGCCCTCAAAGTGCTGGACTTGGAACAGTCTGTCGAACTCCTCCTTCGGGAGATGAAACCTGACAATTCTGAAGTTTTTGTAGCAAACTTGATACTGAAACTTTGGTTAAGAGTGAAGCATTTGAAAGTTTGTACACCAAAAGTGTTTGCATCCTGTGGTCAAAAAAGTAAGTAAGTAAGTAATTTGTATTTATATATCGCTTTTCCAGACCAGGGTCACAAAGCAATTAAACAATCAAAACAATACTCAAGTATATACTTTGATATAATAATATAATAATATATATGAAGTAATGCAACAAAAAAAAAATCAGAGAGCTCATTCTTTTCTGCCCACTGTGGTCAGATTATTTAATAAAACAACATGTTTTAATAAGTGTTTCTAACTCCCCTTCCACGAAAATTCTGATCTTCTTTATTGTGTTGCCTATTTACTGTTTATTGTCATATTTTTAAGTTACTATTTATTTTCTATTAGTGGGATTAATATCAATATTATTATCACTATTTTTCTCAATATTATTTACATGATTGTCATTGTTATTCATATTATTATCATCATTATTACCTAATTATTATCATTATTATTACTATCGTTATTATTATCATTGTTTTTATTAATGGTATTATTATGATTACTATATATTGGCTACTTATGTTTGAGCCTTTCTTACAGTGAACTTGCTGCTGTGACAAATTTCTTATTTAATTGATTTACTCGATAATGCTATATTTGAAAAGCCCTAGCAGTAGTTTTTTTTATTGAGGGCTGGTTGTTGAAGAAACGCATCACTGGTTACTTTTTTAACTAGGAGAGGGTTGGTCCAATCAAAGCTGGACCTACACGTAAAGGATCAAAAAAAGTTGTGAATCGAAGACCAAAAATCAATTCGTAACAGACCAAAATACCAGATTTGAAAAGAATAATGTGATAGAAAACTGAACAAAATGGTAACTGGACTCCTGGTGTTTCAGGTTTCCCCGAAGGTTGATTCTTAGGACAATAAATTGGTGACTTGACTCGAGCTCCTCTTTAACAATGCTCTTATTATGGAAGACTCACACATGGTTGTGGGCTTTTTTCCTCTAACACACAATCAGCGCGTTGTATTCTGCCATCCAACTCTGGCTAACGGTGGATCCAACTTTGCGAAGCCAAGACATGCACCTGTTTATCTTCCGGAGAACCAGTCGACCAGCAACGGCCTCGCTCTCTTCTCAATCATCAGTAATTGAAAGCAGGAACTCCCGAAGTGACTAAAAAACATAGTTGCGTGTTTGTACATCTGTCTTCGTGTCTGGACCGGCTTTACTTTAAATGTCTCAAGATTTAGGAAAAAGTTGATTGAAAGCCTCTAAGACAGACACACCGTCCCTGCTGTTACACACACACACACACACACACACACACACACACACAGAGGTAGTGAAATTGTTTAGCCAAGCTTTTTTTTCCTGGTGTCTTTGTGCTTCCTGGTTAATTAGCCCGTCACTGTGATAACACATGAGAGTCAGCGCTTCCAGCGTTGATTTACGGAGGCATCGCCTGCACCTTCCGAGCTGAGCTCTCAGATCCAGCAAGAGCAGGAGACACCCAGAGTTGTTATTAATGAGGTTACTATAATGTGAATTAATGTGCGAGTGCACAACAGTCTTTAAAGGTTAGGCGCGCGGGGGGAAGGAGGCAGGAAAGAGAGAGTCTTTAAAGGTCAGCGTTGGCTCCGCCAGGGCATCTCGAGTGTTTATTACTCCATTCTATTGATTGAGGGATGATGATGACCAATGTGAGACTTATGATGATGGCAACAGATGATGCATCTTCGCCGAGATGAAATAATGTATCGTGCATTCATGGTATTTAGGGGAAATTAATGACGACAAGCGTTTAGACCTTTACACTGTCACAGAGAAAAGGATTTTTTTTCTCTGATATCATCAAAAAATAATAGTGAAAATAAACACTCATGAGTTACATTTTAATCATTTCTTTAGTATACTAGTCGACACTTCCATTGCCCACAAATCAGTTAATCTAGTTAACCCTTATTGATAAAAAAAATGATTACAACTCCTTTTCCTTGGATCCATGTATAAGTATTTGAAGAGCCAACTGTTCAAGCTCCAAGAAGGACATACTATGTTTACTTTTTTGAGTCAATGACTGTTCAAACCAGTGGCCTTTATATTTTATAGAAATTGAAATTGATTTTTTTTTGATACTTTAGATTATTATCTGTGCTAGTATAGTGAGATATCTGATCCCCAGGATAATCAGGGTATTTTCATAACATACAAAAGGATGAAAACAAATTTAAATTAAAAATGCAAAGGGCTTGGGATTTAGTTTACATATTGACTGTCTCTTGTGTAAAAATAAGACTAGCCTCATTCTTTGGCTAAAACGTCAGATTCCTTAATATGAGAACATGATGAATAAGGACAAAAAAGGAAAAACATTTTTAGCCCAAGAAGAGTTCTATTTATTTTTTACTCTGGTAAAAATGTGAAAGAAAATCGTCCAAATACAGTAATACAACACAAAAATCCAAACATTAAACATCAAAATATGAATTAAATATTGATGGAAAATGGGCATAAAAAGACAAATTGAATCAGGTTCTCCCCCAAACTGTGGCTTAATATCAACAAGAATTTATCTCTAGACAATATTTAGTAGTTTAGTAAAAAATAGACTTTTTCTGGCTTTTAAAATCGTGGTCCCAAAGGATGTCGCGAGATCAAGGGTGTACAGATATGAACTCAAACTAATATATGCAAACAATTAAATAACCAAATCCAAAATAACTTCCCCACAAATATACATGCTTGCTTAAAGGAAAAGTTTGATTGATATAAAAAACATGAATTAAAATGATTAATATCGATTTGTGTTCAAGTATAAAAACATCTTAAGCAATTTAATGAAAAAACATCAACAGAAACATCATACTGGTGGATAATGTTCAATAAACAGGAGGTTAGAAATGTGCATGGTCACATGGTAAGTTTTTTCAATGGCGTTTTCATTTATGTTTCACATTCTTTGGTTTACGGTGCTGCTGGTTCACAGATTATATATTTTACGGCAGATGCTGCAGGCTGAATGAAATTGGATCAAGAACCACAGATGGACCCTCGGAGCAAATTTTGACATGGCTGAAAATGATAATCAAAAATGACTTATGTTACATTTTTTCTGTGCTTTAAAAAGGTTTACAATTATTTCTAAGGCACTTCACTTTTGTTCTTAAAGTGCAACTAATGTGTTGATTTAAGTGTGTCTTAAATAGATCTTGCACCTCTACTGTATCATCAGTATGTGTCTGTTTGTACAAAACTCTCTTTTTAATTAAATATTTACATTAGAAAATGTGATTAAGCCCCGCCCACTGGAAACCTTTTGTTTTCTGAAGATTCTGAAGACCACACCCACTCTGCTGTGATTGGACAAACATTGAGGTTTGTCACTGTGTGTCATTAATCCTGGAAGTCTCCACCTCCATGGGACTCATTGTATAAACAGAAGTGAAGACCATTATTACTTCATAAATTAATCTGCTCACATAACCTCGTAAGATTTCAGTTGGGGGAGAACTTGATAAAGTAATAACTTCAAACATGGTCATGATGAGAGACTTACTGCCTCTTGGAGAGGAATATGTCAACATTTAATACATTTAAGTGAGTCAGTAGGGTTGGGTTTTTACATTAGTTGCATTTAATGACAGAAAACTGTCGCTCTCTGTCATGTAAAAGTCTACTTTCTTTTATAAAACTATTTCAATTATTATTACAATCCTGTTTTGCCAAAAGCGAAACCTTCACCTTCAATAAACTGTCAAGGAAGAAACAAAAGGCTTACCCGAGTTCTCCAGAAGCATCCTGGGCAGGTAGCACTCTTTGTCCAGCAGCATTTTCAGCAACAACCTGGGATTGTTGGCGGGGTCGGAGGTCAGCAGCCTCAGCTGACACAGAGATGCTACCTCGCCCCTCCTGCCATCTCTGAGAGAGAGAACGGAAGGAGAAAAATTGACAGTTGTGCAGTGTCAGGTGGATTTTTTTCCCCGAGATGTGTTTGTGTCAACGTGAGACTCTCACAAAGGGAAGAAGGAGTCATATTAAGCGACGCTCAAACTAAAAAAAAGATTCCAAAAATTGTCACCAATACGAGCCTAATCTGAAACGCCTTCACTCTCACTTACACACAGTGTTGGGGAAGAAATGATCTGTAATCTTGGCCAGCTAAAAGCAAATTAACGCTTGGGAGACAGCCAAATACATGAATATACAGCAGTAACCCCCCTCCTACATCTTTTGTATAACCAAGAGGCTTCAGCCAGCTGTGGGTAATGAGCCGTATCTCTGGTGTGTGTGTCCTGCTAGTGTGGTTGCGAGTGCCTCCATGTTACTTTATACATCTCAATAAAATCTAATGAGAGCCACCGACTCAGCTTTTTGTCTCAGCATCGATGAGAGAGCAGGCGCCGGCCGAGGGTATGGAACGTTCTATTTTGTGTTTACGTCAGAAAGGCTATAGCCGGGGCGCACCCCTGCTGCTTTGACTGAGGGAAACTATGCCTCGCTCTGACAGGACAATTTATGATGTCACCGAGACCGCAAATCCTGAAGAAATCCTCTTCTAACTGCCCTGATAAATCTATCCGGCTACACCACAGGGTCAGCTTACACAACCAAGCGCACACAGGCAGAGACATATGCGAGTCGCGGGGATGAAAAATGCAGCATGTGATCATGTGTCCGTGGAAACACACCCGACGTTCACTTTAAAAAAAAAAAATCCTCCTGCCATGTTGGAGGATTTATTGAACAAAAAGAGAGTTGATTTTCTACGATTTGATGTGTGCGGATGACAACTTTTCGGGATCTGGCGCCATGCCACCGCTAGGTCCCTTGGAACCTTCGCCTGCAGATATGCACGCTAACGAAAAAGTAAGAAGTCATAAAAAATAAACTGAAACCCTTCTCTCGGATGAATAGGAGCAGGGCAGTGGGGGTTAGTTTGATTTGTGCACCTTCAGCACGCACTGACATCACCTTTGGCTGCCGGGGATATTAGAGGGTAAGAGGGTGGAGCTAAGGTGGAGGTGAAGAGTGATGGACTGCACCTCGGAGGTCACAACAGTAACTAGACACACATGTAGGTATGTTTGGATTTATCGACCAGAGAGTGCTCTGTGTTACAAAGAAGCCTGTACAATAACCGAAGCACTCACGTGTCAACGGATGACATGGGAAAGCAGACCAGCAGTAAAACAAAAGTGGCGTCATCTGAATATTATTTTCTCATTTATATTAGACTTATTTTTATGTGTCAAAAGCATGGCCCTGGTCCCAGAGTCATTTTATTTGGCTCTCAAGTTGTTTGGCTCACGATTGATGTTCATGTTTTAAACCAGATTATGGATGTCAAGTTAATACCCAAGTTAATGCAACTGGAGATAATAATAAAAAGATAATTACGATAAATTGACCATCAAAGAATTAAAATGCCAAATTCCTGTTAGATAATATACGTTTTCATGTTGTCCACTTGTGTGATTGAGTTTGACACCCCTGTACTAAATGATCTTAACAAAAGCTATGAAATGCTCCTCCCAAGATGCAACACCTATAGACTCAGGGACTCATTCATTCATCGTGCTATTAGGCTGTATAACTCTGAAGCCTATGTTAACCTTAGTCTCCTTTTCCTATGTATTTTTTTCTTTGCATTATTTCCTTTTGATCTATGTTCTTTATACTAATGCACTTAGTTCTTCATTTTATGATGTGTGCTGTGAACTGGAAACCCAATTTCCTGAAAGAGATCTCCAGAGGGATTAATAAAGTTTCTCTATCTATAAGAAATGTACAGGACTTAATAAAATAATGTGAGTAAATGTATATAGTTCAGTGGCGCCTCCAACCCTATATAGCTGGGAAAGGTTCTAGCCCTATGTTACTTCGAAAATAAGCACAAGAAAAATACTTTCAAGAACTAAGATTAAAAAAAAAACAACCTATGATTGGTGTGTTTGTGTGTGTAGATACATTTTTTTATATACATACTCAGATGAAAGTTTGGAGCACAAGTCCTGGTCAACAGCTCTTAGCCATAGAGGTCGATGCATCAGATCTTGTCCACATTTCTTTGTCAGATTACCTACAAACGTACTGAAGAAAATGTGAGATTATTATTTCATTTGTTGTGAAAAACATTAAATAACTATGCCAGTAATACAATATTTGATTTATTTACCAATCTATTTATTTGTGTTTATACCGTATGTATCCTGAGGAATAAACATATTTCATGTTAAAGATACATACTACTATCTAGTATGTATCTAGTGTTACCTCAAATGTAGAAAAACCTCAAATGTGTTGAAGCAGCTGTAAACACGTACGTGTGCAGCAGAGACAGCGGCGATGTGTGAACGACGAGGACGGTCAGGAGTTGGTCGCACAAGCTGTGGATCTGGCGAGGCCAGTCGGTTCCACCTGAGCGAAGGTCCACGGCTGATGAAGGGTCCGTGCCATCGTAGGCCTCCAAACTATCGCACACACTCCACAGGAGCTGCTCCACGTACAGCAACAGGGCTGTGATGTCACATCTTTCACAAACACAGAAGCAAACGCTCGGATTAAAGATTGGATTTTAAGGTTTTATTTAACAATATCTACTTTTTATTAGTTTAATCAACTCTTCATACTTTCCTCTTCTTTTTTTTTTAGAATACAGAAGAAGAAAGAAGAAATTATGTTACAAAAAGTATACATAAAATAATACATATATTAAAGTTTAAAAAAAATGTAAAAGGATTTTAACAAATAACAAAGGAAGTTAACAAAGAATTATAATTAATATATGCGGTATATGATAATAATAATTAATACAGAATGTAGTTTGACAATTAATAATAAATAAAAACCAAAAACCAAATAAAAGTAAGTAAGTAAGTAATTTTTATTTGTATAGCGCTTTTCCAGACCAGGGTCACAAAGCGCTTAATCAATAAAAACAATATTCAATAAAGTATAAATTTTAAAGATCAAGATAAAACTGATAACACAACAGGAGTTCCAGAAAATCAAGGAAACTTAAATTAATGAAAACAAATCTATAATTTGTTGGTTTACGTTTGATGCAAATAACTGTTTAAAAACACTTTGTGTGTGAATAAAAAAAAAAAACACCTGATCTGCGAGTGTCTCTTGTACGATGGCTGTGCGTCGGCGTATCTCTGAACCAGCATCAACAAGGTCTCTGACATCACCTGCCCGAGCAGCTCTTTGGCAAGGGCGGCTGGAAGAATCTCCCAGAGGTCAGTGCGAAGCCCACACAGGAAGTAGAACCACATTTGCACCGAGAAGGAACAGCGCTCCCCCTGTGAGGATGAAATCAGATGTGGAAAGATTAAGACAAATTGGGATACGGACATTGGCAATGAAGTTAAAACACAGAGGGGGAAGAAAAGGCTCTGTCAACACACCACCTGCACATTGCACCTGGGGTTTTTCCCAAGGAATTTTTGGGTAACTTTGAGCTGCAGAACTAATCACAATACTAGGTGACAACACGAAAGTCAAAGGTGTCTGGCATTTGTTTTAGACATTTCCTGTTTTTTTTTATCTTCCAGTGGAAAGTACTGATATACGACATTACCGCCGGGAGAGTGGGCTGTGCGCTTTGCCTGTGACGAAAAAACTATAAAATCTACAAAAGAGTCAAATCCCACGTTGATAATTTCGACTTTTATCTACATTTTAAAGTTTGAATGGTGTTTCTACGTGAACGTATGCCAGAGCAGGAGATGTTTGAAAAACGCAGATTTGCGACTTTTTTGACCTATCCCATTCATTCCTGAATGGAAATTTATCGTAGCTTTTCGCAAACACAACCCACTAGTAATTCATGTTTAGCTCAGCCAAAGAGCTGATGTGATGGTTGTGTATCAGTAACAGTACAAAATATCTCAAAAACGTATGAAAATAAGAAAAATAAATTATAACAATGTTATCATATGTAATTAGAATTTAACCAGTTGTTATCATCTGACTCTATTAAGTGCGATTGACAGATGACTGACAGATGACTGACAGATGAGTCAGTGCGCAATGTATTTTGTTTTGGACACTGAGGGGCTAATTGAAAAAAAAGAGTTTATAGTAGAAAAAAAAGCGCCAGCAGTCTCTTGAATGGTAGTTCAGCAGAGTGGTTAGAGGGGGAGATTTAAACGGCAGTGAAGAAGTGCGACGTTGTTGCTTGTTTGGTGGTTTATTCGCTAAAAAACAACCAAGAAATTAATGAAAACCACATAATAAAAGTGAAAAGTGAAAGAAAATGATGTGATGTTTCATTTGAATATTTGTTCAAAACAAAGGAAAATAGTGCAGAGACCGCCATCTAGTGGACTCTGAAACAATGACACTGCTTCATGAAGCTTCATCAGACCATCACTTATTAGCTGTAAGGGAACTGGAAATCTCATGAAGTTAGTTTTGAGTCGGTTTCTTGCTGTGCATTATTTATTTTTATTGTTGTCTTAAGTCAGGATGGATGAACAATGTTTTTAAATATCCGCTTTTCACTTGTATGGTCCTCCGCTATCCAGAAAAAAAACTAATAATTATATAACTAAAATAATATAATAATTAATAATAAAATACTTGGTGTATGTATGTTGAAAAAGTAAACCTCAAGATTCTAAAGTAGAAAGAAAAGTGGAAAGAAACTGTTGAGCAGCAAACAATTGTCAACAAATATCAAACTATACTATGTTCTTATATACAATAAAAGGAAATTCCCACTGGAGGACGTTGCTGCAGACCCACACATGCACTGAAATGCTCAGATGCACACAGACGGGCCTGTACAAAAGCACACACCTGTGCACAGCAGGTCTGTCTGACACCACTGACCTGGAGAGAGGGGGGAGGGACGAAAGGAAAAATGGCAAAAGTGGAGTAAAATAAAACAAAAAAGAGGGAAGGTTTAGATTGCTTTAAGGGCATAAAGGTAGAGGAGTTCCAGGGGACCTCTGCTGTTTCCAGACAGCCCTGGTGTAGACTGCAGACTTCAGACAGCTGAACCCCTGGAGCCCCCGGGGGCAGCATGGAAGCCACAGATGTTCTCGGGGAGTTCAGAGTAGAAAGCTAGGTTTAAAAAAAAAAAAAAAGAAAAAAAAAAAGAGGGAGAGTGGGAGGTAAGGGTGTATTGTGAGTTTCAAAAGAAGAAGCAAGGATCCTCTAGAGTATAGAGTTCCCCAAATTCTACTGAGGGAACCTGCAAAGTCAGATGGCAACACAGCCTACTTTTGCATTGGAGTGAAACTGAATCTGATATTATACATTTATTTGTTGATCTGTGGAAGAAAAAATAAATAAACTTATAAGAGTTAGCTTATAGGATCAACCACAGTCAAAAATTAAATAATATGTTAACTTTTCTTAAGAATTCTTTGACCCGCTCAGGAATAATACACTTTTAAACCTACAGCCTGCAGGCCATTTGTGGTCGATGTTTTTGGTCCAAGCAAGAGCCTCCAACTTTGTTCAATGTCAGATGGTTAAAGAATAAAGATGATCACATTACATTGTAAAAGAAAAACATTAAATTAAATAAAAATGTCCCAATTTTAATATATAATCACACAAAAATTGACAATAAATTGAATAAGAAAATTATAAAATAATGACATGCAGAAATGACATTAAAAAATCCCAGTCCAGCATGTATTTTAGGTTACTAATAAGAATTAAATACAAGTTTAATTTGAAAAAAATGAATCCATTTACCTCATAGAATGGTTTGGGATCTGCCCAATGATGGCTCTCTGCATCCTGGAGAATACAGGTGGCACACACATTGAAACAGTAGCCAGCAAGTTGATCTTTTAACGCCTTTATAGTATCCTGGTACTTCTGGATGGGCAGCAGAGTCAGAGGTCTGGCAAAAGAAAAAGTTATTATTAAAACAATTTCTAACATAAATAAAACCAAAGATTCATAAATTGTGATTTAATGTCACTCAAGATAAGACGTTTTTTTTTTCTTTGTGAGTTTCCAACATTTATGACATTTCACATCCTTTACATCTGCACCGACTTGATGCTTTCCAGACAGGCGTGAGTGTAAAACAGGTACTGGAGGCTTTAAAAATAGGTGGAGTGAAAAGAAGGAAGGCATTTTATGGCCGGAGGGGGCACAGAGCAAGTGCAGGTGGAGCGCTGCGACGGGCCAGAGGTGGAAAAACAGGAGCAACGAGGGCACATGGGAAGCCTTGAGAGGGGATGCGTGTGGAGCAGGAGGTCAAAGGGCTAATGCGACGCATAAAATCCCACCAGATGTAGACACAACATGGATGTCATTACTGCTCCGTCAGTTCTTTACAATGGTAATGTCAAAGTCATTGTATATATTGCTCGGGTGATCCATTATTTGTGTTTATTATTATTATCATTTATTTATTATGTGGTTGGAATGAAGCTGGACTCACTGGTGACAGTTGCTGAGAGGAGATCATTGAACAAACTACTGTCCATCATGGATGATGACAGTCATCCTCTGAACACTGTCATCAGTGAGCAGAGAAGCAGAATGAGTGCACGAATGCTCCTACCCAGGTGCAAAACAAATAGACTCAGGGACTCATTCATCCCTCGGGCTATTAAATTGTACAATTCTGAGTTTGGGGGCAGGAGTGGAGTGAAAGTATCTGGTTGTTCTGTTCTATGTTAGTCTTTGTATCCATTGTCTTTGTTGTTTTTCTTTGACCTATGTTCTTTGGTCTTTATATTTAGACTTAGATTGTGTCATCTTGTTCTTTCTCTTTATGTTCTTCTTCTTATTTTATTTTTTATGTATTATTTTTTATTGTTTATGAAAAATTGCTGGCTATTGGAAAAAAACAATTTCCCGAAGGAGACATCCTGAGGGATCAATAAAGTTTTACCTTACCTTACCTTACCTTATTTTAAATATAAATATTTTGAAATAAATAGTTATTTGCTGTCATTAAGAGAAATTAAAAGTCAAACTTACACTTTCGAAGAAGTTGCACTTAAGTCTGTGAGTCCGGATCGATAGTGTTCCAGTCGCTGCCGGGCGTAGATGCATGTAGCCAGGATGGAAGCCAGGTTCTTAACGGGTGCCGATGACGGGACGTCGAGGGCTCGCTCTTCTAAGCGGCGTAAGATGTCAAACGCCACGCGACCGCACACCTCCACGAAGCTCGATCGCACCTCCAGAAGACAGCCGTCCTTGCAGGCGATCGCCAGCGGCAGCAACGTATCGGCTTCATCCAGGATTGTCGCACAAAACTGTGGGAAAGAAAAGTAACTTTCAGTTTCGCTCAATAAAAATGCAGAGGAAAGAAAATTATAGATTTCACCCCATTCTGGAGAACATTCTCAAGACTGGTGATCCCATCATTTTTTGCCGGCGGAACGTAAAAGTTCATCGGTCATTGAATTCCAACACATCTACAGCTCCTGGTCTGAGCTATGTTGCGGAATCTTTTAGAAGGTCAATTCATAAAAAAGTCATACTTGAGTCGGATTTGCATTCTAAGCGCTGATGCCAGAAGGCCAGAAGAAAGTTGCCTTGGAGCTCAAATTTAAATAAGTAACACAATCATTAGATTAGAAAATATATTAATTAATAAGCACTTTAGTTAATATTAGAAGATGAATGTCTTTAGTTATGTTAGTATAAACAAAAATGGGAGAACTTTATTCAGGGGAAAAGGAAACACGACATAAAAAATGTGATGGAAATAAATATATATATAATTTTAGGTTAAAATGAGAAAAACAATCGTAAAACAGAAGGGAGAACTTCATTCCGACAGCTGGGATAAGAAGAAAGTAAGATACAAGTGATTGTTACTTCGAGTTTACCTGCTGTTAATGGTCCTGAGGCGGAAATGAGGCTTTTTTTAAACACGTTAATTTGGTGTTTGTTGTCTAATTTGTTTACTTTTTTGGTGAATTAAAGAGATTATTTAACGAATCCACCAGTAAATAAGAGTCAAGCTTAAGATCAAGTGACAAAAAATGGATTGAATAAAAAAAGTATATGTATATATATGTATATATACAGTATATATATATTTATATTCTTTTAGTCGAAAATGTATATATTATAAATACAACTAAATAATCTGGCAGACCCCAAAAACAGAAGTATAACCTACAGTACATAACATAACATAATAACATACAGTATTTCCATTTCTCATGATCAATATGTTATGAATCAATCATGTACTTTAATTAAGATTACCACCTTATCTTTGTGAAGCCTACTTAATGAAAGCTGTTAAAAATAGATCTTTTCAAAGACTTAATAGAGTTTAGACTAAACAACATTATTTTGAAATTTTTAGTGATATAAAAACTGTAAAGTGTCTTGAGATTCATTTCATATGATAAGACACTAAATAAATAAAATTGAATTGAATTGAATCAAAAAGGAAGATGTCAAGTTAAATCTTGAGATCATCTATTCCTCCTAGATCAAAAGTTTCAAACCCATGACCCAGGGGCCAATTTTCGCCCCCAAGTTCATTTGTGTGGCCTGTCAGATGGTTGGCTCAAAATCAAAGTTGAGTTTTATTCATACTGACACTGTGAACTACAAAGATACCAGTAATTAATATAAGATAAGAGACAGATTATGAATTGAATTGGTAAAGGAGAAGAAACACGGAGATAACTAAGATTAATTGAACCATATTATGGTTATTATTATATTATAATTGAGTCATACTTCCGATTAGGCAATCATATATTTAAAGGATTGAAGGATTTTGGCCTCTTTTGTGATTGAATTTGACACATATGTTTTAGAGTAGGGGTCCCCAAACATTGTTTGCACCGTGGACCAGTTTAATGTGGGTATTATATTCATGGACCGACCTTTATTTTAAAATGAAATTCCCACTAGTTTACAGGTTTATTTCTTTTTTGAATAAACTTGATTGTAACAAACCTCTTGACGTGTCAAGAGTCAAAGGCTAATTTTACCTTTTTAAATACCTTTAAGACAGTACTACTAAATAGATTAAAACTGAATTTATATATATTATTTGTTCTTTTCCGGCAACAAATGCCTCACTCACAGGTACCGGCTCGTTGAGACCACTGTCTTAAAGCATATGTCTTGGTGATCGTTTGTTGGAACGTTTGACTCGACACAGCGACCAGAGCATCCAACAAGCCTCGCCATAGTTACTGTAGCCCAGTCAGTCAATCTCACAGTGCTTATCCACAGTGTTCCTCATAAAAAGGTCCCGGAGGGCTACAATGCTGTGGGAACTGAGGCCATTTGGACAAATAAGTCAATATATGTCTCGGTGTAGTCATTAGGAGCTCAGATTAAAGGGCTGGAGCAGAAGTAGACTTGCACTTTGTACCGGCAGTGTGAAGGAGAGAGCTGAACACACACCCACACACACACACACACACACACACACACACACACACACACACACACACACACACACACACACACACACACACACACACACACACACACACACACACACACACACACACACACACACACACACACACACACACACGGCTGACTGGACCCAGATTCAGCACATACTGAGCTGTGATCCTGCATCATGCATGCGTGTCCATGCTTTGGTGAGCTCAAACCTTAACTAGCTAATATCAAAGACTTGGAATCCCACCAGGACTGCGACAGCAAGGTGAACAAGTATGAATGAGTCTTTTTAAGAGCCAGGGTTCAGACCAGAGGCTGGATGATAAGAATAAAGTAAAGGATTTGATCAAGTAATATTTTTACATATACACTAAAAAAAAAAAACACATATGGAAATCAATCCAACATTTTGTCTTTGAAGCGGTCATATTTAATGGATCCGTCTTGTACTCTAATTTGCTCAAACATGAGCGAACGTGTCAGCGGGAGGCGGAAGAAATATATCATGTCAAACAGTTTTTCCAGCGCAAACCTGTCGGGCCTCAGTGTGATTCAATGCAAATGCATGCATGCATAACCTTTGTGTTGGAAAAAAAAAAGCCTCTCATCTTTGAAGCGTTGACCTACACATAAAATGTTGAGCAACGTCCTGCCCACAAATTCTGAGAGTCACTCAAGAGGACATTAATAACCAAGAATGAATCTATTAAGCAGGACTCAACAAAAGATCTGAATAGAGTTGACAGAAGATTGAAGGGTTTGGTTTTAGTTCAAATTCAAATCTTTATATGAGCAAATTTTGGTTTGTTCTTCTCTTCTTAGCTTAATTAAAATAAAAAATATATATTTAATATGCATCAAACATGGCCATCATCTTGAAGGATTGTTTTATGAGCCACAACTGTTAAGTTGCATTCTGGGTAAAGTATGAGCACTGGGTAGAATGGATAATATTACACTTTGTTGCAGGAATATTTAAAATGATATAGTGGAGTAAATGATATCCATTAGCTTCTTGTACTTTAATATAATGAAACATATGAATATATAAAATAATATTAATTATTATTTAATAAATATGTGTGTTTTAAGACTATGGGGAAGTGAAAGGGGGTTAGATTGACACCGTTTTGGTTTCAATAGCTTTTTTTTTCTCATTTTGTTAAACTTTATACAGGATTTGTTATGATTTCTTTAGATCAAAATGTATTATATTATTGATACCATAAAGACTCAAGAATAATGTTTGTATACTGACTGATAAGCAAACTAATTTCTGTTGTAATTATTATTATTATTTTTTTCTTTTTCTTTTTATTTAGTTACATTTTTAATAACATGTGTTGTTTTTCAATACAATGAAATGTCTCGTCTCAGTTAAGTCAACAAAATTAAATGTAGTATAATTTTACTTTAGTGAATGTCCTGTTTTTATTCGTACTCACCATCTATTACATTGCATATCTTGTCTTTTCTTAACTTAACATGACAAAGTTGCGTCCACACAAATATTTGGTCATGATCTAAGTTTGCAACACGAGGTAGGTAATATTCAGTATAAAACATACATTTCAATTCAAAATGCATACGTTCTATGACACGGTGTTGCTACTTTACCTTGACTATCGTCACGGGTGTTTCTCTCTCCGTGTAAGGGTTCAGAGAGTCTTCAATGAGTTGGGTGTTGCCAGCATCGAAGCTGGTGCGACCGGTGACTCTGCTCAGGTCAATGGAGCCGCGCTGTTCCGAGTGAACCATCTGTTCCTGCTGTAGACTCTTGGCACTGATGTCGGTGAGGACTACCTTAACGCAGTGAGCCATGTGAGGAGCCAGAACCTTAAACGCTGACCTCCATTCATATTCCAGCACCGGCTCCTGTAGTACACGAACAACGATGATACATACTTGAAATACCAAAAAAGTTGTGTAACCCTATAGCAACTTAATAAAATGATCTTACCTCTGAAGAGTGTTGTTCTGTTGTGGACCTTTTACAACCTCCTGTAGTCTCAGATTCATCTTTGGTCTTTTTTAAAATACCTATAAGATCATTAAACAAGTATAGTTTAAGATAAGTAAAAAAAAAATTAAGGTTGAAATTATTCAAGCCATTTTTTAATGATAAAAGATGCTCATCTGTTGCTGGGATTTAATGACAACACTTCCATTTGAAATATAAAATCAGAAGACGTTTTCAAACCCCTCGCTAAGGAGAATGACCACCGGAGAAAAAAAAGGAGAGCAAAACGAACTAAACAAACTAATAATTAATAATATTAATAAATTAAGAGATAATGAAGAATAGAATAATCTCATTTGCAGGTGGTGTTTTCATTTGACTCTAGGATCCTGTCATTAAAAAGCTTCTGTAACATTTTAAACATTTGATTTGACAAAAAATATCAGTATTTTACTTTCTGTGGTTGATTAAAAACTGTTTACAATAGGGACCACTGGCTGTATAAAATCTACTCAAGGGCCATGAATGGGCCCCTGACCTAAGTGGTCACTAATGAGGCTATAATAGCATCAGTTAACCTGTTACACCAATTATAGTCTTCATTATATTGAATTAACCTCAGGTGACATTATTTGACCGAAGCTGGTTTTATCTTGAAGTAACTGAATCCGGACGTAACTCTGATGATCCGTATTGCAAATCAATCAAGCTGTTAGGAATGAAACAGAGAAAGGCAGCGAGTATTTTACGGCTCCGTCCTCGTGTGACGTCCCGAGGATGTGGAGGTGGAAGAGGCAGAAATAGTAAGACAAGCTCACAGGATGTTGGTTGGTTTGCAATTAAAAAGCGTGAACATTCAGCCTAATCAGAAGGCAAAGAGTGGGACCCCAGGCGAGGCAATTTGGGCGAATAGGACTTCATGCAACAGAAGAAGGGGGGAAGCACATCACTTTTTGACCTTTAAGCCCATCTGATGAATTTCTGGTAATTAAGCCATTTGATTGCCTGGAATTAATGATTTGGATAACTGCCCTTTAAAGGCTGTTTACCTCTCTGTAAATTGAGCTTTTCTGCAAGTCTTGTTTTTGTAAATGTAACCTTTATGGAAATTGCTCCATGCACCAAAAGCTTTCATTTAACATCCATGCAGCAGTAGTTCAAAGGGTGGTCATGAAAAAAAAAAGAAAGAAGGATACTTGTGCGACAAACCTCCTTGTAATATAGCATATTTCTTCAAACAACACCAGCAGTTATGGGGCAGGATCAGCTACTCTGAGTCTGAGACACTGGTTTTCATCTTTAATATGGTTTATTAGACCCTTCCACCAGGTAGAGGAGCGTAACTATATTGATAATGATAGTTTAGACAAAATTCAATTTTCCACTCATTTTCTACATGTTTGTCTACCAAGGGTTGGGATTATTATAAGTCTCTTTTTGGAGTTATAGTCAGAAATGTAAGTCCATTTGATGGTTGTGAATGAGGCTCACATTTCTTCGTCCACAAAGATACACTTATCTGACTATCTCCGTACTGCTTGTCTTTAACGTCCATCTTGTATTTAAGCTTCGACGTGAGGAATTGTTCGGGAAAAACTTAAACAAGTCTGTTTTAACATTGTTCATAGCAGAAGCTAAAAGGGCTAACATGCTACACAGACAGATAACACTTTGGTGAAAATGGAGCCCGATTCACGACTGTAAAATTAACATACATTTCTGCCTATAAATGAGTAAGGGATTACTAGGAAAATAATCCCAACCCTTAGTCGACATGAGGGTGAGTAGAAAATGAGTAACAGTTTGAATTTTGGGTGAACTATAAGATAAACAGTAGTAAAATGCGAATGCAAGAAAGTGAAATGCTGCAGTGGAATTGCAAATGGGATTCAGCGGCTTTTGCAATATCGTCAGAACGAATGCCACAACCTGTATCGTTTAATCAAACTTTTTTCTTTTTTTTTTCAATACTAATAAACTCCACCTCAATGGATGCCCTAAGAATGAATGCATTTGTGTCCCGACTGACAATGAAATTATTGTCTATACGCATATCATTATTTTTGAAGGAGTCAAAGAAGTATTTGGAATTTGGATCTGAGAAAATCAATCTGAGGTAGTTTAACAGAAAAAAGTACACAGAAGTGACAATGCTCTGCTAGCTAATTTCTAAAACAGTCTTTTCTATTTGCTTTTATTATATAAAAAACCCATCTGGTTATGGGTTGAACATAGACAAATTATTAATAACCTTTATACATATCTAATCATAGTATTTTAATGTTGTTTTTTTATTAATTAATTTTAAAAGGTGGCTAGCCTGAACTTCAGCGTTGGACAAAGTATCCACATTTTATTTTGTTTAAGTCATGAAAAAACAATGACAGTAATCAATAATTAAAATTTGAAAGCATCGTAAAGAACATTTAAGTGTGACAAACCAAAATAAAGATGCATAATCAAATTAAAATGTACTGTTTTGGGATGCATACCTTTTAAAGAGGGATTCTCTCCGGTGCAGTCGACAAAGGTCATGAGAGTCGCCAATTCCTTTACATTACTCTCAAAGTTCATCAGCGTGCAGGTCATCTGGGTCAGAGCCTTCAGCTGATGTGCCGTCAAACTGAAACTCCTGCTCTTCACAGGAGGATCCAACGGTGCTGTGTGAAAAAAACAGATAATGAATTGAAGTCCATGTTTCACTTTAGAAAACAACTGCGACAAAAGCAGTTTTTCTACTTTGACCAATTAGGTACGGTTCAGCAGCGGGAACAAGACGCTTTTATGAATATGTTTTGGGGCCAACATGCGCTTGTCTGTAACCACCTTCCATCCACCCAAGCCTGATCCTGGCACAACACCTCTCATAAATATCGACCCCCTCATGTTTTCCCAAAACACAACATAGACTAAGAGGTGGTGGAAAAAAAAAATATATGCAAAACTTTGCAACACCAGAAGTTGAACATCCTCGTTCTTGTCTATCTGTGTTTTTTTTTTCTTCTTCCCCTCATAACCTGCTGATGACCCCCTCGGCAAATATGGATTTCCCATTTTGGAGGCTGCCAAAGCCATCACCCGGGGGATGTTCCGCATTAAGCTGGAGAATGGGCGGCTGCGTGATGCGTTGCCATCCTCTCAGACACATGCACAAATACTTTTGTGTGTCCGCTTAAATGAGCTCCTCCACTTCGAATGCATTTGGGAATGGATGAGCTCAGTATTAGCTTTGAGTATGAAAAGCACTCAAACGATTGAGTGTTTATGGGAATACAAAAAGAAGACGTGGTGGAAACGGTGCATTTATATTAATTGTCGAACTGTTGCCTTTATGCGCTGATGGAATTTTATCATTTTTAAACAAAAACAAATCTGATGTCGTGACAATAGCAAAGCCCAGAGGGAGTTTAATCATGCATGAGTGTTTTCTCATGCATGTTCATGTTTGCATACAAGACCAAGAGTTTGTGAGTTTTAACAGGATTTGAGGAAAAATTTGCACATGTCAGTCTTGCAGGACCATAGCCTGACTGTAACCCGACCTGCTGGCCTCTATGGAATTACAGCCTGACCTCCAATTTGCTTTTGTTAGCAAGTCCACGCCTGTGCATCCATATGTGTGAGTGTTACACGTGGACTTCACCATTATTATTTACTGAGCGACTCGATATGCATGTGCGTGTTTGTTCGGGTACAACGCCGCATCGGGTCTGAAACTCAGGACCACGGACATAATGGGGTCCGGTGGGAGACGGCTGTGGGGGAGACGACCTCACGTTGCATTTTTTTTCAAGGACGACCTGGATGACTCGTAGGTGCCAGAATGCCTTGCACTGTGATCCCATAACTGGATTACCCCGACGACCGAGTCAGTGGAGTCACGGCACATGTTCAGTCCTTTCAAATATATGTGCATGAAAGAGTTCGCTCCATGGAAAAACACTTTTCACAATTTTGAGAAGGAATCTCACACCGTAAAAATAACTCAAATTATTAAAAAATAATGGTATTTGTCAATACTGTGTTTTAATCATCTTCGGCAAAGACTGTTACCCTTTTTTTCGAAAAAAACAAGATACATGTTTTGCAATTCTGTCGAACACCTTGTTCCCTTTCCAGCAGGGTTATCCAAGTCCATCACGGAAAGGAAGGAAGGACATTTCAAACGACATAAACAAAAAGAGTTCAAATAGAAAGTGTCTCCGTTTTCATTTCAAATGATTAAAGGCGAGGTTGAGCAAAAAGCCTCTCCGTGGATAGCGTCCAAAAACAGAAATGTGTCTGTGGCTCAAAATGAGAGAATAAAATACTAAAAAAATGTTTACTTTATTGCTCCCTTCCTCCAAGCATGGTATCACACATCCTGATGTCAACTTGCAGAGTAGGTGATCTAGTTTTTGGTTTGGATAAAAACAAGTATTGTACAGGTGTTTTGAAGGGCAATTTACGTATTGATTTAAGTGATCTTGGACCTCTATTGTCCATATTCTCTTTACATTGAAATATTTACATTAGAAAATGTGCTTAAGCCCCGCCCACTGAAAATCTTAAACAAATTAGGTAGGGCTTGAGCCTATATCAGCCAAATTTGAGGAAGGGATGGGCAACTAGTGGGGTTAGAAAATATTGATTTGGCAATACATTACAACTTTTTTGTATGATACTCAATATTTGACAACATAAGGTATTAATTTTATTTTTGCTTTTAATTTTTTTTTTTTTTAACGTAGTTCTTGTATGGTAACAGTGCAATTAACTGCAATCGATTTACAATTAACATTCAAATATTCACGGCCATTGTTCATTTTTGTTCTGCAGTAAACAGTATTTATGTCCTCTGCAGTTAAGGGGCAACACAATCCTGCGAGAACCTGGCATGACTGAGGATGAGAGGATACAGTCGACTCCAGAAACTTTTGGACGTAATTTAGTTTAAAAAACAAATGAAACATGCAACACCAGAGTCAAATACTCAGAAAAGTCCAAATCCAGTAATGCATACCGAAGGACCTTGAAGTAGAGCTGTATACCTTAACAAGTTTGGATCATATATATATATTTTTTAATTGTATTATAAAATCAATCACACCTCGACCGAATCCAGTCAAGGAAAACTTCCATGCTAAGCCTTTCAATCCACTAAGGGTCCGTGACCTTGGCGTTTAGCCGTGCTCCACCTCCATCATCAAGCCACAGAGGGTATATATGTATTTATAGTCGTCTTCCCAGCCAAATAGCCCTATAGCCATCGAGGTCTAGTACACAGCCATCTAAACCTCATTATACCTTTGTCACAACACTGACGCTAAATGGAGGCTCTCATAGCTCCTTGATGGAGAGGGTGTGCTTAAAAGCACCCAGGTGTGTCATATGGCATTGTGCGTGGCGTGTAGAATGAGCAAGGGCACTAGCAGGCAGATGGGTTCAACCAAAGGTCAATACACTGAGAGTCAGAAAGGGAGGCTGGCGCTGAAAGCCAGCCAAAATGATTCATTTAACAGGAATGACATTGGTCTCATAAACATTGGCTTGGCCCCTGCACTGTTTTTTACGCACAAATATAATCCAGATCAGTGGTGGCGTGTTAACAGGAAGTGGATTTTGTTCTCCTAATAGGAAAAAGTAATGACAAGAGAGAATTTGTTTTACGATAAAAAAAATATATATATACGTATCAGTTTGCAGATAAACTGAAAGGGCAGTCGGGAAATGACTGACAGTTGTTAGCACGGTAAGGGACAGCGAATCAAAACATGTCATTCATCGCCATGTTTGGTTTGTTGAATAGATCACAACAAAGGGGGTGTAAGGAGCCATTGTGTGAAACATCTTGTTATATTAAGATGGGTGGAAAAAAAAAATAATGTCTACAGGGTTGCTGCCTGCCTACAGTGGCCAGTCCCAGTTTGTAGCTTTTAACAATGACAACAATGTAGCACGGGAAAAAAAAGAAGCCCAACAACAAACAAATAGAGCAGGTATTTTTGGCGAGCCATCACTCTTCTACTTGTCGCTCTCTCCTGAGGGTTCCACCATCCAAAGCCTCTCCCTCCCTTTAACAGGAACTGGAATGCAAAAAGCACACACACACACACACACACACACACATGTATATACGGTGCACACATCTTTTTGACTGGCAGGGAACAGAGACAGAAGGGAGAGAGGAGGAGATCTAGAGGAATGGAAAGGGGTAGTGGTTAGGGATGAGAACACAGGGAAGGAGAGGGAGGGCCTGGATAAAGGAATTCCCTGAGCAGTTGTTATTGATTCCGGTGTTTACGGGCGAATAGTTTAGTGCCGTTTACAAAACAGAACAGATGCAACCAGTGAGCAAAAAGGTAAACAATTGCTGTGTGGCGGGCTGCCAAATCCCCAGACTGATGTATTAAACTCATGGTGAAGAGCATTTCCCCTTTGGCTGCACTTATTGCCACTTCATTTCCTCTTCGCTCACGTGAACACACTCCGTTTCTATGCATCCATCGCTTTCTAAGAGTCCCCTTTTTTTTCCCCTCATCTTCCCATTATATCATGAATAAGGCCACGGTACATACAGTTCGCAGTCTGGGTTTTTTTTTTTCTGTCCTCCTCTGACCAAGGAGGCCCAGCGCTTTCCAACAGAGCCATTAGTGGGGGGAATTGCATGTGTCTGACATGGCCGAAAACCAATTATTAGACACTTTCTACCAAATGATACCTAAGTCTTTGGGGAATGGGCAATCATGCAATAATTTAGACGCTGATTTAATTTCTCTCTTGCACAGCATCCCTCTCTGTGTCCTCCCCAGCTCCCCTGGTTTCCTCTTTTCTTTCTTTGTGAGGTGTAAATTGTACCATCAGATGGGGCACCTTATCTCTCCAACTGCCCATTGTGGCTCTACTTTATACATGTGATCGCTACGTTTTCAAGGATTCAAAGCCTGTGTGTGTGTGTGTAGAAAATGAAAGATCCTTCACAGTATTTGTGCAATTTGTGTGTGTAAGTTAGATCACAAATTAATTGACTTTATTATAACATAACTATGATTTCTAAGAAAGGCAAAATTTACATTAGAGCTGAAAAAAGGTGTTTTTTTTAATGTAAAAATGGTTAAATGTTGCTTATAAGTCTCACGTAGTAAAAACAAGGATGATTGTGTATGTAATTGGTAGCGAAGCAAATTCAATTTTCAAGGAAATTCAGTTTAAAAGTGTCACAGAAACAAATGATTTAGATAAAAGGTCAACATAAGTAGTATTCTTTTTAGACTGGTATAAAGAAAAAAATTAATAGAGAATGCCATCAAAAGCTCCTTGCAAAGATACATTAAAAAATATATTTTTGAAAAAGTCACTTAATCTCTAAAACCTTTTTTTATCCTAAGTAAGTAAGTAATTTGTATTTATATAGCACTTTTCCAGACCAGGGTCACAAAGCGCTTAAACAATCAAAACAATACTCAATAAAATATATACTCTAACGGTCCATACAACACCGAGAACAACACAGGAGTTTCAGAAAATCAAGGGAAAGCCTGAACAAATAAAAATGTCTTGAGATGTTTCTTGAAGGAGTCAGTAGACTCCATCAAACACAGAGGGAAAGGAAGATCGTTCCAAAGCTTAGGAGCAACAGCCTGGAAGTCTGAATCTATAAATTAAACTATAACTCTACCACTAATCTTGGTGAAACAGGGTTTATGCCAAGTATACATTCACAACACAAGCAAAAACTTAATTTAAATATCATATCACAGGAGATTATTTTAAAATCTGAGGTACATTTTCACCTGCAAACAACATTCACCACCAGCTGTGAAGGGTGCATCCCAGTTTAAATTGACTTATGAAGAAATATGTTGATTTGCTCATGCATTTGTTTACGACCCTTTTAATCAAGATACTGTTGCCATATTATAGTCAACGAAACATAAAGCGTCGTCGACCAAACACAAGGACCCTGCGTCAGCTGGGGTCCTTCATGTCAGTCGCAGCCCGCTGCACAACCAGACAGCCTTTTTATGGAAGACCGCCTGCTGGGATAAGCAACACACATGGTGACACACACACACAAACAAAAAAAAAGCACAGCAGTCGTCTCTCGTGGCCCTTCCCCGACGCACTTTTCTACCAGGAAACAGCAGGGTTCGATCGCCTCTTGGCAGAAGAGAAGATACAGTTGACATCTTTGTTGAATGTCATACATTTTATTTTAGAACATTTCTCACCATCTTTCTCGATTCCATACGTTGATAAAATAGCAATAGCTTTTCTAGGGTAGTCAAAGATACCTTTGCCTTACCCTTGCCTGTGTTATTGTTCTCGAGCCATCTGCAAATCACGCTGACACTTCACAGCGAAATACCGGGCAGCTCTCAATAGGACTTCTGTACACTCCATTTAAGGTGCCAGGAAATTGTTCAAATCCCTGAATCCCTGAGCTTTTCAAGTGTAACGTACAAAAGCCATTGTGTCCACTCGAATGACACGGACAACCACATATTAAATAAAGAATCCCAATAGCCTCGATCGAGGGTCATGAATCATATAAATATACATATATAAACCAGGTGACATACGCCCAATAGCATCTTATTGTCGGGGTAAGATAAGAACAGAGCGGTATACAGAAGTGTCATCCATAAATTGGAGACGGAACTCACACCTCCCATCTACCTACCCACCTATCCCATAATTACGTGGCAGCATGCGGGTGCACGTCCCTGGCTGACAGTGTGTATAAACTCAGGCACAGATATGATCTAGTGAGGAGCAGCTCTTATTAAATATTAACAAACGCCATTCCCAAGTAGCCTCAATCCCCACAAGCACCTCCAATACCAGTCGGTACCTCAGCCTACCCAACCCCATGTCTTACAGAACCTCTTTCCCCACTGAATAGACTGCTGTTCTAAGACTAAGAAAGAGTTCAAAGAGCCAGGAAGGGTGATGTGGGGGGGGTGCATTTGGGGGGGGGGGAACGTGCTCGCTATACATGTTTTTTTTCATCTATAGGGACCTGCAGCCGGCATCATACGGGGAAATTAGTGGAAGCGGTATTCAAATCAGCGCTATCAGAACGGGGTTGCAAAGTGTTTGAACAAAAATTTTCAACCCCGTCTTCACCCCCATGGTCTATTGTTAGGGGATGAATTCTTTGTGTGCGTGAAGTGAAATTCGAAAAAAAGCTTTTGAAGTCTGCCAAAACATGTATTACCCATGCAAATGACTGATGCCATATGCTAATTTAATGATGTTTTTCTTTTTTTTAAATCACAATATATCATTTGACACTTCATCACAAAATTTTCCAAGTCCTTAATAAGGGCCTTCAAGTCACAGACTCAAGTAGTCAGCCATGTGTACTAATACTTACATTTGATTAAAAATATACACACAAGTTTCTTGGCCGTGGACTTCAACAAGTTTCGTTGATTTTTGTCACGGTAGATTCTTACAGCCTATGAAACCTAGAAGATGGCCCAAGGTCATAGAAAAGTCCAAATCCATTACAGCTGGTTTCTGTAATGTGCAGTGGCCACCAACCTCAAGATTGTTAAACACTATTGTACTGTTTCAAATGTTTTGGCTACAGATTAGTGTAAAAATGCACCAGAGCAAAGAGATTTTTACCATCTTTTTTATTTTATAGCCAGACGAGAGAAAGTACTCTGAAGACTTATGAATAAATGTTCGAATAAAGGCATCATGTTATTTATTTTTAATTTCTTTACAGCCCACTAGACACATCATTTAATGAAGGGTTATTTTCCTTTAGCCTGGTATTCTTTTTTGAAGGAAGTACCTGCTCTCAGCTTCCTTCTTTTTTCAAAATAAAAGTGAAGAACCAATGTAGTAATTGTGTTACATGAAAGTTCTATATGCATTTCTTTAACTTGAAAGATATTTTGACAGAAATTTTGATCTTTACGCAACAAAACCTACCGAAAATATCAAGCAGAATGAAGTCCAGATAATAAGAATTATTCGCAGTGAATTTAAAGATAGAAAGGCCTACAAAAAAAGTTCCTCAAGGAAGGTAAAAATTGTGCTTTGGTACATAAATGATGTTTTGATACATGGCATTCACATACATAGTTTTTGGTTTGTTCTATTTTAAGTCAATTGCTATTCTTGTGGCCCAAACATGGGCACTCAGAGCTCCACGTGCACAGATACATGCATGTGTAGCTCTGGTCCACCTACTTTCGATCAGACTCAGTGAGGTGTGTTACTACGGTTTAAAGCTTGTATTGTTCCTGACCAGCCAACCTGTCCAACCTACTCCCAAGCCTCACTTTTCACCCCATTACACTTGGAAAACTACAAGAAATGGGAAAAGGAAAAGAAAGAAAAAAAAAAGAAAAAAGGAAGTGGGTTAGTGACAATAGAAGACGAGGGTTGGAAACTCCTCAGATGTTTCTAGGTAGAATTCTTGAGGCTGCCTTTGAGTCGCTGGGGTTAAAAGAGGAGGTAGATCCTGCCATGAATGCTGTTAAATGGTTCAGTGGTTTGACAGTGGCTGATGCTACAGACAGTGCTGCTCCCCTGGGAGGCAGCAAAGTCTCCCAAGGCTTGGTTCTTATCAAAATACACCCTGCCTCCATTGCAGGAATAAACAATACCGCAGCAGGGAAGCAAGCAGAGATCTAAAGGAGCCTGCGGATGCTCAAGAAAATAGAAGCAAGTTTGGTTACCACTGTCATAATTGTTGTGACAATTATGGGCATTGTATGAGTGTGAAAGGAGATTATACATTCATGTTCAAACTTTGGCTTGTCTAAAGCCACGGGCATTCGGGTGGGATATGGATAAAAAAAAAAAAAAAGGGTTGAGAAAAAGTGTAATCCCCTGATGCAGTCATCAATGGTGGATTGCTGATGATCGTCAAGCTCTCAAACACACACACACACACAAATAAACGGAGCATCGGCAAAACTGCTCCATTTTACCATCATTACACAGCACAGGTCTCCTGCTCCCTTCGGAGCCGTGTTCAGCCTCCGGTGCTACATTTGACGGTTTGTTGAGCGGCACGTAGGTGTGTAGCCTCCGTCGTGTTACGTGATCAAACAGCCCAACTGACGCATGGCCAATTATCTTGGCTGCCTCCTCTCATCTTACGTTTAAAGAGAAGGAAAGTAAGAAAACAGAGAATAAGATGGAAGGAGAGAAACGAAGAAAGAAGAGGCAAGGCTGGCGGTGTGTTTATCTAAGAATGGCAGATGTAAAAAGCACTTTCTCGCTGTTCACGGGGAAGCTGACATCTGCACTGTTATTGAAAAAGTAAACAATGGCTCACGCACATTTTTTATGGTGCATCCTTACCCCGGGCAGTATCTGAAAATGGCAATGTGAAACAAACAAAGTAAATATATGTAGGAAAAGTGGCTTTGTATGCAGCTCGATGATTCTCATTCTGACGCTGCTACACAATTATAACATCAAGGACCAAGATTAAATAAGTCACATTTGATATACCTTTGAATGATTAATAATAAATATTGGCAGACTATCATAAACCGATTTCAATCAATTCAAGTCTCATTTTTTACTGTTTTTACTTCAAAACAGTCTCAAACACTTAGATAACAGTTTTTTTATGGATATTTTTTGCTTATCTAAGAGGTAGAAAGCAAGCTTAAAAAAAGGTCATGAAGTTGTATTTTAGTATTGTATTATTTGTTTTACAATAGTATTTAAAGTAGGAATATATATGCAACAGAAAAAAGAGAGACACAGAATCTTTTTTTTTCAAGATATTTATATATTATTTATTAATTTAACAATGAAAAGTGATAGGTTGAAAAGCAAAATAAGGGATTCATTTTTAATCACAAAATAATTAGTATTATAAATACACTTTAACCTGATTAAATTAAATGTATAACACGTTCATGATATTACTGTTTTATTTGAGCCGTCAGAAAATATGTTTCCTTTCTCAAGAGAAAGGTTTATTTAATTTATTTTCATCACAGTAATGTCACTTAGCCTTTTAAGTTTCTCCTGTAGCTCCTTCTAATACCTAAAGGTTATAAGGAAGTGAGTAGCGTATACGTAAGATAAAAGAAAAACAATCACAGAAGACAATCATAAGATTTTGTTGGGGTACCCCGAACCATCTATACGAGGGACTACAAAACATTTAAACACAACATTAATGCATCGAACACAGCGTGATAAAAGCGATGGTAAACTCACCAACAGTTGCTCGGGACATGGATGTGTACTTCCTAGTCTTACTCCCGACCATGGTGTTCTCTCTCTGGGCTGTCTCGGACTCCCTCTCCACCAAAGAGGCCAGTTTGCGTGTTAAAGTGCTCATGTAGGTAGCATTCAGGAAAGCCAGGGTTCTGTAGGGTTCTACTAGTCTGGTGAAGACATGGAGGTCTTCTGTGATGGCTTGAATCAGAACACCAACCACAGATGAGAACCCTTTTGACAATCTGTCGAAGCCTGTGATGCCACATGGACTTGAACTGACGACAGAGTTGAGGGTCGACAAGACCAACTGACTCCTGAATTCCTGGAGAGGAAAAATACATTTTTAAAGTCACTTTTGTCCATGTTATTTGTCAGTTTGAATTGACCTGTTTTAATAATACTATATGTGCAGCTTTACCTGATAATGTGCAAGAACCTCAGTCTCTGGATACAGAAAGCAAAGTTGCTGAAGACATTGGGTTCGTTGAGACATGGAAGGGGAAGATGTTTGAGTCAAGTCTGTGCATCTTTGGCAGTGGGTGGACAGTTGGTTTAGAAGATACCGTCGCAGCAGGAGGCGTACATTATCCCAGGCCTCCTGGATCTTCGGTAATCCAAGATTAACACATGGATTATTAACTAAAAAAAACAACTAAAAAGGCAATAGTTAGTATGCAATACCTCTATGGAGGAGTCCTCTTTGACGGTGTGGACCAGGTTCATGGATGAGGCACCGAACTGAGATGGAACCGTCGACACCAAGAACGTACTAGAAGGAACGTTAGGGAAGCAGATGCCGCACTGGGTAGCCAGATCCACCAACAGCTGTAGAGTCAACTTTTCTTTTCCGTCTTCTTCAGAGCCCAGATAAAGTTGCTTTAAAAAACAAAGGATTAAAAAATAAGGCATCTAGCTTTTTTGCCTTTTTGGGAAAATGTAAAATTATATACAGTAGCAATGTTCTATTTTGACCGTATGACTTCAATATTACTCCACATATTTCTATTAAGAAAGACTTATGCAGTACCATGGCCTTCAAGAAGTCCAGAATCTCCTGAGGTTTGGTGGCAACAGGTCTTGTGCTGTTCCTGAGGTTGAACCATTGTAGACACTCAGTGGGGCTGGGGGGTCGGTCTCCTGACCGTGAATCTCCCATTTTGGACTGGAGCTCCAAAAGCTGCTGCTCAATGCTTTAGGACGTATAGAGAAAGATATAGAAATAGTCTTGAGAAAATGGGTGTCGAGATGATGAGAAAGGCAAAATAATCAATAACACTAAACACAATGTTGGATAATAAATGAATACGAAGCACGACTTCCAGGGAAAAGAAGCTCAGTTTACTCACTCACTATTGCCACAATAAAACCTCAGCGTATAAGTGAGTGATTTGATCCGCGGTGAAAAAGGTACAGATAGCAGTTTGCATCAGGCATAACCGTATATATACATGTCATACATAACAAGCGCACACGCAGTATTTCACACACTTTTCATTCTAACAGACCGTAGCCATCCTGCACTGCTATAATATGACAGATTAGAAATGACATCTTCTGGCCTTGGCATGTTTAGTCATTTCCATGCAAATCAACATGTATTTATTTGCCAGTGTTTGTGTGTGTGTGTGTGGATGTCTGCATAAATAAGATGTAATGAGATTGTGAGGATCTTTCTGTGCCATTGTGTTCAACTGGAGAGGTGTATGATCTTATAGAAGCTTTATGGGTTGAGATGTTATTTTTAATCAACATACGGTTGATGAGAAAATGAGATGTGGATGGTAAAGTCATTTTGAAATGTCCAAAAAGCTGAAGAAGTTTACAATATTTCCAATAAAAAGGGACGACATAGAGAACTGGGAGTGTCTTGAGGTGTAGTTTCTATTACACAATTTCTATTATAAAATTATTATTATACATTAATAATTATGTGAGGACTATCTTAGATAGTAAGAAAAATGAATTAAGTCTTAAATACATTATACATTTGATCAATACTCCATCAAAATGTAACATTTGCCAAATAAAAATGCCCTCACAAAATGAAAAAAAACAAACAGTTACTATACCACCATATTTTACTGGCAATTCCATACGTCACTAAACCATTTTAAAACTGTAAATGATAGTAAAAAATAAAAAAACAACTAGTCAAAACCGTCCATTACATTTTTCATTTAAATTCTGTTAGAAATTATTCAAAAGCCTCTTGGTAATGTTCATGTTAACCTTGATAGATGATGCCTTTTCTATTTGTCCCTTTCAGAAATATTTTAGATATATTTATTATTTGCTTCTTGATATAAAAATTCACACGGAGTAAAAACAAAGTAAAGATTATTTGTAAAGCCTTTCTAGCCCAGGGTCGCGCTATTACAATCAGAAACAAAAACAGTTAAAATATATACTTTAAAAGGCCAAGAAAACATAAGACAAACACAGGTCCCAGGTCCCAGGTCCCAGATAATCAGGTAAGAAGATGGAAGGAAAGAAACAAAAATACTTACCATGAACTGGATTACTACGTTAATTTTGTGTATATACACTTCACCATTTTACTATTTTGTCTACATAGAAAAGAGGAATACATTATTTTTCATCACAATCTAGTCAATTCTTCTTCGACCTTTACCTTTATTTCTTACATGCTTCGAATCGCCAAAGACGTTTACAAGGAATTGCTAATAACAAAAACATTAGCTGGCTTTATAAGAGTATATAAAGTGCACGTATGTGTTTCAGTTCACATTGTCCTTAGCCCTTGGCGTTACCCCGCCAGGCGGCTCATTCCCTACCACGGGTCCATAAAGCGCCTCCTGCCTGCTGCTGGGCCACGAACACACCCAGATGTGTTTCAATGGCAACACATTAAATAACCGTTCAATCTGACACGCTTTCATTTTGCCGGTGAAATTAGGAGAGGATAAAACGTTATAGACAGTTTCCAAACTGCCATGTTTGTGACTGAACCCTGCTTAATGTTATCATTCGCTCTTCGTTTAACTACCTTTTCCTTTCTCTCCTCGGTGTTCTTAAAGCCAGACCAGATGAGGAGAAGAAAAAAAAAAAGGAAAAAAACCCCGATTGGAAAGAAAGTGTATATGCTTCCTCTGCGGACAAGCGTGTTCAACACAAATCTATTTTATTCCGCCCTCTCTTTGATAGTCCATGTTGATGTGTGTTGCTGTAGAGTTCCAAGAGATTTAAACAGATTGTTTAAATTTATGAGTTGAAGTTTGCCCAAAGCTCTCGCTGTTGGATTCATCTTTGTAAAGGTTCTTGCAAAAACCTCCGGGATTCTGAGCGCTGAAGGCGTCGAGTATTAAATTTATCGACACCATGGTCTGGTTGGTTTGTTAGTGTCGCGAACAGACACTTAACACACGGAAGAGTGTTTGCTACATGACAGACAATATAAAACTAAGACCTGTTAAATACGTGATGACGTTTAAATTGTAAAAGTGTTACCAATACAGTCGCAACAACACTTCCTAATTTGCCCTCAAAGAAATTAATGGAATAGTAGAAGAGAGGGTTCATGTATGTTTATAGCTTGTGTTCTGGGCAACAACCCAAGCCTTCAAATAGGCAGCAGGTCTCAAATAGGCTTCCATCTGCGGCTCGCTTTCCAGCCACTCTCAAAAGTTAAAAGTGTAGATAAACTGCCATCCGAAAAAATAAAATGTCTGTGTATTATTATTATTGTCGTCATCAATGTTCTATTCAACAGACATGGATTATTAGAAGCGCAGGCTAAGAATACATTTTTTACTTAGTAATCCTTTTATGTATGTTTTATCCATTTTTGGGAAGTGATGGACTCGGACATTAAAATTCAAATTGTTTTATAATAATACAATTAATACACAGGTTTTTTTTAAATGTGTTCCATGGAATCTTTGAAAGCATTGAAACTTAATTTCAAACTCTGACACTACTGTCACAAAATGACAGTTTCATTATAGAACATTTAGTTTTGTGTTAACAATGTCTAGGTATATTTCAGAACACTGTAATTTTCTTTTACATTTTTGGAAATTTGTTTCAAGTAAATGATTTTGCGCTTCTGAGCCATCATACCTCATCTTCAAGTTTGCTGGATTTTCACCTTAGTTAGCATTTCTTCACCTTATAATATTGATTTCATAGTGAATTGAACTGGTTTTATGCTAAAGAAGAAAATAATAAACAATCATTATAACAATAAAGAAAAAGAATATACACAATAAAACACATTCATGTTGGACCAACAAATTGTCCTTTAACTTTATTGCTCGATCGCTATGATTCCCTCATAAAGGAAGTTGAATATAATCTTCTTTCTACTGAAACTCCAGACATCGTTTCTCACTACTTTCTCAAAACCCAAAAAGGAAAAAAAAAAAAGTAATTACCCTTTTTTTTTTTACTCTAGCCTTTCAATTACCTTTTCATAGGGTCTTGTGCTGTAAGTTATAGAGTCAATGTGGATGGCTTGTGTCAAGAAGCCCATCTAGCTCTCTACAATGTGGTGACCTCTTGCTCTTGAGCGTGAAAGCTACCTGCAGCTACTAATCGACTTGGCAGGATTAGCTCCCAACCTGATGACTTCCACTGCCAGGAGCTCGGACGGCGGGCGAGACACATAAAGAGAAGGAGAGCGCAGGAAAGGATAAGTGTGTAGAAAACACCACCAGTCACGGGGAATAAAACACTTCAGGTTTGTTGAGCGAAGAAGACAATGGATGGACCGGTAATGACAAAAACCTCAGCGGCCGAAAGCCGACAAAAGAACTCGGGAGAATGACTCGGAAAAACTGCCTCTTGGCAAACATTTCAATCATTTTGCTTTGGTCAACTTATACACTTTCCCTCCTTTGATTGTTTCTCTGGCCAGTCAACACCATATCCTTGCTACCCTAGCCTAGAGTGAGAGAGAAAGGAAGCTAGCGGAGGTCTTTTACTAGATATGATGGCACATTTCACAGCTCCCTGACTTACAGCAACCCAATCCTGCGATTAGTCAGCGCCTTGACGTTATCTTAAGTTCCTTGTCAAAATTAATTTAGTGTGGGTGGGCTTCTGTGGGGCTTTCTGTCTGTCGCACTCTGATCCCCTTCACTTCCCCACATGTGGAGGGGCGTTGGAAGCGAAAAAAAAAAAGGGGGGCTGGAGGATCCCTTTCAGATAAACCTTGGGTCGGAACTAGCCGCCACAGAACCAAATATCTCCTCCGTCAAAGGGCCCCATTCTACTGGGGAAAGAGGATTGAATGGTCTTAAATAAACAGGATGAAAACGGATCCCGTCCCGGTCCGGTATGTTGCCCACTTAGTGCCCTAAACTCTCAGCCTCCAGTCACCCGGGCCAGACTATGATACCAGAGAGCTGATATTACCGATACGCTAACTGAACACACGTGCAAGAAATGGCTAAAAAACACTAACACAAACTGCTAAATGTATTTAGATGGTAAAATGCTGAATAAAAAAAGAATTTCATACACTAACAAAGATTGGCAGCTGCCCAGTCAGGGCCATTTATCGCGTCAACGTGAAACTTAAGGCCTGTCTACAGACCCGTGGCCTGTGCCGACACTTCATCAGAGGTCGTTTCCTGGTGGCCCACTTCGTACCCCGGCCTTGCACTGCATCACTGTCCCATCTGATGAAAACTAATGGATTACAGCGTTTCAATTTGGGGGAAGCCAGCTCCGTTGTCAGCCTATCTTAATCTCTTTCAATTAGGAAGCAGCTCCGAGGCAAATCTCTGACATCTGAGAACTGCGAGCGGCCACTCACGTTGACCCATAAACAGGCAGCAGTCCTTCACGGGTGTGGGCAGCCCCCCCAGTTTAAACTGTCGCTCGACTTTTATCAGCAGCACTTCCGAAATTTGTCCCGAAATCGAGATAAGTCAATTAAGTATTGGATGACTGGATGTGTGGCTGCGGTGGACCCTTGAAAAGCTGCCTTTGGGGAAGTTTTCCTTGTGCCTTTTAATCCTCAAAATGTTGTACTTTTTATTACGGTTTACCAAGATAAACAAGGAAAAAAACCTGAACCTCAGATGTCAATACAAATTAAAGTAAATTCACTAATTGATTTTAGACTTTGTCACTAGAATTTAAGAGACAAACCACTCAACTAAACTGATGTGGACTAACTTAAAATAAGACTTTCTTTATATTCTTGATGATATAGTTGTTTTTATTTATTAAATCTTTTTTTCAATTTCAGATTTCAACAATAGAAAATTGAGAAAAAAGTCATCAAAAAATGGAACAAGTAAAGTCTGGCACATCCAAATTCTCAGACAGCAGGAGGACGTGCTATTATATTTTGAATTCCATTAATCTCGCAAAAAGATGAAGTTAAATTGCAAGTTCTATCATTTTACGCAGTTTCAACTATGGCCATGAATGTAACATATATTTTCAATCCACACATGGCATAGTTTTACTCTCTATCTAGATGGATGTTGCTATATAGAAATAGGACCAAGGGCTAGATACTTTCACAAATTAAAATATTATGAATTAAACACATCAAATAATTGTGTTTGCTTGTTTACAGTAATTAACAATGATTGCATCTTTTAGCAAACAAGAAATAATTCATTATAAGAGCGATGTATGTCCATAATAGCAACCACCTATTTGTTTCTGTGAACTTGTAAAATATTAAACCTCTAATACTAGCTGGTAAACATCTGTGTTTTCTGTTAATAAAAAAGTATTAGATGTCTACTAAGATGTGACAGACGTACTGCGTTTGTTTTGTGGATTTGTTTAAACGTTTCAGAAAATTGAGTGTAGTTTTTTGGAATCCAAGGAGTGCGAAGTTTAGCCGAAATAATGTGAATAAGAAAGTGATAAGTTGGAGTAAGAGTGACCTCTTATATTTGGATCTACATGTATTCATAGGGCGCAGGGACATTTACAACTCGATGCACCTGGATAGTACGAGGCTGGAGCTAAAGGCCTCAGAGATGATGATGGCTCCAGTCTGGCAGAGACGCTGACCAGTGGTCCCCTACAGTGGAAAGAGGAATGCCTTATTTTAGCCCCATTCTCCATTATCTTGGTGCTTTGTTCTCATAATGGTTATCCCACTCCCATCTGCAGGAACACAAAATAACCCTTTAATGCTTAGAAAGCAGAAAAATGGCCCGTCCTTCAGTAATAAGCCTTGAATTACCTACCTATGGGTTTTTCTTTCCAAGATGTGGAATCTTCAATTATTATGTTCCCATTTAGAAGAAAGAAAGCGGGCAGGAACGAGGATGGTGAGAGAGGGAGGGAGGGCGGCTGAAGCTTTGTTCGGTTGATACATTTAGCCTGTCCTGCATCATCTGCCCTTAGTCTCACCATTTCATCCATGATACAAGACGGGAAATGTCTAGTTTTAAGTCCAGTTTTAAGGCATATTATTTTCGCAATTGTAAGTGCTTATAAGAGTTTCTACATCACATCTCATGAACTATATTCTTTATTCATGGGATCATTGTAATCCTTTAAAGTAGTTATACGTTTGTGCAACAAGCCGCTGGTATGGTTTTATTGTTATAGTGGTTCAAAGAAGAAGAAAAAACACATTTAAGTGTGAACTTCTGAGGTTGCTTTGTTTATAGGTCAGCCAGCCTGCCCGTATTTTCTTCTTTATTCCCGTAAATACAATTCTTTGTTGTGATTCATCCACACTGGGGTGGAAGTGGCCGTTAATAGTGTCAATGGCGGTAAGAACGTCCAAAAGCTGGATCCAATTAGATGAATGTTTTTCTCAGCCAAGGCAGGTTTTCTGATACTAATAAGCTAACCCATTAGCAACGGATTCAAAGGTCACCAGGTCATGAATCCAACTGTATAGAAGCTGTTTTTCCTATGGAAAGGATCTCACTTGATTCAGTATGATACAGAAATATCAGGTCACACAACATTGGCTTTAATTCGTTAAATTGTAATTGCAATATTGTAAGTAATTGTGTGTGAATTAAAACTGATAGTTTAAGTTACATATATTTTAAATACACAAGATTGAAACTTCAAAGAACTTCATTGAAACAAAAACAGAATCAACTCATGTATTTGTAAATAATTTCTAAATATACATTTAAATATACATGTACTTCTAAATCATCTTTTTTTTCCTTTCTGATTCACTCACTGACCCGTCGGCATTGAGCTTGAGTTTATCCTCTGTGTCTTTGAGAAGATTTTCAAAGTCAAGATCGGTAGATATTCCAGGTACCACCAGGTCAAGAAAAGAATGATCTTCTGGGAAATCCATTGGCCACTCCATTTCCATTCAAGTGATGTTTTAACTGTAAAGGAAATTAAACAAGGTTAATGACAGGAAAACATCATCTTATAACGCAATATAAATCAACATAAATTCATATTTTACTATATTTTTTTCACTCCCCTCATGTCGACTAAGGATTGGGGTTATTTTCAGAGAAACCTGTGTCTTTTTAAAGCTATAGGCAAAAGGATCCGTCCCTTATAATGTAACGACTGGAGCTCGATTGTCATCTTCATCGTTGTCCAAATAGACACACTTTAAAACCTACAAATGCCTCCATGCTGCTCGTCTGTAACGTCCATCTTGAAGTCTCCACATGAGGAATAAGTCGCTATATTTCAAGATTGTTTGTAACTGAAGCTCACAGTCTTGCAGCTCTTGCTCAAGTGCTTCCATGTTGAAACCTATTGCAAAAGTCAGTGCGCATGGGCAAGATTTATGCTGATGGCCAGGGATCTTTTACTGAAAACCAGCTTAAAATATAGACTTGTACTTTATTTTTTTTGGGAACAATTCCTCATTTCGAGGTTGCCATACAAGATGGACTTTACAGCAAACATTATGGAGGCATTTGGAGGGTTTAAGTGGGTCTTTTTGAGCGAAGACGAGTGAGCACCGTTCACTATGTTAGTATGGACATGCATTTTACCTAAAACTCTGAAAAAGGAACATATTACTCCATTATAAAATGGCAATCATTAGTCGAGATAAGGGTGAGTGGAAAACTTGTGAAATTTTTGGGTGAACTATGACAAAATCCCTATGTGTGTGATTTTAGGCTAAACCTAATCCTGGTAAAAAATTAAATTAAATTAAAGCAAACACTAGGAACAGTTCCCCCGCACCATGCAAGGTTCTTAGCATTATGAAGCTGCAATGTTGTTATAATTAACTAAACAATGACGCCAAATCCAGAAAAATAGGAACTACATCCATTTCCTTTCATCCTCATTATAAGTCTAAAAAAAAGAAAGAAAATGCGAGCCCAAATATTAGCAATGACATTCCTTTTCTTCATTCATTCTTACATCTCCAGCCCCTGAACTTCCACTCGAAGACAGTCAAGGGAAGAGCATTAATAAACAAGCAGGTGAAAAAAACATTTGTGTGCAGCCTCAGATGAAACGCTCCACAAGTCATCTCATCTCCACGCGTCTGTGACGGCCGTCGGTCAAACCGCGGTGCTTAGCGCAGCTGCTAACAACCAATTCCACTCCGGTGATTCGTCGCCGGGTCTCATATCAACATTGTCATCAGCGGGAGTCAAGTGGAAGGTAATGGAGAGTGTCTGTGTCAATTTGGTTTTCTCACATTCCGCCTCTCGGCTCCTCCTCGTCATCTGCTCCGATTTTAATAATCCCTGTCAAACTCTTAACGGCTCCCTCCACTACGCTCGGCTTCTCTCCGCCGCTACATCCAGTCCACGCCACTCTCTCGCTCTCGCTGACAGTGGAGACAGGAAGCTCAACATTCATTTAGACTCCACAAAGGGAGGCCTGTCCAGCTGGACAAACATTATTTTCTCTCCCCTGACAGCTTCCCCCGGTTAAGCTTGTCCTTTGTTATTCCTCAGTCTCTTCTTATTATTTACCGACATCATCTCTTCATAACAACTGCTTATCTATTGGAGAACAATTTGAAAGAAGCTGCGACTCTACGACGGCTCCTTGCTGCCAAACTTGAGGTGTGATACGATGCGTTTTTTTTATTATACAGTGGCAACAATACAATATATTGCAATATATTGCCCTGATGAGAACAAGGATACATTTGTAGTATTGACCGGGTACTTGACTCTGGTGTTGCAGAACACATGACTCTTGACAAAGTCTTAACTGATTTCATTTATTTTGAAACCAAAAAAATGTCCAAACGTCAAACTGTATCCTCTCGTTCTACGTCAATGCAAGGTTCTCTCTGTATTTCATTGTTTATGTAGCTGCAGAGGACATAATGACTGCTGCCATCTCTTGGCCAGAAGTTTAATTGCACCACGGAAATGAACAAACGCAGTATGCATTTGCAACAGCAAATAGAAACATTGAATTATTATATTATATACAAAATATATTTTAATATAAACCATGAAAGAAGTGTAAATAAAATTATATATATTTTTAAGTACTATTGAATATCAATTGGTATATAAAAAATTATACCTTAATATATCAATATTTTCACCCTATGACCATCTCTTCTTGCATCCACTCGTCTTTAAAATGACCACACACTGTATATTTCTGCAACCCATCCACTATTGCCCTCTTCATTAATGCTGATAGATTCAAGTTAAATTTTGTTCAAGTAGATAAGAAGCATTGGATGGAAAACAACAAACCAGGTGCAAATATAATAACATATTTAGCCAATTAATGTGGTAAACTACATATGTATCCCCTCAGGAAGGAGGACAAGATCAATCCTGATTCTACCAGTCTGCTGTCTGGATCATGAATACTATTAAATTAAAATTGTATTTAAATAAATACATAAATAATTATACGCCCACTTTAATGCAATAATTATTTTTTATTGCTCTCAATTTATTTATTTTATTTTTATATTAGTCATTTTAATTATTTACTGTCATCACCAGAACAAACGCCTGTATTCTTCTTCTTTATGGCGGTTGGCAGCAACAACGTATAGGTGCATTATCGCCACCTACTGGTGTGGAGTGTGGCTCTGAATCTAATTTCTTTTAATTTACCAATAGGTAAACAATTAGGCTATAAGTGCGTATCCTCATAATTTACATATTTCTTAATGTTTACGTCATGAAGCAGACTTTTGCCGAAGTCTTGTTGCCTTTATTCATCACAAAGCACATGTTGGCGAACCCCTTGTGTCTTTCTTTTTTCTTTTTTACTGAGGCAGGCACAAGACACCGCCTGCGTAAGACAACCACTTCACCGCTATTAGATCATGGTAAGAAACACGCTCATGCATGCGCGCACACATCACTGGCCTGTCTTTCCTGCTGCTCCCGGTCTACTCCAGCTAGGCCCATTTACAGTAATGAGTTTGTCCTGAAATATTTAGCAGCACATCCCCCAGGCCACCGCTTTAAAGCCACTTAGAGCATGTCAAAGCTAAAGTCAACGTTATTTTAAAAGGTGTACCTAACAGAGTAACGCTGAGGAAACATGATAAATTAAATACGTGCCAATTGTAAGATCAGAACACTTGAGTAGTAAATCATGCGTGCCCACGTGGGAGTGATGCTCCACTGTCAGTGATGCAGGATAGTGCTGCACAAAGATCTTGTATTAAAATTATTTATTTATTTAAAAGAAAATGTATTGATCCTAGTATCTTTATATTCCTACAAAAATGTAATGATCAATAACAAAAATGTCCTCACTTCAGTCAGTCAATCATGGTATTTTTCTAACTTTTAAATAATCAGAACATTAAAATTCAGACAAACAAACCAATTCTGAATGTAGAGTTACCCCAAGTTTTTCTTTTGGATCCGAGTGAGCACTCACTCGTCAATCTAATAAAGACAGAGACCTTTAGTAAACATTTCAGCAGCATGTCTTGCCTTTGAATAAATACTCAAAACATTTCATAACTATAATAAAAAACGTTTATTGCCAGTGTTGTTAACACAACATCGGATTGTTTGTGGTGTCAGTACAGAATCAAATAATTAAAAAAAGACGACTCACAAAATAGGAAATAAAAACAGACCAATGCAGCCATACTGAGTTGTCTATAAGTAAGTAAGTAAGTAAGTATCAGTTATTTAAAAGTATAGATATAACTTCTAATTCCTTGTTCAAAAATAATAGTTTATTAGCCAATACGTCGCCCGTGATTTTTAAACTGTCATCGTCATATTGCATATTAAATACAACTTTAACAGTTGGTTGTTACAAAATGAGATCTTCGTAACAGTTTTTTTTCTGAACTAATTAAAACCACGCAAATATCTTTGCACTTACAACTCTTGCTACTACACACTGTGTCTGTTATAGCATTCATTTATTTATTAACAATTCTCTGTTGTTCTTGTCTTTCGGACCGTAAAAATATACTGGGTTACCTGTGCATCTTTAGCAACAGCAGCATTGATCGTTGAATATACATTAATAATCGAGGCTTAATGTGTAGCCATTTGGGATAACATCAGACATGTTAAAAATTTCAATTAACAGACACTACATTTGTATAGTCTCCAAAATATATAGTCTGAGATCAGATCTAATTTGGGGGGCCTCATGGTTTGGTAAAGGCAGTAATAACATACTATTTGATGATAAGTAAGTAAGTAATATTTATATAGCGCTTTTCAAGACCAGAGTCACAAAGCGCTTAAACAATCAAAACAATATAAAAAATATGCTTAAAAGGTCAAGACACCACCGAGACAAACACGGGAGTCTGAGAGAATCAAAGAAGGTGAGGACAACTGTACTTGAATAAAATGATTCACATTGTTTTAAATAAAATAGCCAATTATGAATAAAATACAGTTAGGATTAGGAAAACCCCTTATCATGTTTGTCACAGCTGATCAGGGTCTTCACTCACAACACCAAAGTACTCACCCTGGTGTGTAATTAAAGTGGATAGAACACGCCGGTCGGCGAGTTACTTCCAACAAATAAAGCAAGTATCAGATTATTAAAAAATAAAGGGTACACAAAATGCAAAACTTCACCATTTTAATAATTGACCATGCAAGTAAATAGTTCCCAAAAGGATATTTGAGATCATTTTCATACAGTAATAGCACACATACAGAAAGTATTATTAAATGTATCACATACAAGTAGCAGTTGAAAAATATCATGCAAGATAATAGAGTTTTTAAAACATTGCATATTTGAACAGCCTGAGATGATAACAAATGATGTCATACGTTAGCTAAATAGAAGTTAAAAATCAATTAAGCAACTAAACAAAGATGCATTACCACAAAACAACACACATGTCAACAGCTGAAGCTGCTCAGTTGTATTTTCATTTCCATACACAAACGAGTCACTTACACCTTTCAGCACGTCTTACCTGTTTTATCTTTTCAGACTCAAAATTTAAATTCCAGGTCAAGTTCGTCTAACGTCAAAGACATCTTCTGCAAGAACTGTTTCCTGTGCAGTAACTAGCTATGTTTAACAAACCATTATCATTATCATTATGATTCAAAGCACTCGGTACAACATCACGTTGACAGGATGACGAGGAAGAAGGCGAGTAACACTTCAATCTCCAGGCTTCCATAAACGAATATGTATCAATAATGTGAGATATGATCTGGCTTTGAATCACTGCCGCTTGTATTTTTGTTGATTCCCAACGACGAGCGTCCGTGGCAACAACCCGGAAACACTCCGCGATCACTTCCGTTTGTTAGGAAGCTACCATTCAGAACAAAAAATAGGGGTGAAGTTGTTCACAACGATGATATATTTTTGATTATGTGCACATTAAACTAATAACATATATATTCACTCATTATCCCATACTATAATACGTCACTGAAAATACTTCGTGTATATTTTAAAATTTCTAAAAAAGGAAACAAAACATAAATATTTTAAGTCCCCCCCTACGACATAAATATCCAGAGCTAAAACAACACATGACTTGATAATAGATGTCAAATATTGTGCGTGCGTTGTGTATATTTGTGCTATCATAATCTTAATAGTTCACTTTTGTGAAGTGACATTTTACTCGATTTAACTATTCACAACGAGGATTCCAGGCGTATTCATTTTGATCTGGACACGATTGTCAATGGGATTTTTGGCGCGCCTGCTCGAAACTGACGAGGAAACGACGAGTGGTGAGACGTAAACATTCGAGCAGACTGAAGGGAAAAGATGAATGATCAATATAAACAAACTTTATCTTATTTTGTCGATTAGTTTAGCATAAGTTGTGTCTATCGCAATGTCTCTGGTTTCGATCTATGCTGATATAAAACTTAATACCATGTTGACAAAGTGGATTCACAAAACGTGTGTCAACATCATATTTATTTTAAACTTGAATCATTTAAAGCGTATGTTTTCTATCTCCTGTCTTCCTTTATTTAAAAAAAAACTCTTTCATATTTGCTCTTCTTTCTGTCCGTATTTGTTTAACATTATTTCCATGTAACAGCTGGAGATGGAGAGCTGCACACACATCATCCAAATATCTGGAATCAAGGACTGTGATAAGAAAACGGTTCTTGTGAAAGGAATTCATAAACTGGGTGGAAAATATATTCATGGATCAGTGAGTGTTTTAGTATTTTTTTATAATCGTTTTCTAATACTCATAAAGTCTTAATTTGCAGGTGTATCAGGACAACATTACACACCTCGTAATCCGTAATGTTGTGTCGAGTGAGAAACTCTTGGCATCTTGTGCAGCAGGTTAGTTGAGATAATACTTTTGTTTAGAAACATTTATCATTCTCAATAGAGCAGTTTGGACATATCAAGAACCTAACATCTGCGTTGGTTACAGAAGTTTCCCGATCAACAATCTTTAAAAGCTTTTCTACAACAATTTCGATTTAGTTGTATGAACACACTTGATAAAGTATAATTAAATTGTTTGCCTGTTTCACCAGGAAAGTGGGTCGTGACCCCAGATTATGTTTTGGACAGCCTTGATAAAGGCTCCTGGCTTCCAGAGGAAAAATACGAACTTTCTTTGAATGAAAGTAGCTTGTTTACCTTTTACCCGGCCAGAAAGTGGAGGAAGTTGGTGTCGGAAGGAGGAATAAAAGGTGCCTTTCAAGACTGGAGTGTTCTTCTTATGGTGCAGGATCCTGTCCGTAGCTCTATGTTCAAACGGTGAATACACAATAAGTGAACTCATTTTTTTTTTTAAAACTACGTCTGAATAATATCATAATAAATATTTGTGTTTTTTCTCTAGTATTTTAAAGGCTGGACGGGCAAAGGTTTATGATTCTTCATCTTCCCCTTCTGCCTCAATAACACATGTCCTGGCCAAACCTGTCTTAAAGGAATCAAACATCTGCAAATGTCCTTGTTACCCTGTAAACTATATTGTCCAATACTTATTTGAGGTAAGTTGTTTATATATTTTTTTCTTCTGTTGTTGATTTGCATTAAAAATTGTTTTAGGTCCCTAAAATACGCTGATCGTTCTCAAATAAATGAAGTGTTTAATTAAATATGATGTATTTTATTTTTATTTATTAATGTTTGATTAATTATTTATTTACATGCCATTTTATTGTAATTTATCTTATTTTATTTTATTTTATCTTAATAATCTATTTTTATTTTCATTGTATTCATATGGTTTCATTTTTATATTCTATTGAATCAGCAGATATTTTGTGTGGAGTCCCTCAAGGTTCTGTTTTGGGTCCTTTATTATTTTTGCTGTACTTGATTCCCCTGGGTAAAATCATTTAGTGAATTCCTGATGTGTCTTACCACATTTTTGCTGTTGACATCCATTTTTTCGAATTTTCTGGGACTTCTGTGTTTGTTTTATGTTGTCTTGGCCTTTTAGAGTTTTTTAATTTGTCTGTTTTTTTAAAAAAAAACTGTGTATTGTTTTTGATTGTTCAGGCGCTTTATACCCCTGGTCTAGAAAGGCTTTTTAAAAATAACTATTACTTACTTACTTCTGTAATGCCACCACAACACATTTCTGTGTTGTGTATACAATAAAGGTTTTTGATTCTAAAATATAATAATATTGGCCTTTCTCTGTACTTCAATGCTATGAATTATCCACACTTAAACATGTAAAATTAACAAAATGTGGTGGACTTATGGTTTTAACTCAGAGATACAGCTTGAACTGCATGTTTTACGTTTGTCAGAGCAAGTACTTGGAGATGAGTACAACACTGCTGGATAACACTGTGGAGGACAATTTTGACAACAATGATGACGACTACACCGACGTGGAGACGGTACTGAAGGACTTCGCAATCAAACAAGAGGTACGTAAGATTATTTAATAACCGTTATATTTAATTGATTGTGTTGCTCGTTACTATTTTTTCAGGGCCGACTGAGACTGTGCTTCTTTGAATTCCTGGGCTGTCGAGATCCTTACTTTCCAAAGTCACAGGTAAACGTAGCTGCACTCAATTCTTGATCAGCGCCTCTGAAATAACCATGTGTTTCATCTAGAAAAAAAAAAAAAAGATCAGGTCATTCAATTTCCTTTATGTCATACATTTCAATGAAAAGTGACATCAGGACCAAGGGCGCATCATAGTTAGGTCACCGATTTAACCGCCGCTGTCGGGTGATCTGAGAGCTTTGATTGGCATGGCTATTAACATTACTCTTCGCCCGTCCAGTCCGTACATTACCCAAGTGGATCTCCATCAGATTGCTATTACACATGCTCTTGTATTTCCATTCTTTCCTCTCAGAGTCCGTGTCCTATTTGCCAATAACTGACAGTCAGGAATGACCTCCAGGAACTTTTAATGCCCAGTCAGATTCAATTTCCATTAGCCTCCTGCCCTTGGCTTGTATTTTCGCTCTACTTTACATTCCTGTCTTCTAAATACACTCCCAACTTTTGTCGTCTGCTTTGATTAATTCCAGATACCGGACGTTGATCTGAGTAATATCGGCATCATGATAGAATGTGGCCTCTTCACTGAAGCTTTGGACTCAATCATAAGTTCAACGTGTCCAGGCTTCTGGCCTCCAGTACCATTTATGGTCTCCTTGTTGAAGTTTGCACAGACGGTATGACTAAAAAAAGTTCCACAGCTACTGGCTTAGAATGCTACACCAAATTGTTGTTGTGTTTCAGGGACAAGCCACCTCAGTTTTCCTTAAAAAATTAAACCTTATCATGCATCGAATTGTTATCGCCAATCCTCCGTGGCTCGCTCCCATTACACGGAAGAAATATTACACCAAACTGTTGCAGTGCCCTGTGTGCAAGACCGGCTTGTGGCCTTTCCTGGAGTCGGCCATCAGGTGCGTTTGAATGCTGTTATTCAAGTCTTAAAATATTATTTGGTACTTATCCTCCCCCTGTTTGTGTTCTTAGTTACTGTGTTTCCGGTGTGTTCACTTGTCACCAAGAGCCGGATACAACAGCGCCGACGTTATTCGAGTTTTACACTAACCTGCTCGGATTTGTTCTGAAACTCTTACAAGAAGATTTCCACGCTGTCACCACAGGGTAAGAATTCCACGTCCAACAGCTGAAATCAAATACATTTTGTGGCTCAGGTTTCAATATCGCACAATTATTATTGATGATAATCTTAAGGTGTTTCACGATTCCAATTCTTGGGGTCACGATGGAAGTGAAAATTAAAATAGATACAGTGCAAAGTATAATGAGGAAATGTATCTTATCGGATTCATAGGTTTTGTCCTTTACGTGTGCAAAACAGGTCCTTTTGAAGTCCATATAGCTTATGAGGACAAAGTGCAAAAATAAGAAAGTGCAAGATGACACGATCTAAGTCTAAAGATAAAGAACATAGATCAAAGAAAAATAACAAAGACAAAGGATACAAAGATTAACATGGAATCATCTTTTCACTCCACTCCTGCCCCCAAACTCAGAATTAATCAGCCTAACAACACGAGGAATGAATGAGTCCTTGAGTCTATTAGTGTTGCATCTGGGGAGGAGCATTCATGCTTCATCTGCTCCTCTGCTCACTGATGACAGTGTTCGGAGGATGACTGTCATCATCCATGATGGACAGTAGTTTGTCGAGTGACTTCCTCTCTGCCACTGTCACCACCAGTGAGAATAAACGTCAATAAAAATTGTATTAGACATCATTAGGAGTAAACAATGCATTATTTTTAGAGTTAATGATAATAGAAACAAATTTAAATCTTGATTCCTAAAATAAAGAAATGATGCTATATATAGCTAAGAAAAGATAATTTGGTCAATAAAAATGTATACCTGTATATTCAATAATTACTTGGGGTTGCTGCAGTAAGTCAAGTCAAAAACATTATGCCTTACAAATGGTATCAACTGATCTGTGTCTTCTGAATGACCAGGTTGTTACATCGATGATAAAACCATGATGAATCAAAAAGAGTGATCTTGATAAAACATGAAAGCATATCTGGCAGAATTGTGTAAACTAATCTTTTTTTTGTTGGTTCCACTGAACTAAAAGATTTGATTAGGTTAATGAAAGTTTAATTCCTTTGTTGATCTCCCGCAGAGATGTTTTGCAGCTTGAGGATTCGGGAGATTGTAAGATTCCTGCCTCAAACTCTCTGCTCTATGGAACTTTCTGGAATATGTGGGAGCGTAGCATCCTGCTGTCTCGAGAAGTGAAGCGCCTGATCCAACATGTTACCCAGGCTGCAGCAGAGGTTGGTACTTTTTTATCAAAGTGACCTTGAGTTTGTTACTTTGTTGCCTAACTAGTAACACCGTACTATTTGTCATTTCTCAAGGACATGGCAGAACGGAGCGAGAAACAAATGGAACACATGACGTGCACTTTACTGGACCTCCTGTCTGTGGTGGTGGAATTCTGGTGTCAGCAGAACTTCAAAATGAACCAGAACCTGGTGGTGAAGGGATTGAAAGACCTCGCCGAGTTCTTTGCGTTGAGCAGTCAAGGTATCGGATGTTCTTTTAGGCCTTAATTATATATTTAATCCTTTCTTATAACAGATGTATTTCCATTGGCCGAGGAGCATTATAGAAGGTCCTTCATCCCAACTGGTGTCAGGATATTTAACTCTTTACTTTAAATATCCTGATGTTAATCCGTAGTGTGTTTTTTCTTCTTGTGTGTTTTTATTTTTTGTTTTTATTTTATTTTATTTTATTTTTGTTTTATTTTATTTTATTCTGTTAATAGTGTTATTTTTTTAATATTCTAAATAATTTGTATATTTTTAAGATCGTTTTATTTTATTATCTCTTTTATTATTTCTTTTTTCCTTGCACTTTATTCTCATTGTGCTGTGTAAAAGTGTGTTTCCCCTCTGGGGATGAATAAACGTATTCTATTCTATTCTATTCTATTCATTGTGTGTCTCCTCTTTTTTTTTAGATCTCTCTGCTTCAACTAAGGCAAAAATAGTCGTCCAAGTTTCCTCGAGTCGGCTGAAGTTGGCGATAGGCGACGCCATCTTCAAGAACATGTGCTGCAGAAATGGTTTCACAGCAGGAGATGATCCTCTGTCTCTAAAGAAAGTGGTACGTGTATCTCTAACGGTCAGCGAAAAGTTCTCAGTGTATTTTCCCAACTAATGAAGTTTCACCTTTACATCCTTATGTATGATATAGAAAAATGAAGACAATGAATGATCACACCATTAATTTGAAAAGCATCTGGCTTCGTCATGAGTGGCTGACGCCTTTGAGCTATTTTTTTTTTAAGGGCACTTTATGTGTGTGTGTGTTTATGCTACTTTTTTTCTTTTTTTTTGACAGGTGATGTCCTACCTTCCTGCTCTGGGAAGGTTAGCTCAGAGTCCCAACGGTGCACGCCACAGGATGCGACACACCTCCCACAGCTGCACCAGCCTGGATCCCAGCTGCGGGTCAGTCACACACATCTGCCTCTCCACACCGCTATTAGTCTCAATGACCTGGAGCCAAATATGTGGGGTTATAACATGCCAAACTTCCCGGACGACTCATCAGTCTTTCTCGTAGTTATTTTCTCCTTTGTCGAAATGAAAACAACGACCGTCCATGCATTGTTTTCTCAAACTGTTCTACTCGGGGAAGAACAACAAGCTCGCGCAGATTAAATGAATTAGCCGATGATTATTTTTCGGTGGGAAAAAAAAGGGAACAAAAGAACACCTGGCAACGACTGAAAGTGTATTTTACAAATGAACATTCACGTCTGAGGCGCAAACATGTAGTGACAGAGGGGGGGGGGGGAACTGGAGGGAGCCAAAAAGAGGTCAGGCGGACCGTGAGGAGCTCGACATGTAATGGGTCATCCCGAGGTCTGATCGTATCTCCGTGGATTGGATGACATGCGGGGTTGCAAAAAGAAAGCTTAGCCGAAAAACACAAAACTTTGATTTGAACGAAAAAAGGCCAGCCTTCAGTAAGATCATGATGTTCCTGTCGGGCCTTTTCTTTACCACCGGCCAATCTGGAGCTTTCAATGGTGCTGCGTCTCCCCCCGTATTTCATCTCCCCTCACCTAATAAATCCCTCCTTTCCATCTTGAATGTGATCTCACACCCACACGCACACTCTTCATACCACATATCAGACATCTGCTGCGCTGCCAGCAGGTAGTTGGCCTGGAGAAAGGCAGGAGTCACCAGGGAGTAAGTTCATGCAAAGGCTACTGGTTCATGCACTGACCAGATATTTTCCCACTTTGCTCGCATTACTTCGGTTTCATAGCTTTTTCCAGCTCATTTAAAATAATTTAAAAAAAAGAAAATTTAATTTGTTAAATGCATTTAGTAGCTAAGCTGGTTTACAGGGTGCCTCATGTAAGTCTGAGGATATTCTAAAAGCTACAAAATGAACTATAGACATCACATTTCAATTGAATACAAGCAAAGTTTAAATGTATACTTATTGATGTTACTTGACAATCAATAAAACAATGATAACATATATCTTATGGAAAAAAGGGTTTGTTTGAATATCCAGTGATACAGTATTATACAAAAAATATATTTGTTGAGTGTTGTCTTTTATTTGAGAATGGAAAAAATATATTTTGTCATAATAAATTGTATGTAAAAATACTTTTCGGAAAAAAAAGAAAAGGTAAATCATTAAAAATGTATGTACTTTGTTACATATATTGATATTTTCTATATATTATAAATATTATACTTTGACATTATATAGGGACATGCGCCCTGCGATAGACTGGCGTCCTGTCCAGGGTGTCCTCTGCCTCTCGCTCTATGATACTGGGATAGGCTCCAGTCTCCCCGCGACCCCTACAAGGGATAAAGCGGTACAAAATGAATGAATGAATGAATGAATGAATGAATGAATGAATGATAGGGACATGCTGTATGGACCCAGGGATTTAAGAAGGAATGACACATATCTGAAAAACTAACACAATGAATCTTAGGTGCCATCTGAAACGTTGAAATCCATAACAACGCATATCTTCAAATCAAAGTCAAATCAGATCCGCCAGGTGATTTTATGTTGCCCACCGGATAGTTGACTAAAAAACAGAGTAGATTAATGTTCATGTAGGCGACCTAAACGATGCCAGAGTTTAAGATAAGATATGAACCGAGATGATCTATGTCAACAATTAAACTGAGACTCCCAACAAGAGAAAAACTGACTGATGATAAAATAATTTGATGGAAATAATTTGTCCTCTTGTGTGATTAAGTTCAACACCTCCCTTCATTCACAGCTTTAAATTGTATTTATTTACTCATTCTGAACTGGTAAGGTAGTAAAATGTGATTCAATGGTGATTCATATTTTCTCATTTTCAGCCACTTATTTATAAATACACTTGTGGAAAGTTTTGAAAATGAAGAATAAGCATTCTTGGATCTTCCAGAACAATCTAGTCTATGATCCAGTCTGCCTCCTACACTTTGGTTGAGCACCCTGTTTACCTCACCTTCACTCGACCTTCTCCCATACTTCTCCGGCTGATCGTGTTGCGATATGTTCCCCCTTCAACCAGAGCACCATATACAACCGAGAGACCCTTCACGCCCTCAAAACGTAGGCTACATAGATAACACTCTCCTAGTGGAGGACTCTGGGTGGCTACAACTGTTGGCGTGAGAGCCCTTCACGGGTAAAAGTCACCGGCGAGTCGATACATCCTCCTCCTATACTGTACTGGTCACACAAAGAGGAATCTCTTCTCAGCCGTGTTCCTGCTAATAACAAGCATCATGACAAGATCTGTGTTTCCTCCTCACTGCTGGGACTTCCTTCCTGGCTTCTGAACAAGCCAATTACCAGGGAACAAGCTTCTCCCCTGTAAAACTGATGGCACTCCTCTTCAATGCGACGTGCATGCACACGCACACACACACACACACACATGCAGACACCTGTCAGGCTTCCTGCAGGCACATCTCCTGTAAAGCGCTCACAGGACTTGTGACAGCCCACAGCTATTAGCATGCCGCTACTTTGAAGAGGCTTCACTTTCTTTTACTAGTTATTCCTCCTAATGTGCTTGCTCACATCAAATTCCTCTTTTCTGTGTTTGAAGCGTTAAGTGGGAGGAAAAGTGCTTTGGAGACAGGAATGTACGGCGTGTTGGTGTGTGTGTGCGTGTGTGTGTGTCGATGTGTTGGGTTGGTAGACGATTGTTTCAGACTGGCTACCTAGAGCCTCTAAATATAGATGGATACATAGATAGACAGACATTATTAATCCCTCTGGAGATCTCCTATGGGAAATTGGGTTTCCAGTTCCGTACAGGAAGTTTCATATAAACAAGAACAAAGTGCAAACAAAAGAACGAAGGCCAAGTAAAAAGAACAAGGATACAAAGATTAACATAGAATACAATAACACTATCCTTTAACTCCGCTTCTGCCCCCAAATACAGAATTATACAGTCTAACAGCACAAGGAATAAATGAGTCCCTGAGTCTATTAGTGTTGCATCTGAGGAGGAGCTTATCATATATGTTTTTGCATCTCAAATTGGTCATCTGTCATAATCTATAGTATCACATTACCACACACATAGAGAGACACACACAGATTAACATTAACAAAAATAAATTGTAAACCAAGCAGCCGGCCAACAACCATCTACATCTATTGTAGAAATTCCAGGTATGATTACAAGCTCTGGCTCATCTTGTCAAGTCATTGTCAATAAATAATTGATTGTATAAACACTTTCTGTCATTTTCTATCTTCTACTTTCACTTTATGTGTTCTTTTGCTGCTTGACAGAAGTCAAGGTGCCGGGAATGCGTCAACCCAGTTCAAAGGAAACTTCCCGAAAGGCTTCTATAAAGTCAATGCCGCAGGTAAAGATATTACTTTATCTACGTATGACACGCGGCTCATAACTGGTCGTCAATGTAATTATTTGTGGCCTGTGAGATAATTTTGTGATAATTTTGACCAATAGGTGTCTAGATACTGTTATTTGATAGATTTCTTTGAATTCAATTCCATTTTATGTAAAGTGTCTTATCATAAGGGAGGTTATCTCAAGACCTTTTACAGTTTAACTTTAAGTTTTTGGATACAAATTCTTTAAAAAGTATATATTAAAGACTGTCATTATACTAACCAAAGTAACTCTTTGTCAGAAAGAGGGTTTAGAAACTTTTAAAAGTACCAAAGTATAACACTACCAAAAATAGCTGGTGTCGATGTATTTTGGCATGTACCAAATTGATATGGTAGTATCAGTTCTTGTGAAAACCCAAGTTCGAAGTACTACTTGCTTAAAAAAGTAACTTCTTGTTGTATTCTTGTCCTTTTTCTTCCCACTTGACTCATCTTTGTAGAAGTTGTGACAAGATATAAGAAGTAACTGCTACTGATAAACCGGGTTCCATGTCTTGGATCTTCACTTTACGGACATGAAAAGTAATTAGTGAAGTACTTCAGGTACGCGGGGATGGAGTTGGTGGACCTTTTGCATGGTACTCTCTATGAACTCACGAAGGATGTCAGAGCTCATATCTCCCACCGCACCTGATCACAAAGGCCTTGTGCCGGAGCAAAGCCAGGAAGGGGATGGGCTGGTGGGGGCGGGGGGGGCATGAGACAGAGACTCAAAGCTGTCGGCATGTGTTGTTATTCCACTACGTGATCTTTATACCGATGTAGCCAGGCATTAATTTTTGATGAAACATCGGCACTGCATCCTCTCGCCAGCTCAATCCACTCCCGGTGTCTCTCACTCTTCCTCACAGGTTTGCTCGCTCACATATGTGAACTTGCTTTCTAATCTCTTCTCTGCCTCGGCACATCTGTCTCAACCTTCTGGAAACTTTATTGTCAAAGTAGATGATTTTGGTTGAGGGATTTGGGACGAAGTTTTGAGTTTGAGATCTATATTTCTGGTTAGTATAAACAGAAAAGTATCTCACAATGTACGTTGTTCTTCCTATTGAAACTGTGAAACAGTATTTTGACATTACTGTCATAGCCGTTCCTGCTTCTCTGACATTTGATACCACGTTGTAATTTTTACCCTTATTTGCACTTCTCAACGTGAATAATGGTCATTATGTTAAAGTCAGATGTTCTCAACACTTAACCATAAAGGTCCATAAAAATCTGCCAGAGTGATTTTCTTGAAATGACTTAAGTGTTTTCCTGATCCCTTCTTTCAAAGTTAATACGTGATACAATTGGCACATAATACTTTTCTAACACATTCCCCACAAAGAGTAAAAAGAAAGGCATCCAAGCACCTTTTTTTTTCTGTCTGTGATAACAGGCCAGTCGACACTTTACAGAATCACAAAAGGCCGTATAAGGGCAACATGTACACTTAACGCCTCATATTAAAGCCTGAACTGGGAGAATTATAGAAAAGAACAGCTGGGTAATATCTTTTCTTGCTTATAAATCCTAAGCATGCAATTACCCCTATAGACAAAGTGTGGAGTCCAAATTAGAGCCATTAGAGTGATTTAACCGAGCGTGGATTGGGCATGGCATTTGCAAGGATGTATGCACATTGGTTGTTGTGGAATTGTGCGCATTAACAGTGTTTTCAAGCCTAACCAAAGTGGGGGAAGGTCGTCAAAATCATTCTGCCTCAAAATTCACTCAAGGAAAACGGCTACAGTTTCTCTAAAGCCTCTAAACCGCGGAGGATCATTGTGTCGGTTTTGTTGGTGCTGATCCTCATCCGTGCCGCGTTCCTTATGAATTATTTTTGTGTACTTAAAAAAAAGGAAAGTGATGTCAAGTTGGCTCACAATTGCCATAACTTATTTAACTAGAACAAATCCATACATCGTTTTAAATATGAAGCAAATGCAAACTAATGACCTGGCTCCAATAGGACATGTATAAATGTAGCTTGACGCTTACTGCAAGCGCTACCTCACCATTGTTTATCGAATCGTCAAATTTGTGCCAAAATCCTTTTTTTTACTGCGAGAACTCCTTTTGAGTTGGCCTCTCTCTACAAGGCTGTTGCAGGTGACACACGAGGTTGCACTTCACGGTCATGCTGATTCACAGTTTCATTTTAAGAAGGAACTGAGAAGGTACAGGTTTTTTTTTTAGAACATCAGTCTTTCCTTTTCTTAAAATGACTGGTTTGCTTAAAACAGGAAGCAACCAACATTTGCCTTAACCATAGGCGGATACTTTTGAATCTGTAGACTTCATAAGAGAGTTCATAAGGATCCCCTGTTTCTCTTTCAGTAGATGGATCAGAAAACATTACTTCTTTAGAGACTCTTTGGATTGTAGCTAGCTACTACAGGAGGGTAAACTTCCTTTCATTTTTGTACAACCTAATGTATTTCTGAGTTCGTAACTGATTGGGTCACTTGCCCATCCCAGAGTTACTTGGGATTGTGGCTTGAAAGAGTGCCTGAAAATAATGGAAAATAAATATGCATGTGTAGAAGTTATAACCTAAACCTAAGATTTGAGTATGCATAGATGATCAACCCTATAGAGAGAGTAACCATCAACCCCCAAATGATGCACCCACTTTAAATGGCTTTAAATATTGTGTATTTTGGATTTATTTTCTCAAACATTTATTTATTCTCCATTCTCTAATATGTCACCCCGTTTCTGCCCTGAGAGGAGCCCCAGTACAGGCGTCCCCCCCCCCCTCTAGGGGGTCCAGTAAAAGCATTTATGTCGACCCTCAACCCTGTATTGTACTGCAACCACAAAGCCACTCATGCTTGGCCTTTAACTTCCCTCTCAACACCGGCCATACATTGAGAGTTTTTGGCTGTGAGCTCCAGATATTTTCATAATTTAACTCGCAGATTGGAAAGAACAAGAATTGCGAGTTGTTCGATTATTCATGACCAATCTGTGATCAAAAAAATCTGCCTTTGGACTTTCTTTCGGTTGTTTTATTGCCTCATGAAGACACTGGTTCTGACCAAAGCGTTTGAACTCCTGGATGTGTAGAGAATCCTTTTCGGGGGTCTTTGTGCGTGGCCCGTCTACCGTAACCTTCTTTCGAATTATAGCGGAAGCAAAGGCTTCCCTCTCACCAGGACATGCTTCTCGCCAACTATCCTTACATTAACTTTGTTGAGTTCTGGGTGGAAGTCGGTGCTTATTTCAGGTTAAAGATTCCGTTAATCTATTCAACTCTTTTTTTTTCTTATCGTAAGCCCCCCACCCCGCCCATCGTTCTTAATTTGCATCCGTATTAGTAGGTCATACTTTTTGTAGGTCAATCGTTTTACTTTACTCCGAGAGATTTTTCATGCGTTTACGATATCGAGGGGGGACAATGGGCAGGACATCGGGCACACCCTAATTTCGGATTCTTTCGCCTCCTCTCTTTTGGGTGTGTGTGTCCATAGGAGAGACCCTCCTCCACAGAGCCTGCAAGAGGAACCAAGTGGAAACTGTGCTACAGATCCTGGCGCTTCCTGGCGCGGACGTCAATATAAAAGGTAGGACTTTTCTCGCTTCTCCGTCACCTCGTTTCTACCGGAAACGCATTTTTAACACCGTTTGCCCCCGTGTTTTGTCGAAGAAAAAAAAAAAAAGAAGCAAAACCGTGCGTCATCACCGAGGTTACCCTTTAGCAGAAATGTAAAGGGTGTGTCTTAAACGCCGGGATGAGTCTACATTTTTCAGACACTTTTTCCAAGTGGATAAATGCCTTTTGATATTTCAGAATGAATTTCTGTGCTCCCTTTAGGTCAAATATAATTACATGCCCTCCGTGTTTGAGGGAATGTGCTGTTTTCAAAGGTTTCTGCGATTTTTGTAATCACCCTTTAATAGCAAGCTAAATTAACTTGCCGCACAGGAGGGAGCTTGTGTAAAAGGTTATGCCTTAAAGTGATCCGGAAAGAGCTTTGTGGCGAATTTTTACTATTGTCACATGGCAGCCATTTGCTAAGAAGGGCCTGTTGCAGACAAAGCTGAAAATCATTCTTTCTTTTTTTTAAACAGGTTTTTAACATTGATTTTCCTTTTTCTCATGAGTCATTTTTGAAAGCGATGATCAATTGTATATATTTATAACTATATAGCTTACAGTGAAAACGGCCAGGATGAAAAACTTCTAGTCCCCAATGAACTTGAAATATTCTTGGATATAACTATGTCTTAGTTATATTTCTAACAAAATAAAAGACAATAATAATCTAAAAAAAAGTCTCCAGACAAAGATAAGAGGAGCATTAGCACTTTAGCAAATGACTTTTGGGTAAATGGGAAATATACATTTTAGTGAAATACTGCAATTAAATCTCTCTTTCTCTCACGTATATAGGTATATACAGATGCATATTTGACATGTACATTTTTTCTTGTTTCTGCGACTCGAAGAACACAGCAACAAGAGTTCCATTGTACCTAGACTGTTGAACATGAAACTTGTACATGAAACACTTATAACATGTTAGTGGATGTTTGTACTCAAAACTTTGTGTTGTATAATGCTTTGACCTTTGTGTTGAATCAAAAATCTCATCTGCAAATTCATCATGAAATACTGGATGGTTTATGGCAGTAGCACAATACTGACTCCTTCAAGAAGCATCTTAAGACATTCTTATTTGTGCAGGCTTTACCCTGAGTCTTGGCCTTTTAAAGTATGTATTTTAACTGTGTATTGTTTTTGATTGTTAAAGTGCCTTGTGACCCTGGTCTAGAAAGGCGCTTTACAAATAACTATTACTTACTTACTTACATTTTAGAAACATTTCAAGCAGCTCTTGGACTCAAAAAGCTATTATTTTATGTAGTAATCTTTAAATAAATTGTTGAAGTAAAAATGCATCAAAATAAAATACTTGCCTTTTGATTGGTTTGTGTATTTGTGGTCCATCTAGATCACGTGGGCTGGTCGCCTCTGCATGAAGCGTGCAACCATGGCAGCACAGAGTGTGTGGCGGCATTGTTACGTCACCGGCCTGTTCCTGTTATTAACAGTCTGGTGGAAGGAGTCAGCCCTCTGCATGATGCCTTGCTCAATGGACACATGGATATTGCCAAACTGCTTCTGGAAACAGCAGGTTGGTCAGCAATTCTTGCACACACACACACACACAAAACTCAAGTTGTTTTAGTAAACCTTCAACGTAGGTCTTCAACCAGTTGATTAGTAGATTCGTATCAGTCATAGAGAAGTAGAGAACTGTAATGACGAAACAAAAAAAATGTGGGATGGAGGGGTGTAGCAAATAAGTAATGGATGTTGAATATTTAAGCTTTTTTTTATTATCTAAGATAATTCAAACTTTATTCATCAATATTTCATACTTTGCTTATACTGTCAGAAAGATCATGGACATGAAGGCACGTTCACTAAATAGAACATATCTACCAATAAAAAAAACCCATTAACAGTTGATTTAAGTGTTTTTTAATGTATCTTGGACCTCTATTGTACTCATCAATATGTGTCTGTTTGTACAAAACTCTCTTTTCATGGAAATATTTGTGTTTAAGTCCTGCCCACTGAAAACACTTTGTTTTTCCGGAGCCAAAATCTTGTTTACCATAACTACGCCCACTCTGCTGTGATTGGTCAAGCATTAAGGTTTGTCACCATGCATTATCAATCCCTTAAGTCTCCACCTCCATGGTTCTTGTTGTATAAACAAAGCAGGGTGGGATTACAGCCTGCTGGAGGAGGAGTTAAGACCATTATTATGTCATAATGGACTCCGCTCTCGTAACCTCTTGTTCGCCGAGATTTCTGATGGGGAAGAACTTTATAAAGTAATACGTTTAAAACATGATCATGATGAGGGACTTACTGCATCTTGGCGGAAGATTTCAACCTTTGAAATATTGAGTAAGTCAGGAAAGTTGGGTTTTCACTTATTAGTTTCCCATTAAATACTGTAATGAAATGAAAGCATATTTTCTCCTTTAGTCCGTGTACTGCACAACTTGCGTATTCCTTTCGTCACCATAGGAACTTGTTAGTGCGTAGTGTTTACATAGATGTTGAAAATGGTAACTAAACCGTATTGGAATCCTGCTTTAAGAAAGTTGCCTGGATTACAAGCTAGCTGGGACTTTTCCCTTTAGGTATATGATATTGGATATCATATAAAATACACATATCACAAACACTACTTGAGACAAAAAAAGACTTTAGCTATACCTATATAGCTGTGATCCAAGTCATGTTAAAAATAATTGTAAAAAAAAACATGGTCACCGTGTGACTAACTGATCCACTTTGCTACATTTTATTGAAGCTAACAGTTTCCATTTCCCGCCACTAACAATGTAACCGAGCTCACTGTCAGATTAAAGCTGCTTTTGACCCAATTAGTGCAACAAGATTCATCTTAATTGGCCTCATTATGAAGTGGAGGATTTGTTGTGTATAAAGAAGCGTTCATCAGGTTTAATTTACTCACTTCATTCCGACCGCACTACAAGGCCAAATGGGGCATATTCTTCAGCAAACTACGTTTTTAAAACTAGACACGCTGACAAGGACATTTAACTTGAGGATGTATTGCTGCTCCAGCATAGATTAAGTCATTTTTAAATGAGTTTGAACTTAGTTATCTTGTTTTTGCTACAATTCTTTGTTGATGTCTTGAACAGAAAAACAGAATTTAATGGAATTATGATTTTTTGTTACTTTTAATCAGGAGCCAGAGCCGTAATGCAGTTTCTCTCATCAGAAAAACAGGCTTAGGTTTTTTTAAATTCATAGATAACATGAAATGATGATTAAGCTGGGAATTAGATGTACATTATACTGTGTTTATTTTTGGTCGCCGACCCTCAACACCCCTTTGAATAGAGTCAGCGGGGTGTAAACGGATCAATAATGCCCTAAAACGCAATTCAGCTCTAAAGACATTACAAACATGATGAAGCATACTTTGTCTTTTAGAAAAAGTTCCGTTCACTTGACTTTCTTTTAAAAGAAAAACTCCTAATTTACTGTTCATTACTGAAGCTTGGGTATGTGTGGTTAGTGTGGCTCGGGGTCAACATGTGGCCCTTTGCCTGTATGTATGCATCAATGAATTGAAAGTTTATAGTGTAGAAATTAGGGGTGTAAGAAAATATCGATATATCAAGATTTGTTTTTTTCCCCATACTGTATCTGTATTACAAAAAAAAATAAAAAAAATTGACATTTGGACTAATTTTCGCTTTCAAACAAAGTTTAAGGTAAGAAAGTTGAAGACAGATACTGGATATTGCATGTTGCTCCAGGTTGTTTGAGACTGTTAATGCACATTGTTAAAATATTAACAAAAAATGTAAACTTATATTGAGAAGCACTTTCCTACAAGCATTTGATTAGACAAACAATTTGCTCAATTCTTTGTTGTAAAAGCCAGAACAAGTGTTGTATCTGTAAAGGAAACAATATATCGTTGTTACTACAGTATCGCAATACATCACAATATATCGTGAATGAAGTGAGTACATGCATCGTGATATGGATTGTATCGCCAGATTCTTACCAATACACAGCCCTAATAGGAATGTGTAACAGCAAATAAACGTAACTTTTCCAGTATATTCACATCTCAAATTTAAAAAAATCACACCTTTACTGAAAGTTTTAAACTAAATAATAAATAATAAAGTATCTAATAAAACAAAAAACATATTAAACATATGCTATTTATTACAATTTGTGATGTTTTTATTTATCGAATTTGATCTATTTGATTTCATACATGTTGCTTAAACTTTTCCCAATTATATTCAGGCCTATGGTCCCTCAAAACAGTGAAAAATGCATATTGCTGCATCAGCAAAGTTTTTGAATATGTGTTGCCAGCTATTTTTCCACTGCTTCACATCGGTACTATACACTTTTTTTAAACTATTCTTGGCACCTTTCAATAGTGTTTTACGTCATTAAAAATACAATTGTATCCATTGTTTTAGTAGCAACAAGGGAAAGTTGGAGACCGATACAATAATAACGATCAATAAATAACGCTTGGCTTTTGTGAGACAAATCCGCCGCTTCATTACTGTACGAAAGATAAACCTCTGCTTCTTCTTGATAATCTTCACGCCGCGTCTGTCTAAACAGATTACAGCATCACCTGGAAAGATGTCTGTTAATGTCTCCCTGACAAGATTAGTCAGGCTCCGGTTTCTGTGGAAAAAAAAGAAGAAAAACCGTCTCACAACAGAGCGAGTTTGTGCGTCTGAATGTTTACGCGTCAAATACTGTCTGCGCTCATCGCGGTTGAAGGGAAAGCGTGACGTGTGTCAGAGCCCGCGAGAGGATGGCAGCAGGTGGATTGTGTGTGTGTGTGTGTGTGTGTGTGTGTGTGTGTGTGTGTGTGTGTGTGTGTGTGTGTGTGTGTGTGTGTGTGTGTGTGTGTGTGTGTGTGTGTGTGTGTGTGTGTGTGTGTGTGTGTGTGTGTGTGGAGACGGGGAATTCCATTTTTTTTACTTCTTCTTCAGCATGAAAACGAGTCTACAACATGGCGCCGGGGTCATCCTCGCACGCTTCTCAGTTGGACTAATTATAGTTAATTTCATTCAACTTTTCCATTAACATGTGCACTTATTCTGTCCTCAAAAAATAAATTAGACTGGGATTGTTTGGTCCCGGAGAGGAGACCAAGAGAGAGCTCTCCTTTTTTTTTCTTTTTTTTTTCCTTCTACAGAATCTGAGGTAGAGCAAATTAAAAGAGGTCAGAGGAATAAGCAGCTATCTTTATGTATAAAATTAGAACGGGAGTGTGTGTTTGTGTGTGCCCACGGGTGAGTGTGTGAGGTGTTGTCTCCGCCAACTTCTCTATTCACTGATAACACAAAAAGAAAAAAAATCACCTGCAGGCTTTAAAAAATTACATGTCTTTGTCTCGCTCACTCTCTCTTAAGTGTATTTTGTGCTGCTTCGCCGTTTCTCACCTCTTGATGCAGATTGTCTTTAAAAGGCCACGGTCTGACCCCGGACTCTCGACATTCTTCAGCGATCTCTCTGTCGCTAATTTTACTTTTTTGTTTACCTTCTTCAATGGAATCTATTTTGTTTTGTTTCCATAAATAACCCCCCCTTTAAGGTTTCAAAATACATCGCCCTGAAGGATAATGAGACATCCTGCGGGGTCAGCCTTCTCTAGAGCGCCTGCTCGTTCTGAGATATTTCGCTTTCATTCAAAGGTTTTCGCCGCGTCGTCCTACTTGTTTGAAACAGACAGCCTCGTTGGCAAGAGTTTGGTGGGCCAAAGAGGGCAAAACTAAAACTGGCACGCCAACAAAGGCTTATTTGGGGAGTGATCTCACCCCTTTTGTACGCCTGTCTGCTTGGAGGTCTGTGCATTGTGCGTTGGTGTGTGTGTGTGTGTGTGTGTGGCATAAATTGTGCGATGGATCCTGCCCCTGCCCCCTCTACCTCCGTCCCCAAGGCTTATAGAGCTGGCAACAAAAAAGATGCCATGGTTGAGGGCAAGGCTAACTCCGCTCTCCCTCCTCCGTTTCCCATTGCCGAAAGCCACACCACATAACCCCGTGTGTGTGTCTGTGTGTGTGTGTGTGTGCGTCTGCTTTTGTCCGACGCCAGGATTAAAATATTCACATATGCGTGTGTATGCAGGCATTAATATTTCCCTGCACTTCTATAATGAGAGAATGCTGATGTGCAGTTAAGCATCACTCTGTTTTCAGCACATGTATTCATGTGTGTGTGTGTGTGTGTGTGCGTGTGTGTGTGTGCACTCCCTGGGCCCTCAGCTGGTAGAAGTGTTTAAATATTGCAGGGTGGTCAGGGCAGCAGGGACCCCCTGATTGGAATGGAAAATGACTCTGAGCCTTTTAGCGGTGTGAAACGGACCTGGCACACATTCGCGGGTACAATCAGGCTGATGCTCGGAGGGTTGGCGGGCGACGAGGAGGACGCCTTTTTGTAGCCGTCGCTCTCTCACCTGCGACTGTGTGTCCTGAACTGATACTTTCACCGTGATGGCATGAGTGGCAGCTGCCGTCATTGAATGAGTTGGTCTTTATATGTGTTGTCTCTGGGTCAAGGTGACCCGGCGGCCTGCAAACAAATGTGTTTGTGGGTATCCCATGTGTTGCTCTGGGTTAAAATGAACGACCTCCCTGACTTCCATAAATACATATGCAGTGGTGGAGGTTGTTCAGCTTGACCCAGAGACAACACAAGGGATACCACAAACACTTTTTTGGGGGGCACTTTGTATCACCTTGACCCAGAGACAACACAAGGGATACCACAAACACATTTGTTTTCGGGCCTTTGGGTTACCTTGACCCAGAGTCAACACAAGGATACCTAAAACCACTTAAATATTTTTTGCACGATACCATTTTAATATTTAACAGCACTGTATTGATATTTAAAAAATATTTCTTTTTTTTTCTCTTTTTTTCTTGGTTTTAAAACGTTTTAAATATTATTTGTTTTATCATGGTTCATTTATGGTTATTTGAATAAAGTGAGTATAAAATCAGTTTATAAAGTTTATTTTCAATTAACATGCAAATATCCACAGCATTTGTTCAATTATTAGACCAATAAAATGTATGTCCGCTAGATCATTGGTCCCCAATCCCCAGGACCATCCGGGGTATGATCCGGGGACCGGTACCGGTCCGTGAGGAATTTGTTTCAGGGGCGCACAGAAATAATAACAATTTGTATAACCGATTATTTCTGTCTGAAATGTGTTTTGTTTTGACAAAAATATGGAATTTTCTCCAAAGTAAAATTAGCGTGTGGCTCTTGACAAGTTAAGACACTTATCAAGGTCAGGTTTATTTAAAAATGTGAAAACGGGTGAATGACAATCTCTATATGATTTAATAAAAATAAGTTTTTATCTAAAGGTCAGTACGTGAATATAATGCCAAAATAATACTGGTCTGTGGTGCAAAAAATGTGTAGGAACCCTTCGCTAAAAGGCAGCAATCATTTTGTCCATTGCAGCTAAAGGAACAATCAGCGACAGTCCATCGCTGACTGAGGACGAGAGGATACAGTCGACTTTAGCAGCTTTCAAAGCTGATGTCACATATTTTGGATTCAAAACATATTAAAGCAGTTACAACTTCGTCAACATGTAACAATATATAACTAAAACAAATAACTATAACATATTTCCTGATTCTTGCCAATATGGACACCTAATTGACAACTGCAGTATATTTTAAATATTGTATCACATTATCAAGTGACCTAATGTGAAATTCTGCTTGTTTTCCAAAATAATTCACCTTTTAAACTCTAAAAATCAAAGGAAAATATTTAAATTGCACAACCTTATTGACCAGTATGTCAAGGCAATACGAGCTGCTTTCAAATTCAAGGCGTCAAGCAGGAAACGGCAGGTGAAAAAGTTTCCTCTCTTGAACTTAAAATGTTGTTGTTCTTGTTGTTATTGTGGGTAATAACGGCATCAGTGAAGTAACGAAGGAGGGAAGGGCTTTGCCATCAGCACTGTTCTTTATTCAGTTTCTCTTTGGATTCTGTCACATCTCATGTGAGCTACACCAACAACACACATGCTTGATCTGGTCCCCGAAGATCTTAATGTGAACTAGTGTTTGTGGAGCAGAAAGATGTCATTTGCTCTGTGGCAGAGGGAACACGGGGTCCCTTCAGACTGTGGCAGTCGGTCATGATTTGCCTCTTTTTGTTGTCTATCTCTGTCAAAAATATATATATATATATATATACAGAGAGAAACAGTGCATCTGTGACTGCACAACCTCTTCACTGTAAACCTGGCAAACAGAGTTCATGCTGCACAGCCGTTCCCTGCGGGTCTTGAACTGGCAACTGCATGCTAAGTGCTCGTGCTATTAGTGGTGAGAATGGGTTCAGAGCCCTCGGTTTTACTCGTGCATTGATGATTTTTAACTACAGACGTCTTCATGCTGTGTCTCAAGGACGTCCTTGCTTAAGGTTTATAAGGATTGTAGCTGTTGTGTGTCTCACTTCTTTCTGAATGTCGGCATCTAAACCCTGTTTTTGTAGAAATTGAAATTGAGTCAAAGAACTTGATGTTAAGGAAGTTCATTTAGTAACTTATATTTACAGACTAGGTTGTCCCTAACTTTTTGTGTGTTTGGAAGAAAAATGAAAGTCCTTTGTTTATTTCTGGTTTGTGTCTTAGCCCAGTGTTTGTCTGGGTGTCAGTAAAAAGAAAAAAAAATGGTGGTGGTGACTCAAAATTAACCTTGTGTTTAGTCTAGTGTTTGCCTGTCTATATGTGTTGTAAATTGGTCCTTCCAGGGTGTCCCTTGCCTCATCACCCTGACCCATACAGCAAATAAGCTGTAGAAAATAAGAGATTCACAGGCGATAAATGGGAAGAATTCTTGGAATATGAATTGTTTTTAAATACGGCATTGTTTGGGCCAAGCTACCAAAATATGGTTCTGCTTGATAGGCCACAAAAATTGCAGTTTTTGATCAGTGTAACCCAACTTTTTGAAACCTAAGTGCACTGATTTAGAAGATGATGTTATATTCTTTCTGACCTCAGTCTTCCACCTCACAACAACAACAAAACAAACAATCCTTTTACCCATTTGTTTGAAAGTGTGATGTCTTCTTCTCTGTTTTTGTGAGAGCAGTACGGCGCCACACACAGGCCTGGCATGTGTACTTCGACAAATTCGGTGATTTCGAGAATTGAAAATTTTTTGGTAAAACAAATCTACTTGCATGATTATCCTACTTTCGTACAACATATTTTATGTCACATGACTTTATTATGTAAAATAGTAATATTCACCCCGGGTCGGGTCGCGGGGGCAGCAGCCTTAGCAGGTTGACCCTGGTAATCCTCTCCCTAGCAACATGGTCTAGAAAGATCCTGCATCAGGCTCTAGGCATATTCTCTCAAGTTCAAGAAAAGAAGCCTTCCATCTTATTCACTACTTTAACAAATACCATCCATATAAATCCTCAAAAATCACTTTCAATACATGTTGAATCCTTTCATCAACACATTTGCGATTCACCATGTTCGGTTCAATAAGGCCTGCCTGCAGCGTCCATACGTCCTTCTTCACCTTGATTAACCCAAAAACACATTCATTAATGCATCTTTCATTTGAACAGCAAACACGTCCTTTGAGTCACGGAAACACATTTCTATAGAAATGAAGGGCAGAGAGGCCAGTAAAAAGTACAAACAAATAAGCACCAAGAAGAAAAATGAAAGAAAATAGTGTGAGGACTAAGTGCGAACTGAGCCGGAGTTTCAATGCTAAGTTACCTCCTTTCTTTCAGTTTTGAGGAAGATTGAAGGTGAGAACAGATTGACCATGCTCTAAAATTGTTTTGTTGGCCATGGAAATATATTTTCCTTCGCAAAAACCTTGAACTGCACTTTTGACAAAAATGCTAGCACTCTTTCTTTTTCTCTTCTGATACCTGAATTAAAGCATTCAGACACGGAGTGAGAGAGACAGTCGGAGTGGGATGTTGGTCAAATGCTTTTTTTCTGTTTTTTTTTTTACCTTCAATTCATTCAAAAGTCAACAGTCTGTTGAAAGCCGAGGGCAGGGTCACCCCACTTTAATTGGGGCATTTGAAGAAACCCATTTGAATGTGTTGCTTTTAAGGCATTTGGTAAATATGCAAGTTTCGTTTAACATTTTTCTTTCACTCACTAATAAACCACCTCCGATACCTTTAAACATCCAGCGAGGGAATGTTATAAACGCTGTGAAAATAATTGCAAATGCCAACATCTGCCAATAAAAACAGAGTCGAAACAAAGGTGAATTCAATTGGCATTAGTGTGAGTTATTCCGATTAAATGTTTTAATCCAAAAAGTGATTAATCTTCAACAATTGGGAATTGAATAAGGAATATTTACCAGACTTTTATTAAAAACATTCATGTATTCCATCTAAAATGCTTTAACAAATGTTTGTTAGTGTGCAAAATCATTTAAAGTTCTCTTGATAACATTGATGACAATACCAATACCAACACAAACATGGGCAGAACATACAAACTCACAGACTGATGAACTGTTCAGTGTGCCTCTCGCCCTTAGTAGCTGGGATAGGCTCCAGACCCCCCGCAAACCCAAAAGGAGAATCAGTGAGAAATGAATTAATGATTTACCATTTGCTTTTATCCTTCATATTCATCATTTATTACCGTTGAATAATACTCTTGATTCATAGAACTGTAACTTCTCACACAGCTACAGAGAAATGGTTGTGTACTGTACATAGAATTAATCTCTTAAACCAGGAAATTCTGCATTTTTGATGGAATTTAGTAGAGCGGCACAATAAATTGAATTTATATTGTGCACACCATTTTGGCTTCCACAGTAAAACAACCCTAAAAGTCTGCGATTATTTAATTTAAAATGCAGCTTTTGCTAGCATCTGATCAAGCTCTGGTTTAAACAGTACTTAGCCAACCACTTAATTCAACTGACTAAAAATTAATGAACTGGAGGCAAGTTGCACTTTGTTATTTCAGTTTTTGGTTGCATATAAATGTTAAGTTGGTAAATGATGTTATTGTCACTGTTATTACTGTGTTATTAATCTTTACAATTACAATAGAAATGGAGAGGTTTTCTTTAGATCAAGTCTAATTGGCCTTGCGTGTGCATCCCTAATATTTAGCCTGATTCTTGGTTTCTCTGCATGCGATTGAACAGAACATCTGAAGATATATTCAATTTCTAAAATTATGACTGTAAATGAAGTGCTTAAAGTTGCCAAAAAAGGTCAACTTTCCCAGGCTGTTAATACTTTTCCAGCAATGAAGTTTTTGTTTAGCAAGCGCAGAGCAATTAACTTCCCGTCGGTTGTTGTTGACAAGGTCAAGTTGAAGTACAAAATAGCAACACTTCTTGTTTACATAGTGAGTCATTCTTTTCTAGTGTTGTGTATTGGCAAAAATCTGGCCATATAACACATGGGCAATGATTTCTATTGTTGTGTTTACCACACTGGCAATAAAGTTACAGGAAATTGTGACACTGTAAAAACAAGGCTATATTTGTTGCAGAATTTTAAGGCTACTGGAGTAGACTGTATCCTCTAGTCCTCAGTCATCATCAGATTTTATTATTTCTTTAGCTGCGGAGGACGTAATGATTGCCATGTAGCGGCCAGAATATTAATTGCAAGTCAAAAATAAATAAAAAATTGAATTATTTTAATTTTAAACACACTTTATTGATTGTAAACGATCAAAGGCTGGTAAAAATAAAACATATAGTATTGTGGGAAAAAAAAATCTAGACATTTTGCTGTATAGACACGTAAACACGTATTTTCTATTATTTACTTTGATAGACAACTGAATGGAAGAGTTATTGTCTATGGAGATGAGTATTGTTTATGGTTGCGCTTATGTTGTGTTTTCTGTTCTGTCATCACTATTTTGGAGGTAAAATGTGTTTGCATGAGGGTCTTTGCCAGGAGGGTTCAGGTGTGGACAGAGAGAATAGACGCTACAGTTCACTCATTCTAAGATGTATATATATATATATATATATATATATATATATATATGTAAAATTGAATGTCTTTAACTTTTAGTTTTATGTCCATTAGTGAAAGTAAAATTTAGCTTTCAAATCTGGGTTGGTTTTCGGTCTAGTTACCGCTGAACTCCTGGTATTATGGCACCAAAATGTTGGTTAATATCTGTTCAGGTCAAACATAGAAAGGTCATATCAAATAATTTGTCACGTTTAAAATATACATGAGACGGATGAGTGGCGGAGTCGGTTTTGGTTTTGTTGCAAATCCAGCTTTAATACGAGGGTCAAAAGTACAAACTGGGGCGACTTGACAAGGAGGCTGAGATGCATAAGGATGTCAAAGGATACTGAGGGGATATGCAGATTTTACCACAGTTCGACTTCCTACTAAATCTTGCAGGACCAGCTCATTAGAATGACTTTAATTAGCCAGACGACGCTTCCTTAAAGAGATAGTACCTGTTATGCTATATTATTACCTTTTATTTAATTAAACTCAGGCAGGTCCTGAACTAAAAATGTGTTTTTTTTAAATTAAAAGCATCATGTTTTTGTTGTCTGCTCAATCTTTAGTCCTGATTGAGATGTAACGCTAATTGAAGAGACAATTTGTTGAGATTTTTAGGGAGTTAATTCAGATTTTTTTTTTTGGGGGGGGGGGCGCTGTGTTTTCCAGCCACTAGCGAGCAACTCCCCGTGGATATGTGATGCAGTGCCCCTGGCTGCAGTTCACACACCCGTCCTGCCTCCCTTTTTTTCTCCGTCAGCGAGGGAGAAAGAGGATGTTTACCATGCTGTGGAGGTGCCTGCTTCCCAGCTTGTCTTCCTCAGACCAGAGACAGAGACACATAAGGGGGAGGGAGCACTGCATCCTTCTTTCTCTTCTTCCCTCCCTCCCTCTTTTTATGCCAATGTTCCCCTCCTCCACTCCTGCTTTTATATTTCTTGTCTTCGCCTGCCCTCTAAAGGCTAAAGGGCTTTGCACTTTGCATGTGTGTGTGTGTGTGTGTGTGTGTGTGCAGGCTACGTTCACTGGCTGGTGCATCAGGCTCTCTCGCTCGCTCACTGATGGTGCTTCAGAGCGAGCGAGCATTTATTCCTGCTCGCTTACACACACATGCATCTAAAGGATGGTGTAATTACCCTGTGCTCTCGTGTAATCCCCCAGGTGTAGTATTTATCTCTCAGGCAGCATATATGACACCCACCGCCAGCACCTGGATTTACTTCAGTCGCCCACCTGCGCGGGAACGTGTCCCGACCTTGGTCTGGTTTGCATATGAAGGTTACTCTGCTGCCGTGGATGATGAGGTCATCGATACGCAGGCATCGTATGGACAATCGTTTTTTTTGCTTCAGAAATGTAATGGCGATAGAAATTACAATATCTGGAGGTACGGGCAGTGGTGTTGGTCAGCTGAGACTAGACGGAGTGTGACCCCGGGGCCGTGTGTGGCTCTTCACCGGTTTTGTGCGGCTCTAGCGAAGGCTTGGAAACTTGTGTAAGTGTATCTGACAAAATGTTCTAGTTATATTGAGGATTTAAAAAAAAAAAATCATTCTTAGAGTTTTCAGATCAATCAGGAAATGTGTTATTCTGACTATAGATGCAATAAGTGTAGTGTATTACTTGGCGTGGCTGAGTCATTCCACAGACGCTTGTGGAGTCATACCACGGACGTTCGCGGAGTCATACCACGGACGTTTGCGGAGTCATACCACAGACGCTCGAGGAGTTATACCACGGACGTTCGCGGAGTCATACCACAGACGATCGCGGAGTCATACCACAGACGCTCGCGGAGTCATACCACAGACGCTTGAGGAGTCATACCACGGACGTTCGCGGAGTGATACCACAGACGCTCGCGGAGTCATACCACAGACGCTCGCGGAGTCATACCACAGACGCTTGAGGAGTCATACCACAGACACTCGCGGAGTGATACCACAGACGTTCGCGGAGTGATAGCACAGACGATCGCGGAGTCATACCACAGACGCTTGCGGAGTCATACCACAGACACTCGCGGAGTCGTACCACAGACGTTCGCGGAGTCATACCACAGACGCTCGCGGAGTCATACCACAGACGCTTGCGTAGTCATACCACAGACGTTCGCGGAGTCATACCACAGACGATCACGGCGTCATACCACAGACGATCGCGGCGTCATACCACAGACGCTTGCGTAGTAATACCACAGACGTTCGCGGAGTCATACCACAGACGTTCGCGGAGTCATACCACAGACGTTCGCGGAGTCATACCACAGACGCTTGCGGAGTCATACCACAGACGCTCGCGGCGTCATACCACAGACGCTCGCGGCGTCATACAACAGACGATCGCGGCGTCATACCACAGACGCTTGCGTAGTAATACCACAGACGCTTGCGCAGTAATACCACAGACGCTCGCGGAGTCATACCACGGACGTTCACGGAGTCATACCACAGACGCTTGTGGAGTCATACCGCAGGCGCTTGCTTAGTAATACCACGGATGCTCGTGTAGTAATACCACAGATGTTCTCGGAGTCATACCACGGACGTTCGCGGAGTCATATCCAGACGTTCGCGCAGTCATACCACGGATGCACCAAAAGTCATACCACAGATGCTCCGAGAGTTGTACCACAGACGCTCATAGAGATTTACCACAGATGTCCACAGAGTCATACCACGGACGCTCTGAGAGTCGTAGCACGGATGGTGGCAGAGTCATACCACGGATGTCCACAGAGTCATACCCCAGAGGCTCACAGAGTAGTACCACGGGGCCTCGTGGACTAGTACCACAGAGCCCCACAGTGCAGCTTCGTAGCTTATGAAATCATATTAAAACATTTTGACATATCTGGAGCACCATGTAAAACATAAAATCGATATAAGGTCATTGAGTACACCCAGAATTCACCAATCAGGCCGCACTGTATAATGAGCCGCACTCTTGATTTGTCAGAAACTTGAAGTATGTAATGTGCGCCTTGTAGTTCAAAAAATTCTAAAAAATGGAATTGTTTTTTAAACAAAAATAACATTATTTTCTTTTAGTCTTCATTCCCATTTTGTGATTGTTTAATACTTTAACTACATTCATCCACCTATGAGATAATATTGCATAGAAATTTACCTTCTTAGATGTTTTCTGGGAATCATTTCTGATGTTTATCTTGCTGAGATTGATGTACATTGGGTTGATCGAGTTCTTGTGTCATTTGTAATATTTGCTTATACTGCTTTGTGGAAATCAAGCCTGAAATACATAATCCAGTTGTACATGAAATGTCTTACTCATATTCCCTTAACCAGGTCGTATGTTGCTTCAACCATGTCCCAGCTACTTAGGGCAAGAGGCATGGGGATCATGTTTCTATTCCAATGGCAGGACAAATGGATGCAAGGAGTTAATAACCAACGTCATAAAGGATGCCGGGATCCGACCTGAGCTCTCACGTCCTTGACTGCTGCCCCCGATGGCCGACCTCTGCGTGTGAAATTTCCTTGCTTATGTAAAAGTTTATGTAGATTAACGCTTCAATTTATGCAGATTGAGTTTTTGCCACTCAGGCTTGAAGCACTAAAAGGTAGATGAGTGCTGACCTTCCCAGCTAACAGCTACGTGAGCTCTCGCCGATTATCTCATAACTGCGACACACAGTGGCTGAGAGCGATGGAGAGCAATTTAGGGGGTTTCATAAGCTTCCATTTTTCAACGGCGTCATTTCACCGCCTGCTTTTTTTTTTTGTCAAATCACAGTTTGGTGTAGTCACAATAGGGTCGTTTATGTCTCAATGCAACTCCCACCCCCCCCCCCTCCTGTAATAATGGTCCGTCCTCTAAAACATCACGCCGCCTGTGGCCCCGCTGAGCCTGTCAAACGGGGGGTAGAATAGAAAAAAAAAACCTCGCCAGCGGTGGTGGTATCAAGCGGCATTTCTTCCGCCCGGGTGTCACGCCGAAGCCTCCGCACGGCCGTAAACTTGCACACGAGTGGCAGCCGCGTTGCCGAGGTTGAACAGTCAAGTGTCATCAAGAGCGTTTTGCCGTAGAAATGGGTCTATCTGAAAGCAAACAAAGGGCTCACACTTGACTCGACCCACTCTGTGCAGACTAAGTGCGGCGGGCCTCGCCGCCCTAACACTGTAAAAATGGCTTTCAGCCCACAAAGCAGCAGAGTTGAAAGAGCTTGATATCACGATTAGAACTTTTCTAGTGTATACAGCAGAGAGAGAGAGAGAGAGAGAGAGAGAGATCCTGCTGTGACTTTAGAAAGGTCGATGAAAATGACTTAAGTATGGCGTTTGTCCGAGATTGCACATTTTGATCACTTTTCTTTTTTCAGATCAACCTGAATCCTTCTTTATTATTAACCTCTCCTACTGTCTTTGACCCGTTTCTAACCCTGTGTTTGTTCTTCACGTTTTAATTGGGTTCATGAAAACTCTTCCTTTATGTCGCCTTATGAACGTGTGAACGAGGTTTTTATCATGCTTTACATTGACGAAAACCTGTCCGATGTTTTAAATGACTCGTGGAATGTGCATATTTTCAAAGAGCTTCTCACTAAAGAATCAATAGTCTTTGTTTTCTATACACTCGCGTACCGTGTTAAATAATTACTGCTTTGTTTGTGGTGGAGTGTTGGTCCATGATGAAAGTGTTGCATCAATGGAGGAATATTTTGTGCAAAGAATTCTTATACATCAGTCTGATGAACAGAAGAAGGAACATGGAAATAGGAAGTTATTTTATCTTTACATTTCTTTCAAATAACCCACCAACTATACATATTGGAAATGTTAACACGTACCTTTTGATAAGTTGTTCATTCATTTGGCTTATTCATCAGCTTCTATGTTAAGGCTACCTTTCTATTGTTTCCTCTGCTAAGCTGTAGCTCTTTATTCACTTTTTTGCTTTGCATAGATGGGTCTTTTGTGTCTTGTTTACTAGGCTAACCTATATCTTTTTTCTTTTTTTTCCATCACTTTTTTACTTTGCTAAGCTAGCTTGTTTTGATACTCTTTACTTTGCCAAGCTAGCTCTTTTACTTTTTTACTTGACTAACCTCACTCTTCCGTCATTTTTTTTAAACATGCTAAGGTAGCTTTTGTCCCACATTTTTACTCTTCAAAGCTATAGCTTTTGTCACTTTTTTGTTAAGCTAAGCTAGCTCTTCCTCGTTTAACCTGCTAAGCTAGCTCGTGATCCACTTCATACCTCGCAAAGCTAGATCTTTCGGCCTTTTTTAATTGTCAAGCTACTTCTTCTGTCACTTTTATTACTTGGCTAAACTAGCTCTTGATGACCTTTTTTTAAACTTTGCATAGATAACTCTTTTGGCCCTTCTTTTTAAACTTGCTAAGCTAGCTCTCATCCCACTTTTTTACCTCGCAAATTAAATGTGTTTTTTTTTCACTTTTTTTTTTTGCCAAGCTACAGCTTCTGTCACTTTTTTACCAAGCTAAGTTAGGTCTTACGTCAGTTGTTTGAAATTGCGAAGTTAGCTCTAACGTTAGTTGTGTCAACTTGCTAAGCTAGCTCTTACGTCGGATGTTTTTAAATTGCTAAGCTAGCTCTTACGTAAGTTGTTTCTACTTGCTAAGCTAGCTCTTCCATCAGTCGTTTCTACTTGCTAAGCTAGTTCTTACGTCAGTTGTTTCAACTTGCTAAGCTAGCTCTTCCATCAGTTGTTTCAACTTTCTAAGCTAGCTCTTCCATCAGCTGTTTCAACTTTCTAAGCTAGCTCTTCCATCAGTTGTTTCAACTTTCTAAGCTAGCTCTTCCATCAGTTGTTTCAACTTTCTAAGCTAGCTCTTCCATCAGTTGTTTCAACTTTCTAAGCTAGCTCTTCCATCAGTTGTTTCAACTTGCAAAGATAGCTCTTCCATCAGTTGTTTCAACTTGCTAAGCTAGCTCTTCCATCAGTTGTTTCAACTTTCTAAGCTAGCTCTTCCATCAGTTGTTTCAACTTTCTAAGCTAGCTCTTCCATCAGTTGTTTCAACTTTCTAAGCTAGCTCTTCCATCAGTTGTTTCAACTTTCTAAGCTAGCTCTTCCATCAGTTGTTTCAACTTTCTAAGCTAGCTCTTCCATCAGTTGTTTCAACTTGCAAAGATAGCTCTTCCATCAGTTGTTTCAACTTGCTAAGCTAGCTCTTCCATCAGTTGTTTCAACTTTCTAAGCTAGCTCTTCCATCAGTTGTTTCAACTTGCAAAGCTAGCTCTTCCATCAGCTGTTTCAACTTTCTAAGCTAGCTCTTCCATCAGTTGTTTCAACTTTCTAAGCTAGCTCTTCCATCAGTTGTTTCAACTTTCTAAGCTAGCTCTTCCATCAGTTGTTTCAACTTTCTAAGCTAGCTCTTCCATCAGTTGTTTCAACTTTCTAAGCTAGCTCTTCCATCAGTTGTTTCAACTTGCAAAGTTAGCTCTTCCATCAGTTGTTTCAACTTGCTAAGCTAGCTCTTCCATCAGTTGTTTCAACTTTCTAAGCTAGCTCTTCCATCAGTTGTTTCAACTTGCAAAGCTAGCTCTTACGTCAGTTGTTTCGACTTTGCAAAGATAGCTTTTTTTTTTTACACTTATTTAGTTTGCTAAGCTAGCTCTTGATCCCCTTTTTTACTTTGCATAGATGGGTCTAATGTTTCTTTTTTACTCTGAAAAGTAAGGCAATTATGAATGACTGAAATATTGAACAGCAGAAAGACTTTATTCAAAACAACTATTTTGCAACTTTGTTACTTTTCTAAGCTACTGTTTGCTAAATTGTCCCTTTTTTCAAGGCTTACTTTGTTCTTACTAGTTCTTTTATCTGTTTTGGTGTTCCATGTCAGTAGTACCTACTCTTGAGAGAAGGCAAAACAGACTTTAAGTTGCATTTATATCTATAATATTTTCTCCTCCTCTTGAAGTCACATGACCTATTCATTCCACATTTATTCAATGATGGCCAACCTGAGCATGGACTGGATTCACTTGTTTCCATGTCTCTCAGTTATCTTTGTTACCGAGTCGCTAACGGGAACAAAGAGTCTTCATCAGGGCACAGTTTTCCGTGACCTTTCCGTCACACAGTTGAGGACAAGTGTCAGCTGGAGTTAGTGCTGAGGTCGGCTAAAAGCTGCCGAGCCCAGAAGAGAGAGATGCTGCCAACTGGAATTCTTCACAGGGTCTTTATTTGTGTGTGTGTCTACGTGTGTGTTTGTAAACTTTACATCGCAAGAGATTTTCCTTAAAACAAATGTGTTTGAGGTATCCCTTGCGTTGTCTCTTGATCAAGGCCGTTCAGCCAGGGACAACACAAGGGATAAGAAAAAACACATTTGTTTCGAGATAACACAAGGTGGTTGGCAATTAAATTTCTCAAGGGGCCACATTTTACACAGTCACTCTTGTTAGGGACCGTCAAGCAAAAAAAAAAAAAAAAAATAAGATAGAATAAAATCAAGGTAAATAGGGTAATATTATCATTTATTTGTTTATTATCTAGTTTCTTTTATATATTTTTAAATGATGTAAAAGCTCTTTTAACTTCCTTTTTTTCATATTCACTTCATGACTGGCATAGATACTCACAAAGTTCTATAATAGTATTGAGAGATTAAATGGTAGTAAATAATATAAATAAATACAAAATATTAATGTTAGTTTCTACACGGTTTGTTGAGTTTTCGTTTGACATCACCGTAGTAACTATTTATTTTGTTTTAACTGTGTCTAAATTCGACATCTTTACCCTATTCTCCGTGTTATCTTGACCTTTAAAGTATATATTTTATTAAGTATTGTTTTGATTATTTAAGCGCTTTGTGACCCTGGTCTCGAAAAGCGCTCTATAAATAAAAACTACTTACTTACTAACTTACCTATTCAAGTCACACCTGATGTGCTCCTCTGGTCCTCCAGGCTCATGTCTCCTCCAGCAAATGGACAGAAATGGACTCACGGCGCTGGATCTGGTCTCCGCGCCGGATCAGCGACGCCAGCTCCTCCACAGCACCCGCATCGGTGACTCCAACCTGGGGAGCAACACGGTGTTAAACGAGACGCTCCTGGAAGCTGCGTCCTCTGTGCTGGTGCAGATCCTTCTCAACTACCTGCAGGAGACGGGTCTGTCCACGCACCTGAGGGGCCCGGAGGGCCGGCTGAGCGGGGCCCTGAAGAGAGCGTCGCTGGAGAAGGTGGCTCAACGGTGGACGGAGCCACGAGCCGTGAGGTTGTTGGAAGACTGTCGGACACTGCTGGAGAACAGTGGAGGAGCATATCTTGACCGGCTGCCTCAGGCTGTGAAGGACTTCAGGGGAGATAACACCGTGTTCCTACTGGAGATACTGAAGAACCTCAAGACGGATGCGCTTCAAGACAACCAGTGACGTGAAACCAGAGTCGAAAGCTGAAGGCTTTGAGGAATAAAGGTTCATCAAACTATTTTCTAACAAGATATGTAAATGTAAATGTCTATTTGTATTTTAAGCTCTTTTTAAGAATGTTTTTCACTTTGTCTTGTCAAGCCCACTTACCTGAATAAATAATATTTTTCTTTGACTCTAATTTAACTTGGAAATTTTCAACTGTATCTACAATACATGCACAACATTAAAAACAACTTTTGTTTGTTTTTTATCTTTGTTAACCCAGGATTTTCTTTTTGAACTTACCTTCTTTCATGTTTTGACTTTGTTTACTTACCAGAGAAGTTAGCAGTTTTTTCACGTTTTACTTAGCTTTTGAAATTTTCTTTTTTAACTTCTCGAAGCCATTTGCCATTTTTTGTATTTTTGAATTGCTACAGCAGCCTTTGATCACTTTGCTAAGCTAGCATTTTTGTACTTTGCTAAGAAAGCTCATTTATCATGTTTTTGGTGACTAAGCTAGTGCTTTAGTTATTTTCTTTTTATCTGCTAAGCCATCCTTTGGTCTCTTTGTTATTGCCTAATTTAGCCTTTTTATTCTTTGCTAAGCGGTTTTTTGGTCACTATTTTGGTTGCTTAATCAATCTATCTATCTATGCGTGCTCTTTTGTTTAATTTGCTAAGCTAGCCTTTGGTACCTTGCTTAGCTACTGTAGTTTTTTGCATACTTTTAAAATTAATAAGCTATACTTTTGTCATATTCTTACTTTACATGACTAGCTTTTTCCATTAAAAAACAAACTTTTAAGCCTTTTTATACTTTGCTAAGCTAGCTCTTTGGTTCTTTTTTATATGCTAAGCTAGTCTTTGCTCACTTGTCTAATTGCAAAGCTAGCCTTCAGTGCTTTGCTAGGCTAGCTCTTTAGTTCTTTTTTTACCTGCTAAGCTTTCCTTTGGTCCCTTCGTAACTTTCCTAAGCTTTTTTATTCTTTGCTAAGCTAGTTTTTAGTTTCCATTTTGGTCACTAAGCTTGCTCTTTTGTTTAATTTGCTAGGCTAGCCTTAGGTACCTTATTTACTTCAAAAAGTTAGCCTTTTATACTTTGCTTATCTAGTTCGTTGGTCACTTTTTAATTTAATAAGCTATACTCTAATCCTTTTTATACTTTACTAAGCTAATTATTTTTCCATTTTTTTATTTGCTACGCTAGCTCTTTTCTTCTTTTTCATATGCTATGCTAGCCTTTGGTCACTTGTTTAAACAGCCTTCAGTGCTTTGCTAAGCTAGCTCTTTAGTTCCTTTTTTTATCTGCTAGGCTATCCTTTGGTCCTTTCATTGCTTCACTAAGATAGCCTTGTTATTCTTTGCTAAGATAGTTTTCGGGTCACTATTTTGGTCGCGAAGCTTGCTCTTTTGTTTAATTTGCTAAGCTGGTCTTTGGAAACTAATTTACTTTACTTAGTTAGCCTTTTTATACGTAGCTAGTTCTTTGGTCACTTTTTAATTAACAAGCTATACTTTTGCCATTAGAAAAACAACAACTTTGTTAGCCTTTTTATACTTTACTAAGCTGATTGTTTTTCCACTTTGTGTTTGCTAAACTAGCTCTTTTATTTATTAAATGCTAAGTTAGCCTTTGGTCCCTTGTTTACTTCACTAAGCTAAACCATGTCAGGTTTTTTTATTTTCACTTATATATATATATAAATGCTTTTTAAAGGGATATTTATTCGTATTAATACATATACTTCTAAATTATAAAGTCACATTAATTAAATATAATAAAACTAGAAATGCTAATAACGAATCCTAATATGAACGATGGAGCCGCACCATGTGAGGTCCATCAGCTCCATGTTTGAAACACCAAGAGTCACCGCCGTGCTCTGGAAGTCCTCGTCCACAGACAGCGCTGAGAAATGAGCCACTTCCTGAAGCCGAGCCTGAGCGAAGACGGGGGTCTTAAGGCCTGAGCTGGGGCTCGCGGTGGATGTAGCAACAGGAGAGAACGCTGGGAGTCGCGGGGTTAACCTGAAATATGAGCATGATCGGTGGTTCCAGACCGAGATGAATGTCCCCACTTTTCTTCTCCGCCGGCGCCCAGGAAAAACACATTAATACCAACATCTCCAGAAAATAAAAAATATTTAATCTATTTTTTTTTTTCAAAATAAGCAACATACATCAGATGCATTTCTCAAATAAGAAATAAATATATCTTAAACTGGTGACATCGGGGTTTCGTTTTGTTTTTTTTCCGATGTTCTGTTTTTTCGGGCACGTGGAGGTGAATTTAACAGGCAGGCAACATCGCAGGCGGATAAACACGATTTTTTAGAAAAAACGATGCAGGCATACGTGTTACTTTACAACATGACATCGACAAGCATTCTGTAAAAAAACTTAAATAAGACATTTAAAAATATTTTTTCGTACAGCATTCCCCGCTTGATACATTCCATCATATCTTTTTTTTTAAAGTCAAACACTTTGGTTTTCCGATAAATACCAAAGATGGCGTTGATGACGACGACGACGTACAGTAGGAGACAGACGTGGATCAGGTGTTCTTGAGAGCCGTCCTTCACGAGAGTGTTCGCCGAGGACGCTCTAATCAGTCACAGGGACGTATGTTATTGTCTTTTCAAGTGGATTCCTCAAAACAACCAAACAAAAATCAATGGCCCTCAGGAGCCACAGACCTGTTGATATTTAAAAAGCATGTAGATAAAGGAGAGGACCTGACGTGATGATGGACGGCGCGAGGAAAAAGGAGAAGACGCCGCCGCCGCAGACGGGGTCGCGACCCCAACCCCCCCGCCCCCCGGCCTCGCTGACGGATGGAGAGGTTGGGACGGTGGAGGAAGGATCTAAAAAAAAAAAACAGGACCTTCTCTCTCAGGTCTTGTCGTCTCTCTCTCTCTGGCTGATGCTGCTCCAGTGTAGTGGAGGCGGAACAGCTGGCTTCACACAGCTCTAGCTGGAGGGGAGATCCAATTGTATCACAAAAACAACATCCAGCGAGGCTTTGATTCGCTAAACGCGTGTATGCAAACGCTAACGCTTCACACACACACACACACACACACACACACACAAGTCGGTGGAAAAGGGATCAAAGTTGTAGCGGGGCAGATGGAGAGGGCGGCCTGCCCGGGGCAGAGCTTCACACACAGCGCTTGTGCGAGTGTGTGTGTGTGTGTGTGTCGACTCGTCTGCGAGCACAGAGGTTAATTTTCCCAACTTCTTGTCTTGTGGCTGCTGAAGATACATGGAGTCATAGATGTTGTCGACGACTGTCACTCATGTGGGAAACACTGACTCTTTCAATCTCATAAATGCTTTTTCTTTTTTTACCGCCTGATCTAATCGAGTGTGTGTCTTCGCCGCACTACAGAACCAGTGCCTTTTATGTCATGACCTCTTCAAAAAACAGAATTTACTTCAATCCAAAATTAATAACATATAAAAATTTGTTTAAATACCTTGTAGATATTGATCTACTGTATACTTTTTACCAAGAAAGTTTTAAATTTCCGATGTCTGGAAAGGCACGTAACATGTTTATAATAAGAATGTTGGTCATTACAATTTTGAGCTTGATACTGTAAAGTAAATATAATATAATTCCATAAATAAATACCATTAGTTACATGTGTCTGTTTAGTCACCACCTCGTGGTTCCGCTGTCACAAGGAACTGAAGTTCTAAAGCAACTACGTTTAGCGTTAGCTTAAAACTGCCAACCCGTAACGCACAACAGATGGAATTTACTTTTTTCTTTTTTTCTTAACTATAGTATATATACTATACTATACCAAATATGACCTACCAAGTCATTGTATATGGCCCGCCGGATGGTTGGTCCCAAATTAAAGTAGATCAATGAAAAAGCGTCAAAGCGAAGCTGAGAAATATAAGGTTAAAAGGTTCAAAATGTTCTTGTCGTTTTGATACAAATTTCAGCATTTTGTATGAAAGAGAGAACATCTTGTCTCGCTAGAGTGTGTTACAAGATATATATATATTTTTAATTATTATTTTGCGTTTGAAATTATAATTTCATACAAAAATTATCATGAATTACTCCTTTCTGGCAATTTAAGTTAAGTGTAATGTACATATTCTCGGCTATCAGAAAGACACTGTTTATTTAACCGACATCAAGGATAATAGATACTTCTGCATGAGCCAAGGTCTCAAGCAGGTAGGTTGCGAGTGAGCTTAACATTGCCCTTTAAAGTATATACTTTATTGTATATTGTTTTGATTGTTTAAGCGCTTTGTGACCCTGGAAAAAGCGCTATACAAATAAAAATTACTTACTTACTTAACATTACCGACACGTAACTTTAACAATTTACAGAAAGTGAATTTAGACCTAAAAAGTAGTGATGGATACTTGTGAGGAAGCTTCATGAAACAGTGTCATGTTGTTTAGAGGTCAGTAGGTGGCGCCATCAGTTTAAAAATTATGTGGTGTTTCATTAGAACAGTTGTTCAAAACAAAAGGTGCAGAGACTGCCATCTAGTGGACTCTGACAATAATGACACTGTTTCATGAAGCTTCATCAGACCATCACTACTAGAAGGCGCACGTGTTAGCTTAGCTCGTGGATAACGGTTCTAGAGACAATCATTCTGAAGTGAAAATAGATCTCATTACATCTTAAAGATATGATTTTAAATATGGTAAATCGTCGTACAAATAAAAAAAAAAATGTTTTAATTGAGGACAATGTCCAGGTTTTGTCTTGTTACGGGGTGGTTAAGATTTTAATTTTTCGTAAACAAATGTTCATATGTCATTAATTTAATTTATTATTTTGTTCTCGATATTGTAGTAGAATATAATTTTATAAATAAATATCACAAGTAATGCCGGTCTGACTGTTCTAGTTATCACCCCGTAACACGTACTGTACATGTTCCGGCTTTTAGAGAGACACTGTATCTTTAAGTGACATCTCTAGATAAATAACAAAACTATACTTTCTTAAAATTGAAGGCAAGGTTGGGGTTTTTCATTTTCGAAAAGGGTTTGAAACAAATCTCTTTATCATGTCTTAATATTGTCTTTTCTGTCACGGGGTGGAAACATAAATGTTGTGTTTCTTACATAACTTGTCAACGACGATCCAGGCACTGGTTTCATAGAGCAAGAGAATCATCAAGATCTTCGTCGCCCTCCTTCTCCTCTCCTCCAACATGATGAACAAATAAAGGACTAAAATGTTAAAACACATTTCATCCACAACAGAATAATGGCAGCTCATGAACAAAAAAAACCTTCCGTCCGTCCTCTCGTTCACAACATAACATCACGACCATTAAGACGTTGATTTTTTCTTCAGATCCAAAAACCTCAGAAAAACCCAAAAAATGTGCAACGTTTCGGCCAGAAGAGGAGCCACGTCGGCGGGAGGACGCGGTTCTTCTACCCGGGGTTGTTTTTCTTCCTCTTATTTGGACTGGGATTGGGATCTAGTTTCAGCTCACGGTACTGCACCTGTTCAAACACACACACACAGACACACAGTCAGGTGGAGGGAGTCAAAGGATGCTTGAAGAGAGCAGAGGAGCCTCCAGAGGGTCTCTGAGTCCAGCTGCGTGGAACACCGGCCGCTGGGAAAGGATTACAAACTGATTACAAAGCTCGCACACATGGAGACGGGTACTGTATTGGAGCACAGACGCACTTCCACAGATGTGAAACAGTGGCCTGAGGCGCGGGATCACACAAACAAATATAAAGCGGGCCGAGGGCTCATGGGAAACGCTTGCGAAGACAAAAGAGTCGTCTCAGCGTGGTGGTGAGAAAACGGTGGGAAGACGGCGCCGCGGAAAAAAACCCGGGCTGTGGACACGTTCACCTCCTTCACTCGTTCATCAGAGTTTTTGGTGAACGAGTGATGAGTGGACACTTCGGACCAGGGTTGGGTGGACAGAAGCAAGTGTCAAATTGTCAAAAAACTTGAACAACTAGATTAAAGTGACTGTATTAACATGGCCCTGAGAAAGTATAACAATTACAAACAGATTTTTTAGAAACTATTTTAATTATTAAAATATATACCTTTAGGTACTAACTAACTTTTTTATTTCCATTTATTAAATTTTGTTTTATTATTATATTTTATAGTTTTTCATATATACTTTATGATATTATCAGGAATCAAATACTTTCTATTACTGTCATAAAATTATCCTGTTCCTAATCCATTATATACAAGACCAAATACTTAAAAAACTTCTGTGATATAATATTTGTTTTTATTAACATTTGTGTGTTAATAAAGCGAAAATATATGCTTAATTTGGAAGATTTTATTAATTCATTATTAGAATAATGAATTGAAATATATATTATAGTCGCATTTAAAGTATTGCAAACGGTCTATATTATTTAAATGAATTAAAATATACAAAATTGTATTCCTTTTAAAACATTTTTTCAAGATACCTATTTTTAATATTCATTCATTACGTGCTTTCTTATTATCAATTTATAATCAAAATTAAATCATCAACATTCATATTAATAAAAAGTGTATAAACATATTACAAAAAACTGATATACATAAATAATGGCCATATGATTATATATATAAATATATATAATAGAATGGCTTAATTACACAACAAATGTGTGTGTATATATATATATATATATATATATATATATATATATATATATATATGATCTTGTTTTGTTTTTGAATCATAATAAGGCTCCTTTTTTCTTCATCAAATCTTTCTTTTGACTCGTCGGCCCCTCACAACAGTCACAGTTTAACTGTGGCCCTTGACAAATGTAATGCATGCTGTGATAGAAGAAGGACAATCGATCACGTCAATCAAAGAAGAAAAAAACAAAAACATTCCAATGTGTTCATGTTTATCTTATGAATTAAATATTTAGCCAAAAACATTTCTGGTGTGGAACACGGCAGGACAAACGCATGAACGCATCCCTCAATGACGCCGTGCTTGGAGGACGACGACAGCCAACAGATGATGGAGAGAAAGAACTTCTTTAGTGATGGACACTCCGGCTCAGGAGCATCACAGAGTCTCAGCGTCACCAACAGCAGTCTGTCACTCCGGCGGTCTCTTCCATCCGTGATGTACACACACACCCACACACACACACACACACACATCTGCATCCACACAAATACAGTCGCCTCGACAGATCCATGACGCTGACAAGCACTAGCCACTGAGTGTGAATACTAATAGGAGCGAGTCACATCACCAAAGCAGCAGAAGTGTCTCCGGCTGATCTACTGTTGGCGACTCTGACTGTCTGACTGACACTCGCTCTGATTCTCCAGACAGACAACAAACCAACGTCAATACGGCTCCTCTGTTCTGCCTCGTGTCTGGACCGTCTCTGTGCAAATCTTCTCTCGTTCTGTGGTTTCTCTTTGTTGCTCAAACGGAAAACCTACGAAATGATGCTTAAATAAATAGACACGTCACCAACACGTGTGACCTTTTAACTAGAAGGTCAGGTCAGGGGTCAAGTCTTCGGTCAGATTTGGAGAAAATGAAGGAATTATTGTTAACAGTTGTGCGATTATTTAGTCCCAACATACGTTGAATTGTGTAGTATTTATTTATCATTAAATATAAAGTGACATTTCTCATATTACGAACGGTCTAGATTCTTCAAATGAATGTGTTTTTTTTAAATACACAAATAGGATTATTTGTTTGTGCATTATTGAGTTATTATTAGCAGTTTTATTTTGAAATGTATTGTTTCTTGTAGTGTTTGTAATGTTTATTTAGATATTTTTTAAACATATGAATACATATTTATTTATATATGTATATATAAATACCTTCCACATATTTGTGGTACTTTTTGACACCTCAAATGTATTTATTTATATACAAAATATTAAATAACAATATATATATTTTTCAACATATTTGTCGTCACCTCAAATGTATACATTTATCTACATAATATTACCTTCAAAATGCATTTTTTTTCCTACACATTTTTTCTTAAAACCTCCGATGTGATTCATATTCCTAATATTAAATTTAAAAAAATTGTCATATTAAATGATTTAAGATTAATCTGATTAATAATTGTGTTTTGTTTTTTATAACAGCTGTGTATTTATTGTTTACGTAACAGTTTCCCCAACATGTTTGTTTTCTCATATATCCATCGGTTTATGTTAACTATAAAGTTATTAAACGTATAGCATTAGTTTCAGTTTAATATGTAAGATGTAAACACTATTCTCCTCTTTCATTCAAAAACAATAATAATATATTTTTTTATATTAAAACCTAGTTTCATTGGATCCACGTCACTCCTTCAAAATGTTCCTCCTCTGGACGTGTAACTGCTCAACCCTGGTTTACTCTGTGATTCTGCACTGATTTGATTAAAATCTCACATGTCCACGGGGTGAACCAACATCCTGCTAAACATCTGTACAAATACTGACACACGGAGCAACACAATAAGAACAGTGAGGGAACAAGAAGAAGGACAAAAACAGGGAGATAAGGAAGACGCTGGAATCTAAACGGGATAAAGGGTTTACAGTGAGACGGGTGGGGGGATGAGGGGGTGATGCAGACATCTGGGCGATGACAGACATCGTCCTCATATATGGGTGGATTCTCTCACAACTCTGCCAACTAAAGCACACAAGAGTTCACAAGCAGAAGATGAAATCAGTTTCGCTGAAAACAGAGAGAGACTTTGTTGAAAGTTGAGTGTGTGAGTCAATTATTTTGTTCGGTAGACTTGAGTGTAAGTTAAGTTTAGTGTAAGTAAGTGAAAAAAACTTAAACAAAATGAACAAAACAATTTAATGCCCTCTATTCGTCAGGCTCCCTCTCAGTGAACACAGCTCTACAACAGATCTTTACTGTTATTATTGATGTGGGAACTTATGTTTCTAAATAAAAACATGTTTTACTTATTTTTTTAAGTCACACTGATGCAATTTTCAATATACATTATTTGAATAGAGGTTTGAAAATCTGGCTTTTTAAGGTAGTTTTAAGTACTTTTACTAAAGACAATTTGGTGACACCAACACTTGCCACAACCAACTTCCTGCTTTCGTCTTAACAAGGAGGTCAATCACCTGGAAGGAGAGGGGGGTCTAAAGTGAGTGGAAAGTCAAATAGGACAATCAAGAAGGAATAGTTGTAGATTTTCTTTCTTAATGGGAAGTTTAAAAAAAGTAAAGAAATGTTTGTAAGATACGAGCCCCCGCATGTGTCACATCCCAATTTATTCCTAATATTATACGACCTCTACATTGACTTTCCATTTTCATCAGTCTCTTGAACACATGAATGCATTAAAGTGGAGAATCTTGCACGTGTGAGCAGCCTGGAGTAGATAACGCTAAAAACAAAGTCTGAAACTGAGCAGATTGTGTGAGTTTAAAACAAATATCCAACACAATTCTCTCCCTGGATACCAAAGATTATCAAAACTAACATATTATTGAAATAATAAAGTCAATATAAGACGTAGAAATATAAAAAAGTGGAAGCTTTTTTTGCTATGAGCAACGATCACAGAGCGGGAAACTAGGACAAGTGTTGAGATAGATCATCGGTTGTTAGTGGTTCTATCACACGGACAAACGCCTACAACAGCAGAAAGAAAGTTAGCAATTTACGTCCTGAACACCGACGCTCCTGCGCGGGGGGAAAAAAAGATGAAGCGTCTGAACGCGTTCACACACAAACAAAGGAAAAAAAGTTTGCGTGTCAGTAAAAAAAAAAAGAGTTTTGTTTCCCGTGAAAAAGTCAAGAAAAGTGAGAGGAAAGAAGAGAAGATCTCAATCAAACGAGCGTTTCCTCTGTGAAGAGCTGGCAGCTTGAAAAGTGGGGCTGGTGCGTCACAGGTTCAATTCCCCACCCCACCTACAGGTGACAGGAGTGAGTGATGCTGTACCCCCGGCTCCTCGCTCGCCTCACCTAATCACAGGGATGACAACATGAGCTTGTTGTCGACACACAAACAAGGAGAGAGAAGCGCGGGAATAAAAAAATAAAAAGTAAAGGTAGCTGGTATCACGGAAGCAATTTGGCGGAGAGAGAGAAGCTCAAACTGCGAGCGACGGTGTGGGCAGACGAGGAAGCGGCGACAAATAGATAAATTGGGCAAAGAAAGGCGATACACTTAAACTCTCGCGTTGTTCCGATTCCATTTCTTCCCCACAGAAGTCTGTAAACGACGTCTCATTGAAGGTGCAACGAGGGTTATTAAACACTCCCGGAGACGCACAAAAAGTGTGTAGTTCAGACATCTGCTGAGAGCGGGATTCGGCGCTCTATTGTCAGGAGAGAACAGGCATGTCAAGGTGACATAAACCGGCGTGCAAAATAAAATAAAAAGGAGTCTGGAAAGTTTTGCCTATTAACTGCTGCAGTATCTGCTGCTGGTGTGAAGGGAAATGTTTCAATATAAGTCACGGTCGGCGACGCAACTGGAACTTCTCACCTTTTATGAACCCGCTGTTGACCCGCGGTGGCTTCGCCGTGAGCTAGAAACATTCGGACGGTTAAAAAAAAAAATTTGGAGTGTTTGCCTCCGATCGTAAAGCGTCACTTGGCATGCTAATCCACTCGCTCACGGCTCACGTGGCTAATGGCGTCGTAAACTATAGCGGTGCGCTGACACCTCCCCAAAACACCAGGTCGGGAATACTTGACACCGTAAAGGTTCCCGCGCTCGGCCTCGGTTTAAGACGACAACGAAAACGAGCCCCTGATAATGACCGTAAAGACAGCTGATGGCGGACGAGCCAGATCGTAAACGTGGGGGAAACTCCGGGGCCACACACTTCAGACTTTAGCACCCGCTCACGAAGGGTCATAATAGTTAGACTTGACAGTCTGTTGCTGTTCGGACCGATTCAAGCACTTTTTTCACTCGTTGAACCGCCGTCTCTGAATCTATCTGGTCTGAGCATGAAAGGTCAACCTTCCGACTCACTCACATGTTTCAAATGTTGAAGTCTTCCTCTCCAAGATGCAGTAAGTCCCTCATCATGACCAGGTTTGGAGGTTTTATAAAGTTCTCCCCCGTTTGAAATCTCGGCGAATGAGAGGTTACAAGAGCGGAGTCAATTATGGCGTAATAATGGGCTTCACTTCTCCTCCAGCCCGTTGTAATCACGACCCACTTTGTTAATACAATGAGTGCCATGGAGGTGGAGACTTCCCGGATCGATGACGTGCAGTGACAAATCTCGATGTTTGGCCAATCACAGCAGAGTGGGTGTGGTTATATTGAACAAAATGTAATCTAGTGGAACCGATTTAAGATTATTTTCTAATGTAAATATTTCAATGACAAGAGGTTGAATATTACTTTCATTTCTGGCCCGTGAGATGGTTTCTGCGGCCCCCCCATTTGATGTTTACATTTGTAGGAGTAGGGGCCACAAGTGACTCTACCTTTGTGCAAAGTCAGATTGTTAAGGAATAAAAATATTCGCATCAAATGTTTTCATTTCTATAGCTTGATGTTATTAGGCTGGAATAGATTTCTTGTAGCACCAACAACTACAAAACATTATAAAACTAAATGTTAAATCCAACCCCTGAAAGAACCCCAAGCCACTGGCCCAGTCTCAGCAAAGAATTGACCCCTGGCAGCCCCCAAGCCAGTTGATTTTGAGAGCCCCGCCCTGAACTGTTGATATGATCAGATCTAGAGTTCATGTTTATTCACACGTTTAAAAAAACATTTGAGGGATATCCAACTAGTGCTGTTTCCACATAAGACACAAATGGACCATGATAAAAATCTCCCATTTCATTGTGACTCAAGTGTAAGGAAATGTTCTTAACCATCCCATAATGGACAGGATTCACTCAATTTGAGGAGGAACGCATACATTTAAAAAAAAAAAACAATGTTGTCCCATCAGAAAAAAACCTCAATTAGCATTATATTGTAGCGACAAATCCACCTTCACTAGTGGACAGGGATGCATCATGGGAGGTTGCTAAGATAGGTTGGCAACGATTGCCTTACACCAAGTTCTGTGTTAAAATAAAATTAACCAATGTCTATAACAGTGTGTAGAAAGACAATTTGTGTTTGACTCCAGCCAGTGACAGCTCGCTACGATAGTTTTTCAATATGAATTTTGGAAGAATTCAGGAGACAAGGGCCATATATAGGTACAAGTGTTCAAGGGTTATAATTAAATTATTGTAAAAAGTCATTTTTTCACAACAAAGAAAAACAATGCAACAGATTTGCTAGAAAAATAACTACCCCAGGATAGTGTTGTTAGGATTTACCTGCTTTAAACTTTGACAGATTTTAGATTATAATTCTTTTTTAAGTCAGGCTTTTGCTAAAAAAAATATAAAAAGAAGTAGTACAGTTTGAATATGAACGATGAAATAAATTCTGCATTATGTCACTAAGTATCCAAATTGGTAAACATTCCTTAAAGGTTTAATTCTATATTAAAAAAAGACATTAGTTTTTCAAGGGTGACCCACAAGGCAGGAAACAAAGCTCCACAACAGACGGATGAACAATCAGAGTGTGCTGGACTGTTGTTGCCCTTTCTATATAAAGTCATTAGTACCTCGTGAGCCAAAGTGACTCTAAATGAAGTGGAACAGTGAAACACCCCCAGCCCACCTAACAAGCACACTGATGTGTGTGTGTGTTAGGTCACCCAGGGCCCCCGAAATAGCACTTCATTAGTCATCCAGGGCGTCAGGCACCGAGGGCCCCCGCACCGACGCCAGTAGGTGCCACGCACACGTGCCGACGAGGTGAAGCTCCATTTGGACTCCAGCACCTTTTCTGCATCGTGTGAGAGCCCCGGGGCCGCCATCCCGCCGGACCGCTGTGGCCCCGCCGAGGTGTGGGGGGGGGGCAGTGAGGTGGACCTTCAGCCATGGGACGCACCACGGAGCAGAACGTTCTAGTGTTCTTCTGACCTCAGAGTGATGTGTATTTTAAACCCACACGTATGCAAGAATAATATTGTGACCTACATTATACGCAAATACACAAACGTACAGAGAATAGTTTCACTTTAGTTCACTTTGAAGTCTTTTATGAAGGATTCTGTCTTTAGAGTTTACTACTACTAACCCTGCTTGACTGAAATATTTTTTATTAATTTCATTGTGAGTACTAAGTTGACTTGTTTTAATACTGTTCTGAAATAAGTAAAATAATAAAAAACATTTTATATAACCTTGTTAAATGTACCATGACACGTTTAAAAAATATATATATATATTCTCTATTTTGACACATCTAACTATTTAACCTATATTTAATTTTCATTCCTGTCTTCAAAGTAAGAACAATAACATGAAATATATAAGATTAGCTTTGGAACGATCTTCCTCTCCCTCTGTGTTTGATGATCTACTGACTCCTTCAAGAAACATCTGAAGACATTTTTATTTGTGCAGGATTTTTACTATTTTCTTGGGGCTTCTATGATTTTCACTGTTTTTTTCTTGACCTTTTAAAGTTAAATTTGTATATATTTTAACTGTGCTTTGTTCTGTTGTTTAAGCGCTTTGTGTCCCTGGTCTGCCAAAAGCGTTTTACACATATATATTACTATGATGCGACAAATATTATAATCTTGGCCTATTTTTCTGTTTTGATTTTTGTTGTTGGAGATTATATGAACATAAATCAATAAAAATAAAAATTTAAAAGGGGAAAGAAATAGTAAAATAATTCATGTGTTTTCTCTTTTTAAAGAAACTAATTTTAGATTTGGGTGGTGTTCTTCAGTTTGATCCGGATATAGGAAGGTTTGAATGTTTTGTTGTAAACCTGCTTGGTTTCAAACTGACGGAGTGTAGGAACAAATTTGGTCTTCAGGCTTTATTTATCAACATTATTTTACAATGGCTAGATCTTCCATACTTGGAAAGAAAACAAAGGACCTAACTCTAAACCTAAGGACATCATTTTAAGGTTAGGTTAGGTTAGAACTTTATTGATCCCTCAGGAGGTCTCCTTCGGGAAATTGTTTTTTTCCAATTAGCCACAGCAATACAGCAATTTTTCATAAAAAATGAGTGGAAGATCGTTTCAAAGCCTAGGAGCAACAGGCTTAAATAAAAAAGAGTAACGCTAGGTAAATTATTAAACATATTTTTCTCTAACTCCCTTCAATGAAACAACTGTTTAATTGTTGTGAAAACGGAAGTGCCCCCCAGTAACACTGACACACTTTTCTCTTCCTGGAAGCTTTAAAAAAGTACTTGAATTACTTCAGCCAATGATAGAAATGTATGCAACCGAATGAAACCTCGCACAGGCAAAGTTGCGTTGTTCTGCTGTGTGACCTTACCAAAATAAGTTAAAAAGTGCTGCTTTAAGCGATTAATATTTCAAGTACGAGTCAGAAACCTTAGTTTTAACTGTGAGTCGAGTCTTCGGTCATTTAAGACGTGATGAATTTAAATGTTTGCTCCGTTTTTGTAGGTTTTTTAGGCAGAGAAATCCTGCCAGTTGCAGGACAGTAGTATTACAGTCGTCCAGTAGGCACAACTCCAGGGCACCGGACCAGAACAGGGGTACCCCCCCGTCCCTCCACAAACACCACCACCACCACCCGCCTGCCCTTCCCAGCCGGAGGGGTCTCTCATTAGAAGCCTTGTAAAGACCTCGTACCTGCCGGGCTTTGGGCCCCCTTTCACTTCTGCGCCCCCTTTAGGCTCCAGGTGTGTCAGGTGGTTGCACTTCACCGGGGGGGACATCTCGCGCTCATTTATACCTGCTTGTGCCCCCCCACCCCCGCCCCCAAACCCCCTCCTTCCCCAGGCTCTGAACGACCATGAAAGTGTAGAAGTGAGCGGAGGCGAGCACCGGGGGCTTGGCAGGGGTGTGTTGGAGGAGCAGGGATTATGACCCTGTAAAGATGAAAGGACTGGTAGCCAACAAGCGATCAAAGGGGAAGTGTGTCAGCGCTAGTGTGGCGGGGGATTGGTCGTATCGGAGGCCCGGGGTCTTTCGCCCTGCATTCAGTGTGTGTTTGTGGGTGTGTGTGTGTGTTGAACTCCACAGTGGACTCCGCAAGTGCTGGAGAACAGCACCACTTTCAGAAGCTGCTCCTCTTAATTGCCGTTCACGCCGCACTCCGTCATCGGCGACACGTAACAAAAAAAAAAAAAGTCGCACGCGCCCCCTTGGAAACGTTTACGGAAGCCATCGCTTCAACCCGCGGAAGCATCTGCAGTCGTCGTCGGCCGCCGCAAAGTTAATCTGATCTCACGGTTAATGTAGGAGCAGAACCACATGGGGCTGGTTAACTGTCGGGTTTACACTCGCTTTCAATTACTAGCATGGCGGCGGCGCAACAGCTAACTGTAATTGTGCGCCGGTGTATGGAGTTAATCAAGCTAGTTATAATCCCGCCACTAAACTCACTTAACCTTGTTATCTTATTACGCAGCGGCGGCGAATGTACGTGGAAATTGATTCGGACAAGAAGCCCATTAAAAGTAGGAGTAAGAAAAATTAGATTATAAGCCTGAGCGGGCTCGTAAAAGCGGGTTTGATCCTTGCAGGAGAAAAAATACAAATAAGATGCAGAACGTTTTTTGTTGTTAGAAATGTTTACCCACCACTTGTACGTCCGACGGCACTCTGGACAGGAAGTCGAGAAGCTCGTTGTTGTCGATGTTGTACGGATCTCGAAGCTTCTTGGTAAATTTATTCACACCTGAAGAAAAAAAATGCAAAAAAAATCAGAATATTTAGAATTCTATTTTGGTTTTAATCATCTGATCAAACAAAGAAAAACAGGAAGTGAACTAATAATTATGTGGTGGAAAAAGCTCAGAAAAAACATATAAAGTATCTTTTCTAGTTCAAATGTAAGTGACAGAAAAAGATGAATGTCTTCATCAAACAGACATATGAGGACAAACTTCTCACCCCAGGCCAGAACTAGATATCTCAAGGGTATGAAGTAGACGAGGACGGTTGCCAGTCCCAGAGCCACGATGGCGAGCCAGCTTAAGAAAGGCACGGTCCAGTTAAACGTACTGGAAGACAAAGTAATGACAACGGTCAAAACACTTAGCATTGATTATGTTAAAGGGTTGATATTTATTTACTGTCAAGACAATACAATACAATCCTACAGATAAAGCAAATGTGACATCATGCTACTACACACACATCTTGACAAGACAACATATGATAGTTGAGTTGTTGGTTCAACTCCTGCTTAGGATATGATTGTAGTTGTTTCCCTGAGCAAGACACTTAACCCTGCGTCACAGCCTCAGTGTGTGAGAACCATTTACAATATACTTTTTTTTTTTTCCTTTTTGACTTAAGCATTGTTGTCATTTATTTTTATTTACATAAAGACTTTAAAATAATTGCAAAAAGCAGACCTAAATGTTGAGATAAAAAGAAAATAATAATAACTAAAGACAAAAAACTTTAAGGAAAATAAATGAAAAGATGTTGAAAAGATTACAAGTATGGAGTTTATTAATGATACGCACATGTTTCCAAATGGACAAACTAATACAATTTTAACATTTTATTAATAAATGTTTTCAATATAGTTTCTGAAGCATGATATGAACTTATACCAAAAAAAAGGAAAATATATAAAAAGGGGTATTTACGTATTTAATAATTATATGTTAAAGCAACAGAGAGGATTGAAAACCTGCTTTTATTGTTCTTTATATACATTCACTATATGCTGTGTTTTTTAACGGTTGCCAAGCAACCAGTTTTACTGCTGTGTTCTTCTGTACAATGACAATAAAAGAAATTCTAAAGTCTAAAGTCTTTATACTGGATGTACTCAAGTAAAACTGATTAGGTCCAGCTATTTAAGTAGTTTTACTTCAAATTGAAAACCAAAAACATGAATTCTATTGGTATTTTTTAAACTTTTTTCAAGTGGAATGTTGAGTCAAGTACTAGAACGTTGAGTGATAATACAATGACGCTAAATAAAGTACTTAAATCCTATTTAAATGATGAACTTTTGGTATTAATAGAAATGTCCATCATCTAGAAAATGTAATTGACAGCCCACGAACACGTCAATCCATCCATCTCCGCACGTCTAAATAAACAGGTCAAAGAGGGTTAAGCGAGCGCTAACAGACAGGCCCGACAATCTGCTCGTCTTTCAAGGCTGTTTGTCATGCTGGCAGTGTTTCCTGAGAGCAAGTTCAACCCTGGCAGAGACGAGCGGGGCGACCTGGCAGCGCCGGAGAAAGCCTGAGATGTGAGGGGAGCACAGAGCGTCAGGCTGGCTGCCGAGGAGCAGGCTTACGACTCACTTCTTTATCCGCTCCCCATAGGAGGCCACTTCATCCAGAGCGTTCTGCACGCTGATGCACACGTCCTGGATGGCGTAAAGCTTGTTCATGAAGCCCTTTCTCTCCGAGTCCTGGGAGAATATGGAGAGAGAGACGACGTGGAGATGAAATCATGGGAGAGATGAGAAGAGATGGAGTGAAAGTGGAAGGGAGGGGGGGGAGAAAGAGAGAGAGACGGAGGCTCGGTGAAGGCAACTTTTGGGAAAAGAATACATTTTAAATAGCGTCAAAGATTTGGAGCGCGCGGCCAAATTGCCGGATATCCTGCTTGAATTAACAAGGCGAGTTCATTCCAGGCAGTAATAGAGACATAAAGTCGGCGGAACTAATCAAAATGTTTTCCACCTTACAAAGGGCTCACGCCGAGAATTTTAAATATGTGAATTCCAAAGTGGAATTAACCGGAAGCCGAATGAATGCGACGCATTTTTTTTTTTCGTTTCTATCATCCAAAATCAGATGAGAAGACCCCGAGGGGTCCCCGTCCTCATCATCTGAGCTGAAGCTTTTTTTCACACTTTCGTTGTGGTGACAGTCATGCGTCCGTCGCCGTCAGACAGGAGGAGCACAAAGACGAGGTGACCCTGGACAGGAAGGGGGGAACACAACGACTACCCCACCTAGGATAACATAAATAGTGAGCATGCTTTGATTTGTTTCGTTTTTTCTAGTTATTACTTAAAATTACACAACTTTAAGTTTAAGCTTCTATTTAGTGTTCCCAGTCTGAAGAAGTTCTCCTAAAAGCACCTCTTCAGATCGGATACGTAGGTACGTATCACATGAACATGATCCAGACGCCTTCATCAAACCACACAATCGCATTAAAAACTAAAGTTTTCAGGCGCAAAATGAATGGGAAAATAAGGCCTTGTGACCCAATGCCGACATTTGCCTACATTTCTTTATGATGCTATTGTGGTAAAATAATATTTAGATCGATAGATGGGCTTCATTATTCCCTCAGGTGATCTCTTTCAGGGAACTGGGTTTCTAAGGTGAAGCAAGTTTCATAAAAATGAGAAACAAGAACAAAGTGCAAACAAAAGAGCAAGGTGCAAGGGATGACAAAGTGCAAGTATAAAGAACAGAGCAAAGGAAATAACACAAAGAAAAGGATACAAAGGTCAACAAAGAATAACATCCTCCTTTCACTTAATTATAAAGTCTAAGTGTACGACTAATGAATCTTTTATTATTTATATCAAAATACACATAAGTTTTTATATTTTCAGTGCAATTTTTTTTATGACTTCTTGTAGTTAACATTATTTATAATATCTATTATTTATCCCTTTTTTTTATTCATTTTATTTTACATTTCCCTTATTTTCATTATTTCTTTATAAAACAAAAGTGAGTCTTGCTTAAGCAGGACTTTGATGCTTTAGTTGGACAGTTGAAGGTTTCATTTTTTTTTCATTTTTCTCTTTGGTCAATGGGGAGAAAACCAGAGTACATGGAGTAAATCCGTAACCACAGACTGAGAATTTGTCTAAGATTTGGTGTCATTATTAATTATATTATGTTTATACTACTTTTGGGGGGGTTGTATGTTCCTTAAAAAAAAAACGTATACATTTTTTAATACATACTTCCATTATAGTGTTTCAAATAGTTGATACTGAACTGTATCACATCTACTCAGTACTGATTTTTCTTTTTCAGTTTCTATAACTGTTTTATTTATTTTGATTTAGTTTCCTTTTTTATATTTATAGCTTTTGGCTTGTTATCACTGACAGCCTGTGTTACCACATGAGTGAGTTTAAAGCAGCTGGAGAGAAGTGCTAAAAAGAACCTCATGCAGTTGCGACATCGACTCTTTGTCAATAAAATAAGAAAAAAAAAAAAACTGGTTTGGGTTCATGTATGAAGCATCAACTGGAAGATAAAGTGACTTTAGCTTCATGTTACGATCATGTGTCCACAGCAACACTGAAGGCTATACTGTTCCTGAAGCCCACCCTGCATCAGAACACACCGGGTCCGAACAGAACCTTCTCTTTCAAGCTCGGGATGACCTCTGCCGCCCCTGAAACGAAACTCTCTTCCTCTCGCTTCCCGTCCAGGATCAGATAAAGTGAAAAATGGGACGGTTTCTCGGGGTGGGGGGGGCACCTTACCGCACAAGACAAATAGTTGCAATTAGACAAAGACCCCGGGTTATTTTTCTTCCCAAAAATATTTGAAAAAAAAACGACAACCTTTTTCTGTCTCTTCGTTCCTTCCGCAGTGTCCATCTGTTTTTCATTGCTCCCTCAAACATATCTGTGGAAGCTATTGTGAAGGGTCTCGGGTTAGGCAGAGCTGAAACCAGGCTGGTCTGGGGTCAGGACGTTTTACTTTTGGGTCTGGACCCGGGGGAAGGCGGTTTTGAGAGCGAGGGGAGTGGTGTGAGATTGCAGGCGGGGGTGGTGAAGATAGGCCAGAGGTCGTATGAGTATAAACCATTGCCACATGCCCCTCGGACTGTGAACTGACTCTTATTTCCTGTCTTCAAAAAGGACCGGGAGAGGTGGGAGGTAGCAATAACACGGAGAGCCATGGAGAACCGTGTTTTCCCAGCTTCCCCACACACTGTGCACATGTGGAGCTCGACAACCTGTTCTTATAAGGGAACCTAATACACTCGCTCATGCACGCACACCGTGCAGCTATTGGATAAGCTTGATCTGCACACCTGGTCTTGCTGAGGGACTCGGCCGATGATAAGAAACACAAAAGGCAGTTTCCGACTGAAGTCTGTTCCAGGCATGTTGGACCACATGGGCCACATCCAGCCACACAGAACTTTGGTGGCTAAAAACCCAACATATAATCAAATGTATATCCCTGATTCAAGACACTTTAAAGATCTCTGAATGCTAAATATGTTCAACGATATTAGGAAGTTTCGTACAGACTGTTTTCACTCACTTTCATCATCAACAAGCATTTGAGCCGTTTCAATTGTTGCCGTCAATGTCGTAGATAGTTCTCCTTCCCAAAATATCACAATTGTATACAAATATGAAGCAGATTTGACACGATAATCTCAACTCGACTGAGATCATTTCACCGTGTGTGCGGCTCAGCTGTGCCAGAACGAAAATGATGCCGGAGAGTGAGAGATAAACTTATGGAATAGTTGTGTTTTTGGGTCTTTAAATCTGCTGGAATGAAAATGAATAAATGTTCCGACCGATCTTCTGACAATGTGTCATAAAGGCCAGTCATGCATAGTGCAAAACTGAAGGGAATTTTTGACCAACCTCTAAATATGTGTTTATAGTATTAAGCTTATCAATAGAATAGTAGTAGTAGAAGAAGAAACAAGGTGAAATAATTTCACAATTCTATACTAAATCTTAATCTTCTATCTTAATAAGTGCTTATAATTGTATGACGCTTTTTATTTTAACTAGCTGCAAGATTTACAAGGTGTCCATTATTTCAACTGTACATTCGACCACCAACAACAATTTAACTGTACAAACGACAAAAATGAATGAATTAAAAAAAGCTTAGCAGGAGTTTCTTTCAAATTCTGAATTTAATTAATTTACGACAATTTTGCTTCCCAATGTAAATCTACTCTCCTCCAGTTGGACATAAGAATTTACTTTTATTTGACATTTTTACATGTTATGTTTTGTAACTTCTTTAATTTTGACTGCATTAAATCTGACTTTCAAGTTGACATACTAACAACAATAACACATTCCAACGACGTTTTCCATTGGTTGAACTGAATGAACAAATGTCCAAAAACAGAACAACAGAATATTTCTAGAGAAACATATCAGATACCGTGTCCACCAGTGAGTACTCGCTCACCTGACGACAAGAATAATACAATTAACTGAGAATATTTCTCAAAGTGTGGAAGAGGTAGTGTTGAAGCTCAGAGCCACTGCTTCGCCGCAGCACATCCGAGGCTCTGATGGACGACGTAGTGTAGGTGGAATCATTCAGCGAGCCGGCGTAATAAGGCTGCCTAATGACTTTAGCATCATGCATTTTAATAGACCGCCACTGCAGGTTGATCTGCAATGTGTTATGCTGCCAGCGCGCTAAGTGTGCGACGTATTACTCTCACGGTCATATGACAGAACGTTTAATCTAGATTAAATCAACGCAAGAGGCACAAGCTATGTACCGGATTAAAATATATAATCAGAAAAAAATAAATCACTCACAGGGTCATTTGTTTTTTAGGAACCCTCTCTCAGAGCCATACTTCTTCTATGTGGCATGTTAAGATCTGCTGGTTTGTATGAAAATACTTTATCCAGATGAAGTGAATTGTCAAACATCTGATCCTTGAATTTGCTTCTGCCAGACTTTTTAAAAAAAAGTGTTGATGTGACCATTTGGGAACTCTGGCTTGTTGCTTTAATGTTCTTCTAACAACACGATTTAAGGGAAACAAATGTGTTGATTTTTTGCGTGTTTTAAATCTATCTTGTATCTCTATTGTATCATCAGTGTGTGTCTGTTTGTACAAAACTCACTTTTCAATGAAAAACTCACTTTAGAAACTGTGATTAAGCCCCGCCCACTGAAAATACAGAGATCAAATCTCATTTACCATAGCCGCCCACTCTGCTGTGAATGGTCAAACATTTAGGTCTGTCAACGCATGTTATCAATCCTGGAAGTCTACACCTCCAATGAACTTGTTGTATGAACAAAACGGGCAGGATTACAGCTGGCTGGAGGAGAAGTAAAGACCATTATTACGTCATAATGGACTGCTCTCGTAACCTCTCGTTCGCCGAGATTTCATAAGAGGGAGAACTTTATATAGTAATAAGTATAAAACATGTTCATGATTTTACAGTCATGTGTGCAGATAGGAATAAAAAAACTCTCTGAGCACGTAGTACCTCTGAAATATCTGATGGACCCAGAGATTATTGTGTCATAATCTTTGTTTGTTGTCTCTTTTTTCAAGTTTTGTTGCCACTTGGGATCTAGAATTTGGCCCAAGTAACGTGTGAGCGCACCTTAAAGACCCATCACATAGGATTTAAAAGAGATGTTATTGTTTGGCCCTACATTTGTAATAGTTCAACTACAAATTTGACGTTGGCGATTTTCTGTGTGAAAAATCGTTTCCCAAAAAGAACACCTTTTGTAATCTTGTGTAATTCTTTCTCTCAATGCTTTATATGAAAACTCTCTGACAGGCAGTTCTTTCTTTCACAGTTCAAAAACAAACAGAGGTTAAATGTAGAATATATAGAAGTTAATGATTGTTTGTCCTCAGTAATGAGCTGGTAAACTGTCCATGATGTCCCCAAACTCTCGCCCTACATAGCAACTACTCGTCTAAACCCGAGGATCATCCGTATGGACTTGTTTATAGACTTGGGGCGGTTGTTCAAAAAGAGCCCAAACCACAACTACTTCTTTCATTTGTGTCAAAACTTTTTCGTCATTACTGCGAGACATTTATAACGTGAACTTTATCGCTGCGGATGAAGATCTGGTGCCTCCAGTTTACAAGAGTGTGGAAACGATTGCAACATAGTTAAACTCCTATTAAGGCAGACGAGGAGGGAAACGCTTGTTAAACGGATGCGGCTGCTGGGATTTGTTATAGGAAGTTAAAAAAAAACAAAAAAAAAACAACCGTCGGTGACACCAGCTTGAGCTCCGCCGGTAAATATTTAGAAACGGCAAAGTCAGGTTTACTACTGTGCATATGCTGGTAAACTGCGGTGACGCTCTTGATCAAATATTAACCAAACGGAAGCAAACGTGTGCAGCTGCTTCAGTTCTCTCTAAAAAAGCTGCTTCTATACTTTGCAAAGACATTTCGTTTTGACCCGATGAAATGATGCCCGGTTGAGACAGAAATAGAAGAAAAGCCGCCATGAAAGTCCAAGAACCTCCGACAACATTGGACTTTTCTGTACAACAGGAGTCTTCAAAATGCACTGCCACGATTACACTCCCTAACAACGAAGAAGCGAGTGACTGATGCTGATTGCCGCTGTCTGCAATTTGCACCTGTTTTTCTTTGTTTCCCCTCTCACACTGGCAGCCGAGGAAAAAATTGAAATGTCAAATAAAACATGACAGAATGCTAATATGTGACTCCCAGAGGGCAGCCGGGTGTGTTGATTCCGTCACGGCACACGGCGTCGTCGTGTCTTTTCTTTTCAACCAGTGGAGAAACAATAAAAAAACTAAAAAAAAACTTTGGAAGAGTCGAGCTGAAGAATAAATCAAAGAAAATGACGGAGTAAAAAAATAATATGAAGTGATCGCCTTTCTTTGCTCGACACCTTTTTGTCAGGATCAATTTTAAATTTGGATGATAAAACAAGAAAGTTAATTAATAGAAAAGTGCTTGTTATGCTCTTAAATTTGATATGACACAAAACATTTTTCATTGTAGCGAGTTTAATAGAAGAATATAGTTTAAGATTAGCATTAACATTTTAAAACAGGTTCATCAGAATACTGTAGAATGATACTTGTTCAATAATGCCAGTGGTTTGGGTATTAATGGTAGTAACTAGTACTCGAAAAGCACTTATTTTGGTCTTAAATATCACTTTCCTTTAACATTTTTTTTAAAAAAGCAAAGATTCAACAATAACATTAATAAAAACCATAGTCCTGACATGGATTTGCAGTACGCCAACTCCACGTGGTAACTCAACTAGAAAATGTAGCCCCTAAATTAAACTGTCAGAACACAACTACTAAAAAAGTTTACTACTATGAAAACACTTTAAATTCTTTTACTAGTCAAAATTTGAAAAAATCTCAACTTTTCAACACATCTAGTGAATTTTTGAGCATGGTTTTCAGGCACCGTTAAGGACCAGGACAGTTTCAAAAGTAACTGTGTGGCACCGGGTATCAGATTAAATCTATTGGAAAGCCATCGCTAGAACCCAAATTACACCATCCGACATCTCGGGGTCCTGTCCAAAGTCCAAAGTGCTGGAAAGGTCTTGAATCCACATTGTTCTTGCGCCCAGTCTGTGGTGGACCGTACCAACAGGGGGTCGGTCATCAATCAAAGGAGAAGGAGGTGGAGGATAAACAAAACGCTTTTCCATTTCTCTTCCAGTTTGTTCTGGGAGGCCAAAGTCACCTACTGAGTGGAACCAGAGAGACCGGGAGGGAGAAAACAAGCTTCCACTTGGCCGAGCAAAATACTGTCCTCTGTCAAAAGATGACAAGACAAAGACCTCTCTGGACGCCAGCGAGCTACCTGGAACCTGGCTGGGGCCACACAAAAGTGCCAGATGTTTTTCTACTTCCAGAACTGTTTAGAGAATTTAAGAATAATCGGTACGATTGATGGTGGTCATCAGTTACGAGGGCGCACTATCTGACATGGATACAATAATCTGGTCATACGTGTAATCTATAATCCTCCAAAATGCCAAATGTACACGACTTTGACTAGTGTGTTTGGTTTCATTCGAACTGCTGCAAATAGCAATAGAACCCTTAAAGTAGCTTGGTCCTCCACATCGAGAGAGTCAAGATTATGGTGACGGTTTTCAAACATATTATGGCGAAGTGTTCCAAAAATGTCCAAGTGTTAGGAGAACCTATAGATTCGTGAACAACAAGGGAAGTCCTCAGTATAGCTAGAAGAAGTTACTGGCGAGAGAGTCCCTTGCCTATACCCGGGTCCAGAGACCTTCATTGATTAAGTGTCAAAAACCAAGTTAGTCCCACATGGATGGACTCAACAAAAGACACATATGAGTTAAACACAAAGTTCTTTAAACAAGCACTAGATTTTTTTTTTATGGGGTTGTCTTTGGAGAGCCGAAGAAAATCAAAGTACACAGAATAAACCAAAACCGACCTGGGGGAGAATCTATCTATCTTTATATGTATCTATGCAAATCCATAACAGGAAATGTATCTTGGCTTTAGTGCCAAAGTCAGAGGAGGACTCAGTGTGGGGCTGTGAGTCTGCAGGAGGAACTGCTGGAGGTTCTGGAGAGAACATCCAACTTGTACCAGCAGGTGGTACCTCTGCATACGTCTAATAATAATTTTAATGTAATGAAATGAGTCATATATGGCTATAATCGTCGTTTTTATACAGTCAGCCGCAAGAACCGGTGGTACGATAAGCGTCAACTGTTCCGGTATAGAGAGGGTTCAGTGCATGTCTTGCCATTCTGGCCGGTCTTAGACATGAGATTTTACATATATACAGTGTATACACATGTTTAATACACTCATATCAACAAGAATGAACAACACTGACACTAGTGTAAAGCTATAAGCCGGTCCAGGACTTGTACATACAGAGGTCAGTTTTTTTTCTCCAATCCAAAGTCGAGCTGCAGTGGAGTTGAAGGTGAGCCGAGCCAACTCGCCGCGCTCCGGCCCTAATTAGCCCGGGTCCCATAGTGAGGATAAATATACACAAAGACAGTTGCGCGAGATAAAGTGACTCCTTCTCAGTTTGACCTCGTCCGAGTTGAAAAGCTTTCTGCTGGGATCGGGGCAATGTTTTTTTTTTGAGAGCTCCTCCTCGCTAATGTGTCTGGGTGGGCCGGACGGAGATGGTTCGCCACCGATCATCTTCAACCCCGATCCTGCCGGGGCGCCCCTCATCACCTCCACCGTCGGATTCAAGGTCGGCGCGCTCGTAATTGACTTCCACGCCACAAGTTTCTAAGCTTGATCACTTGCCCCCCCCTCTCTCTCGCTCACCTCCCGCTGCACATCGAACCGACCCCTGCCTGCCCTGACCGAACCTCCGCTCCCCTGCTCCCGCTCGTCCTTTCCCAGAATCCAACCTGGCATCATGTGATGAATGGGACGGCATTACTCTTGTCCTCTGTTGCCCTGGTTCTCTTTTTTTCTTTTTTTTCCCCCGCTCGTCGTCCACGTCAACTCTACCTTTCCCCGCAAAATTGTCAATTTTGGTTCATGATTCATTACAAAAGTTTCCAAGGCGACATATTCATATTCAGCGCGATAACATCTGCCGTTTTAAACTTTGCTTTTGTGACGGGAAGAAAGCCAGACAGAGCGAGAGTGCATCGCTATGAAGTGAAGGGATCACATCTTCAAAAAAAAAAAGTAAATAAAATATGCATCTTCTCTGAGCTCATTACACATTTATGACTCTTGTTAAAAGAAAAAGGTGGCGGCTGAGCCTTCCCTAACATGTCTTGACTTTCAAATTCAGCCGACACTGCTGTCAAATGTTGTGCTCCACATTCTGTCCAATGAGAGGCTGGGAGGGATGAATGCGTGTGGCGGCGTCTTTTTTAACATCCCCGTTCGGGCGGGAGTCGCAGCCAGTTACGTTCCGGGAGGATGAGGAGCTTGCGCAGGAACTCCTCACCTACAGCGCCATGAGTGCACGTTGTAATCCCTTTGATGCATAGTTCATCAGTCGGGAAAGTTCAGTCGCTGCAGCCGCTCTGCGTGTTTGTGATTCGGAACAATAAGAGTTCGGGGAGTAGACATTGCTACAATCGGCATAATGAGCGCTGGGATTTACTTTGGCGGCGTGAGGTGGTTTTCTGCTGTTGCTGTGACAACTCTTAAGAAAAAGAAAAAAAAAAGCACATTTAAACAACTGTACCACACAAAAACCACACACGCCGTGCACACACACGTACACACTCCAGTGTTTATGTAAGACGATCTTCATCTTCACTGAGTCGTGCGAAAAAGTAGTAAAAACTTACTCTTAAACGTTTCCCTTGTTTACTAAATTAAATTATTAACAGTTGACTTCACTCTCTAGGTTTCTTGAGGTGAAAAGAAAACTGTACGTGACTAAAAACTTGACAAAGTTTTTACTCAGGTACAGGAACGTCGGAACAATTAGAAGTTACACCTAGAACAGCTGAGCTTCATGATCATTTATCCATCCATTCATCCTCCACTTATTATCCCTAGTTTTGCCGGATTTTTCTCTACTTCGAAACCTCCCTCAACTCCACTTTAGGGACTAGAAACCGTAATCGCTTCTCCAAAGTGTCATGGGTTTGCACTGAGGTCTCCTGGAGAAACACCTACATCCTAAAAAAGGCGGATCAGTTCTGATTTGAGTGTTTCTGAATGAAGGAGAGTCCAGTGGAAGTCTGCATCCCTTGTTCTTTCAGTCACTATCCAAAGTTTGTGACTATGGATGACGGTGGGAACCATAGATAAACAGGTCAATTCAGATGGTTGTCTTGTGGCTCAGGTGTTTCTTCACCAACCCAGAAGGACCCGGGGACGGACATCCATCAATTTTCGAAGCGAGGACGATGATCTCTGATTTAGAAGACTCCATTCCCAAATTTCCCATCAATCCAAAAAGGCAATTAGATACGAGAGGAGAAGCTCTTTTAGAACAACAACGACTCCCAACACTAGTAGGGCCAAGGAGCTTGACATCCAGCTGGATGGAGGATCTCAGGCTTCAATCGCAACACACAGATAGACATCTTAGACAGAAGAAGTTGAGGTGCTGCAGACCTTCTTCCAAATCCGTAGACTTTAGTACACTCTCCTTCGGAGTAGCTCGCTGGACAAGAAGCTGAAGATACCAACACACTGAACAAGCTAGTGATGCCTCCGTCATTGGAATTAAACCACACCAGAACCCACACATTGGAACCTCTTTATAGGTAAATATGGCAGACGAAGATCAGCTTCAGTCAAAGACTTAACATCCTTCAGGTCAACACTTCTGGACTCCTTCGAGCTGTACGACTACAAGAGTGTGACCTTCAAAATGTCAACATGAGGAAACAAGAACCTATTATTTTTACATATCATTAAATAATGTTAATTGCGTCGCTTTTATCTTGCCATACAAGTTGTTCAAAGTTATTTGAATAAGACCATTAAAGACCATTATATCTATATCAGTCTATCTTATAAAATGTGCATTATATTATTATAAAATTGTAGATCATCATGAAAAACAAAAACATTTATCATTACATTTATTACACACACACATAGATGATCACAGAGTGAGTGATTATTAAGGAGACTTTTGTTTCTAAACTCGTCGTAAGAACAAAGTGTTAGTGCAAACATGATCTAAACCATTTCTTGTTACGTCAGTTGAAACTGGACTCGAGGCAGCTGCTGTGAGGAACAGTTAAGGGTGAAATGGACGAGACGAGGCTCAAGCACCAAGTGAGTACCACCACCCTGAGGGGCAAGCAAAGGCCTGAAGACAGAAGTTCGGGACGTGCAGTGAGACAGGGTGTCCGAGTAAGACGAGGTGACAGTCACTGCACAACAAACCCTGACAAGACAGAAGGCCACCTGACAGACGATAGACTGAGAAGAGCAGAGCCACACACATGCCCACTTACCACCATCGCCCGAATCCACTCAAAGTGCCAGGAGGCCAACATATCATCAAGGATATGGTATTTATCTCTGTCCTCTCCGGAGCCGGGTTTAGGGTCCTTGTGGATAAATTACAGTACAATCGTGTCTTTATTGCGAAAAACACATTCAAATGCTTTTTACACACATTTGATAAATGGTCGACTGCACTTTCACTAGCAGTGAAGTTTGGGGCACCAGGGAGTTGAATTAAGGACCATTTCAACAAGTATTTTATGATCAGAATACGGCAGACTTAGTTTGATATTAAACTTGATTTGCCAAAGTTGAAAGTATGTCAAGACAACTGGTAACTTGTGGAGGAACTGGTTCAAATTGGTTATTTCTTCTTAACACCACAGATTACAATGGGATTGAAAACACTGTTGGGTAGTGTTTTGTGGATCTATTTATGGGTGAATAGTTGTAAATGAACAAATAATGTACACAAGTCAATTGGAACATTTTAAAATGAATATTACAGGGTTTTGTGTGAGTTTAACCCTTGTGTTATCTCAGGGTCAAGGTGACCCAAAGACTTGTTCGCCAGAGGCAACACAAAAGGTACCACAGACAGGATTGTTTTCGGGATTTCGGTTCACCTTGACCATGTGATAACAGGGGTTAAAAAAAAAAGTATTAAATCTCTTTGATATAATTATCTTTAGTCCGAGACATAAAACAAACCCACAAAACAAAAATGTTTATTGTCATCCAGGGTCGACGACTCAAGCAACAAGTGAGCTAAGGTTTGTATGTTTGAAAGTTCTTTTTTTTAATTTTTTTTAAATACCTTAAAAATGAGAACGCTTTGCTTGTTTAATCAAGGGAGTGACAAAATATTGGATAGTTGCAATGTATTCATTACAGTACAAAAAAATCCCTGTATGTTTTTACATTTGCATTCATTTAATGTGTGTCCCTAACTTTGCTATTTCTGTTTGCAAGTTGGTTTTCTTGTCCATTTTCTTATGTTGGATCTTCTTGTTTTTGAGTTTTTGAAGTGAACATTGAACCCTTTTTTCCTAATGTGTTAACTTACAGCCCTTAAACCATTTCAATGAGGTACCATATTTGAAAGACTAAAGCAATATTTTTTTCTTAAGCATGAAAGTATGGAACGAAAAGTGCAACAAACGCTATAATACATTCCATTCTCATTATTCATCAAGGCTCAACACGACAGAAAGTAGACAAAAGGTTCAGTTTTAGCATCATATTTGAATGTTAGTGGTCAAAGGTGTGTTTCTATCTACAAACACATTGAAAATATCTTTTGATAAAACACCACACGAGGGGGCCTATCTCCGAGCAAATGAACCGTCTGGATATAATAGGAAGAACATTCCATTTTAATAACAAAAGTGTCACCAAATAAAAAAGCAAAGTGAAAGGCAGAAGCAGAATGAAAGTGGCAGAAGAACAAAACAGGAGATCTAGATCTGGTGGGAGTAGAAGGACAGTGGAAGACGATCACCTGATGTATGCGTTTTACAAAGACAAAAAAAAACAAACAAACATCGCACGGAGATGAAAAAAACCCTTTTTGTCCATGCCTCTTTCACCCGCCTTTTTGTTTCCACTCCGCTTTTATTAGCCAAACATGATTAAAATGCAGTTGGTACCAGGGTCTCTGTTGAGCAATGGGGGGAAAAAAGACGATGTGATGGGAAGAAAAACGAGGCGGAAAAAAAAAGTCAAAAGCATCTTTTTTACGGCGTGACGCTTTTCATCTTTCACAGCAGTGAGGAGAAAAGTACACAGACGTTCAACCTTTGTTCTCTTTCCTTCTCTCCCTCTGTGTCTCGTTCCCTTTCTCCTAAGCAGCTCCAAACCCCCCCCGGTACCTGAGGACAACCCCGGCGCCGGAGCTCAATAGGCTGCTCCCAGAACAACATTTCAGTCACACTTTTCGCAGAGCATTCAAATAATTCCCAGAGCGCTCTTTAGTCCAATTACATTATAGCAGGCTGCTATCTGAGCGATCTGCGGCGCGCTGTGACTGGGACTGACAGGATGAGTGCCGGGTCTTGCTCTTGCACAGCTTCTTGTTCAGTCAGGAGGAAAATTAGGAAACATCTACGCACCATTTTAGACACGGTGACTACATTCCATGACAGGCGTTACCTGGCATTTGACCTTACGCCGGAAATGACTAAATCTATTTATGCAAGGTTGATTTTGTGTCGTTTTACTTCTTAGAATCCTATTCCACTTCCCATAAATGTCTTCAATGTCGATTGATAAGAATACACTTTCCAATGACATGATATTTGTAATATGTTTTCAAACATAGTTGTCAAATTAAAGCCATAATACAAACAAAAGTAATTACCTTTTTTTTGTTTAATTAGAGCATGAGTTAAGGGGCCCTTACCTGTTTATTTAGGGGGCATTTCAAGAGGTATTGGATAGCATCCATCATGTATTCATCATTTTTCATTTCTGTGGAGAGCGACGTTGCCGTTTCCCTCATGAAAATCCATTTATGCTTTTGTTTTGGGTAGAAATCTGGCCCATCAAGTCATTTTATGTGGCCCACCAAATTAAAGTACATTAATAATTATGTTTACATGGTGACAGATAAAGAGGCAGTATTTAATATAAGATAAGCAACAGAGATGATCAATGTCAGCAATTATAGTAAGTAAGTAATTTATATTTGTAAAGTGCTTAAACAATTTAAACAATACCCAATAAAATATATTCTTAAAAGGTCAAGACAACACCGAGACAAACACAGGAGTCTCAGAGAATCAAGGAAAAGCCTGCACGAATAGAAATGTCTTGAGATGTTTCTTGAAGGTGTTGAAGGAAATACAAGTGCTTGAGGAGTGTTTACTTCCTGTTATTGAAAGCTAGATAAATATACATTTTTGTTCGGCCAGTCAATGAGATGACTATAGGATTTTGGCTACTTGTGTTATTGAGTTTGGTGTCATTCCCAGAGTGACTTAAATGCAATTATTACTATGCAAAGTTTAATCCTTCCAACCTCGACAACATTAGTGAACTGATACTTTAACTTTGAACCTAATATTGAAGTGTTTCAGCAACTAAGTTTACCATTTTTGTTTAATAAAAACAACATTTAAATGATATTTTATTAAAATATGGAAGCAAAGGCTCTTGTTTAACACTGAGTCGCAGTTAACCTCAGGGTCAAAGTGACCCAGAGGTCCGAAAACAAATGTGCTTGAGATATCCCTGTGTTGTCTCTAGGTCAAAGTACACAAACAGATTTGTATTCGGGCCTTTGGGTCAACTTAACCCTGAGGCACTCGGAAGGAGACCAAGATTCTACTGACATCTATGTTATGACACCATAGATTAAAATATTTTGTCTTCTTTTCTGGAGAAACCATGACATCATGCCAAGTTCAACGTCTACACTGGTCCCTCCTTTCTTCCTCTCTTTCCTCCCCCCTCTCTCTCTTCTTCTCTCTCCTGGGCCTCTCACAAAAAAAGACCATTCTCAGAGTCTGGTTCTGCTTGAGGTTTCTGCACGTTTTTCCTCGCCACTGTCGCTCCAAAAGTGTGGATTAGACAGATATGGAGAAAAATAAAACCCACAATATGTGAAGGTTTATTTAACTGTGTGTGTCCAGGAGAGGAGCTGTGAGGAGTTGCTGGAGGTTTTTTTTCAAAAGGCAATATGAGGTATGTGTTGGAAGGACACAGACAGATGAACACGGAGAAAGAGAGAGGCAGCGGTGAGCAGTAAAGCCCGTGAGCAGGACATGATTGCGGTGTGTATCTTATCTGTGTCAGGTCCTCCTGAGGCTAGTGGAGCCTAGCTGAGCGGAGCATGAGCGCTTCAGTGACCAGTCAAGCATGCAAGGGTAATCTCTGCACTCTTTCACTCTCTCTCTCTCCTTCCTGTAAACCCCTCTCTGGGAGACAGCTGAGTTACTACACACCAGTGACTCTCACACACACACACACACACACACACACTCAAAACCTAAAGGTGATAGCTGTGAGCCGGACAGTCGGCCCTCAGGTGAGAGGAAACATCACAGGCTACACTGCACACTGAAGCCCCTGCAGCCAGGAGAGGCTGGTGGTGTATCAGCAACATATGTCTGCTATCTCGCACCGCCTGTCTCACAACGCTACATCGCTAGATAGAAAAAAAAAAAGAAAAAAAAGCCAAGTAAATAGAGTTATGGACGGTTGAAGGGACAGGATGTGAATGTCAATCCAATTTTCATCATTTTCAGATGTGAATTTAAGCGATAGAAAAGGTTATGAATTGGGATAAATAAGAATGAGCAGAAGACAGAGCTCAAATATTACTCTTAATTATATTATACGAACACAGATTAACCATAACTTAAGAGATGAAGACATGAAACCTCAATATATTGAACTTATCAGCTGTTTTAATTGTCATTGGTACAGCTCACCAATCCCTGTTGTTTTAAAGAAATAACAAAGCTTCCAAATCCAAGATGTGTGGAAAAAAAAGCAGAAATTCTACCGCAAGGAATAATGTCTTTTGGATTTTCTTATCACATATTAAACTTAAAAAGTGCTGAGACAGAGCATAGCTCCAGCAAAGAGATCGGGGTAAAAATACAACATGCAATGTTATTTTCCGTAAAATAATTTTAAACATGTTAAGAACTTTTGGAGTTAATAAGCAACTACACTTTATATATTTAGCATAGCCAACAAAAAATGTAAAAAACATGTAGATTGAAATAAAAAACTTTCCTCTTAATGACGATTTCTTCCGTATTCGTAATGTGTCTTTGAAAGCAGCACAGTTTGCGTTTCAGTCACTATCAGTTTTTAAACAATATTTACTGTAAACAGCTTGCTGCATAATAAATAAAGGTTTTTAACTCATGTATTTACCGAGGAAGTGGTGTGGTTCCGAACTAGAGAAATGTTCATTGGGTGGCAAAATGGTGGTGATATGACGGACGTATAGACTGAATGGAATCAATTTAGTTAGTAAATTGTGCTGGCAGCAATACTTTCTTTTAGAATGGCATTTGCTACACAATTCCACTCCTGTAGATTCATGGTAGGAAGTAAAGTGGGAGGGCTACTTCCTTAACTTTCTGTTAATTTTTCCTCGAGAGAAAATTACTTTTGTGGCTTTTAGCCGTGAATCAACCAGTTATTTTTTCCCCATCTTAATACGCCAGCCAGTTCGTTCAAACCATAACCGGTGTGAAGGCCCCTTGAGTTAACCCTTTAGTTACACACAAGGATGCAGGTGTGGTCTTTATCATTGAAGTTAAGTAAGTCCTCAAAAGGGCCTCTGACTAACTAACAAATGTTTATTTAAGTATGTTATTAATGGCAGATCTATCGCAATTATTATGTCTTACAACTAACTTTTCTCTATACAAGTCAAAACATGTGTCGATTCCAAACAAAAAAAATGAGCCTGCAAGGGGTCGTGGATGCAATGAAAAACAGGTGCTCGATTCTTTGGCCATGTAATACAGCATTTAGCCTCTGGAGCAAAGGTTATCCAGCTAATAGCTGCCTTGTGGTGCGCCGGGAAGAGTTGTGCACATGGTCAGAGTAAACATCTGGGATGCATTGTGCATACTTGCAACATATGCTTCAAGTTCAATTAAAATGAGGCTTTGGCACATTTATTAATCTTTTTTTTCTTTTTCGTTTTCCTTCTCTCTTCCTTTCCCCTTTTAGCCCTTTCATATTAAAAAGGGACTTGCCCTTCATCCTCCCTCACTGAACCTAAAGAAGTACCAGATACAAAAAAAAAAACATATCAAACATAGAAGACAAATATGTCAGGCCTTGAAATGCCATTTGTTCTCCACTTAACCAGGTTGGAGCAGGAGCAAAGGGAAGATAGAGGATGGACTGCATGTATGAGGATAAAAGGAGGGGGGTAAAAAAAAAGCAGGGAAAAGCGACAAATGTAGGACGGGTGGAAGGCGGAAGAGAAGAGAGATATAGTAAAAGAAAAAAGAAAAAAATGCCCCTTTTCAACTACCCCCGCGGCTGAAATGAAATGCTAACAGTAGAGGAAAGCAATAGATCAAAATGTATGAAGCCCGAGTTGGTAAATTGTAGCCTTTGTAGCCGATGTGCTATCCAGCATCCCAGCCCCGTGCAAGCGGCACGCAGCGCGGCTTTATATGGAATAATCAGTTTGGCTGCGAATCTAACGGAGGCCACACAAGCTGCTTTGCCTCATTTCAATATAAAAGTTCAAAAACGTATTCCATATAATCTGCAGCTTTTTAAATGTCTGTAGTTGTATTTTATTTTTATGGAGGGGAGTCGGGGAAACTTAGTGATGGAGGACAGACATAAAGGGAGGGGAGAGAAGGAAAGGTTCAAGGTTGCCTGGTGAATCTCTTCAGTCAGTGCCCGACCCCCCCATATACACACACACACACACACACACACACCCCAACTGTTCAGCCTTGGAACTTTAGAGTCGTGAAAGTTTGCTGGGAGAGGATGTAAGGCTCACGGAGCGCCGTGTCCTCATCGTTCGGAATGGCCGCATGCCTGACAGATTGTCCGACAGCCGGCGGATGACTATTTGACCATGTGTGCCACAAGTGTGTTTCGTTAACCCTTTCCCTGCTTTGGCGGGACCTTTTACCCTTTTCGTAATTGAGGGTGGGTGTCGCAACTTTATGTTATACTCGAGTATATCCAGCACACACAAAAAATAGCCGTTCAGAAGCGCCTTTAGCTTAGTATGCGAAGAAATGAAAAAAAAATCCTTCAAATTTAGACCGTTCAGAGAATTCTTAGCCTTCTAACCTTTCAATTGCCGGAGTGTGGATGTAAAGGCTTCATGTAACAGCCGCGCTAATTTCTGATATCCAGTCGTAGCGCTTTACGGTTTGCCGGTAAAGGGATATGGCTCGGGTTCCATCTTTATCAGTGTCACCTCCTTGTTTTTTTCCGAAAACTCCTCAGGACTGATCGCATTGTGGTATGAAAGTGAAAACGGTGCCACATCAGAAACCAGACAGCAGAGTAAATGGATCCGGAGCCGCCGTAGCGGTTCAATTACCGTCCCCAAGTGGAACATTTGACATGTACTGTGTCCTATCCAGTGGCATTTGTTTCAGTAGCAGTTTCTACAGTGTAAACGAGCAGAGGCAGTAAAGCAGCCACCTGTTGTTACCTGATAGTGTCTGGACAAGCACAGATGCTGTTTTACTGGGACATAAAGAAGCAGTGAATGGACCTAAATAGCTAACTAAGCACTTTATATGGGCACATGTTCTTAGGAAACAGAACCGAAGCATGTAAATCTACCAAAGTGTGATATAAAGGGGAGAAAGAGCACAGTGTACCCAAACTGACGAACAGACCAATGAGATGGAGGCGTACAGCTTTGCACCTCCGGCGGTGACCGGCCAGGAGGGGTGGTGGGGGGGAGAAGATGGAGTCATTTAATTTGTCTGTTTGTGTTTCCGGACCATAAGGCAGTGTTGAACCCTCCCGAGGGCCATTCACATGTGTGTAACACATACATGTGAGAGTCAGTGTGAGGGATAAGATTACCTTGTCATCTTTGTCATAATCCTCATCTTCATCCTCCAGCAGGTCCTCCATTGCTTGCTGATGTGTGCGACAGGAACAGATGAAGGGAAAAAAAAAAAAAGAGAAAATATTTTTGCATTAGCCAGAAGTCATGGGTAACACGAGGGTTAACACATCAGCGGAGTCGCCACATTCACGTTGATTTGTTCTGCTTGCATCAGTCGCCAGAGCGTTGGTGAGGAACACAAGGAGGAAATGCATGCTAGCTCCCCACTCAGAAACACTCTTCTATTTTAAAAACATTCTCCTCCAGAAACATGTTGACAGCGCCAGAAATGTAAGCAAAATGCTGCCTTTCAATTTCAACCACGCACAGACTGAAGGCACTTCACAGGCTGTATCCTCGTCCTACAAAAAGGAGTTTGCCGGAGGTGGTGCCACAGCACAATCTTTTGTCGTCTGACCTCGGCGACCTATTGCAGTTCTCAACTCTAGTTTCCCAAAATTCATCAATCCAGAAGCTCCCAAGCCACCTGGAAACAGAAAAGAAAAGCGTGTCTGCAGCGTTTGCAGAGAGAAAGTCACAACTATGTGCTCCACTGGTCCAAAACCGATGAAACTGGAGCCGGTGCAAGTCTGCGGAGCTGAAGCCTGAGACGCAATAACAGGTAGAGATGGAATGTCAGAGGTGGCTCCATGCAAACAGGTGAATGATTTTCTAATGTTGGTTTTAAACATTTAGACAAAACGTATTAATATCAATCTTAGCCAACCTACAGAATGGTAACTTTCCAAGTTAGTATTTCTATATACGAAACCAAGGTGCAAAATTCTACCTCAGTATCATCACCATCACTAAAACATGCTTATGTACCAACCAACACTTTGACCTAGCTATAATGCTATAATGGTACCTTTGGGTAAAATGTATCAAACCAACAAAATACATTGTGGCCCCAAATACAACCTTTTTAAACTTGTTGACTAAGAATTATTTATATTACTGCTTCCACCCATAATCCTAGCATCAGACCTTATACCTGTTCATACCTTTCCAACCATACCTATCCAGATCATGGACCAATCTACCCCCCCCAAAAAAAGTTATCCTAATATTGGCTAAACTAAATTTGTAGTTAAGACCGCTTCAACTAAGGCACTGATAAGACCCGACAGTGTTGAGACAGAGATAAGACCAGGACCAAGGAATAACGGGGTCAAGACCAAGACAATTCCAGAATCAGACTGAAAGAGAACACACTTTAAATACAAAATAACCTCGATGACATTCTCTCCAGCCCTTTTTTTTTATATTGACTGGACGTTAAGGAACTGTGTAACCATATAATCCCCTTCATTTACACATCTAAATACTTTCCTACCAACTTACCAATAGGAACCATTGCATCTAATCAGACTAACTAAAACCTAGATGAACCATCGTAATACATTCCAACACCAACCACAAGCCCACAACACTAACCTAACGACAATAATTCCATATACCCTACCATCAGATTCCCAACTCAACCGCCTATTACTGAGGTTATTCCAGGACAACCGATGGACCTTATCTTTTCAGCGAGCCAGAATTCTTACTAAGGCTTTCAGACTTATTGGACATGCCCAGACAACCTCACTGGGAGTCATCTTAAATTAATGTCTTAGCCACCTCAGGTTGCATTTTAAGGAGAATACATTTTCACCTCGGTTGTCAGATAAGGTCCAGAAACCCAGTGATAAAAACTTATTTCACAACCACCATTTCTAGGCTTTGTTTTCGTGGCCAGAACCAAGGTTTGCCGGTGATCTGTCATTTCAACTTCCCTTTTTTGCTTATTGTTATGGTATCGATCATAGCTTTTGATCAAGCAGAGTCCAAACAGCATTAAATCAAATATTGTGATGACAAAGTGTGTAACAATAGGTTTCAAGGTCCCAAACCAAACCCACCAAATTGTGAACCCTACCCATCTAAACATTTTTTCTCTAGAACTGTTGACAAAGGACAGACATGGCAAAGGAAATACCTTTAGCATGAAATGTTTAAAAAGATCATTACGTTAAATACACAATAGCTTTTGTGCGTCTTTGTTTTTTCATTCAAATTAGGCAGAAAACTACAAGGGGGTGAATATAAGCCTCTTATGTAAATGCTGCTTCCTGTAACAACAAAGAGAAGTTCAGAGCAGCAGAGGGTTGAGTCAACCGCGCATCACCATACTTGTGTATTCAGCATCTCTAACACCGTCCCTTGTTTGAAGACGGATGGAAAGTGACTGTAACCCAACAAGTATTCCCTGTTGACGTAATCTCCGTCTTGGTGTACAAATGATCAGTTTTTAGCATGGAGAACACATTGACTTCTGCACAATCAAATTTGTGGCTGCAATACAGTAAAAAATGAAAGGCTGCTGGCATTTATCAACAAGAGAACTGTTTATAAAGTCATCATGGTTTCTCCTAAACCCTTTCACTCGTGCCAAGACACAAACATAATGGATTCCTCCACACTGAGGCTTTACTAGGGCAAGCCTGGCACACACTCGCAACTTTAAACAAAGGGAATGAGCATGAGCTAGCTGGAGAAGCATGACCTAGAGAGACAGAGAGAATGATAGAGTCGTTTGTCTCCCTTTGCTCTTCGCTCTGCTCTCGCCTCTATATCGCCTCTGGTTACAGAGAGAAGTCATGTTTCCTGCAAAGAGACACAGTGTAAAATTAATAAATAAAAAGACACGGTACATGTCATCTGCCCCGAAGATTGCCACGGCTAAATGCGCAGACTGAAGCTACTGTCTCACTAAGGGAGGATATAAATTACCTCAGTGCTGACTATGAATACCAAATATCTTCCCTTTCTGTCTCTCCACCTTTCTCTCCGTTTTCTCATCCATTCTCCTTCATAAGACCTGCTTGGTACGGGATATGATTTGTCTGTTTATCCCTCCATTATCATGTTGTTTGAATCACTATCATTACACGAGGGGAAGCGTCGAAGCCTTGCCATGGACCAGATCGTCTGGAGCTCGAACGTTTGCCTGCAGAGCTCCTTCCAGTCGATTCAGTATCTACGGAGGATTAACATATTCAGACCTATTCAAATAATTCCGGGGATGATGCAGGGTACTCTTCAAGATTACACTCTGCCCCATAAATTCACACAAAGATGGTGATAATACACACACGGGAGGGAAAACAATGACATTGAGAGTTCAAACTCCTGTGGAAAGTGCATGAATGCATCGCTTTGATCTGGTTGACACAGGCCTGAAGAACAGACACGACTTATAAGAATTGCTTTTATAAAGCTGTGCCTCGTATCCTGACAATAGCTCCGCCGCATTATTCCGTGTCCTTCTCGAGTTGAGATGTTCTCCAAATAGAGAAACAACTCGGTAAACGCTGAGATTATTCAAACAACAGCAGCCGGCTGAGGATGTATAAGCGCCACGGCGGCGGTACAGAAGTTTGAAATTATGGAAATGACTTCACGTATATGCTTTGAGACGCGTCTTAAAGGTCACGTGGTGAGCAGTGGAACGATGCAAATGGAATGATGAATCTTGTACGCACCGTGCAGATGCTGTAATCTTTGGTATCGTTACATGATTTCTGTGTCACGTTTAAACCTGTCCAGATGCTCTGAATGGTTAACTTGTTTCTGTTTCTGAGGTCGAGATGGCTAGAAAATGTGAACGAAAATCATGCTAACCCAATTTCAAGGTGACTAGTGTGTTATAGGACACATTTTATAGGCAAAACCGACCTTTAATCATCTCAAGATGAAACTTACATGTACTAAATATGTTGACAGACTTGACTTGAGTGTTAGTCAAATGAAAAAACTAAACAACAAAGTGAACCTGTTACTGCTGATTCCTATATACTTAAATATTTTTTATGTCTGCCTGTGATAAAGTACCTTGTATTAGTCTAGTGAAAGATACATTTCATACAACCCAACAACAATTTTCGCCCCATGGGTCTGGACAGAAGTTCTGGACAAAACAGACTAAACAGACGGGGGATTCAACATATGTGTAAGTTACGCAACATCACTGCCATTTTCCCAGTGAGGGCGATGGTAAACCAGTTGCCAGTTAAGGTAAACCACCTAGATAACCATATTTACATCAGGGTTGAAGTCATGCTTCAACTGGTTAGAGTTCATCATCCAGAAGTGTAACTTATTTCTGTATTTTATATCATCAATGTTGTAAAATTTCTAACTTTATTGACACTACAAAGTCCCGGAGGAAATGCTTGCGAAGGTCCATATCATTTGCCCTGACTTCCAGACAATGGCGCTTTCCTTCTCAGTCGCTCTAGCCATTGAGTCTGAGAAATATATATAGTGGATCAACCCGTTTCGCTAGTTTTGGTACTTTTAGAAAAATCTTGTGAAGAAGTGAAGATGGTCATCATGATAGGATGTTGGAGGACGCACACAGGTAATGAAGTAATGATATAAATATAAAGGATTTTAAACGTCTCACAATGAAAATCCAATAAAAAACAATCCATGGTAAGTCAAGGGTTAGTGTTACAATGCAAAAAATGTGTTCCCCTTATGTCAAAACAATTAGAATTTTAAAAATTGTGTCAGATGGCTGGTTGCATTGCGGCCTACTGCCATCATGGCTTTACTTAAATTACAGGGCAACATTGTCAGGGAAAGAAAATATGTGATTATAAGTTGCATAATTATAATAATTTATTTACGTGTCTAAACAAGAAGGAGCTGTCTCGCCTGCAGTTAATCCAAAACTCTACAGCGATAATTCTGACCTGCTCTAGTAGGAGAACTCACATTCATTCCTTAAAACTCTTCACTGGCTGCCACTTTCTTTCAGGATCAACTTTAAAATTCTGGTTCTTACTTTCAGAGCTATTCATGGTCAGGCTCCTCCTTACATCAGTGATCTGATCCAGCCTTACACCCCAGCTCGGGCTCTGAGGTCTGTGGATCAGAATCTACTGATGGTTCCTGAACACGCCTCGGACCACAGGAGAGAAATTCCTCCAGGCTGTTGGGAATGATCTTCCTCTCCCTCTGTGTTTGATGGATCTACTGACTCCTTCAAGAAACATCTTGAGACATTTTTATTTGTGCAGACTTTTTCCCAATTGTCTGGGACTCCTGTGTTTGTCTTATGTGTCTTGATCTTTCAAAGCATGTATTTTAACTATGTATTGATTTTGAAGCGCTTTGTGACCCTGGTCTAGAAAGGCGCTTTACAAACAACGTTTAACTATTAACTATAAGGTCACATTATATGTATGCAAGTATTGAATATATGCGTATTTCTCCATCTTTAAGAATAATGTTAAAAGGCAAAAATATAGCAGTACATCCATTGTTTGAGCTGAATGCTGCTGAGATTCAAGGGTTTTCCTTTGGTAAATGGTAAAAAGTGTCACTGGAACGAATGGCCTGGGAAAAAAAGGAAGCCAGTTCAGCGCTCCACTATACAATTCTTCAAGATCCTCCCGCTCGCTCTCCCTCGCTATGTCCAGGCAGCGTTCTACTATCTCCTCTCCTAACCTTCCCAATGACAGCTGCAGGGGGAATTGACGCCAAGGCAGACATTCCATCTTACATGAAGATATACTTTCTCCTCCTTTTTTCTTTTAACAGCTCAATCCCTCTCTTTCCATCCTCCTGCTGCTCTTCTTCTTTGATACGTGAGGGGGTTTTAACCTCTCCAGCTGCTGAGGTTTTTGCGGACTGGCTGGCTGGGGGATCTCAAGGCCCTACTTGGTATGCACCGTCCATGTGTGTACGTCTGCGAGTGTGTTGCCTACACCACAGTTTTCCCGGAGACTGAGGGAGGGCTGCGTGTCTGATAAGGGCTGCTGGCTGAGCGTGGCTGACCCATGTGGGCCCTTCACAAGCTGTCAGAGCCGTGGCCCTCAGAGGGGGGCCCTTCCATCTGCACTGCCCCGGCCCGGGCTCACCCAGCGGGGAGCGAGATAGAAGCGTGGCCGGGGTGCTACCGTTGCTGGAGACCGAAGAGTGGGGGGGTGAGAAGGGCGGCTCCATATTCATGAAAGCAGCACAAAATCTGTCATCAGTTGGAAAAAAAGAAAAACATCCCATAGCCAACAGCCTTTTTCTTTTTAAGGCAGTTTTTACTTTTACTTGTACGCAGCAGACGCTCTTTACAGTCTCAAAGTCTAGAGTGGAAAAACCAACAAACAAGAGGCGCCGCCGCCGCCGACAACAAGCGGCGAGGTAGACACCCATCGCTGCCGATGTTGTTAGCAAAGACACAAAGTCACAAAGGTTCAGAGTGATGAAGGGAGGCAGACAAATGGAAGGGGAAAAGGGAGCGATAGACAACATGATGAAAAGGCAGGCTGGGGAGGATTTCTGCCGTGGCATTCCTGATGCTCCCGATGCTCCCGTCCCACTTCAAATCCGGCCCCGTCGCCTGTCTCTCCGCCTGCCAGCCCTGCCATTCGATCTGCCAGTTTAGCGGCGACAGAAAGGCAGCGAGCGCCGCGGAGAAGGAGTCGAGATGAGCGAGATGATGTCGGGGGCTGGCACGGGGGAAATCAGCGGGGCACAGGCGCTCCCAGTTAAAAGTGACATGACCTTTTGATTTTGTCACCTGTCACCAACTGCCATGTCTGACTCTGCGCCGAGGAGCGCTGCCTCCATCTCCCTGTGACGCTCCGTCTCTCTGAATGCCTCTCTCTCGTTTCCGTCTCCAGCTCCCACTCCGTCTCCCCTTTTCTCTTCTGCTGCCTTTCTTTCCACACTCGTAGTTTTATGAAGGAAAAGTGGAGGTGTGACTTTTCGCAGAAGTTGAGGTATAATAGGGCTGCGTTTCCCTTTTTTACCCGTCGCGGCTCTGCTAATATTTACTCTTCTGTGTTGAGCGTGGCTCTTAATGAGGGCAGATGTCAAGACATGCTGAGTGTTGAGAGAGGCAGGGTTTTCGTTTGAGATGCAAAAATCGGGGGAAGAAAATAGAATATGTAAAAATGGCAATGAGACGTTTCGTGGAGAAATTACACAAAGTTCAAATAAAGCAGACGTTATTAGTACCTTGCGAAGTGAACCAGGGAGAACTTCTCTGTGGATCGAGATGCCGTCGAGTTCGAACGCGGGAAGAAAGTTTCCAGGAAGTAACATATTGATTAGATAATGATGTCTAAATATTTTTTTGTAGATGTCCTGTAGATAGTGTTGTTAAGAGTCCGTCAATCACAAGCGTGACTATTGTCGATAAGTGACACGAGAGACATGTTTTTATTGCTTTAAGAAATCTGATCCTGCTTGATGGCACGTAGACGCATTAGCGCTAGCTAACGTGCTAACATTTGATATCGCTACGTAATTCGGTTGAAACTATTCTTAAAATGTTTTGTTTTGTTTCAATTTAAAGCCCAATTTTCAAGAATTTTTATCAACAAATTGAATACATAAAATGTTAATTATTGATGAGGTTAATTATTTGGCAAATAAAACTGTAAAAGGACGAAACATTCCGAGCTTCAGATTACTGTAATTCACTCATACTTTATAGTTGACGTCCTGAAAATTCAACCATCTTGATTTTCTCAAGAAATTAAAACCATTTTGTCATATAATGTGGCTGTTTTGATGGGCTTAAAAAACTGTTAAATGATTCAGGGGATAAACTATCCAAATATTTATCTTTAATTTTATTTCCATTTATTTTGTAGCATAAGAAATAGTCGCAAATCTGAGTATAATATAGACTACTGACCTCTAAGTGAAGGGTTTTTTTGGGAAGGGCAGATGACCCTTTTGGAAAATCCAAAATGTGTTATTTTGATAACATAAAAATCATAAATAACGGAGATTTGTAGCGTTTTAGCTGAGTTCGTTAATAGTACAGGTGGTGACAAGGTGGACAAAATCCCATAAAAAAATCAAACATGTCCAATTTCACTAAAATTCATACTATATTTTAATATATATTAAATAAGGATGGTTTCCATAATCTAGCAGTCATAGACGTTTAATCAGATTCTATAGTTTTACATTAGGGGCCACATAAATAAAGTCAAAGGACCCCAAGTGGCCCACGAATCGTTCGGCTTTCTGTCATTTATTTCTGATTCTTATAATTCAGTGTCAGTTTTAGTGATAAACATCATAATAAAAACATGACTACAGATAAAAATGTCATTAAACTATATGTTTTTTTCAGATCCTTGGGTGAAACCTAAAAACTGACCATCAACAGTTCAGGTCCACCTCACCATGGGAGTGGACGTGGCCGCCGTAAGTGTGGAGCGTCTTCGGACTATTAAGGTCTCCTTCTCTCTAATGGTCTGGCTGATTAAACGGTGGGATCTCCGTAATGGTCTGGAGCGCTGGATAAAGAGGATGCTCCTCCAGTGTGACGAGGGCCTAATTGCCCGTCATCTCGCGGTGGAAAGAGACATCAGCGTGTTTGCCGCGTGCCCTTCCAAAGATGGTCCACGCTTAGACGAACACCTTCTCAAACATCTGCTGAGGGTCTCCGCCGGGCCAACAGGAGGGCATGGAGGGATATCTTTTTTAAGATGCTTCCTCGCTCGTTAATCTCCGCGCACGCTCCAGAAGTACTTTCTTTTCTTTTTTTTCTTCCTCCTCCAGCCGAGCTGTGTCCTCTGATTGACCAAAGCCGTCTGGCAGCTTGAGGAAAGATGTGAAGGATTTGAAAACAAGTTCAATATTAGCTCGAAAAAATAGCTTGAATCAAACCCGGAGATCTTTCTTTAGCCAAAGGTTCTGCAGAACAACAAGGTCAGGCAGGAGAGCGGGGGGGGGGGGGGGAGAAAAAAATAAGAGCGAGGGGTCAAGGGTCGAGGTTGCTACATGATAAGAGGGGGAGGTCGGCGACCTCGCTGGTGCGTCACCTTTTTTTCTTTTTTTTTTCAAAGCGCTGTTTCTGAGGACGCTCCCAATGCTAAGCAGGTTCCGGTCAAGGTTGGAGCAAGTGTAAGGAGCGCTGATCCCGGATCTGTTTGCGGGGAGCAGCATGTAACCACACAACAGGCGAGTGACCCCCCGAGCGGTTGTAGACTCCCGGTGAACCCATCCGATGACTCACGGGTCTTTTCCCTTGATTGGGAACCTATTTTATTTTTCCTTTTCTGATCTTCCGCAGAGATTCCTCTGGCATTACCTTAACCCCCGGATTGTTGGAAAGCCGCGGCGCTCCGGATACTGACCCCTCGGCTCGACTCAGCAAGAATACTTCAGTTTGGCATGACGCTTGGAGTAATTAGAAAGCTGTTTCCTCTTCCTTTCTTTTTTCCCTTTCTCTGCCGAGTGGGAGGGGAGACAAGGTTGCACAAGATGTCAGAGGGTTGACAAAGCATGGATGTAGCAGATGTATCCAGCTGTACACGACGGGGGGAAAAAAAGTCGATATTTTTCAGCGACTATCAAAGAGTTTACATAATTAACTTCGTCAACATTTGATGTATTCAATTTGTTGATAAAATTCTTAAAAATTGGGCTTTAAATTAAAACAAAAGACTTTAGGAATAGTTTCAACCGAGTTACGTAGCGATATCAAATGTTAGCACGTTAGCTTGCGCTAATGCGCGCCATCAAGCAGGATCGGATTTCCTAAAGAAATGTCACTTTTTCAGCACAATAAAAGTTCGCGGAGAGCCGAGATAACAAAAAAAGTATTTCTATTACCAGGAAAACAAATCAACGGTATCAAAATGTCGTAAAAAAAAAGTTCCTGCAGCACTTGAGACACAATAGTCCCTTTGAGAAGAAGAAGAAGAAGCGATCGGTCATGAAGTGGGAGTCGTCGTGCACATGCCGATACGTATGAAGTGTATTCGATGTCACAGCAATAACCTTAGTTTAATTAGGAAGTGCATGGAAAAAGGGAGAGTCATTGAACCTGGATGAGCAGAAGCGGCGGGAACAAGTCATCAAGCTGTGGTTCAGGAGGAGGCATTTGTCAGGCAATGTCGCCATCTACAGGTGAGAGCGAGTATCTCATGGTAGCAGCAGCAGCTGTGAGATTTCTTTTTATCAGCGTTCAATCCTGGATTATAAATTATCCTTGCAAACGGATAATAATAATAATAGAATATCGCTTATAAAGGTGGTTATGCTGAGTGAAGCTTTTCAAACGACCCAAAAAAAAAAAGATTCCAAGATATGAGGCAATTTGGTTTACAACAATAATAAAATAAACATAATAATATCCGTTACAAATTCAATCCAAGCCATTAAATGCAATGCGCATAGAGAGAGATGAGGGAGACTCTAAGATCTGTTAAGTGCTTATTTCCAAGTTGGTCTCAGAAAAAAAAAATGGCACTTATTAAAATTAATCACTTCATTGTTCACGCTTTGCCTTCGACCGGCTCTCGCTTTCACTCTCGAACCGAAGCCCCGGCGGTGATTATAACACGTCTGTTTTCCATGACATCGCTTTGACATCGTTTAATTGGTATAGAGATATAAAGAAATAAATAAATGAATTAAATAAATACGGCTGCAGGTATAAGTGGTGTAACGTAGCTCAAGGTGACAGCCCATTATTTCTGCCCATTCTTTGGCTCAAAGAAGCCAAAATGAGAAATGTTAGCTCGCAGCTCAGAAGAAGCTCGAGGGGCTGATGGAATTTTTTGATTAAAGAAAAAAAAAAAAAAGTTTTAACTTTTAAATTTGTATAACAAAAAGCACATTTTATCGAGTTTGTATCATCTTCATTAAGACTTGAGGAAAAAAAACAGACTTTCGGGGATTTCAAATGAAATAAAAGACGTTCAAAACCGGCTCATTACGACGGAAGAGCGAGAACGCATCACGGAAAAAAGGCGAAGAAGAAAGGCGGATGGATATCAGGTAGCATGTGGCGGGGAACTCACCGTGTCTTGCCTCGTGTCCTTCCCCGAGGAGATGAGGATGTAGTTCCAGGCGAGCGGCAAAAGCAACACCAGCGGAATCATGTAGAGCTCGAAGTTCCAGACGAACAGGACGAAAAGCTGAAAGGCAAGAAAATAAACATCAGTAAAAGGGACTTGAGGTTAGTGATAATATGAGGTTTTTCACACGTTCGACTGATAAAATACGACAAAGCCAAAATAAACAAAAGGTTCTGAACCGCAGTGACCTCCAGAAATGTCCGTCACTTCTACTGATGGTTGAGAACGAGCACCGGCCGTCACAGTCTCTATCCCTCGTGCCAATCATCCCCGCAGTGGAGGTCACGCAGCGCCTCGTCTGTGGTCGACCCCTCCACGTTCAACACTCGAACCCCCCCCCCAGCATGTGACCCCACAGACCCCCCCCCCCAAGAAAAAAACCCGAAAGTCCCTAACCCCGTCACTCCAAGCCCCAATACCCCTCATTCCATCCCCAAAAGACTCAGCGATGCCCCAACTCTAACCCCGAAAGCACCCATCTGCCAAAAGGGCATCACCCCGACACCTCCTCCCTCATCACCCGACAAGAGAAGCAGCGTCGGAAAATTAACCTTTTCTTTGGGATCTTGGCAGGTCTGGAACCATTCGGGGGGGAAACACTCGTGATGATGAGAGAACTGCGTTTCGCTTCCCTACGGTTGTGGCAGTTGAAAGGATTTATTTTATTGTGAAGACAAAACCTGATTTATAATTAAAGAGCCCCTTAACTAAACCAGATGTTCCCTTAACACTCGCTCTCTTTCATAAAACTACTCTTTTATTTTAACAAAAACTATTGAATGTTAAAGGAGATTTATTTTTTCGCCTACTTAACAATAAAGACTAAAACATTTATTTAATAAGATGGAAAATTTAACATAATAATTTAACATCCGCTTATTCAATAAATGTCAGATTTATGTCAAAATGGCAAAGAAACAAAACATGAGAACATTTTACATTTATGCTTAAATCTGAGATCTTTTGCCAACATTGTGTTAATGCTTATAAATAACTTTTTACATATTAAGACCTAAATGTGACCTATTTACTCATCTTTTTTAAATCTTTTTTTTATAAACTGAAAGTGTCATCATAGCAAAATAAGTCTTCCCAGTAACACATTTTAAACTATTTTTTTAATTTTTTTATTCTGGCTTCTATGAGCTACAATCAAATACTACAAAACGATAACTGCACATGTGATTAGATCTAATGTGAAAGTGTCTAAATATTGTGTAGTAGTAGATACACAATACAATATATAAATGTATTTCACTATTTCAGCATTGATATCAAGACAGTGCTGAAGACCTTTTTTATAATAATAAAAACTAGTAAATTACATACACAAACACACACACACACCGTCACACAAACACACACACACAGTCACACAAACACACAAACACACACTGCTTCTTTGCGGGGAAAGTTTGGTAAAGTGAACAAAAGAAAAGCTGTCACTTCATGTAAAATTAACAAACTGACACTTGGTAAACAAAAATAGACATTAATTAAATATGAGCAAGTTTGTTCCCTCAATGCTGAAGATATTATTATTTGTCTGCAGCCATGTGTCCCACAAGAGAAGCCCCTTCATGTGCTAAAAAACACTGTTTTCAAGAGACCAGACGATACTGTAGAATGTCTGTAGAACGCTTTAAAAAAAAGTTTGAAGAGAATGTAGTTGGTGTTAAATAAAAAAAAATCTTCTCGTCTGTGTTGTTTATGCAGCTTATACGATCCATATTTATATAAATGTATCTCTCAGTTTCGCCCGGGGGTGCTTAACCTGTTTTTGCGCCCCTTCATTCCTCCTCCTTTTCACTTGGAATCGCTGAAGGCAAAGTTTTGACTGGCAGCTGGAAAGGAACCGGACACCTAGGCACAGCAGTGGCCCCGGCCCTGCCCCGACTCCGTTCCCCCCCGGCTGGGTAACAGGGTTCCTGCGGTGCCTCGGACCTTTACCAGCAGCACCGGGTGATGGTAGACTAGCACCCCCCTCCCCGTCCCTACACCAGATAGCAGACTCGTCGCCTGGGGAAGAGCGAGTGGGAAGGGAACCTGCTGTGGATGTCAGTGACCAGAGGAAGGCGGAGGAAGAAAAAAAAAAACATGGTGGATGGAGACAGAAGATAGGAATAGACTCGAGCAACAACAACAACAACAAAAAAAGAAAGTAAAAATAGTGGAGTTTAACTAATTTAAAACAAAGTGATTTAAAAATACTAGAAGATGACTGGATGGGGAATCAAAGCCCAACCGGCCTCTTTAGCGACATCAAATGCTACATCCCTGAGGTGATCCATGTTCCTACTGTACTTGATCTTAAGCTCAATTATCTGGAAAACAAATCGTCAGCCGTGAGACACATTTGAACTGGACACATTTGCTAATTGATAAAGACTCTCGCCGCCGAGCGAAGCAGATGCTTCTTGATGGGAGAAAACAAATAAACAAACAGCAAACTAATGCACGTTGACAACACTTTGTTGTTCGCTTGTTACTAGAAATTAAGGATTGGACCATTAAAAAAAGGAGAAGGAAGAGAAGAAACCTTCTGTATTTTAAGAAGTGTGTGACTGGAGCTCGTGGGTTCCGTCTCGTAAGTTTTCCGAACACAAGCCATGTCCTGTCAGGCTCGGAGTGGCGGCACCGTGGGAGGGTAATATTCAGTACTTTGGCTTACATTAACCACACACCGGGCTAACTTTTCCCCCTGCTCTGTCTCAATGGAGCGAGACTGAAGTTTGGATTTCAGAGTTTGCCTTTATCTCCCTCACATCAATTTCCACGCTGGCACTAAGTGTTGCCAGATAGTCAGTGAAAGTTCTGTTAAGTTTGAGGAGAGAAGAGGGGAAGGATGGAGGAGGAGGGGGTGGATGGGTGGGGGGGTGTGGTGGTGGAAGGGGAAAGTGTCCTGCTTGTGATCACTGCTCAGCTGCTATAGAGTGGTGTTAGACTGCCCCCTGCTGTACTGATTCGGAACAAAGTTGGAAATTGATGTCATTGAAGTCATCCAATGTGTTCTATAAAATAAGAAACAAGTTTTTTGACAAATATTTGGAAAGCTGAAGTAACACTGATCACATCATCATCGAGTCGGAATTCTGTAACATTAATTATAAATAAACTAAAGAATATGAATTTAAGTCTGAATTAAAGATTCTGTTCAGCGAGTAGAAAACTAGAACTAGAAGTCTTCTGCCTTTTGCTCCCTTTTAATCTTTAAATAAACATCTTCTTACGATCTCTGCAAATTGTCCAATTACAGTTGTAGTTATTGTATTGTTTAACTATATTGCAGTTTATTAACCGTTCAAAATGGTTTGATTTGGGTTTGGAACTGTTGGATTACAGTGGTCAATTGTTTGACGTTGATTTAATTAACTTTTTTTTTAATGCTAGATTATAGTTCAAAATATTTAGATTTAGATATTTAAGTAAGTAAGTAAGTCATTTTTATTTGTGAAGCGCCTTTCATAGACCAGGTTTACAAAGCACTTTAACAGTGACAAAAATGGTTTGATTTTATTTAATAAATGTTTGATATTGTTTGAACAGTTAAACACTTTTGGATTACATCTGAAAATTGTGAGATAATAGTTCAAAATGTGTTAGTTTAAGTCTGAAAAGTGTTAGATTACAGTTCAACATTCTTAGATTACATCTGAAAAGTGTTATATTATAGTTAAAAGTTGTTGGATTACATCTGAACATTGTTAGATTATAGTTAAAAAATGTTAGATTAAATTTAAAAAGTGTTATTTACATGTTATAATTGTTAGATAAGGGTTCCATTTTTAGATTACAGTTCAAAATTGTTTGATTTAAGTAAGTAAGTATGAAATAAATAAGTAATTTTTAGATTCCATCCAAAACTGGTTGGATTACAGTTCAAAATTGTTAGATTACATGAGAAAAGTGTTACAGATTAGTTAAAATTAGTTAGATTACATTTTAAAATTGCTGGATTAAATATAGAAAGTGTTGGTTTACATTTGTAAATTGTTAGATAACGGTTACATTTTTAGATTACATCAGAAAATTGTTACAGAACAGTTAAAATTTGTTAGATTACATCTGAAAATTGCAAGATTCATTTTTAAAAGTGTTAGTTTACATGTGGAGATTGTTAGATAATGGTTCAATTTTTAGATTATAGTAGAAAATTGTTAGATTACATCCATTACAAACCAAAAAACCTTAAATAACACTCTTGCAACAGAGAGACTTACTTTAATCTTAAAAAAATAAAACAAGTCATATGTATGAAAATACTTAAAACCTCTCAAGCGTTAAATAATGGAGTGATATCTAAGAAAAAAGTTTTTTCATGGGCGAGGATGGCAAAACATTTTTTTAAGTGTGTATTAAACCCAAAAAAATCCTTGAAATGCAGCAGTGAGGTCACAACTGCGAGAGCTAAACCACAATCCTGGTTGGTTCCCGAATCGCTGAGTGTTCTGATAACAGTGCACCTGTTGCTGGTGTTTGCCGAGTCTCGTCCCTGAAGTTGAAGCTCTGCACCTCCGACCCCAATACCTGCTTCTTCTTTCACAAAACTTTCAAGCACCTCCGCACAACTTCTCAAAAACCAGTGGGTTCTACGTAGGAGAAGAGTTTACTTGAAAGGAAAAATAAAGCTGCTCTTGTGCGAGAGACTGTGACACCACTTTACACAAAAAAAAAAAAAAGAAAGACCCCGCGTATTTCTCCTCAAGTCTATCTCTTGTGATTAAACTCTTGACTTTGTATTCCGCGCTAGTCGTGCCACTATATTTCAACTTCCATTCATTTTTTGGGAAATCATGAGAGCAGGAAAAATGTGAAAGTATATCTTTCAAATCTGTCCCTTGCTGTGGGCAAAGACGAACCCCGCGACTTTATAAACTTTTGAAAGTTAGACGGGGGGGGTTTTGGGGGGGTTCTTTTGAAGGAGTCAAAGGAGCAATTTAAAGAGACCTGGAGTTGGTGTGTGTGTGTGTGTGTGTACCACATGCCATCACGTCTTAACCCCGGCACACATACCCTCACACACACCTGATGGTTGCTTCTCTACCTTCTTTTTTCTCCCCCTTTTTTTTTTATTTCAGTAGGGGTGAATTTTTATCTAAATGCAAAGCAGGTGATAGGTGCTCCAGTTTCCTCTAGAAGTAGCTCCCTTGTCTGGGCTCTCTTCCTGATAAGAGTTCTACTCTGCCTGACATAAAAGAGCCCCGGTATCATTTCCCCTGCCTCCGCAACAACCCCCATCTCGCTGCCCTCGCCCTTCTCCGGCGCTCACAAAGCTGCCTGTATTTGCTCCCAATTCAGGGCCCAATTGCAGATAAAGTTACAGCAAATTTGTTTGGAGGAAGAGCGGCAGAGGCCCGTGTCCCCGGGGCAATAACAGCCTTGTCTTGACGGGGCCGTCGGGAGAGCTGGCGGCGGCGGCGGCGGCGAGAGAAACAGAACCCAACACCGCTCAAGAAACACCACAATGGCCCAGCGAAAAAACAGGAGGGGAGGAGAGATAAAGAGCAGCAGGGATGGATGGACGGACCGATGGAAGGCGAGGACTCGCAGGTGTGCAGAGGAAGCGGGGAGCTTAACCCCGACAACATGGAGTCGGCGTCACTTAGACACGCCCACGCTGGTGCACACGCATGACCATCAAGCATCACGCTGGACAGGAGGCAAGTCCAGTCCTGAGCCATTGTGTGCCAACGCCTGAGGCCAAGCTGCCATGATGGCGGCATCCTCAGGACGAGCGGATTTCTGCGGTGAAGCGTGTGTGAGGCGTGTGCGGCACTTAAGACGATGACACGCCTGTCATATGTGCACATGCATGTATATCCGGAAACATTATAAAGTTAAAATGTAACACCTGAAGCTAGCTAAACATTCTATCCACTATCCTAAGAAGATTTAGTGCCTCCATTAAGACAAATATTTCCAATGAACCCCTTATTTTATTAGAGATTTAGATAACTAATGTTTGATTATTGGGACAAAACTTGATACTGATATTTGCATAACTGCTAACACCACACACACATACTCCACCGATGACAATCCAGTAGCTGATCTTAATGGTCTTCACTATAAAAGCTGTATTTTTTATTACACAACTAGAAAAGCACTGCAGCAGTGCATACCCCCTCCAAGGGCTAGATTTGACATGCCTTATCAAATATAAATAAAACACCAACTTTCTAATAGAATAATGTTTGATGAAAAATAACTAATAGTTTCCCTCTTCAAGACTTGCAGAAGTGATGTTAGTGCTGCAGCATTTTTCGGTCTTTAATCTCGATCAGGTCATTTAAAATGTCATGTTGTGCGGCGTACATGGATGTTTTATTTTGGGACTTCTAATTCGGTTAACTCCTTTAGCTGAATTCCCAACAAGACGCTTAACCAGGGTTCTTTGTGTATGCTGTAAAAACTTCACAAAAAGCCCCCAAAAAGAGGACATGTCCAGGAAAAGAGCAAGTAAGTAAGTAATTTTTATTTATATAGCACTTTTCCAGACCAGGGTCACAAAGCGCTTAAACAATCAAAACAATACTCAATAAAATATATACTTAAAAGATCAAGATAACTCCGAGAGCAACACAGGAGTCCCAGAAAATCAAGGAAAAGCCTGAACAAATGAAAACGTCTTAAGATGATTCTTGAAGGAGTCAGTAGATCCATCAAGCGCAAAGAGAGAGGAAGATCCTTCCAAAGTGTTTAGTGCTTAGGAAGTAGTAGTTGTACATTTGTTAGGAAGGAAAGTGGATGACAAAACCTGCTTCTAAATCCAGAAAAAACTACAGAACTCTACCAAAATGTAGTATCTTCAAAGTTTGACCATGTCTCATCAAATCAGAAAGGAAATACATAACTGTATTGTGTAGTTAACACACCAATAATAGAAAATAAAAAAAACGTATTAAGGTAATTAACAAACACTTGCATTGCAAAAATGATAATAAATGATAATACATTTATAAAACAGAAGTACTAAAACACCGCACCTACATTCCCACTGCAGTCAGGCTACTTAATTTGAAAAAAAATAATATTTGTGGTTATTAAATTTTGTGTTTATTGTATTATTATTATGTTCATATTATTATTATGTTGTTATTTTTAATAGGCGTACTGTTTGTCTTATTGTGTTTTTGTGAACTGCTGCCTGTTAAATTTGACAAGTGTTAAGAATAAAGATGTTTAAATCAATCAAAACGCTCATTTATAATAGTTAAACCCGTACATAAACATACACCAAGTACTTCAAACACAATTCCACTCACACTGAAGCACTTACAGCAACATGTACACACTCGTACTTAATGTTTAATGACACGCACTTAGCCCACAATAAAAAACACACACCTGTACTAATGACAGACACTGAAACATTTACACACATCAGTCAAATAAAACTACAAACAAATACGTTTACTTAGCGACCGAGGGAGTCAAAAGGCGAACGTATGAGGAAGAAAAAGTGACGGCAACTTTCTTTTCTTTCCTATGACACACAACTATATTAGTTGAGAATCCCTTGAACTGCTTAGCTTTGTTTCTCTTACACACACCGCCGACCCGACGCACACCAGCGCACGCCGTGATCCTCCCCCTCCATGCACACTTTTATAAGTTCTGATGCCGATCGGCTCGCGGCTCCACCTCTGCAGCCTGCGCCACTTTGGAAAAAGTTAAGTGTAACATCTGTCTAGGTAAAAGACAGAAAAAGAAACACACACACACACACACACACACATGCTTGTAATCACACACAGCCGTACACCTTCATCAACGCACCACCTTGGCCAGATGGCCCCCCATAAAAACCCACTTAAAGAGATGAGCGAAGTGATTAAGAGGCCTCTCAAAGTGAGGGAGGAATGAGAGCGGCATGAGGAAATGGAAGGGTAGAGCGGGAGGGAGTACCTGTGCGGAGGAGAGGGTCCTAAATACTGCGATGCTTTTAGCTAAGTGCATACTCCTATGAAAACAGAATCACAATAGAGCGACGGAAGGGATGGAGGGATGGAGGGGACGCGGGTGACACCCTAAATTTCAGACTTTATTTTAAACTATCAAACACTCTTGTCCTTGGCCCAGAAACGAACGGGATCAATATGACAACCAGGAAGTGGCAGCTGTACATATTTTAAATGTACACGTAAGACCCCCTTATCAAAGCGAATCCCCCCCCCCCCCCCCCGTCTCATCTTCTCCTGCCATTCTTGACATCCGTGTCTTGACATTTTCATTCAGACAGGACCAAAAAAAATGTGCAAGACTTCAGACTCACAAGCGGAAGTGTAATGTTAACAGATCAATACTCGGTCTCTTCTGACCCGTGTCTCGCTGCGACCCGCCGTACAACACCGACACACACACTCGTGACACACACACACACACACGCGCCTTCCCCGGACACACGCCGGGATCTAACAGGGGCCGACGGCTGCTTAAGTCGCGGGGAAAGCGGACATGTTTAAATGGCTTCCTTGTCATCTTCAGGAAGAGGACCCATCATGCAACGGCAGAAAACGTCCAATTACACGTCAGCCCTTTAGCAGCAGCGGCTGATCAGACACGGGGGGGGGGGGAAAGAGAGCAGGAAGAAGGTGTTGAGCTGCCGCCGACGCCAGAACATCCTGCGTCTAATTGTGTCTGCACCAGTGTGAGGATGTCAAAAGGAATGGGTCAAACTCAAGGCCCGGCAAGGCCAGACAAGTTTACATGGCCAGCAAGAGTTTTCAATACATTTTAATAGTATTAAATTAAACTTCAGAAATAGGTGCTACACAGTCATGCCTGACCTCCCCCAGGACAAACTTTCCGACTGTCTGGACAGATGGATCATCGACTTCTTGTCAAACAGAAAGCAGCAGGTCAAGCTGGGCAAACGTCTCACAGACTCTCAGCACTGGTATCCCTCAAGGCTATGTTCTCCCACCACTGCTTTTCTCCCTGTACACCAACAGCTGCACCTCAAGTCATCCCTCTGTCTGTCAAACTCCTCAAGTTTCCGGACGACACCACTCTGATCGCACTTATCTCAGACAGAGACGAGTCCATCTACTGATCAGAGGTGGATCGACTGATGACCTGCATTTCAACGCTCAGAAGACAGTGGAGATAATCGTGGACTTTCAGAGAGTTTCAGCCGCCCCCAACACTCTCATCCTCAGCAGCTCCACGGTTAACATTTTGGAGTTAATCCATCATCTGAGTACCACTGGAGATCTGAAGTGGTAGATGAACATCGGTCTCATCATGAAGACGGCCCAGAAGGTCCTGAGTCAGTTGAGGAAATTCCATCTCCCACGGTTGATGCTGGTGCCGTTTTAAACTGACATTGAGTCCATCATCACCATGTGGTACTCTGCTGCAACCGCTACAGATCAGAACAGACTGCAGCGGATTATCTGTTCGGCAGGACATCGAGGCCTTCAGGCGGGATCGTAGCTGACCCTCCCACCCGGAACACACCCTGTTTAAACCTAGTAAGAATGCTAACTTAGAATGCTAGTTAAACACCACTGAACTTCTCAATTTCAAAGTAATATAGGTGGTGACACCACCTTTTTTTTGACCAGGAACACAAGTACTAAAAAAAGTAATGTCCCAAATCCACTGCACTTTACGTGATCACACACGTGAAACTTTGTTTTCAAATGTAAAAGACGTACCAAAAAGGCACAGATGCTTCTCTGTGTCGACTCCCACTCGAAGCAGCTATTGATGTAGCAGCCCGTGTTGATCAGGAACATGATGCAGCGCCGGACCCGGTTGAAGTTTTGTAACAACAGCTGAAGATAAAAGACAGAAAAAGTAGTGTTATACAGATGAAGACAATAATGGACAGATATAGATTTGTCAGAATATTTCAATATCAGATTTAACTCTGCTTTAATAATACAAAGTAGCAATAATAGTGAGTGATAAGCGGTTTTTAAATGTGATATCAAGTTTTGTTTGTTGTCCATAGTAGTATGTTGCACCAGATGAAAAGGAGTATTAGGTTGGCATCATGTACTGTCAAATTTGATAAGGCCCATTTTTTTCTCAAAACTTTCTGCAAACTATGAAACACATCTTCTCTTGTTTCAAATAAGTGATCAGCTAAGATTTGAAGTCCCACAGAAATGGACAAAATGGCACCTTTTCTAACATAAACGGTAGTAACTGGACCAAAGAGCAAGACTTCCTCTTTCGGTTTTGGTGTAATTTTCACTGATGCCCTTTTTTTCGCATAAAAATCTAAACAAAAAACAAAGCCATGATAGTGATTCGTACCCGGAATTCGCCGTCTGACACTAACATAATTAAGCCCTAAAATATAACTGGCAGAAGAAAAACTCAGACAGTGTTTTACTTTTGTCTAGAAGTCTTTTTTCATTGTTAAAATGTTGAATGAATCACTTTTAATTTAAGTTTATAGACACACTGAATGTTGTGTCATGTAATAGTTTGAAGCCCACAATCTTATTCAAAACAAGTCCTGCACTTGGTCTGAAATCTATTTTTGGGGATTCCGGGGAAGACTTCCTGGTCTTTACTTCTGCAATGTGTTGTTCCCAGTGCATCCCAGAGATAATGCGTGGAATTTGCTGATTCACATCTTTACACTGCTGCATTAAATTCTTGTCTACGTCACTTTAATGCTACTGAGGCACATTTTGTTTAGCACACTACGACACTTTCAACACTTTAGCTCAAGTATCACTTTACCAAGAGCCTCACAAGTACTTTTTCTCGAGGATCCAAGTTTAGGAGGATGATGTACTGTCCCTGTACGAGCTTTACAGTTCCCAGACTGGATGTCAAACTCTGCTCCCTGTGGGTTCTACAGGCATTTGGCCAAAGATGAGACAACTGTCCTCCCCTGAGCTGCAGACCATTGAGGGAATAATCCCAGCTGCTGCACAAACCTCCCAATCAGGTCATCGGCAGGAGAAAGTGCTCCCAGAGGAACGTCCTTCTCGGAGAATTCTGGGCCATTATTTAACTCTTTTGGAAAGAGTTTTAAATATGAGTGGCCCCGGCACCAACTCTGTCCACACGGGACCTCACAAGTGGCGGTAGAGATGTTGCGTCTCGACATGAAGTTGTTTTATGTCCGGCGAAGATCCTGTCGACCTCAAGGACGGGAAGATGTAGTTTTCCTTTTCTCCACGATTACTAACAATTTCCTTGATCATTCTTCATGAATAATAACGTCATGAGAGATTATTTTCACACATCCAAAATGTGCATTTGTCAGGTCAAATGTCATAACCTTGTTGAGTATTCCTGTCGTATTTATGACGATACACGACACTTGAATTTGAGACATAATTGAGGGCAAAGGGTGAAATTTCTTCATTTATGACAATAAAAGAGAAACTACAATTGATGTGACGCCGACAAAGTATTAGTAAATTGCCTCTTTGGCATGCAGGCCATTTGCACCCGGGGAGATAATATTCAACCTGTTATATAGGTTTTTAAGAGTGAGACCCGAGTACATGTCATAGTTAAGGAATTAAGTTCATCAATATATCCAACAGTATCATCAGAAAAGACCTAAAAGCGCCCCAAAACATTCAACATCAAAAAGTAAATCATGTTTTTATCAAAGACATGCAGAAATAAAACTGTTTGAAAATGGCTACTTCATAGTTTGTAAGCTTCAAATCCCCAAACCTGCAGCCAAGATTGTTACTCCTGTTGGCCCCTCAGTCAGTTTAGAGTCAGTTTAGTCAAGATGGTTAAAATGGTAAAATAGTAACCAATATATACATTTCATCTATTCAACTGAGCACATTATAATTGCAAAAAATTACATATTTATTCTTGAAAATGCATGGAAAAATTAATTGTACTGCAGTTGATGTTGTAAATACTTTTTATGCTGTTGGTTGGTCAGCAAAAAAAAAGCAGATTTTTTCTCACTTGTATTTGATGTATTTGAGGGAAACAATAATCGTGTTATTATTCTAAAGTGAATCTATTATTGAGTCAATCTCAAGGTTCTATTTCCTTTTTTTACATTTAAAAGGATATTTCGGAGGAAGTTAAAAGCGATATTGTGTTCATGGAGTGATAATGGAGTTCTTTATATAAGACAATTTCCTGCTTCAAAAAGTAATTCACTAGATGAAACTGAAAAACAATAAAAAATAACAATTATCTAGAAGAAGAAGATTCTTTAGCGACACTTTAGCTCCATATGAAGAGAAAAATTTTACTAAACAGACGCATGTGTGAGTTCCTCGTGGAAAAAAACAAGTTTAATCTTGAACGAGAAAACAAGCTTCAACTACATTTTGACAACTTATTAAGAGCGGGTACCTTGTGTGGTTGGGGTGGCGGTGGGGGGCAAGATAAGGACCACCCTATGTTAAGGGAGGCGGCGGCTGTTCAGCGTGGCTCATGTGACACGTCTGCCATTCACTCTTTTGTCATGTGTCCACTCCGAGCGCCGCGACAATGAAGTGCGAAAAGCAGCAGGACCGACTATAAGGACGGCCGATCTACTTATGCACCCCTCAGCTGACATGCTTGACATTTCTATTCACCAGTCACAGTGGATGTGAGGGGGAATTTGGGGGGGGGGGGGGCACGACCAGCAAATACCACTGGTTTTTTTTCCCTCCTTCAATCACCGTGTTGCATCTCTCACGTGACGCCAGTCCAATAAAGTTCTTGCTGTTGATGTACCTGCTTGGATACTCTGGGTTCCTCCTCGATGTACTTCTGCTCGATGGGGTTCAGCGTTCGGAGGCCGGCCTTCACCTGCGGGAGCGACAACCATCAACGAGCGGTGAGAACATATTTCAGCGAGAAGGCGAGGGATGCACATGCGTGGATGTAAGATGGCTGCGACAGGACACACACGGGCACACAAAGAAGAGAGGGAGTCTTCCACAATTAAAACCCCGAAAACAAGAGGGACGAGAAATGACACAGCGGGGTGAGAAAGAGGGAGAAGGAGGGGAGGAGGGGAGGGAAAAAAAATGGAGAGGGTGGTGGGCAAAGAATCAAGAGAGACTTACAGCGTTAAAAATCACATCTATTTCGAGAAAGATGACCCCCTTGGTTGGCCCTGTCAGCTCCTTGCTTTTCAAGACGTAGGCTTTGCGTTCTCCATTTTGGATCTGTGGGAGAAGGGACATGACAGGCGTCTGTCTGGCAATACCCGGCTGAATCGGCTTCCCGGGGCCACCTTTGAACCCCAGCTGCTGGTGCTGACAGGGAACCCAAAACAACTGTGGCAACTCTGACAAGTACCTGTTCATTACCCGCCGCAGCGCGCCGCTGTCACCGAGAAATTAGCCGTCCTGGGGAATAGTGCGGCGCGGCGGGGATATTAGACACACTATGTATTTCTTCTTTCTTTTTTTTTTTATAACATGAGAGACACTCTTCTGTCGCTCTTTTTACTTTCTAAATCCAGTCGTTCAGTCTCTTGATCAGTGACATATTGCCATCTCTCACTCGCCTCACCTATCAATCTCTCTTTTTTTAGCGTTTATTTTCCACTCCTTCTCCCATCATCTTTTATTCCTTGTGAAATAATAACGGTCTCATCTATGGAGGAGCAAAAATAACCGCTGCTTTTTATATCCACTTCGATGTATTTCCATTCTCTTAGTTCCTCTATGTTCTCTTTACTATTCCCACTGGGATAAAGAAGAAGAAAAAAAAAAAAAAAAGAAAACACACAGACGCAAGAAAATCTTCTTTGACTCACATTAAGTAGAGGAATCGCCACTTTCCCGAGGAAGTCTGCGCTTCGGTCCCGATCCTCGTCGTAAACCGTCACTTCCAGGACCGAGTGGATATCTTTCACATTGCTGGACAAAATAAACAATTATTATTGTAACTAAATACTTCAAAAATGTCATAATTTAACTTTGAAACTTTTCTTATCGTTCAAAAAACACGACCCTGAGCACGCGTGGCACCGCTTCACAAGTTAAATATGTGTCAGAAAAAAACTAGGCTACAAGGAACAGGTGATGATATGTATAGAAAGGAGGCTAAGGGAACGATATAGATCCAGAGAAAGACTAAATTAACATCCCATCGCTGGGAATTCAATTAATCCGCATTCCATATATCAGACAGAGATCCACATTTCAATAGTTCAAATATATATCAAAGTTCTAGTTTTAATGCTTTTATTTTGTTATTTACAGATGGTTTTTCCAAGTTAAAATTAATGTCATAGAAAATTAAATAAATTCCCAGACTTGGAGTTAATTGGTAAGGTTTGAATGTAAATACATGAATATGAGTATAATTATTTTTCTATTATTACATAAAACGTTTTTGTTACATCTTTTGAAGTACACAAATATAATTAATTGTCACAACTATTATATTACAATTACAATAATACTTTATTTATGATTTTAACAGCATTTTAAAAGTCAGTAATTCAACAAAAATAAAGGATTCAATCAAGATAAACAACAAAAATAACTGATTTGAAGCACCCCGTCATTGTTTAAATTGAATGCTATTTTGCGATGTGTGCGTGAGTGTGTGTGCGTGCGTGTGTGTGCGTGTGTGTGTGTGTGTGCGATTGACTCACAAAGTGAAGACCTTGTTCCACTCTGGGTTTAAGTTTTTGTAAACGGTGTGCGTCTGAAGACGATCGTTGCTCAGTTCCACCACACAGAAGGGATCACTCTTCCCTAAAAAAACAAAAAAAACAGATATTAAACACAATAAACACAACTTTATTATTCTTCTTTTATATTTAATAAAGATTGACTTTTTTTTTTTTATTATTGTCTTGCTAGTGGCATCTCCCTCCGCACCCCAGGAGGGCCCTGGTACCCCGGACTTATCGGAATTGTAATGACTTTTTTTTTTTTTCCCTGGTTTACAGCCACATACATTAAAAACAGTATATCAGGAAAGCAGCTGCATGTTTCTCCTGGACCGGTCGGAGATAAGAAGAGTCTGCTCCGAGGCGGAAGAGGGGGAGGAAGAGGGTGAGGAAGAGGGGGGAGGAGGAGAGAGGAGCTGCTGATGTGCCTCAGCTCGGGAGAAGTTGATAAAGGGAGTCGAGTAATTGATCCATAACAAAAGATTTGCCGGTGACAGCTGACGAACCCAAAAAAAAAAATGGAAAAAAATACAGGCTCACATCAATCACTCTCTCTTAGCCAGGATTTCTTTTTTAAAAAATAAGATCCAAAAGAGCCAAAAATAAAAGAGATGTTAGCTAACAATGATGATGTAGATCGTAGGGATTGACAGTCACGAACCACACTCACATATGTTGGTGAGAAAATCCAAAAAATAATAATAATACATTTATTTATTTAAGTGTGTGTGTGTGTCATTGTCATTGATTGGTGGGATTTTCCCTCAAATGTTGTGACAAGGGCAGGACATTTATCGAGGTGAGCGAAAAGCAAATGTCACGGTGATCAATTCCGGGGCCGTCGGTGTTACCTTTTCATATCGGTGTGTGTGAGGCCGTATCGACGCGTCGCCCCGCGGTGTGTTGACACGTGCGACTCCAAATCAAACAAAAGGCCGTGGAATGTTTTTAAACGTCGCTCTTTTTGAAAATAAATAAGTGATTTTTCTACATATTTGTGTTTAAAAAACGTCGACACTTCTCAATGTTTACAAAGTTAAATGTGTTTAACTAGAGAAAACCTGAGAAAACTAGGTTCATATCAAATGTTTTTTTTCCTTAATTGTCATGGATAAACTGTTTAATAGACAATTACCTGACCAATCAGCAGCCATTTAATTGAAACCCAAATTAAGAGGTGGAAATTATTTCGGTGAAAACATCCCCCCATCACCATCACCACCACCAACACCACGCGTCAGTTTCTAATGACATGACAGGCGGCATCGCAGCCCAGTTGTCACCGGTGATGAACTTTCACCCCATTGGCCGCCGGCGCCAGAGGCGTCTGTCTTCACCTATTACACGCTCGGGTTTGAGCGTCACTCGATGATGATGATGATCCAGGTAATGTCCAAGCCAGGCTCCTCCCCCCCCCTCATCCTCTCCTCTGGTGTGGCTTCCACAGGGGTTTTCAGCTCATTTGTGTGTCCGGAGATAAGTGTGGAGGATGAATATGCTACGGAGATGAAGGCTTGCTGTAATTGCTTCCAGGAGGCTTTTTTTCACTTCTGGAGGAAAAATGTATCATTGTGCAGTCAGTTTCTTTCTCAAAAATCTCCTTTTTTTTCCCAGACGTATTATTTTATTTTTGTCGAGGATATTCCATGGAAGAATGTGAGCCTCAGTGTCCGCTCACTCATGAACAGGATCTCAAGTGTTGAGATATTCATTCATCGTGATTTGTCATTAATGAATCTCTTTTTTAATTAAAATTTGCTGAAAAAAAATGGAAAATATATATTTTTGTGTCAGATAAACGATTGATAGATAAGAAAAAAAAATGGCCTTGTGACCCTGGTCTGTATTAAAGTTGTTTACAAATAAAACGTACGTACTTTTAAAGTAACTTATTGGATTAAAACAGTTGCGGTTCTAGTCTTGAGTGTAGCCTTGAGTTGCACCAGAAATCATTTGTCTCAATCGTTAGAAAATAGTAATAAAACAAGTGAGTAGCTGTAAATAAATGAATAAAAAAACAAGTTTTATACAATTTAATGACCAATTAATGTCAACGACAGGGTGTGACCAACCATTGTCTTCACACCGACAAAGAAACCAACACCAAAAACATATATTTCACAAAGAAAAACTACAGAGGAGAGATTTAAATTAAGATTAAAAAATGAAAGCAATAATTATGACTGTAATTAATTGATTGCGTAACAGTAACCTTATCATAAACTAGCAGAGCTTCTGTTCTTAAGAAAATCATTGACAACGCTCTATCAAATGAAGAAGCGAAAAATAGTTACGTCCTCATAAATAAAAATAAAACATTACATTACAAGTGCGGTAGAATAATGATGCTATTATCTACAAGTAGAAACATGATACATTGTAATTATTTTTGAATTAAATGTGTTGAATTCCTCATAATTTTCCAAGAACAAGACGTTTTGTGCGGAAAATAAAACGAAAAAAAAATGACAATAGAGGGGAAAAAAATATGTCAAGTGTTCATAGTAGGAACCATAATAAGACCGTTTTTCAAGACTTCCTCAGCCTTGAATTATAGCTTACATTCGATATTTAACGATAAGGCTCACAAAAGTATCAAGGCTCACAGTAAACTGTGTGTGTGTGTGTGTGTCTGTGTGTGTCTGTGTGTGTGTGTGTGTGTGTGGCACTATTGAAATACTCTAACTGTATAGTAGCAGCCACTCAGTGGGAAAAAAAGAACAGGCAGACAAAAGTGATTGTTGGTTTTAGAGACTATTTTCAGTTATCCTTCTCAGGCTGGAGTGGGGCTCCTCCACAAAAACACTTCAATTAGAGAGAGAGAGAGGAACGGGCCGAGCGAGGAGGAGGAGGAAGGGAGGAGGAGGAGGAGAGAAGACAGGAGGAGATGGGCAGCATGAATAGGAGGACTCTTTCTCTGCGCTGACCTCTCCTCTATCGCTCTCCGCCTGTCGCTCCGTCCTCTGTGCGTCGCTCACCTTGCTCCCGACCCTCTCTTGCTCTGAGCTGTTAAAATACGGTGTTCATGTGGCGAGGGCTCTTATGTGGCTCTTACAGAGCAATTGTTTCTGCCAGTGACACACACACACACACACACACACACACACATAATCCTGCGCACACATCCCAGCAGATGACGGGAACACAGTGTTTCACAGCCTGTTTGCTTGTTTGTACGATTTATCTACAGCATCTTTCCATAGAGCTGCATCACTGAGGGCGGAGACAGATAAGTTGTTTTTTACAGCCTTATTTCTGGGTTTTTTCGCGTGCTCCTCTGAAAATTTATGGTTTAAGAACTAGATTTTTTTTTAAATAAAATTGTAGACCCTTTGTAACAAAAGGCATCATGGTTAAATAAATAATAAATATCATTATAAAGTCTTCTTATTCATTATCTGCACCTTAAAATGTTAACCACAGTTAAAAGAAGGTAAAAATGGTCTAAAATATATCATAATTAATAGATGGATATAAGAGAAAATAAATATTTGTGGATTCATTAGTCTAATTTATTTATTTATTTGACATTGTCTTGAATTAAAAGGTTTGTTTGGCTCGTATAATGTAACCCTCAAACTAGCTTCCTAACCCAATTACAAATTTGCTAAATTATTTAGATATACTGTATATTTCTTATTTAATCTGTAAATTATTTTCTTTTTATGAATTATCGTCTGTATTGCTGTGTTCTAATTGGAAAAAGAATTTCCCGAAGGAGACCTCCTGAATTAAGTTATATCTACTGTATCTATTTTTTATTCATTTACTCAAATGTCTATTTTGGTTATAAATTAGAGGCGTTAAAGACCCCATCAATAAGTTTTAAACTAGTGTTTCCGGCTCCCCCTAGTGTCAGAACAATATAATGTAAGCTTAAAAAAAAGTACTCTACATGTACAAGTGTTTACAAATTGTTGTTTAAGTTTCTCGTTTAATCTTCCTGGAAAGTTAAACTAGCCTCTCAGTACTTCATATGAAAACACTGTCTCTGACCCACTTTAGTAAAGCAGTTTGTTGGTCACATGACACTCATAGACTCTCCAGGTGTAGTTACATTGTGAAGAGCATCGTTGAAATACTAGCAAGTTCTACTGCGAGATATAACGGTAAAAAATTGACCGAAAATATGAACAAATAAAAATGTTCAAATGTTACATATTGCAGCTTTAATACTGGTATCACCATCCACCATCGGACAAACTTGATCCGACATTAAGCCGCATATTTCAACTGTAATTCGCTCTTTAATTTTTTACGGAGACGACCGAGGCGCCCAGACTGAACGATTGGCGTGAAAACAAGGTAAACATTTGCGCTCGCGGTGAAATAACGGCGCAGTTGAGCCATTAGTTTTGCTCTCTGGTTACTCCAGTCTTTCAACACAATAACCCAAATCTATTCTGTGTTTGCTAACGGGACTTGGGCTGTTTAAAATGGAGAACGCCAAACTCCCCACACACACACACACACACACACACACACACACACACACACACACACACACGCACATGCTGGATAATACAGTGTGAAAAAGTAGGCCTGTCCACTGTAGACCTAATTAAAACTAAGAATTAATGGAGAATGGAGGATTCAGAGAGAGCAGGAGGAGAAGGAGCAGGAGGAGGGAGAGAGATTTGTAGGTTCAAACACATACTTTTTCTCTATTATTCAAATGAGGAGGAGGCATCTTTTCTAAAAATGCAGAGACAAATTTAGCGTCCCGCACAAAGTAGACTTTAAATCTCGATGAGCTTCCTCGCAGACGGTCGTCCCTTAAACAGTAATTACACAGACTTATGTATCGCAGGAAGATTTATGCTCGGATCTGGCATCTTTTTTTTGTTTTGTGTGTGCGCACAAACAGGAGGTTGTTGTACATTTTCAAAACAAGGATGTACATTTGAGAAATATACATAATAAATACAGTTTTTTAAGTTTAAGATGTGACTTAATGGGAAAGTTTCCCATTTTCCATTGAAGTAAAATGAGCTATTTAAGCTCAACCTTCAGAGGAAACAAAGACCTACGACACATTCAAATAAATAAAAAAATTACAGATGACATCATTAGAGAGACTGATCTTATCTACCAACCCTGGCTTCATGTTTTCCACCTACGTTTTTCTTTCATATTTATCGCCAGATTGTGATGGAAGAACCGTGGATCTCTGACACCGGCCAAACTCTCTTAACAGTTGGTCAGTCTGACGCTGCATGTACATTAGAAAACTACAAGAACATGTTTGTTTTCAATGCACAGCCTCCGCCAACACCTAGAGACCAGAACGCGACACCAATTGTTGATATTATATAGTATAGTTTTGAAAATGCATTCGCAAATTCAATTCATTCCTTTAGAAAAATGACTCAAAAACTGTTGAAATAATTCAATAAAGAACGTCAGGAAATGCTAACAATAGGACGAGGAATAAATGAGTACAATTTGGGGGTGTTTTAAAATACTATCAGATCCACAAATTATTGGCTGGTATTTAAGGCTAAAATAAAGGGTAAAAGAAAACATTTGAACTTCTAATTTTGTTTAAACATCTCGATTCCTGGAGATATTGGGCAGGATTTTTATCATCAGGTCTGTTTTCCAGTCTACCTTCAACTTTTTACTATAAATTTTCCATCTACATTTTCTTTGTAACAACTTATTCATGTATTTTAGTTAAAAAAAAATATTTTAATTGCGATTCTTGGCTCCTAAATGCTGTAAATGTACGTCTTGCTGTTGAGATGTAATTGTTGTTGGAATACCTGCTGCAAAATTTTACTTACTCAAAAAAGGAACAGATTACCCGACATAAGGGTGAGTAGAAAATTTGGATTTTGGGTAAACTATCACTTTGACGAAAATGGAAAAAAAAAAATTTTTAAATTGCTTTAAAAAAATCAATCTGTGTTTTTTACCTGTAACATCTGCAGCCATCAGTCCCTCAGCTCGGATGACCTTCACCTGAACCATGCCCACATCTTTCAGGTTGCGGAACGACCTCCAAAAGTTCTGAAACGGTACAAAAAAGGTGTCAGAAAAACATTAACAAAATCGAGAAGAAGATGAGAAGAAAGTGAAGAAACATTCTTGAACTGAACAGTATATACTTTAGAATAATATAGAGGGATTATAATAAAACATTTAAGAATATTTAATATTTAAAAATTGAAATGAAAAAAAAGTTATTTTTACTTAAAGTTGTGGAAGTTTTTTTTCTTAATCCGTTTTAAAAATGACTCACAATATTACATATCAACAGTAAGGGTCAGGACATAAGTTACACTTTTTTTTTATTAACTAGCCACTTCTAACTTCTAAATATATGTCAAAACTAGTGTAATGTTATCAGATTTAAGATTGAATATCCCGAAACTAGTCCCTCATTTAGGACTTTAAGTCGATAAAAATAAAGTCGGCACCGAGGGGTTTTGCAGATGAAACACACTGATCCACCGAGCTGGACACACACACACAAACTCACACACAAACGCAACCACAACCAAATAAATAAACTCACCCTTGTTCGCACCCACTCAGGTATAAACACATGCATAGAAAAAGGACACTAAGACCAAATCTAGGAGCATGTCGGCGCGTCTTAAAAGCACGGGTGAAAAATGCACTTCAATTTATTTCTGCCTCTCTCTGGCAATAACCCTTCCATCCCCACAGGAGTAATTATAATTTAAATCTCAGAGTCAGGCCAGGCTACAGACTTAATTCATTATTACCAACTCTGTCAGACTCTGCCTGTTTCCAGCGATATCATTGTCCAGAAGCTCTCTAAAGCAGATGAGAGGGGAGAGTGTGTGAAAGAGAGACGTTCGCAGGACCAGGAGGGGGACGAGGCGGGGGCCCGACTCTCAATTTGAAGCCATGATTTCTGTGAAGATACAGCTGCTTGTTGTGAGAACTGACGGACGGCGACGACGTGCGAGTGCAGGACGAGTGGCGAGGGAGGAGGAGGCGACGCGACGTGACATGGGTCAACTTAGCTTTGTAGCGACGAGCCAGCTGCCGCACGACTGTGTGCAGCAGAGGCTTGGATTCTACGGCTTCTATCTCACTTTTTTACTTTCATTTTTGTTGATCTTAAAACATATATTGACCATAATCTACCATCCAAGCCAGAGCCAATTAAATTATCAAAGTAAGTTATACGTTTTTTTATGCAACTGTAAAAGAGAAGCTTTCGTCAACTTTTTTTTAAAAGTTGTTATTAAATCTATGATATTAATTTTACTCAAGTGTCTATAATTTGGAAAATGTTACTTAAGATAATTTTCAACCGGAAATATAACTAAGAAAAACAAGTTTCAGATAATAACATTATAAAACTTTTCGGTTTCAAACTTAAAAATAAATAATTTAAGCATTTAATTTGAATAAAACAATTATGGATTAAATACTTTTTTGTGTGATTTTCAAACTACACAAGACAGACTTGAGGTATTTTGTAGAGCTGTAGTAAAAAAAAACCTTTTTACTTAAACTTTATTTTTAAGCAAAGGTTAAGTAACATATATACTTTTTTTTTTCTTGCTTCCTTTTATATTCAATGTAAACCTGCTATCTGCCTGGACTTCATGGTGACGGCAGTTGCATTCATTTACAGCATTAATAAGTGGCTTTTGGGTCAAACTTATTGAACCTGTAAAACACAATTGTTTATTATTAAAATAATTTTTACTCATCATTACTTATTAGTTTCAATAAAAAAAGGAAAAAAGATTCAGATTATTAAATGCTTTGTTTTGAACTTTTATATTTTGTTTTAGCATTTATTTTTGCTATGTTAAAATAAAAACGTATGGATTAAATATTTATATATATTATCCTTATTGCACTACAAAAGAGAGCCTAGAAAAACTTTACTCTGAGTATTTGTTAAAGGAACAATACATAATATTTAAACTTTTTCTGTTTTAATATTTATTGTGAATTATTTAGCTTCGCCTGTACTTTGTTGGAGACGGCAGTTGCATACATTTCCATCAACACTGATTTTGTAAGACTTTTTTTTACTCCAACAGGAAGCACCAAAAAAAACTTTTTTTCTAAAGTGGTTAACAAATGCACATGTGGTGGCAGGAATTGAGTTTTCACAACAATGCAATTACACTGGTCTAACAGTGGAGGGAGCCAGAAACAAAAATGGTCAATCTTCAATAGTGCTTCTTTTTTTGTTGCTTTTTTTGATAGAATAGATTTATAAACTTGTAATTTCACTTGACTCAAGGAAAATGTGGGGTAAAAACAATACATAAATACACATAATTAAGTTTCCAAACGGCAAGCGAGTCAAATGCAGTAACAAAAATTAAATAAAATTCATGTTTCACTCTTAAATCTAATGAATTTAAACACATAATTGACACACACAGAGAAGTTAAGACACTGCCAACTTCATCTGCTGCCGTACAGCTGTGCAGCTTCCTTTAAAAAAAATTCGACATGCTGCTCTCACACGTCCAGCTGCATGTACCGTCTTCTTGTGTTTCCATTAACATTTCCTGATGTGAAAATAAGGTCATGAGCCTCAACACCTCCTCTGACATCTCAACTATGGGGCTGTCCTTGGCTCTAGTGCACCGGAGTGGGTGGGAGTGGTACTGCAGGTGAAGTGTCACCACTCCGCCTGAGGTCACCACGTCCTCCTTCCCTCGTGCCGCCCACCCCCGGGCCCATTAAGAGCCATTAGCGTTTGTGCTCTTTTGCCATTATAAAACATAAATCTCTTCCTTCCCCTTTCACCGCCTCTTTCACAACTACCATGCAACTGTTATTATAGACGAAGGAAAGGTTACAGTGACTAACAGCACATCAAGGCAATTGTCACTAAGTGAGTGTATTGCACTATGTTGCATATAGTGACGCCACCAGCTGCATTTTAAGTAGCTCGCGGCAGAAATGTTGGCCCGGAGGTGACCCAGGAGTGCCGTGGTACAGAGGGCGTAAAACAGCGTTTGAACCAGCGCATGTCATTTGCATCCATTCCCCAGTTTAGAGTCTTGCTGTTAACGTTGTATGTAGCAATTTAATTTTCATATTTAAATACACGATTACACACTATATATGCTAAGAAGAAAAATATTAATGAAGTAAAAGATCCTTAATTTGACTGAAAGACTCAAAGAAATTTTAAAAAAGTTATGTGTCTTAATCTTTTAAAATATATATTTTATTGGGTATTGTTTTAATTGTTTAAGCGCTTTGTGACACTGGTCTGGAAAAGCACTATATATATATAATATATATTACATAAGTAAGCATTAATTATGGTTAACTTTTCTTTTAACTATGTGCCTAGTTTAAATTCAATTTCAATAGTAAAAATAAAAGAACCAAGGAGAAGTTTTTAAAAAGTACACTTTTTATATTTGTTAAAGGTAAGGATGGTAATAACAAAATAACTTTTGTAATTAGGCTACGGGTTCACCAGGGTCACACAAATATAGTCACTTTGACCACCTTTGACCCAGTGTAGACTCTACACTGTAGCTCAAAGGTCGAACTCAATATTTCCCACAATTCCGGCCCATCAAGTCATTTTCTGTGGCCCGCCTGATCGGAATGAATGTAATATTTTTTATTTATTAAGATGCCAGTGTTTATCTTATGATAAGGATCTTACAGTAATAATATAACTGATGGTAGTGGAAGGGAAATTTGATTAAGAAAAACAAAGATATAATTATGATGGATCGAGCCTTCTAGAGTGAAAAGACGACATCACAATCTGAATTATACTTCATCACATTGTTTAACCAACAACCTCGACTCTTAAAAGATTTTTGGCCCCTTGTGTGATTGATTTTGACACCCCTGGTCTTTGAGAAAAATATAGTTTAATCACATTTCATTGTCTTTGGGTCATTATAGGAAGTTAACTAGTTTTGGTTTTACTTGAAATCACAAATAAATTAAACCTAAACTTAACAATTGGTTGTAAAATCACTCTTGGCAACATTAAACAGACTGTGGAAAAAAGCCAATATTAGAAGATCTAAGTTGAAAATAACATTTTCAAAGTTGAACTGTATAATAGGAGATGTTGTTTTAATTGTCAGTATGTCAGAGTTGTTGGGATTTTTTACAAACCACTGAGGAATACACTTGCCAAACAACCTAGTGATCTGTTTTTACTGGTACTAGAGCCAAACAGAGCTTATCTCCAGAGTTAAGGTAACATTGGCAGAGAATAATATGTTTCCTGTAAACCTTGCAACTTCCAGGGTAACTCACAACAAAAACACTCTCTCTGCTTTCGTTGTAATCTCAATCTACACAACAGCACCAGAAGAAAAACACTTTACTCTTACTTAAGGAAACCTTTAACTATCCATCATGAGGTAACATTTGTAGTGGACCTGGACACATTTAAACTACTTATACAGTTATTACAAAAACTATAATACAAAACTCTACAGCGAGGATTCCGACCTGCTCTAGTAGAAGAACTCACATTTCCAGATCATTAAAACTCTTCACTGGCTGCCAGTTTCTTTCAGGATCCATTTTAAAATTCTGGTTCTCACTTTCAGATCTATTCATGGTCAGACTCCTCCTTACATCAATGATCTGATCCAGACTTACACCCCAGCTCGGGCTCTGAGGTCTGTGGATCAGAATCTACTGATGGTTCCTGAACATGCTTCAGGACCAGAGGAGAGAAATTCTTCCAGGCTGTTGCTCCTAAACTTTGGAACGATCTTCCTCTCCCTCTTTGTTTGATGATCTACTGACTCCTTCAAGAAATGTCTTAAGACATATTTTTTTGTGCTTTTTCTTAATTTTCTGGGACTCCTGTGTTGGTCTTATATTGTCTTGACCTTTTAGAGTTTTTAAATTCATATGTGTTTTTAACTGCGTATTGCTTTGGATTGTTCAAGCACTTTGTGACCCTGGTCTAGAAAGGCGCTTCACAAAGAACTATTACTTATTTACTTACTTACTTGGACTCCACATAAGTTTGTTTTCATCCCGAATATTCGTGATAGTGACATCGTGTACTTCTTCACCTGCAGTGCTGCGTTCATGTGTCCGTGATTAGCAGACTTTCTGTCGAACATCTGATCTCAGCTGGATACGAGCGGACCGGCGCAAACGTGCCGAACACAATGAGGCCGACGGACGGACATGTATTGGGGGGCGATTAGAGGCCTTTTGAGCAGCGACTATTATACATTAGTGGTGGCACTCGGTCTTATCGGCCGTCTTTTGATAAGGTACATCTTTATTAAATTCTTTGACTGAGAGGCTTGCCGGGGCGGCGGAAAAAGAAATATGCTAATAGGCAGCGACCATTCACGTCTTCAAAAAAAAAAAAAAAGACCCAACTATGTCCTTACATTTTGCAACCCCCTACCTTCCATCACCCTCTATCTCTCCATCCCTTCATCTACCAGGAGGGCCGGCGTTGGCGGCAGACAAAGAGCGGATGCTGCCGCCGGAGTGGGGCGGCCATGGGGCGCGGTGGGAAGAGAAAGAGGCAGGAAGAAAAAAAGGGAGATGATGGAAGGAAAAAAAAAAAAAAAATGTCTTCAGCCGAGCAGAAAAACGGGGTCTGTGCGAGTTGTGAGAAAAGGTGAAATAGCTTTTTTCTTTTAATTTTTACACGCCTTCCCCTTTTCCAGAGCAAAAAAACCCTCACCCTTTACCTCTCGCCCCCTATTACACATGTACACACACAAACACACGGCGGGCGGACGCACTCGTTTTTTTTTTTTTGTGGCTGTGAAAAGCGGCGCCAAAACAACAACCGGTCCTAGAGCTCCCCCCTGTGTTCTGAGGAGGTCACTGCAGCACGGTCGACCTCTCCCGAAGCTAGCCAATGAAGGCCCGCCAAGGTCATGGGGGTCGCGGCTGCCATGTTGTGCATGTGGAGCTCTCGCCGCTGGAGCTCACGCACACACAAACAAACCCCGACGGAGACAAGTTTAATTCAACGCCTTATTTTGATTAGAAATTTTAAGGGTAAATAATATTTGAGTAAATTAAAAAAAGTGGCGGGATCCGGGAGGAGCTTCACGAGTGTCGTGCGGTTGTGTTTGAAGAGAGGGGATGACAGCAGGCGAAGGGTTAAGCAAAGCTAAGACAAAGACTGAAGCCGAAGCCATTGTGTCGAGTGGAGGGCCTCTCGAACAGATGGCGCGTCTTTCATCCTGTTGGGTGTCGCTACAAATCTCAAAAATGACGCTTAATTTTTGCACAGAATTAACTCAAAAAGCATGTCACGGATCATCTTGATAGAGTTGATATTTACTGAGAAAATTAATTGAACTTTTGTCCCGTTTAATCCCCCGAGTGATGATAAAAATGTCGGATTTTAAAAGTGAAGTTTCATCTAAATAAAGAGGAAAAACAACCGACGGTGTGCAGGCGTCATGTTTGTTTCTACCGCCGTGTACTCGCTCCCGGGACCAAGATCTTCAAGCGGCAAACACGACTCACATATCTCTGTGTGATCTGGTGTCTCTCGTGCGAGTCGTCCAGCATGTTGACTGACAGGTCGGAGATGGAAACAGCGGCGGACGCGGTGAGTGTAACTAGCAGCACCAACACTCCTTCGCCTTCTTCCAGCGGCAGGTCCAGCCTGTGCGTGTGTTCTTTGCTCAGGAGTGACAGGTCGATGGTGCACCTGACAAACACACACACCGGGAACACGTGAGAGAAGAAAAGAAACAAAAATGCCATTCTTTTTTGTTTAGATGGAGAGTTATTGGTGAACTTAAAAAAAGGTCACATGAGGCCAGTCTTCTAGGAACAAACTGATCTTTGGTATCTTGATAGTTCTATGTCTACAGGAGTATTTTGATCCAAATATATTATCTTTTAAAGAGAAAGAAAAGACTGTATTTGCGCTGCACAAGTCGACATATTGGATCAGCACCTGCCCATGTAGTCGTCTTTCTTGCCGGCATCTTTGTCCCACACTGTGATGTCGACGTAGCCTCCCTGCTCCTCGTACATGTGGAAGTCGAACTGCTCCCTCCACTGAGGATTCAGAGTTTTGGCGATCCTCTGAGAGCGACACGACAAAATAAAAGTAGCACGATTAGCACGTGTCATGATAAGTAAACAGCAGAACCATGTGCTTGATTAAAATGTATTTATATATATATTAACGTGACAACATTAGTACTGAAAAAGTCAAAAAGGTTTTGAAATTGGATTGGTTTTGAAAGAGGATATAGAGTAGGGTTGTTAACGCTTGTGTTATCTCAGGGTCAAGTTGACCCGAAGGCCCTGAAAACAAATGTAATCGTTTCATCATTTGAGTTGCTTCTGGGTCAGTGGTGGAGGTCGTTCACCTTGACCCAGAGACAACCCAAGGGATACCTGAAACACATTTGTTTTCTGGACTTCAGGTCACCTTGACCCAGAGACAACCCAAGGGATACCTGAAACACATTTGTTTTCTGGACTTCAGGTCACCTTGACCCAGAGCAGCACAAGGGTGAAAAAAACGTTTTATATAATATTATTTGACTGTCCATTGTTTTAATTTTATGTAAATATAAAACATAAAATAAACATTGTGGTAAAAAAAATTGAAAATATAATTAACAACAAATACATTCATAAAATAAAGAATTTACACTCATTTAATTGAGTTGAATTTGTAATCATTAATTTAAATTAAACAAAAAAATGAGGCTATCCAAGGGCCACATAAATACATTGAGGGATCCAAATTCAGCCACCATGCCTTGCTTTACATGAAAGTATTCTAGAACTACTGTATGCTAATATATATAATTTAAAAAAAATACAACTGGTCTTAGAACTATGAGTAAGTATGATACAATAAAACCTGGGATTTCGTCATTATGGAACATTTAAAATCACCATGACCTGCTTTATTGTAAACGTTTATATTCATACTTTTTTTTTGGTGTCCTGAAGTACATGGACTATATTTTTGAAAAGTAGAGTAGTAGTAATGTTTATCAACAATAGACACCTTCCTACATGGACACGTCCAACAGTTCATCAGAAGCGCGTCGTTACCTTGCTCTTGTACTTCTGGTGTCCCATCCGAAACTTGACGTAGGGGTCGCTGAGGCCGTTGGCGTCCATGGGCTGGAGGCCGCGACCTTCGATCAGACTGAGGCTGACGATCCCTCGCCATAGCTGTGCTTTCCTGTGCACGTCCGACAAACGCATACTCTGACACTGCAGCCGACACACCAACACACACGTGCATACAGACAACACACAGTGTGAATTAAACACAACAAAAATAGGTGATTCTTTTAATTTGATCCAAACTCTTTTAACTATTAATCTGTTTTGATAATAACATTTCCAATAATTATAGGAAAATAAAAGCATTTCCATGGATGTCAAAACAAGTGCTTTCAAACAAAATAAGTATGACATTAGTTCCAAGAAAGCTGATGATGGTGATCATTTAGCAGCAGGTGTAGAAATAGAAGTGATCTTAGACAGAATTCAGAAAAAGATATGATAATATGATGTATGTTTTATATTTTGAAACCAAATTTTGTCTTCTGTCATGTTAACCTGACTTACTGAGCATGTGTAGCTCTTGCTAAATAATCTATAAATCAGAATATATGGCAAGTAGTTTGATCTGTTTGAGACCAGTTTAAACACAAAAAGCGAAACCTTTTGCAAAGGGGAATGAATTGAAATGATTACCCTATTTTAATTAGTATAATTAGTTTAATAAGTATTTCCACTCTGATAGAAGTATGATGGGTGGTAAAAACACTAGTTTTGGGAATATGGGCTCTTCTGTTATTATATTATTATTATTATATGTAATTATACATCTGGAAGATTGTGTTCACCATTTTTCTGAATCACCCAAAATGGAATCAAATGTGCAGAACTTTATTTTCACAATGACAATAATTACTAACCTAAATAGTTTGTGACAAATTTTCTAATAGCCAATATCTTAGCTAACTAGCGCATGTTAACTGTAACCTTTCAACATTCATTGTTCTAAGGTGGTTAGTTTATTGACTTCCTTCACGTCTTGAAAACTTCCCAGCTATTAAAACAGAATTCTGACGATAAAATATTTTTTTTAATCTTTTTTCATTGTTTTTCACCAACCTCCGAACACACGAAAACCATTTGAAACCTCAAGAAGGTTCCTGGCTGTAATCCAGCTCATAAAAGTTCATGATTAAGACTCATCATTTATTCAGAAAAAAAAAGAAGACATGGAGAGTCAAACTATTATGAATGGATGAATAATTCAGGGATATACGAGGGAGCTTCTAACTAGGATAGGCGGTTGAATAGGCTGACGGTGATATAACGTACGGTTCGTGCCACTTACATGACTATTTAACCCCTGAATTATTCCGCGCTCTTTCTGTGCGAAGCGTGTGCGAGCGTGTTTATCCATCAAATGAATCCTCTGCTCTTCCATGCTCTCCTGGTTCCTTGTTGGGGTAGAATTTATTAGCATAGCTTTTGTTTTGCAGATGAATTTCATTAAACTCTGAACAAACCCCGGCTCGCAAGCGCGGCCCTTTGATCTAGAGACGGAGCCTCTTTAATTTCCATTCTCCAGACATTAAACAACGTGAATGGCTGCCTGCCTGCAACAACGGCCAACCTCCGGTGCGGCAACCTTCGTATCTCACGGCTTCTCCTGCTTCGCTCCATGCTAATGACGAGAGGCCGCCGCCACGTCCTACACCAGTGAAATCGTAATCCTTGTTTTTTTTGCTTCTGCTTCCTTCCACGTTTTGGTCGGCTCACAGCAGGGAAGCGGCTCGACGGCACGTCGAAAGTTTTTAAAAGCGATCGCGAAGTTCACTTTTATCGGACCTTTTTTGCACGCGAAGTTTGATGTGCGGAGATAAGAGCGTTGGCATGCTATACGAGCTGGAATAAACACGCCTCTGACTCACAAATCGTGATGATCTACTTCTACGATTGTTTCATCTTCATTAAAAAAAAAAAGGGGGAGGTTGTGTAAAAATAACTGTATACAGTGGGACACGCAGGGAGGGACTCGGGAGCAGCGGATTTCGCTTCGGTATCACAGTTAGGGTTTGAGCTTATTCCAGGAGGGGTGGCCCAGTTTGGAGGGCTTCAAAGACTTGGTTCGGGGAAGCACGGTTTGCAAGCAGGACGCCTGCCCGGATCTTTCTCACTTCAAATGTGCACGGATGCCACAAGGTGCTCATCAAAGTTTTGTTTTTGTTTTTAGGAAAAGAACGCAGCTCTAGGGGCCATTTAGGAGTTCGACAAAAGCATAACAAACCAATTTTGAGCAGGATATGACCTCAATTAGACACGATTTTAAGAGGTTTTGCCAAGAAGTACTGATAAAGTCAAGTTGATGGTTTTTGTAGCACATTTTGTTGTGTAACTTGATCAAATGTAGTAGATAACACCCAAATGTGTGAAAACTATTTCTCCATCTTCAACGTCTCCCATTGCTCGTTTAAAACAAAGTCATAAAAATACATGTTTAACTTCCTATTCACTGTTATATTCACCAGTTAACACATGACAACAGTTAACCCATGGATGAAAACTGTGTCTCAAATCGCACTAGAATACTAAAAGTTAGTATTTTTAGTGCGTTAGTGCGTCTCAATTCTTAGTATGCGAAATTTAGTGCGCCATGCGCACTAAATTGGCGTACTAACACGCCCACAAAACTGAGCATGGTTCGATGGACACTAACCACACTAAACAGCCGCAATGACATTTTAAACGGAAGTTACGTCATATATAAATGCATATATATACATATACTTACAGGTGCATTTTCCGCAGCAGTAGAATGATGACACGTCTTCGCTGCTGATACCAGCTTAAATATCTCGCGATTATTTAGATTCTCATATTTTTTCTTTATTTCTTTTTCCAAACTTTCAAAACGTGCTGCCAGCAGGTGTCGGCAATAGCGTTCAAACAGCTGGTTGAAACATCGTTAAATAGAAGTAGAAGAAGAAGCTGTCATGTGATTTCCGGTTAGTGTGTAGCAGCAGAGTTTGATTTGAGACATACTATCTGTGGAGGATTTGCGTACTAGTTAGTACGTACACTAAACTGATGCATACTAACTTCTAGCATACTAAGAGTAGTATGTGATTTGAGACACAGCAAATGTCTACACATAAATAAACATGCAGTACATTATTTTTTTATAAAGCCTATATATTTATTTAAGAATATACTATATTTTCTCTAAATACATTGATCCTGGATTCATTCTTGTTATTATCCTGTAAAATGGAATAATTGACGTTAATGTTCAAATGACCACATCTCCGGTAAAACTGGATGTTATTGAGAAAATTCATGTTCATGTTTTGTAGGAAGATCCTTTTGTTCAACAAAGCTATTCCTTCCGAAATAAAAGTAAACATTTAATTGTTCATTCCTCTGCCATGCATGTTTATACCTGGGTTTGTTTACTAGATAAACTAAAAAACTTTTACTTTAGCATCATTCAACCGTCACTGAAGTAAACGTGGTTAAAACTCTTCCTTAGCTTTGCAAATTGGTGACACATTTTAGTGTTGTTTGTTTATACAATTGTATTATGAAAGCTGGTTGTTTATTATTTTTTTTTTTTTAAGAAACGTGAAATCATCACCTTGGCAGAGGAATGCACTCTGACAGTGCTTTTAAAGTTTTGATTAAACATTGTCTATTTTCTTTTGATTTTAATTTTAATATTTACAATAATCATAATTAAATGTCTTGTCAACAAAGTTTTATGACCTTTTTTTTTTAAAATTAATACTAAACTTGTGTCGTATGTTTACTTACATTTTTAGTTTATTGGTTAAAATCAGTTCCAACAAAGACATTTCTAAAAGGTTCTTTTAAACTTTTACAACAATTACGATGGTATATTATTTATATTCCTGAGCAACAAACTGCTCGAATAACTTTCCTAGTATAGTAACCAATATGTCTGAAAAATATAGTTCACCTTAAACTTTGATTGTTGATCTACAGATTCCTTCTGTACATGGAAAATAAATAAGAGAGAAGAGAAGGTGAGTAGTTTCATCCGTGAGGTGCAGTGAGGTCAGTAGTTTGGTTAGGGGGTGCAGGTTTGTGAGTGAAGGGGGTAACATGCTGGTTTAGTTTACCTTACTAGATCGCTTCCAGTTCCTTCTCAAAAGCATGGTCTGTAAATGAGACAAAGTGGTTATGAAGCAAACCCCACTTTCTCCCACTTAAAGCTGCAGGGTCAGAGGTCAAAGGAAGGTGAAGTTAAAATGTTAGCCGGGACCATGTGACTACAGAAAAAGGGAGTCATGCAGGTTAGCTAGTACGGTGCAGTAAGTGATCAGATTCATGCACTTTAGTGTTTGTTAGCGTGTTACAAATTAAGATTAGAAGTCTCTGATGCTCTCATCTAAAAGATGTTTGGTAAAAATTACATCAAAACATTAAACACTTTAAATTAATCATATGTTTGTAAAAAATAATGTATCTTTCTTTTTTAAATAAGATGAATTTACTTACAGCATTTCTGAACAGATTATGATGCAAATACATTAGATTTCTTTAGCATTCAAACTTAAATATATAGAGATATGGATATATATCTATATCTCTATATATTTAAAATATATTATTAATTATTTAATATGTTGTCGATATTGAACTTGAACTAATCTGAATATACACTTCGCAATCTAACATAAATCTATCGCTATATTTTCAGTAATTTCATTATTCAGAATGTCTGACCTAAAGCAAGTTTTTAACATAAACAGTTAAAATTAAACTGAAATTAAAATTTAAAAAATTAGCATAATGACTGTCAAATAATTCTGGATTACTTTATAACCTTTTTTTTCACATTAAACGCATAATTTTACCTGTAGTTATCGAATTAATTCAACTTTTATATATATATATATATATAAAACCTGCATCTTATTGCACCTGAGGGTCAGTACCACTAACCGCCAGTAGGTGCGGACAGGCATCTGAGGTGAACTGGTACAACCTTGTTCACGTTTTTCTTCACAGTTGGAAACATGATGCTTAACCTAAATCCACTTTTATTTGTTCTGTCAAACGTGGACTCTATGAACCGGGGAAACTAAATAAGCATCAGAATGAAGACATCAGATCAAAAGGAATAAAATATTTCCCACATGACTATGCCTTGTTCTGGATGGCGCGTGCAGGGGTCCAATTAACCAAACAAATAATTGAACAGAAATAAATGCAACTCTGGAACACTGAGCACGCCCGCAGAGGCGCCAGCAAACATAATGAGGAGAGAAACTCAAGTGGGCTTTGAACATGGGATTCTTCAACAGAACATGGTTGCTTCACTCGTGTTTATGCATGTGTTTACGCTGCGTTGAAGAGACTCCGAGGTTGAACCAAGCCAAAACATCCCGGAAAACTTTCATCTGAACTTTCGTTGAACTTTTGACGAGGAACATTTATCCTTTATATCATATAAGGTACTAATAAAATGGTTGTTTTAGGTGTGTTTTTTTCCTTACAGCATCCCGAACGTCTCCCTCTCGTGGTGACAGGTTGACGGTTAACTCCAGACTGCCCAGCTTTTGATCCGGATACTGAGGGTCCTTCAAGTCCAGAGTCACATCCAGTCTTCTACAAATATAAAACAGCCAAAGTTTGACAAAGAATACAATGAACAAACAAGATTACTCCAGAGAAGCTTCAGTGTAAATGCTGGTTATTCTCTGAATACATCATAAAATCTTTCCTTGAAATCTTTCTCCAATGAGATACTGCATTGAAGCATTTTTTACTTTATTTTATGCAAATATCTCTTAAAAATATACTTAAAAATTAAAATGATTTGAAATATTTAATGTTGTTTAGACTAGAGGTCAGTAGGTGGCGCCATCAGTATAAAAATGATGTGATGTTTCATTGAACCGGTTGTTCAAAACAAAGGAAAATAGTGCAGAGACTGCCATCTAGTGGACTCTGAAAATAATGACACTGTTTCATGAAGCTTCATCGGTGGTGGTTAGGGTCCGTGAAGCATTTGCAACTGAGCCTAACAGAAAAAAAAGAATGTATAGAATTTCTGTGTTATTAATTATTACTGCCTAAAAGGTGGATTTGAAAAAAAGCTGGAGTTTTCTCTGAGGCAACATTAGTCTGTGACACATCAAGATTATTTAAAAAACAACAACCTGGTAACTAGTAGAAATGAATGAGGCACAAACCCTATGTTTTATTTTGACAGTTTTTATCTGAAGGTCGATCTGTTAATATCATGATGACTGGTCCGCGGAGCCAAAAAGATGGACACAAAAGTGTTTTGCTGTTTATCTGTTGCCTTGTTTTTTAGAAGAGTCTTTAGAAAAAAATATGACCTGAAGGATTGAGAATCATCGTGGATTTTTTAAGTGCTTCTTTTCTTTTCCTTTTCGCAAATACAGTTTTAAAGATTTGGTGGTCTTATATTTTATCATGCATAAAAACAAACCTTTGATTTAAGACTTTTAAATCTGCAACTATAATCACTTTTTTGACAAACATAAACAACAACAACTTTGATATCCGGTTTCTACCTTTCAAGCTCCATCTATGCCTCAAATCCAGAAAGTGCTTTTTTTTTCTTTCTTGAAATAAGCATATTTTTGGAGAGGTTTATGGTTTGAAATGTTGTACGCATAACTAGGGGTAGGAATGTGGTGCGATTATAGATGCTACCGCCAGGGGGAAGCAAAGTGTTAAACTTGAACAGTTGTAATATTGTTTAACAGTCACCTCTGATGTTCTAGTGACTCCAGGTAAAGGTAGGCAGATCCCATAAAATCATCCTGAAGTCCAAAGTCGTAGTCAAAGACCTGTTTTTTAAGATAAGCAGGAGAGTTTTCTTCATTTTTTTTACGTACATGTAGAGAAGGACAAAAAGGTCATCAGTAGATTCGACGGACGAACCTTGACATACAGAGGTTCTCTCAGTGTTTCCACCAGAAGCGTCACTCTCTCGTCCCAGACCGGATTGAGGTTCTTATGGATGGTCTTGCTCCTGAACACCTCCTTCCCTGAGATCTTGAACTTCACATATGGGTCACTAGTACCTGTTGAAGGGAGAAGGTGGGATTAGAAGTAGGGATAATACTTTCAATGTATGTTCATCATAAACAAAGTATATGTATAATGTATATTGTGAAACTTAATCTCATGATCATTAATTCCACCTATCTAATGACACTTGTAATCATTTAATTAATCAAGCAAGTAAAGAAGCTCAAGATTTAATAATGATTAATTAATGATTCTAAATTAATAAACACAATTTTAAAACAAGCTTTATTAACCTTTCATTTCCAGTGATGTACCAGACACTTTTTTTTATATAAGATGAACAATTTAATAAGGATTTAATAGACAATAAGAATATGAATGTTGGCACATTTTGATGAAAAAAAATTATGCATCTTAAATTCAAAAAGTCTCTTCCAGCCACTGATTTTAATGCTAAAAAAACCAACAATAAAATAAAGGGTTGTTGTTGCAAAAGTTTCAACTGGGATGTATCCAGACCCGGCGGCATGGACGGGCATTGGGGGGCCGTGCCCGCCCCCCGGGTCAGCCGTGCCCACCCTGGCAGGAAGGTCGTTTTTTTTTTACATAAGAGTTCAACCCTCTGCCCTGTCGAACGAAACCAAAGCGCTGTTACGCCTATTACAGGTGATGTAAATGTACAGTGTTGTAGCTCAACTCTTCAGTTATTTCCATGTGAGAATACACAACAACAATCAGTTATTGTTATCATTTGACATGAATGGTTACAGTTGCTTATAGAGTCAGTCATTGGTTTTGGTTTTCAGTTTGAACATCAGTAATACGCTGACAAGAAAAAAGTAACAAAGAGAGCAGGAAGCAGCTTCATCCATGTCTACTGAAGTCAACCCGAACACTGGAGTGAACATTTAAACTGAGAGAGTCGCTGCAGCTAAAGCCTTTACTTGAACTCACCAAGACACCTGCCTTGGACCTGGACTCAGTTCAGTGTTTTTATTGTACCTTTTAAAAACAATTCTCCTGTAGCATGAGCCTATATTGTCATTATGGTCATTTGGTGACTTTAAAAAATATACATTTTTCGGCATCTGGGTTTCATCAAGTAGTCAAACAGATCACACATCACGCCTCACATGATTTTGTTCAATCAGATGACAACTTATTTCAGAATCAGAATCAGAAACCTTTATTTGTCCCGCGAGGGGAAATTCGGTTTAACAACAGCGAGCAAAAAAAAATAAAACACCCAGAAATAAAATAATAAAAAGAAAAAGAAAATCTAAATAGAATAGAAAATAAATCAGCACTATATTATATATACACAATCATATTTACAAAAACAACATAACAAGAAAGGTGCAGTTAAATAATTATCTTGATTATCTTTGATGTTCAATCCAGTGTTCAGGTTGTTTTCAGTGCTTATATTTTTAGTAGAAGCTGTACGGTGCTTTAGTTTAATACATGGACACAGCACTAAACTTTGATGTTGGTTGCTATTTTTTTTTTAGATTTTGGGATCAACAGTCACTTTTTAGTAATGGAGAATTATTTCTCTGTACTGTGCGAATCGACCCAGAGCCATTGTTCAGCCTGAAGCCAATACGTTTTTAGGTTGAAAAGTTTGCCCTACTGAAAAAATGTAATGCCCCCCTTAAATGTTTTTCTGCAGCCAGGTCTGGATGTATCTCTTCAAATATAAGACAAATCACTGTCATTGCCGTTTGCCCGCCATTAACAGAACACAACACTAGATGGCATTAGCGTTACAGTTTTGTATCAACAATCGATATCAATGACATATATTACATTTTGTTAAATTACTATTGCGATAAAACGTGTTTGTGGTGACATTCCTGGTAATAAGGGATTTTATTTTCAAGATTACTCTCATTTTATGGCCATGTTTTTATTCCAGCCAGAGGAATACAATGAGTATTTAAAAAAAAACAATACTGTAACTTAAAACAGGTCGAGTTGTATTGTTTCTATCCGAACACTAGAGGGAGCCATCAAGTTACATTTACGCTCCACAAAGACAATATTTAATTGAACGTAAAAAACAAAACACAACAATATAAACATGGTTAAGTACTCGTAGAATATTTGGACCCACCAACACCTTAATAAATAAGACACTATCAGACGTTATATTAACCATTACTTTTCACATCGATGTGGGTTAGTCTAGCGTGACACATCCATGACGTATTACAAAGACACTGCTTTCATTTGAACACTAGATGGCGACATCGATTCAAATAACAATGATTAAACAGGTCTTCTATTTATGGAAACATGACACGAGCATGAAATAATTATACGATTCTTAAAACAAACCAGAAAGAAAGAGTTATCACGAGAGATGATATTGTAAAAAAAAAAAAAATCACATAAAGCATAAAGTGTACTGTGATTTAAAAGGTAATACACTCTTAAACCAGCAACACTTTCTTTAAACAGTAAAACTTCTGCAACAATTCTGCTGATTCAGCACTAAGGCACTTATGTACTGTATATAATTGTACTTTCATAATTAAACCGTCAGCTGAGGCAAAAATACATGACAGCACTTTCAGCTGAATCGTTTTTATGACGTTTATTACTACACTTTTTAAACACTGCAATAAAAAATGTGAGAGAGAGAGAGAGAGAGAGAGAGAGAGAGAGAGAGAGAGAGAGAGAGAGAGAGAGAGAGAGAGAGAGAGAGAGAGAGAGAGAGAGAGAGAGAGAGAGAGAGAGAGAGAGAGAGAGAGAGAGAGAGAGAGAGAGAGAGAGAGAGAGAGAGAGAGAGAGAGAGAGAGAGAGAGAGAGAGAGAGAGAGAGAGAGAGAGAGAGAGAGAGAGAGAGAGAGAGAGAGAGAGAGAGAGAGAGAGAGAGAGAGAGAGAGAGAGAGAGAGAGAGAGAGAAAAATAATTAAAAAAAATAGGGAAATTGGGTCATTCTCTGAGGATAATAGAATATAGCTTTAAATTGTATTTAATAAATAATGTTTAGGCTAACTCACATGCACAATAACGGGTTAAATTAAACCAGACATGATCTTCAAGTTTAAAAGTTCACTAGGGTAGCGGTAAAGAAGAGAGCGAAGAAGCGGTGGAAACAAACTAGCAGGAGTAAATGGAGTAAAAAAAAAAAACTGCTCAGCAGTAGCTCCCTGTTGGACAAATCCTCATCTCTTCATCTCAGTGTCTCACGCGGTCAATATTCTCCAGGCGCCGCTCACCAAAAAGCTATGAGCCTCCACATCCCACAGGGTAACTTTATGGTGCCGCAAAGACCGTAAAAAAAAAAGTGAGGCTGCGTAGGTGCCGGGTGTAGGTGTGCGAAGGCGTGAGTGTGTGGGTGGTGTTCAGAGGAGTTATCACCCCTCCACGCGTATATTTCTTCTCCTGACTTCACACTGACTGAAGGAAGGGAGTGAAACCTGATGGGGTGAGTCGATGGCCCTTATATCAGGTGAGGATGAAGAGGGTGGTTAATGGATGGATGCACTCTGGTGTGAAATAGAACGCGTAGATCTTCTCACAGTCAGATGAAGGTGAGCTCAGTCAGGTTGTTTATTCTTCGGTTAAAGTTTGTCAAGTCAAAGCGTTGGAGTCTCCAAGAAAAGCTTTTCTGGACTTTGTTGCAGCTTATTGGTGGTATTGACCGGGACATAATGAAGGTCTGGTTAAGGTATGGATTAGTCTTAAAAAGTGGAAGTGTGTCGTTGCAGCAGAGACGAGGGTTTAGTGTCTTCAATGGATTTCTGGATGGTCGTGAAATGTTAGGTGGTGGTAAATACATCGCTGATGGAGCTTTTGTTGGACTGGGATACTGGTGGTAGTAGAGCTGTAAAGTTATCCGTCACTAGCCTTTTCGTCACATTTTTAAAGTTGTTTCATTTGCAGTAAAGCAAATGTGTCACACAAAGTCAGTAAGTAAGTAAGTAATGGTTATTTCTAAAGATCCTTTCTAGACCAGGGTCACAAAGTGCTTTAACAATCAAAAACAATACACAGTTAAAATACACATTTTAAAAGGCCAAGACAAATAAGACAAACACACTAGTCCCAAAAAATCCGGGAAAAGCCTGCACAAATAAAAATGTCTTAAGATGCTTCTTGAAGATCCATCAAACACAGAGAGAGAGGAAGATCATTCCAAAGCTTAGGAGCAACGGCCTGGAAGGATTTCTCTCCCCTGGTCCTGAACCGTATGCGAGGAACCATCAGTAGATTCTGATCCGAAGACCTCAGAGCCCGAGCTGGGGTGGAAGGCTGGATCAGATCACTGATGTAAGGTCTGACCATGAATAGATCTGAAAGTAAGAACCAGGATTTTTTTAATTGATCCTGAAAGAAACTGGCAGCCAGTGAAGAGATTTAAGGATCGGAGAAATGTGAGTTCTTCTACTAGAGCAGGTCAGAATTCTCGCTGCAGAGTTTTGTTTTAATTGCAGGTGAGACAGATCCTTCTTGTTTAAAAACAAAAATAAACTGTTACAATAATATAAGCGAGAAAACAAAAACACATGGATTATAATCCAGATCATGTTGTGACATAATTTTCCTAAATTTAGAGATTTTTCTCAGTTGAAGGAAACAGTTTCTGGTCAGTTTTGCACTATAGACATGTCTTTGTCAAATGCAACACCCAGGTTTCTCAGGCTCAGTTTGACAGACTGGCCTCCGTGTGCACAGGTCCCAAAACTGTCCCTTTGTTAATGGATCTTGGCTTTTATGAGGTCGAAGTGAAGCTTTTAATCTGATATTATATTTCCACCTTTAGAGTTAGAGACTTAGAAATCCTTTATTCTCATTCAAGTATTCACAGTGTCTATACAAAACGAAATTTTGTTAGTATTTGGCTCAGACAAAGTTGTAAACTGCAGAGATATTAAAAGTATAAGTGCATTATTGCACATTCACCAGAAAAAAAACATCATAGGAATACAATTTTTTTTTTTAATTATTACTGGAATAGAAAGTGACAGAGAATTTTAAAAAGTATGTATACGACCAATGAACAGCAATATAATATAATCTGGTAGTAAAACTCCCACGGTTGGTTTTTGGGATTAGTTAGAGTTTAGAGTCCGATTGCCTGAGGGGGAAAAAAGCTATTACAGAACCTGGTGGTTCTGAACCAGACGCTGCGGAACCTCTTTCAAGAGTCCAGCAGGGACTTGTGATAAGAGAGAGAAAGCTAATGTGTGACCCAGGGGCTGTTCTAACCATAGAATAAAATATAATATACTTTTTTTTTACCTACTCCAACAAAACGGTGAAATCCCATGAAGCCTTTTACATACTGCTCCATTAAGTGACAGCTGAGGGCGGCAATTTTGGGAGCTTTTCAAATCACTGTTACTGAGATGATACTGGGATGGCACCTCATATGCAATGGTGAGGTTAAATCAAATGTTAAACAAATGTTGTTAATTTAAACATTGTCCAGCTACTTGTTGTACTGCATTTTGTTAAAATAATGTGTTTTTTTGAAAGTGTGTAAACTGTATGACAATTAGGAAAATGTGACAGGTTTGGAAAAGTTTAAAGAAGGGATTGTTTTATTATTATTTATTTGGAAAGTGAAAAATTGGACAACTTCGCTTTCCGTTTTCAGAAGGAACTTATTTTATATATTTTATATAGATTCTTTTTACAATCTTTTAGTGAATATTGTATATTCCTTGATTTACACATTTACTATACAATTAATTATCGTCAAAACATTAAGCATTAAAATAATACTTAAATATTTGGAACCTTCTTCCAGTCACATATACTGTATTCACTAGTCTTGCAGTAAAAGCCTGTTTTGATTTTACGATATTTATAAAGGATTTTTTAGAAGAAATGCTGTTAATAAAGAATGTAAACTAAAGTGAGACATAGCCCAAAAAGAAAAAAAATCTATCAATCACAAAAGACAAAAATAATGAAGATACAAATATAACCTTAATGGAACTTTTATCTCATAAAATGTATTAACAGCGACTCCATATGTAAGAAGAAAGTACATATTGGCAAAAATATTATATTATTAAGTCTTGTTTGCATGTGTGTCATCAGGGAAGTGATTCAAAAGAATAAACAATTAGACCTATTTTGAGGAAACGGGTTTGACATTTAAAGAAAGCTCAATTTTTTTTCACAGCTGTTGTAATATGTAGTAAAGAGGAAGTGAGTTCTGGACTGGCAGTTTTGATTTTCATTTCAATAACATTTACTTATAACAGTCACAATCAAAACTGTTGAAAGTATTTCCTCCTAAAAAAAAACGCCACATCCACTTGTGTCGACCAAGCACAATTCTGTTGTCCCTCATTAACCTTCCTGCAGAGTCACAGTCGGGAGCTGCCACTGTCCTCTCGCTTCTGACTCTCTGCAGGACATTTCACCCCCTGAGCTCTTTCCTTCTTTGCATCCACGGCCAATTTTGTCTAATCCTTATTCTGTTCCTCGTCTCTCCGCCCTCCTCTGACACCATGGTGTGTCCATCTGTGTGTCGGGTTCAATTCCTTCACTTAAATATTTAGAGAGAGGTTTATTAATAGCTATAGAAAAAAAAACAACCTTAAGGTCAATTTCTCTTACAAATGTGTGACCAGAGATTTAAACTGCTTTAAAGATCTATACTAAGCACATTTTTCCACCGTGGGACAAATAACAGTATCTTATATTAACTTGGTACATTGTTTTGGGCCAACATGATTTTTTCATTAAGAGGTGAATTTTAAAGTAAAAAAAACAGTTATATAACAATAAGAATGGATTAGTCCGTTGGTCAAATGTTTACTACAGTATTTCACCACCTCTAGCTTAGATGCTAGTAGTTAGCTACTAGTCAACATGTTTACGTCCAATGAACACTCCCTTACACAGACAATGGTAAGCAAGATCCAGATCACTCTGCTATGATTGGTCAACCATTGAGGTTTGTCACCTCATGTCATTAATCCCGGAAGTCTTCACCTCCAAGTGATTCGTTGTATGAACAAAGCAGGGCATGATTACAGCTGGCTGGAGGAGGAGTGAAGATCATTATTACGTCATAATGGACTCTGCTCTCGTAACCTCTCTTTCGCAGAGATTTCAGAGTGGGGGGGGAGAACTTTATAAAGTAATAAGTTCAAAACATGGTCTTGATGAGGGACTAACTGCATCTTGGAGAGGGAGACTTCAGCTCTTCTAACTTCTTAACTCCATGTTTCAAATGTTGGAGTTTAACATTAGTTTCCCTTTAAAGTCAACAAAAAGTCAACCAGGTACAGAATACTTTGACAAAAGAGTGCAACTGAGATTATTTATGAAAATGTTTTTAACATGGAACATTTTTAGTAGTTACCACATCTTTATAAAAACGCATCAATCTGGTTCCATGACCTTCAAAAACATACTATATTAAATATGTCCTAAAGAGCCACGTGAGGTTGGAACTGACACGTTTCATGCAGAGATACAGCGTCTCTGCTTCAGCTGCTGATCCAAAGATGTTCGTAGATGAACTTGGACGCGTCGCATTATTGTCAAATGTCTGTGAGGAAATGTTCTTAATGAGGAAACTTCCTGTTCTATGCAAGTCCAGGAACAATGTTATCTGCAACCCAACGTAGCAACGAAGCATTTGCCTTAAGAGACATAAAATGCATCCTCCTTTAGCAATTTCATTAGAAAACTGTTACTTTTATCTTCTTTCCGTTATTGATGCAGCGCCTGAAACCTCAGTGCATGAGCGTCCAATTCTCGCTGATCCGGACTTGTTCCCCTCCAGCCCTCTGAATAGAATGATGTGATTAAGGCTCATTACGCCAATTTCTGTCTTCATAGCCGGGGGTTCACCTCTGTCATGTGTCTGCTCACCTCCTTAAACAGGGTCAATTTGTCATGAAGCTGATAATCCGGGTGGACTGTCAATGATTTTCTGACACGTATCATGATGATATTATTTTGAGACAACATCTGTAGTTTCCCTGCATGTCTAGACTGGCGCTTGACTGAGATCTTCATGTGACACAACTGATGCTAATGATGAAGGCGATGATGATGATGATGATGGCAATGATGACAATAACCATGACAAAAATAACAATGACGATAAAGATGATAATATGAACGATGATGATGTACATAATGATGACGACGATGATATGAACGAGGATGATGATGATGATGAAGATGATTAAATGAACGAGGATGATGATGATGATATGGAGGAGGAGGACGATGAGGATGATGAGGATGTACATAATGATGAAGATGAAAATATGAACGAGGATAATGTACATAATGATGAAGATGATAATATGAACAAGGATGATGATGATGATGACGATGTACATTGTGATGAAGATGATGATATGAAGGAGGATGATGTACATAATGATGAAGATGATAATATGAACGAGGATGATGATGATGTACATAATGATGAAGATGATAATATGAACGAGGATGATGATGATGTACATAATGATGAAGATGATAATATGAACAAGGATGATGATGATGATGATGTACATAATGATGAAGATGATAATATGAACGAGGATGATGATGATGATGAGGATGACGATGTACATAGTGATGAAGATGATGATTTGAACGAGGATGATGTACATAATGATGAAGATGATGATATGAACGAGGATGATGATGATGATGTAAATAATGATGAAGATGATACGATTGATTACGAAATCAATGATGATTAAAGCAATTTAAAGAAAGCAGAGTAAAATAAATATGTTTCAAGAAATTCAAATGTGAACAGAAGCATCCCTACTGTATTGTCAAGAATCTAGCGATACGATTCGAATCACAATACAGGGACAACGATACATTATATTGTGTTATATTACGATACATTGCAATACTGTAAACAAGGATATATTCGTATACTGTCTGAGTAGTACTTAACTCTGGGGTTATTTTAAAACTAAAATATGCCCAAACACCAGCTTTTAAATGCTGCTGGAGTCGACTATACTGCATCCTCTCGTCCTCAGTCATCGCTGGGATATCGTAGGATTACAGCAGCCAGAAGTTTAATTGCAAAACCAAAATGAACCACTGCTGGGAATATTAACTTGTATATTGTAAATAAGAAAATCGAATTATTTTTGTTTTAAACACACTTTAATGAACTGTAAACCATAAAAAAATATGGTGAATGTAAAAATAATTCTAAAGCCAAACAAAAAAAAGTAGATACAGAGCTGTCAAATATCGATCCTGTATCTTAAAAAAAAAATTGTTGTGAACTTTTCCTCCATTTTTCTGGACTTGTTATCAAATATAGAGCTAATAACAGCAACGTCTACTTAACTTAACATTGTCCAAAAGTGACAAACAAAACTAAAAATAGCAGAGCAAACAGAAGCACATAACATGCTGTCAACACAGTAACCACAGAAAAAGACATGCAAAGCCAGACACCTGCCCTCTGCTTTGTCCTCAAAGACAACAATGATGTCAGAGAGGAAGGCCACGACTTTGGGTGGAAAATGGAGAAACTAAAGGACGACTCCTCCCCGTCTGCCGACTGAGGGTGAGCCGCAGACCACTCTTAAAACCCTGCACATAATCCTCTCAAATATGTCAGTCAGGATAAGTAAAAAAAAAACACTCACCTCTCAGTTTCTTGTACTTTTGACCGATCCCAAAATTCCACTTTCACACAGAGCTATCAATTACACAACCTCTAGTTGTATCATCATCAATTAGTAACAACCAATTACACACTCGAGATCAATATCTATCTACGCCACAACAGGGAAGACAAGCGGTCCTGAATTATTAAATCATAATACATGAGCAGGAAATTACATTTCCACAGAAGGGGGTGCGAGAGCATTCAAGTTTAATAAGTTCCATAATGGATGAGGAAATGTGGTCTGCGGGTCTGTGAACTTCCACATTAACATTATCTGGCTCGGACAAGAACCTGAACTGACATTTCAGGTTTGCCTTGTCGATAAATCATTGCTTTTGTTTTTTGTGTGGCTTCACACTGGCTCAGTGTTAAGATGAAGACGATATAAAAACAAGTCTTTTCTAGCTTCTACTGTATGGATTTCAAAAGAAATATTGATTTTGCCTTCAGGTGGGAAAATACTTCTTGAAGATAAAGGGAATCAGGAGCCAACATCTTACTTTATTCCCAATCATAGAAGGCTGTGTGTGAATGAATGAGTAGATAAATAGAAACATTATGTTGGATTATGTTACCGTCGATCTTCAATCCTGTGAGACGAACGGATTACCTTTCAAGTGTAGGAATTCTTCAGGGAGATTAAAATTGACTTCACGCTGGTAAATACCATTTGAAAAATACTGCTGATGATTACTGCTTACATAATTAAAACGATTAAAACACTGATGCCACTGACTGGGGGAGCATGAAGGAACCGAGCCATTACTCAAGTACGTGATTACACTTACTGTCTTTCCGGCTTTTATTGAACTTCCTTTCTTGACTTCCTGAACTCTAGCACTCTGAAGTACAATCAAGTACTTTCATTGACACAAACAACAAGATACACCTTAAGGAAACAAGAAAATGTTTATATACATATATGTAGATATATAGATATATTTATATATATAGACTCATGAAGATTGTGTTTCCATTCAAGCTATTATTAATTTGTTTATTTCGATGAGTTTCACTTTGTAAACATTTTTGGAATTATTTTTAATTGTTGTGTATTTCTAAAGGGCAACTAATCAAAAAAAAAGGGTTAAAATGTTGAAGTCTTCCTCTCCACGATGCATCATAACGATGTACACTCCGCTTTGTTGAAGGTGGGGACTTCAGGGATTGATGACACACGGTGACAAACCTTGATGTTTGACCAGAGTGGGTGTGGATATAATTTAATCTCAAAGTGTTTTCAGTGGGCAGCGCTAAAGATGTCTGTGTGGTTTCCATGGCAACAATTACACGCTTCCTGCATCGAAAGTTAGTAAAGACGAAAAACAAAACAGGGAGGAACAACCAGGTCCATCAGCAGCTACATCACATAGAGATTATATCAATGATCGACAAACACAATAATGCAGCCCGGACCAAAGCGTCAGCATTTGACTCCCGGGATTGACGGCCGGTGGAGTCAATCGTCCCCTCCAGGGTAACATATTGACGATTTAAAGAAACCATTATGCAGAAAGGCAGTAGGAAGAGCTGTTGCATCCCAGACAGACACTTTTATGGCCAGAATAAAAGCCTTAAGTCCGAGTGCACAAGTCTCTCTACACTGCAGCCACAGCTGTTACACTCACAAACAGCATCACTAATAACCTCGTAAAACCCAACATTAGTTTGGAAAATTGCGTGTACTCAAGTAGTTCATTGACTAAAAGGGGTGAACAAATCCTTTGACCGCTTGTCGATATAACTTTCTTAACATGTCCAGCTTTTCTAGGAAATGAAAACTGTACTCTGATTGGATGAAAACTGTTGTGAATATTCATGTTTGGAAGCAGCACGACCAGAGTAAGATATGAAAGGAGGTGGATAGACCATTTGAAATTATGTATTAAGTAAGTAAGTAAGTAAGTAATATTTATTTATATAGCGCTTTTCGAGACCAGGGTCACAAAGCGCTTAAACAATCAAAACAATACTCAAAAAAGTACATACTTTAAAGATCAAGATAATACTGAGAACAACACAGGAGTTCGAAGTAGCTATTCATGGATGATGTACACATTTACAAATATCATAATTAAATCAGATATTTCTTAGACCAGCAGAGAAGACTTAGCAGGCCCTGACGGCCCACGCCGTTTTAATCAACGTCAATGATATAAAAGTAGTGCCAAAGTATAGTTTTTATATCCGTTTTTGCCATGTTTTCCATCTTGTCTCTTTACTGACGTGCCTAAGGCTCGTTCATGAAAAATCACTTCCTTCTGGCGAAACTTGTTTTTATATTCCAGCAACTACAGGGTATGACTGTTTTGATGGATGGTTTAAATATTTCTAAAAAAATAAATAAAGCTATATAGGATCTAAATGGTGCAATTTATCGTGCGTATGCATTTTTTTTCTCTGTAATGATTCCTTTGGTGAAGTGAAAAAGAAAACAAGACAGCTCAAATGTCAGAGTGGAGCCATTTGTCAAAATGAGAGAGAAAGTGTATGGAATTATTTTCAGAAGGAAAGTTGATTTGACTGCAGTGAAAAGAACAAAAAAAGAAAACGTGACTTTTCATTTAACGAAAAGCATGAATCAATATATGTTCATCGGATGAGAGAAACTGTAGCTGGCGGTGAAAAATACGTCGCACCGCATCGATGCAAGTCTGACAGCGCATCAGGCTGTGAGTGAGCCAGGGTGCTACTTGTGTGACGTGTCACGACTGACAGATGGTTGCAGCACTGGGATTTCACATTACCCACAATGCAATTGCCAGACAACTTGGGGAAGGCTGCACAGGCGCGACAATTCTGAGAATGAGGCTGAACGACTGGCTTCCCCATCGTAACATCTCGCGCTCGGATGCTTCTCTTCAGTGCTGATGACCACATATTTATTTAAGATATTGAGATATATATATATATATATATAATAGTAAGTAAGTAAGTAATATTTATTTATATAGCGCTTTTCCAGACCAGGGTCACAAAGCGCTTTAACAATCAAAACAATATTCAAAAAAGTATATACTTTAAAGATCAAGATAAAACTGAAACAACACAGGAGTTCCAGAAAATCAAGGAAAAGCCTGAACAAATAGAAACGTCTTGAGATGTTTCTTAAAGGAGTCAGTAGACGCCATCAAGCGCAAAGAGAGTTAATGTTTCCATCATATATAAAACTTTGAACCTGGAATCACCTCCATCAGGATTTACCCATTTTTTATATTCTTATAATATTATCTGCGTGTTGTTCTACCTTTCGGTCTGTTTTTGTGTACTCATGAGTCAAACAATCACACAAGGGCCCAAAATCAACTCGCCCTCTTGTTGACCAAGTGTTTCTTTTCAGAGTAAACCGTTACTTTTCAGAGTTACAGGCAAAAATGTAAGTCCAATACAATACTCTACAATACAAGATGGAGGTTACAGACCAGCAGTATATGAGGTTTGTAAGTGTTTTTGTGGATAAAGATGAAGACGACATCAACTGAGCTCCAGTCGCTACATTAAAATGAACATTACATTTTTGTCTTGGCTCTGAAAAGGAACAGATTACTCTGAAAATAATCCCAACACTAGGTCGACATGAAGGTGCATTTTGCCGTATTCGTCACGTCTAAACAAAAGGTATATTTAACAAAATGTCCATCAAGCATGAGTCTAATTGTGATGCTATTTTATTATATTTTCATATTTCTTTATTCTTGAAGGCTTAGTATATCATTGTGTTATTCCTATTCAAGCAAACACTCACAAACCAACTTCCCCTCATTCAACATAATTGTAAGTCTCTGTATTATTGTTGACGTCCATAAGCTGTGCTCTTGAGCTTACATTAAACACTGACATCTTTAAAGCTCACCATATCAACATGAACATTGACCTACTTTGATTGTTGAGCGAACCATTCGGCACGGCACATAAAATGACCTGGCAGGCCGGATTTAGCCCCGGGTCATCAGTATGACACATGTGCTTTAAAACGATGCACAGATTAGTTGACTTTCAATGGCAGCATTTTTTGTTCAAAACATTAAAAGTTCCACAAAGTATTTAATCACAAATACGTATATAACTGGACATACTGGGCTAAGGTAGAAAAACTAAAACTTAGCCTGTGACACTTGAGACGTACATTAATAAGAAATAATAATTAAGAAATTAATGTTGTTAAACTAGTAAAAATGCTTAAAAATTAATTAATTAAAAAAACTCTATATGGCACCATCTTGTTTCAGAGAAACCAGTACAGGGCTCTGGTTCCGTGTGATGTATTTTCATGCAATTCTTTTCCCAGTCTGGCTACTTTACTTTTCTTTTTGCTGTTATAAATAATGCCGACATTAAACCAGTCCGTGGTGCAAACAAAGGTCGCGGACCCCAACTGTATATATATTGAATATAAATACTACCTGAAAACATATGTGGGAAATTCAAACAGATACCTTTGCAATACACATATACTGTATACACAGAGCAGAGAGGATGAGGACAATGGATTTATTTTACTCCTTTGTCCCACAGATGAAACCAAAGATGAAAAGAAAACACTGACCATTGACAATCTCCTTTTCCCCTGCAAGGGAGAGGGAAGGTCGTCGCCTTTCATCTGATCTACAAAGCTTTAAACCTCCGCATTGCTTTCTCATTATGTATGACAGTCAAGACAGGCCGACACCTCCAGGGGCCGCTGCACTGTCAAGAAGATGGAATCTAGATGAGGAACCTTTACTGTCCTGCAGTTACATTTATTCAGATGTTCATATGACTGTGTCCCCTACGATGAAACCTCCTTCCTTCCTGTCCTTTCGATACATCTTTTTAATATGCATCATGTCCTCTCTCCTGACTTTACGTTCGGCGGGTCATTATATATGCAATATACTTTGTGTAAATATTATATCAAACAATGTAGAACACGCTGTGTAATTAAAGAATACATTCCTGACTCTCTCTTTTACACTTTGAAAAAAGTTTTATTTATTATTTATTTTTATTTTTCATGTTGATGTTGAGGATTTTTTTTCTGCTGACACCACAAAAAATAAATTAAAAAACTCTGTGGATGTCTATTTAAACTATCAATGTGCCTTTCCTTCTTTGTGTATTTCAATAATAATCAATAATAAAGGCTTTTCCAAGCGACTGTAATGAATTACGGATCTGTCTTTGGCACATAAAAATGGATTAAGCCTCGAGTTACAAACACATGTTTAATACATGGATACTATTTTTTATTTAGTGATAATAATAAAATGTGAACATATTTAATTGACAGAATATAAAAAGTTCCAAATATGCTGAGAACTTCTATCCAAGTGCCACTCATTGAAAAAGATATGTTTAGGACTACTGCTGTCGCCATACCATGTCAGGATACCATTATAGTAAGTGAGTAAGTAAGTAATAGTTATTTCTAAAGCGCCTTTCTAGACCAGGGTCACAAAGCGCTTTATGAAATCAAAATTAATACACAGTTAAAACTACATACTATAAAAGGCCAAGACAACATAAGACAAACACAGTAGTCCCAAAAAATAAGTAAAAAGCCTGCACAAATAAAAATATCTTAAAATGTTTCTTGAAGGAGTCAGTAGATCATCAAACACAGAGGGAGAGGAAGATCGTTCCAAAGATTAGGAGCAACAACCTGGAAGGATTTCTCTCCTCTGGTCCTGAACAGGATCAGTAGATTCTGATCCACAGACCTAAGAGCCCAAGCTGGGTTGTAAGGCTGGATCAGATCACTGATGTAAGGAGGAGTCTGACCATTAATAGATCTGAAAGTAAGAACCAGAAATTTAAAATGGGTCCAGAAAGAAACTGGCAGCGAGAGAAGAGTTTTAAGGATCGGAGAAATGTGAGTTCTTCTACTAAACCGGGTCAGAATTCTTTCTGCAGAGTTGTGTATTAACTGGAGGCGACGATAAGATTGTTCCACTCTCTTTTCATTGAATTAATAGAACTGAACGCCAAAATATGACCTTAAATCACCTGTTCACTATCCTCTCTTCCTCAATCATTGTCAGGATCACACGTTCAGTTTATTTTTCCTTCAGCTGCGAAGTACGTAATAATTGCTGCCATCTAGTGGCCGGAAGTTTAATAAAAACACCAAAATAAACAAACGCAGAGAGTTATTTCATGTTACACACACTCAATTAAATATAACTAAATAGAAAAAAAGGTATACAATAAAGATAATACATGTAATATAATATAATATGTAATGTACATATCAATATATTAACAACAACAATGTAATGCTGCTGAAAATCGATGTAGTATGATAAAAACAAATGTGGATTTTTCTCATAGCTTATTAAGGTCACCTCTCACAGAGGGAACAAATCATATCATATTTTTACAAGTGAAAAACCTCTCTTTTTATTTGTATTTCTCCAAACTTTAAATCATCCAAAGCTCCATTTCCCAGCCATCTTTTTAGAAGATGAATTTTGGTCCAAAAAGCAGTACAGTTGCATTGATGGATTTGAACTTGTTTCTAAATAATAGTAGTGTTCTATAAAGGAATGATATTCTAAGTTTACTCTGATTAACCTTAAATGTGTTCTGAACAAATAAATACATCAGTAGGTTCGCTTGTATTGGCCGCTTTCCTCTATTAAACAATTTGACTGATGCTTTTTGGCTGAATATAAAGCAACCATTGTAAAAAAACAGAGCCAAGAATGTGTATTTAGTGGCTGGCTCAAAGTCCCTGCTCGGTTCCTGCCAAAGAGCACTGAAGCATCACTTCCTATATTCGAGGGAACCTGCATGATCAGCACAAATGTCTGCATTTTTAGCGTTCATCAAAGTATATTTTCTTATTTACGACCAGCAAAATAATGACCGTGTGATCAAGATGAAGGGTGCAAGCAATAAATGTTGATGCATTAAGGAGGCTGAGAAAACCACTTTGCACCTTGGTATAGAACGTAGAATAGAGGGAATATATACTACTAATCTAGAAATACTATGTGTCCTAAATCAGATCTTTGCTAACAAGGAAAGGAAAAATGTTTAAGGTAATGTTTTTTTCCTGATACTGATCAATCCACACAAGAGCTGTCTTTTATCTAGTTAGTCATCACTGATCTGACGTGGCGGGAACACCGAGGGCCCAGGTTCACATAATCCTCCCACCTCAGCATCAGTGACCCTGACATCATCTCCTTGAGTACCGTCACTTGGTCTTGCCTGGCTGCTCACGTCACTTTGATTCATGCTGTGGAGTTGCGGCCGGAGACGAAACGGTTCTTTTCATCCGTTCTTTTCACAGTTCTTTTGATCGGATTCAGTTAACTTAGGACAAGTTCTTGAATCCACTAAGATCACGGAACTGTTTACATTTGTAAGACATGCCATCTATATTTCTAAGTGTACCTCAACTAGAAAAAAAAAGTGATATTCAACAAGTGTTTTTTTTATAGGCAATAACAAAGTTTTAGAAATGGTAAAAGTAGCTTTAAGAGAAAAACATTGACAATCCATGTAAACGTTACCGAAAGACAATTTCATTGCAATTGAAGTTGTTGATTTGATCTTAAATTATGGTATGTAAGGGTTCAGAAATCCACAAGTTTTTACCGTCATCATACTGTATCTGTACTATTCAATCACCGTAAGGAAATTGGTTCATCGACAGCAGGGGGTCCAAAAAATGTTTTGTACCGTGGACCGGTTAAATGTTAGGATCATATTCACGGACCGACATTCACATAGAATAGTAAAAAGTAAAAATACAATAGCATGACCTGAAAAAAAACTACAATCAAGTGCATGAAAAAAGAAAGTTCACCAAAATGCTGAATCAGCAAGAGCCCTGTAGTGGTTACAACTAGATGTTTGTGTATTTACATTTATATTTGATTGTATAATGACGATAGTGTTTCTGTATTTGTGTGTCTCCTAGCTTTAAGAGACTCTTTGTCAATGTGTGAGTTTGTGTTTAAGCATTATTCATGAGGAATGAGGACTTTGAAGCAGAAGTTTTGTTTGTGTTTTACTCATTTTCACAAGTCAAGAGTCACACGCTAATGTTCTTACATCATTACACAACTATCATCTTTTTTTAAATGAAACACATTTTAGGCAGTAATAATGAATAAAACATAATTTGTGTCTTTGTGTGGTCTGGAAACAGATGTCCCTGGACCGGTTCATAAGAGAAATTATCAATTATTATTTTACAGAGACTTTCGATAATTGTAAAACTAATCTTGAAGTAACGCAATGTTAAACGTTTAATGTAGGAAAAACATAAAAATAAGCGTAGATTGAAGTCTCAATTTTGCAATCACACTCATACTTCCGGGTCAATATACATTCTGTTCGGCCCACAACGAGATTTTGGCTCCTCATGTGAGTTAGACACCAACGATCAAAAGCAAACAAAAATGTGCATTGGTAAACTCTAACCGTCCAGGAAATTAAATATAATGTCAATATTGAAGTGTCAGTGTCTAAAAAAAGTTGCTTTAGTTTTCCATGCCTGTCTGCAAAAACAATATTTAATGAAGATTAGGTGTTTTGAGAAGCAGGTTGTTTTTCACATTTTCCATGTTTTGGCTCAAAATCCTTCATAAGTGCCATGATGCAATACTGCTGTCAAGCTACAGAATTGTGACTAACACCTGTTAAGACTATTGTTTTGTAACCTTTAGGGATTTTTTTTTTTTTTGGTCTGATGCCTCCTTTAATGAGCTGTCAGGGGGCGAGAGGAACAGCTCAGGTGAGCATCCAAACTCAGAGCTTGTTACTCAACTGACACCCTTTTCTATCCTCCTACATTTTCTAATGAGAACTCAGGATCCTTCACTTCAAGTCCTGTCAAGATATTTCTGACTCACGATAGTTACACATTTAGGGACCACTTTGTTTTCACGTCTTTCTTTTCTTATTTACTGGATCTGATCCGTGTCGAGTTTTTGTTTAGTTGCAACTTCACTTCACACCCTAAACATACACGTTTGTGTAATCACGAGTGTGATTCGGAAAAAGTCTACAATGAGTCACGAGGATCAAGGACCCCCGGTGATGATTTTGGAAAATGAAATAACAAAATAAAAATGACAGACCAAAAGGAGGACCCGGAGGACAGGATTTGGCGACTTTCATTAGGTGTGTGAGATGAAGCTGTCCGACACATCTCTCCACATCACGCTCAAGGCGAGGGGGATGAAAAAAGCAGGAGGTATAAATTGAAGTCCTACCCGTACGGTCCCGGATGGCGAGGTTATTCCCTTTTTTCAGGATGATATCCAGCTGGTACATGGCTGGACTGGGCGGTCGGGGCGGAGGCTCTGCATTACTGGGGACTTCCGTGTTGATGCCCTAGGAGGAGAAGAAGTGTAAGTGAATCAGGAAAAATACATTTTAAAAGGTTGAAGTTGAGTCATTAACTAGATGATTAATAATGATATCTTCACCCTGTGAGACCCAAAAAAGCATATACTGTGTTTTTTTTTGTTTTTTTTTTTAATCTCTCTGAAAATAATAATTTATTTTTCTATTGAATTACGTCATTTTTGCTGGAAAAAAAAAAAAAATCTTCATACATACTAGGGGTGTCAGAAAAACAATCGATACACTGATAAATTTACATTTGTTTCATGTTACTGTTTGATATTTACCAGCACTGTATGGATTTTTCTTAGGGTGGGCTTTCAAATCACATTTTTCATAGTTCTTTTATGGTTTATATTTCAATAAAATGTATGTTAAAATAAAAAAAAAATTTATTCATTTAGAATTACCATCCGAATGTATCGCATTTAATCATTTTGTGAGCTGAATATATAGTATCCAATCGTACCTTGAACTGAATATATCGTATCAATCGTATCTTGAACTGAATATATCGTATCCAATCGTATCTTGAACTGAATATGTCGCATCCAATCGTACCTTGAACTGAATATATCTTATCCAATCGTATCGTGAGCTGAATATGTTGCATCCAATCGTACCTTGAACTGAATATATCGTATCCAATCGTATCTTTAGCTGAATATAGAGTATCCAATCGTATCATGAGCTGAATATATTGTATTAAATCGTATCGTTAGCTGAATATATCGTATTCAATCGTATCGTGAGCTGAATATATCGTATTCAATCGTATCATTAGCTGAATATATCGTATTCAATCGTATCGTGAGCTGAATATATCGTATCGTGAGCTGAATATATCGTACCCAATCGTATCTTGAGCTGAATATATCGTATTCAATCGTATCGTGAGCTGAATATATTGTATTAAATCATATCATTAGCTGAATATATCGTATTCAATCGTATCGTGAGCTGAATATATTGTATTAAATCGTATCATTAGCTGAATATATCGTATTCAATCGTATCGTGAGCTGAATATATTGTATTAAATCGTATCGTTAGCTGAATTTATCATATTCAATCGTATCTTGAGCTGAATATATCGTATTCAATCATATCGTGAGCTGAATATATTGTATTAAATCGTATCGTTAGCTGAATATATCGTATTCAATCGTATCGTGAGCTGAATATATCGTATCCAATCGTATCAGGAGCTGATATATCGTATTCAATCGTATCGTGAGCTGAATATATCGTATCCAATCGTATCTTGAGCTGAATATATCGTATTCAATCGTATCGTGAGCTGAATATATTGTACTAAATCGTATCGTTAGCTGAATATATTGTATTAAATCGTATCGTTAGCTGAATATATCGTATTCAATCGTATCATTAGCTGAATATATCGTATCCAATCGTATCAGGAGCTGATATATCGTATTCAATCGTATCGTGAGCTGAATATATCGTATTCAATCGTATCATTAGCTGAATATATCGTATCCAATCGTATCAGGAGCTGATATATCGTATTCAATCGTATCGTGAGCTGAATATATCGTATCCAATCTAGCTTGAGCTGAATATATCGTATCCAATCGTATCTTGAGCTGAATATATCGTATTCAATCGTATCGTGAGCTGAATATATTGTATTAAATCGTATCGTTAGCTGAATATATCGTATTCAATCGTATCGTGAGCTGAATATATCGTATTCAATCGTATTATTAGCTGAATATATCGTATTCAATCGTATCGTGAGCTGAATATATCGTATTCAATCGTATCATTAGCTGAATATATCGTATTCAATCGTATCGTGAGCTGAATATATCGTATCAAATCGTAACGTGAGCTGAACATATCGTATTCAAACGTATCTTTAGCTGAATATATCGTATCGTGCGCTGAATATATCGTACCCAATCGTATCTTGAGCTGAATATATCGTATTCAATCGTATCGTGAGCTGAATATATTGTTTTAAATCGTATCGTTAGCTGAATATATCGTATTCAATCGTATCATTAGCTGAATATATCGTATCCAATCGTATCAGGAGCTGATATATCGTATTCAATCGTATCGTGAGCTGAATATATCGTATCCAATCGTATCTTGAGCTGAATATATCGTATCCAATCGTATCTTGAGCTGAATATATCGTATTCAATCGTATCGTGAGCTGAATATATTGTATTAAATCGTATCGTTAGCTGAATATATCGTATTCAATCGTATCGTGAGCTGAATATATCGTATTCAATCGTATTATTAGCTGAATATATCGTATTCAATCGTATCGTGAGCTGAATATATCGTATTCAATCGTATCATTAGCTGAATATATCGTATTCAATCGTATCGTGAGCTGAATATATCGTATCAAATCGTAACGTGAGCTGAACATATCGTATTCAAACGTATCTTTAGCTGAATATATCGTATCGTGCGCTGAATATATCGTACCCAATCGTATCTTGAGCTGAATATATCGTATTCAATCGTATCGTGAGCTGAATATATTGTTTTAAATCGTATCGTTAGCTGAATATATCGTATTCAATCGTATCGTGAGCTGAATATATTGTATTAAATCATATCGTTAGCTGAATTTATCGTATTCAATCGTATCTTGAGCTGAATATATTGTATTTAATCGTATCGTGAGCTGAATATATTGTATTAAATCGTATCGTTAGCTGAATATATCGTATTCAATCGTATCGTGAGCTGAATATATCGTATTCAATCGTATCATTAGCTGAATATATCGTATCCAATCGTATCAGGAGCTGAATATATCGTATCCAATCGTATCTTGAGCTGAATATATCGTATTCAATCGTATCGTGAGCTGAATATATCGTATTCAATCGTATCGTGAGCTGAATATATCGTATTCAATCGTATCGTGAGCTGAATATATCGTATTCAATCGTATCTTGAGCTGAATATATCGTATTCAATTGTATTGTGAGCTGAATATATTGTATTAAATGGTATCGTTAGCTGAATATATTGTATTCAATCGTATCGTGAGCTGAATATATCGTATCCAATCGTATCAGGAGCTGATATATCGTATTCAATCGTATCGTGAGCTGAATATATCGTATTCAATCGTATCGTTAGCTGAATATATCGTATCCAATTGTATCTTGAGCTGAATATATATCACATCGAATCGTATCTTAAGCTGAATGTATCACATCCAATCATATCTTGAACTGAATATATATTGCATCCCAGCATATTGAGAGCTGGATATATCGCATCCAATCATATCGTACGCAAAATGTATCATATCAAATCGTATCATTAGATTAGTGTATCCCTACAACCATGATACACACTGAATTATTCCTGAAAATGCCATTAGACTTTGGGAGGCTACTGCTATGGAAGTGTTATGCTGCCATTCCTGCCATTATGTTCAATGAGATGTGTTTAATGGTGTCACACATTAACAAGATGGTGCAGGTAGCGTCTGTGAATGTAGATAGCAATCTTTAAAAAAGACGAGGACTCGAGGAGCAGAAAATCGAATGTCCAAGTGTAAAGAAGCAGGGTGTCAGGAGTTTAATACACTAGGCAGTCAAGTCAGGTGTGGAAAATAACTACAAGGCTTGACCCTGGAAACTAATGATCATCTGTATGTGACAAGAAAACACTGTCAATGGGGATGAGATTAACGGAGCTAATTCCTCACTGCAACAAAAACTACCTGAAGTTTGTACCACAATTGTAATTCAGTGCATACACACATGCTAGATGTTCAGCTTGCTTCCTGAAGCACTACAATTCCTCCATTAATCACCCTGAAGTCTGCAGAGGTTGCTTGTAAAATATCTCGCTGCAGCCGACTGGCCCTTCAATTGGAAACAAGGAAAATGGAAACTAATGATTGTTAAGCAATACTCTGGAGCACCGAATGCCATCTAAGAGGTGTGCGTGCATAAAGAACACGGACCCTTCAGGGAATTTTTCAGGGGAAGGGCAACTCAAGGTCAAATTTTAATTTGTCTGGTTTAAATGAAGTCTAAATCATTGATATTGCATTATACATGAGAAATATATCTACATAAACCTGCCTTTTTTAATTGTGAGGGAGAGAGAGGCTGGTAGAACACCCACTCAAATATATCTATACGATTATTAGTTTTTAAAACCTTATTTATGACAAACGAAGTAAGAGAGATTTCAAGAATTTTAACTAATTTCCTCAATTTTAAGGGGGCGGAATGCTAGGCAGAAGACCACTGTGACAATTCTAATTTTAATGGAATTCATAAAATACATGTTAAATAGGGAAGATTTACATCTTTCTTGTATATTTGTATATTAGATGTATCATTTTCATCATAGTAACATCTAAAGTACATTTTTCTCTTTAGCATGAATCTTGTTGCTTTTTATTCTAAGATAAAAATCTTAGCAGATTCGATATTAAACTAGTATAATGAATTCAATCTATTGAAATATTTTGGGTCCTCTAGCCGTCCTCTTTCAATAGATAGAACGTCATATAATTGTGTTTTATATTGTTTCTTTCTGCCTACCCAACTGTTGAAATGCATCATCTCTGAGTGAAACCTAAATGTAATCTCTTTAAATACAGGAAACTACATTTCCATTACAGAGCAGTCCACTGAGATTCGACTATCGGAGCACTTTAAATGTACATTCATTTAACCCTGGAGAACCCTACAGGCCGGGAAGTGCTCTTCATGTTTGGATACACATCTTGAACATCATCCTGAGATTTTGACAGAATCTCAATTGAATCTCTTCAGAATATCGATCAATACCAATTTCCTTTCCATTAACTAACACTTGTGCGCGATTGGACGAAGGAATCAAACCGTGCTGCATGTTAGTACTAACTGCTTGAAATTGTTACTTTCTGAAGTGAACTTTAGGAGGTTAAAATCATTGATATTATTAGGTGTCCAGTGTTCAGGTGTAGTGTCCTTCTGGGCTGAGTGCAGATAAGAACAGAATGCATCTTTTAGTTCATACCTCATTGAGCATTTCTATCAGCTCCTGGCACCGACTCCCTGCACAATCGAAATACAAATAACTGCAACAACAGTAGGAGTGTAAAGATTACCGATAATAAGAAGACAGAAAGAAGATTGAATGTGAAAACATTGGCAATGAAACTATATCTAAAACTGTAGCAATTACAAGTGAGAGTGATTATCTGCAGTGATATAAAGTGATAATGCCACGATGTCGAGGATCCAGGGTGATAACGGAGTCATAAAATTCAAAAAATGATATTTCCCACGTTCAGAGATGAGGATTTAGATATACAAAAACCAAAACAAATGATTATTGATCTCTTTTTTTTTGAGTAATGATTCAAGATAAGTTGATAGCGTTGTACAATGCAGGTGAGTGAAAATGTTATATTGAAAACAGTAAACAACAGGTTGTGGGACAGTATTCACAAAAAATAACTATAATAAAAATGAATCCCAACTGAATCCAGAAATGTCCAATAGAAATACATTTATAACATTTTTGTTTATGGCTCACACAGTTCAAACACTCAAAAACCTACAGAATTTTAACAAAACTAAATTCTTACTGATTAACACCAAGGTAAATGTTGTGTTTTTAAGTTCAGGATTTTGAAAGTGAAGGTGTAGTGAGGATTTATTAAAGGTATAAGAGCGAGAGTTGTTTTGGTTGTCGAACAGAACGAGTCAAGAGCAGCGTGTCGGTGTTTTAGCTGCTGCCCATCAATTACAGTTATAAAAATGACAGACCATCTCGTAGCTTCATCAGTTGAAAACAGTACAATATAGTATAGCACTACATACCCACCCTCGTCTGTAACAACATTTTCTGCAGAAAATGATTATTAGTTTATTATATACCAGAGTTATTTGGAAAATAAAGACACAGATCACATCACTTTCATGTTCACTCATCAAATCATAATACAAAACCAGTGGGAAGATTCATACAGTATCATATAGACACAGAATATTATATATATTTTTTAATATGCAGTACTGTATGCAAAAAAAATCAGCGAAACAGCAGGGTGAATATCACAATATGAAGAGGGACCCCTGTAATTGCTAAAGTGTAGACTGTTGTGAAAACTGAAGCCCCGCCAACTCCGCTGCCTTGTATATTTGTTCGTAAAACAAGAGAAAGGCTATTATTTCGGTTAGTTTTCTATTCCGAAAAACCCTCAGCTCCCTTTTCCGAGAGTGTGCTTATGAAGGTGCTATCAGAGAGCCACATTTCGGCCCCGGGCAACACAAGTGTCCACACCTGAGTAAACCCACCATTGATAATAATAATTGATTATACAACTGCGGTCAAATATGTGAGCGTAACTTTGTTACCCTGGAGTTAAACTTGCAAATGCTATGGAGAAATGAATTATGCTAATGGTCTTCACGGGTGTGTGTCACGAATGTATTGGATTCATTAACGGTTGTTCACACACTAAGACGTGTGTTACACAAGTCACGACAGAATTGTCCTGCTTCCCCTGTACAGTTTGTCTAATATTAGCATCATGGGGGTGGCAAGACGAGGAGAAGAACGTATGCTGGAAATCCTATAAACCACCCCCTCAGTCATAGTAAAACAGCGAGACGTGTAGATAAAAATATCATTTAAGTGAAAGACTGAGCAAGAAGTAGTCAAATCTTTCTGAGAGCGAGTGATGAAAGAGACTTGTTGGATAGAATTGTCGTGACTGGAGCGAAAATATGATCACTGAAGCCTAATTCTTCAACTTCATCACAGAAACTCTGGTCCATGTCGCCTCCAGACGACAGAACGTCAGCTTTAATAGCACAAAAGACCTCAAAAATGATTTTGTTTAACCGTTTTCTCAGCTACACCCACTCATAAGACCACAGGAAAATATGAATCATCAACACATTAAAAGGTCTCATTGAACCTTTCTGACGTCCTCCGAGCCGACAAGACACGTTTTGTAAATGCATCCGAGGTACACTAGGCAATATTTGAATGGGTCGCCAGCTCATCGAACATCAATAAAAGGCAAAATTCCTATAATAATGTGAATAAAAAATCCTTATCCTAGACCTTAATAAATGGTGGCCTTTTGCATTTATTCAGCCCTTCCATGAGGTCAGGCTTGACTTTTTAAAGAAGATAAGTTCCCTTAAATCATAATTACGTGTTTTAAATTGTTCTTTTACGATTTACGTTAAATTAAAATGTGTATAAAATGAAGATGAACTGTAATATTTGACAAGAGTCATAGTTTATACATTCACTGCAATTACATTTCTTCGCACATTTTTAATAATCACTTTATTTCTTTTTTTTTTGCCAAAGTAATCAGTATAATGTGGCCAATTAGAAAAGTCAATACCTGGCTTTATGATTTGGAAGAGAAAGGGGAAAATCTAATTATTTTTTTAACTACTGCCAGTTATGTCTGACTGATTTTAACCTGAATGATTTGAGCATCTTCATGAAGCACGACAAGAGCAGAATACAAACTCTCTTAATAAAGAAAGCTGAGTCACTGTGGTGGGCTGCAACTGTGGTTTATATGTTAGTATATGTGAAGTGATTCACCTATAAGCACAAACACTTCTCCGACGCCACTCGTTACAGCACGTCAAGCTCCTAACAAATGTTTTTCATTTAATAGTTTTGCCCAGTAGGCGGCAACCATTAAAGTACAACTAACTCAAGGCCATTAGAGAGTTTCTTCTCGCCCAGTCTAAGTGTAGCAAAAATATATTTGTCAAACAGATGAGGTCTCATGGATAACAACTTTGCTGATGTATAAGCTTTTAAACATTCTCTCATTAAATGTTCTTAGAGGCGTACAAAACTGAATCAGTGTTAAAAAGTAAACAAATCTGAAAATCGTCTTTCAATCGCTGGGGAAATCTTAATTTAACACTTGGATTTAGAAGAAAGTGTGGGTTTTTGAGTTGATTTTTCCCATCATATCATCGTGAGAACAATCTCATATTCTGTCACAAGATACATTAGTATCTATATACTACTACAATTCCCTTTTTACGTACATTTTTACATTATTTGAATGTCTTATTTAATGTCCTTTTAATGGTATACTTCATGTTTTGCATTTTGGGTCTGAGAGGACTACAATATCATCTATACTGTATGTCTTGCATACATGTATATTTGACAATAAAATACCTTGAACCTTGAAACTAAAAAAAAACAATCAATAAATGTAAGCAGCTCAGTTCCTAAAGGGACCACATATTATAAACACTCAAAAAGCAGATACCTCCAACTTTATAAAAAGCAGAATATAATCAAATCAATAAAACAAAACTTTATTCATTTAAAAATCGTCAGGAAAGTGCCTGATGGGGAATCAAACTGCTATCAAGGAGATAGCAATCGGATTTAGCAACCCTAAAACAATGACTAAAATGCACACAACACATTTGGGCAGCATGGTCCATTTCGTTTTTCATGATTTTACTTTTTGATTTTGAGTTTTTTTAAGTAATGTTTCCTTTTTTTGCTAGTTATCAAAATATGCTGCTGCAGTGAAACACCACACGAGTCAGTGGCAAATCCTTTAAAGCTTACTGCACCACTTTTCTAGTTTAAAAAAGTGCAGACTAACCTTAAGGGGTGTAGTATTAAACTAGGTAAGGGTTACATATATCTTTCTTGTCCAAATATACCAACATTTGCTCTATTATAATAATAATAATATTATATACAAAACATGAAGCAAGAAGACAAGAGGATAAAATATAAGTCTCACATGTCATCTTGACCTTTTTCAAAGTGCAGCTACGTGTTGTGTTCCAGATCTCCTCAGGCAGACCATTCAAAGGTCTAGGTGCCATGAAGGAAAAGGTTCCATCACCCTTCCAGCAAGAACCCGCCTGAGTAACTTAGGAAACTGCCCAGAAATTTATAAAATGCATTCAAAAGTGGCCAAATATCCCTAATCCAAGCTTTACAATGAAGTATATCACCGGATTTTTTGTTAAAAAATCTTGTATACATAAATGATCCTTCACTACATACACAATGAGTTTCAGACACAACATTGAAAAGAATAACAGAAGGTAATATGAAGAGAAAAGCTTTACTTTTGCAGCCATGCTGGTTTAAAAAAATAAAACATGTGAAGCTGGATGATTTCCTCTCCCAGTCATCGATATTGGAATAATTTATTACGCTAATCAATTGCTGCCGAACCACTGGACGTTAACACAGATACTGAGGAAATCAGATCCACTCAGCTCGATAACATCTTTTAGAAAATCTCATAGAACAGCACAGTATTGATCCATCCATTTCCTGGATATTGAAGTACATGAAGCAAATTGTATGGTTTAATCTGAGTTTTCAGTTATTAAAGTGATAAAGAAAAAGTCTTAGAAACACTAATATGATCAAGATCCGCACATTTTTTCCGAAGTTATAACCAAATACTATCGTCTTTCCATTGACAGATTTTCTGACACAGGCCGCGAACATACTGTGTGGAAGGAAATATTTTCAAAAGCTGACAGCAGGACCTCGCACCTTGAAGACATAATTTAGTGGACTTTGAAAAAGGTTACTCTTGAGTGCCAGTATTTCTTTTGTCGGCTGCGTGTGACAGCCAAAAGGACACAGCCCTGATCAATAAATAATGAACAAATCTTCGGGCAGAGAGTCAGAAAAATGATGTTTAAAGACCAAGGCAGGAGAACTGCTGGAGTGTTTAGACGACAGCTAGGTTACGACAGCAGAAACACGGATCTAAAAAAAAAACAATAAAAATGGAAAGCCGCTCACACACATATGTCCGTACATATTGGCGGACTGCCGAGGATCAGCAGCTTTCGCATGTGTTTTGTTGAGGTTGGACGACACGAGCGGTGAGCCCGACATCCAGCTGACAGACAAGCCCGTCACCCTGCTGCCTGCTCCACCTGTCAGCCGACCCGAAAGTTATGTTCTTACCGCTCGCTAACGTACCGTCCGTCGGAAACGCTCAGGATTGAATTCGCCGGCTCAGCAATCTCACAGCATGATGTGATACCATAAATAAACAGATATTGTGATGCATCAACAGAACTGTGTCTGTGTTGACTTCCCTGTGTGTTGCTCTATATAAGACAGGGGTGGGCTGCTACCAGTAGATGGGATTGTCAACTAGCCAATCGAACATTTGCTCAAAGCTTAAAATTAGATCAAGGGGAGCAGTCACGCCAACCACAGGAGTTGAAAGGTATTTTGAAAGGGTGGAATGGAAACATCATTCTGGTCCAACAAGTGTGTCCGATTTTGGCATGAAAGCGAAACACCATATCTAGAAACGTTCCAGTGACATGCAGATGGAAACGGGGTTAAGATGATAAAACTACTCTTTAGACTAAACTTGAGAAGACCAGTACGTCAACCAGTACATATCGTTTAAAGGGGTGCACATAATGGTCAAAGTACAAAAGGCCTAAAATAAACATATGAATGTCATCCTTGTTGCTGGGTCGTTGGTACAATAGCTTTAGCACGGAGGTATAGACTTTCCTCGCTCCTCCAAGACGCCTCCAACGATTCCTCAACCATCTGAGAAACATGGTCTCTTGAGTCAAATAACTGCTGATGACGCAAAAATCCACCTGTAGATCTCATGCTCCAGTCTTCCCTCACTCGTGAAAAAGACGCTGACATACTTGAACTAAATTCAGGAAGACCTCATCCCAGACAAGGTTCCCTTGATTCCGACTGAGAGGGTCTGAAGGTGCTGGTTTTCATCAGAAGTTCAGGGTCTGATGAAGACAACAGGACCACAGCAAAACGCAGTGACTCAATCTTAAGCCCAGTAAAACATTCACTCAACGCCAAGCCATGTCTAGAAAATTCTCTTGAAAAGTTATGAACAAAAGGACAGCCCTTAAATATTGTATTAATAACAGTGTAACCTTAAAAAAACATTAAAGATTTAGCATTTCCACTAACTCCATTAAGTAGCTTTCATGATCCTATCTCTGCCTTTCCAATGGCTAAGATAAGTAAGTTAAAGCAGCCATGGCTAAGATGGATTATAACATAAATTCTACCTCCTACTACGTCAGTGGCATTACATTGTAACTACAATTGCATGGCTCCTGCGTTGCGCCATTTCCATGTACCACATGTCTATTTGTAGCCGAAACAAAATAAAAAAGGCTCTCCTTGGCTTTTTTCCTAGTTTTATTTTACAGGTATCTCAAGTACTTCATATGAAAATGTTGTCTTTAAACCCCTGCTGTAAAGCCTAAGCTGCATCATATTTACTTGAATAAATGATCATAAAAAAAATCATCACTATGTCATGATTAAAAACTTGCTTTCATTTTCATCAGCGTTTTTCCGTGAACTTCCAGTGTAAAGTGAGTGATGTGTGAACGGCTCAAGCTGCTTAAATTGGTTTCATTAAGCAGGTGACTTGGCTCCACTTCAGGTGGGATAAGAAGCTCTCCTCAGGGGAGCAGCTGCTGCTTCTCTCATGGAGAAATGGTACCTTTGAGGCATATTTTCTTCTTTTTTTTCCTCTCTTTGCAGGAACACTTGAGGAAGAGTCGAGCTCCTGAGAAAGATATTTCCACTTTGATTGTAGTCAGAGCTCTCACCAATAATTGGTTTAAGTGAAACTCAGAAAATTGAGTAATGAAGACAAAAATGATAATAGTAACCAAAGCTTCCAGGCTGTTGCTCCTAAGCTTTGGAACGATCTTCCTCTCTCTTTGTGCTTGATGGCGTCTACTGACTCCTTCAAGAAACATCTTAAGACATTTTTATTTGTGTAGGCTTTTCCTTGATTTTCTGGAACTCTTGTGTTATTCTCGGTGTTATCTTGATCTTTTTAGTATATATTTTATTGAGTATTGTTTTGATTGTTTAAGCGCTTTGTGACCCTGGTATGGAAAAGCGCTCTACAAATATAAATTACTTACTTTACTTACTTATGTAATTGCTGGTTAATATCTGGGATAATAAAGTGACCTCTTGGGTTCAAGTTGCAATGCCAGAGTCAGACGGAAATTAAAATACTTAAAAGCGACTACGCTTTTAAGATGTTTAAAAAATGCCCGGAACAGCACTGTTTTAATGAGCTTATGTTAATAAAAGGAAAGATAAGATTAGATCAGACTGAACTAGAAGGTGAATATTTAAACTGATGTCAAACATTAGTAGTAGCAATAGTTCAAAAAAGGCCTGTTACTGAAGCATGTTAGCATACTTCAGAGCAGACTAAGTGCTGACGAAGTTTAAGTCCAAAAATGGTTAGGAAGAGAAAGATTGAATCTAGATTTTTCATAAAAACAAAAGCCCAACAAATAACTATAGCTTACTACCTTTAAGCTTGTTCCGACTGGAGCTACAATTGAAATGTCCATCACCGCAATCCCAGAGTCTAACAAACACTTTCACCAGGAATAAATTGAATAACAATCTAAAATCTTAAGAGTTATTTCACAGATGGTATTTTAATTCATTAATGCAAGTATGTGTTTGTTATTGTATTTCCTATGATACTATTAAAGCCCCAATATGCATGATTGATAATATAGTTTACCCCTAGTGTCTAAGTGTCTATTTATCTACGAAACAAGATAAAAGGCTCTCATTGTGTCTGTTTCTCATTTTATGCCTATTCTGTTGTCATGTGTCTTTGTGATGGCCTATTTTTAATAACTTGTGCTGCTGCTTATTGAGTTTTTCTGTGAAGAAAGAGCATCTCATCATAATCATCATCGACTTCCCCAGCAAGCACGACTTTCACACACGGATGGGTTTCAGACACTGAGGTATGGATCCTTGCAAAACTGTTTATTTCAGGATCTGCATCGTGCAGCGCATTTAATAACATTTGCATTTCTCAGAATCAATTGTGATCCATGGGAAGGAGCGCCAATAAATCTTCCGTAAAAGACTTTTACTGGGTCTCCTTTTATGTAAATGAATCCAACACCGTTAATCGTAGAAGAATAGAAGTTTGAAAGTAAATTCTATTCGTATCACCAAAGATGTCTCTTAAATCTTGCACAATTATTATAATCTAAAAAGATATGTATGTAGGAACAAAGCCAGATAATAATGAAGAAATAGGTGAAAGATGTATTTACCATAAAATATACAGATTTGTCCTGCAAACATGGATTAAAGATCCTTTATGAACATGTTTTACCTATATTTAACATTCACCTTGAAAAGAAAATAATGCATAAGTCAAGAAAAAATATCGTTTAAGTTTAAATTTTTAATTGCGTTATTTGAGTCACACTACTAACTGACTACAGCTTCTAAAAACTATTTTCAGTCCAATTGCCTCGCTATGGAACTCTTTGACAATAATGACCTGTTTGAATGAGAAACAACAAGGATACTACTGTTGTTTTGTTGTTTTTTAATAATAATGTATTATGTTTTTAATATTTGTTATTTTCAAAAACCTTGAAAATCGTCTTTAAAATAATGCGAATTCTTCATGAAAATGTTTGTTTTGAAAAGAAATTGAGCATTAAATACAACGTTGCCCACATTTAATATGTAAGACATATTGTTTAACTGGTAATCCAATGGTATTTGATTTTGTTTTGTTAGGAAACCAAAAACAAAACATTTCATCGTTTAAAACAATCCTTATCGTGCAACATAATTTCCTTCTAAAGCAATTTAACAATATTAAACTTAATCTTTCCCATTACTTAATCCAAATTTTGCACTTTTTAAACATTTGATTAATTAGTTCTCCACAATTTTCCTTCAAAACACTCCATTAGCCTCTGTGGCTCTATGGGGAAGAGCGTTTGCCACCACAGACTTAATAAATAGCAGCAATAAAATGCCCGTTTGAAGTGACTATAAAGCCACGGCGGCGATCATTCATAAACAAGAATCAGTGTCCTGCTCCTGCAGCTTCGTAATTATGGTTTCTAAGGGAGAAGGCTTCCTAAGATAAGCACAAATCCACAGGAGAAGAAAACTCATAAAGTTTCAATAACACAAAGTCAATGATACGATGTTTACCAGCGATCTTGGTTTATTATTCCAAAACAATGAGAACCAAACACATTTTTTTCTTAAGAGCAGTTGTTAAAATGGTCTCTGTTTATTACTTCAAAATCACCGCAGCTCTGATGTATTTTATTTGAGTCCACAGGAAATGTGCCTACTACCAAAAACTCCACAGGGTGTGCGGCGGGTGAGGATTTAAAAAGTCCATAATTGCCTCCTCACGACAGGATTCTCCATCATTTACACCGATGATAAATGTGGGACCCATCAAGTGGGTAGAAATGTGACCATACAGCAGAGTAAACGTGAGGTGTAAGAATGAAGCTTTTATCCAAATTTATATACTTCTAGACTCCTGCCAGAAATTCTAAATTACACAGCTTGGTTTATAATAACCAAGATCTTCTCCTACATGTACCTGTTCAATATTCCTTCCTGAAAGTCATCCTCTTTTTGACAAATTTCCTCTGGTCGAGGATGATGGGATTTTTTTTTTCTTCCTTTCACTTAATAGAAAGTGTCCATGGCTGCCGCACTAATATGTCCAACATCTGGAGAAAACATCCTTTCCTAATCCGTTACAAACCTATACATCCAAACTCTTACTCACTTTAACCTCGCCATGTTTACACATCAATCACAAATCAGTCTATCAGCCAACATTAGACTTGTAAGCTTTAGACACCGGTAACATTGTGACTAAAGTAACAAGTTAAATATTTCCAGTGCAGTTGCAGGATGAGTGAGTTCACACTTAACATGGCAATGTTATTCCACTAACTGAGGCACACCAGAATTATGTATGTGTATGTCAATCTGCAGTAAACTGAGAAATCAATTTTCTACCAGGAGCCCAAAGAGAAAATATGTATTCACCGGAACACATATCGACCCCTACATTGAAGTGTGATGTCCAAATATAAATAACAAAATAGATGTAAAGTAAACCGTGCTTTCCTTCTAAGCTGGAAACTTTATCTTAATGATCGGTCCGGCTGTATGGAATTCTGTGTCAATTTGTGTAGATGATAATACCAGGACAGTTGATGCCATTAGAAAACATGTAGTAGTTGCTACATATCCTGTGGTGGGACACAAAAGACTTTAAACTCTGTCCTGATATGTATCACATCCTTCAGCACCATGATACTGATCTGTAAGCCACACTAGTGGGTCAGCATCAATGCAATCCTGTGACCGCATTTTCTTTATTTTTGATAAAACTTAATGGTGGGAATATCAGCGAAAGACTTCTATAGTACGCTTCAAAATAGAAAATTGTAACAGCCCTCCTTTTTTTGGAATAAACTAGTCACTGGATGTATAACAAAAAATTAACAAAGTAATAAATAGGATAATAATAGTTGTCATTTTAATTATAGGCTAACTGACAACTAATCCAGCTTGGATCAGAAGAATGAGGAAAAGTTGCTGTTGAAAATCTTTTTTATTAACATTATAATAGCAGTTCTACTATGAGTATTGAAGGGATGATTCTTGATCAAACATGTATTTAACAGATATGAACATTTTTCGGATCCTGTTTAGAAAAATGTGATTATTATTTTGAATTTTTATGGTTATTATTGTTAATGCAGATGGAATGCACGAATGCTCCTCCTCAGATGCAACACTAATGGACTCAGGGACTCATTCATTCCTCATGCTATTAGACAATTAAATTCTGAATGTATTCTGATATGTTCTTTATCTTTAGATTTAGATTGTGTCGTCTTGCACTTTCTTTTTATTAAACCTTGTTCTTGTTTTATGAATCTATCGTCTGTGTTGCCGTTTGCTAGAAATATATATAATATTGGATAGTTTGCAGAATTTTTTGGCCGACTAGTATATCCTAAATAATAGTCAACAACATAGGATAGACACAAAAAAAAAGAAAGAAAAAGAACGTTAACCACATTTAAAGCCTGCTTCAAGATTGTTTCAACTTTCAACGAATCAAAGGTAGAAACTTGTGTGTATTGTGGATAAAATGTTGAGATAACACAGAGACAGTCATTTAAGTACAGGTGAGTAATGTTCCACTCTCTCTTTAAACAATGTAAGGACATTTGCATCATAAATCAATCAACGCTTGCTCAACATAAACAAAAAATAACCACAAGTCTAGGAAGTTCCTCTATGTAAATGTTTACCTGTCGACTGATGAAGCTGCGAAAAAAAATTTTTTTTTTAAACTGGAGAAGGTAAAATATGAAATATATTCCAGGAGACACTCGCATGTATTAGTAACATGTATTAATATTTGATGGCATTATTCAGTGTTCTATCTTCAGGCTCATCTAATTGAACCATCTGTCATCCTTACTTCTTTTCTTATCTTCTTTTAATCTTTCTACTTTCCTTTTTCTCAGCTCCGGTGTGAGCTATTCTAGGCACGTTTCCTTGCAAGATGATTTGAGGAAACGAGAGAGCAGAGAAATGTGTTTGGCGGACATGTGTGTGTGTGTGTGTGTGTATCGAGGAGGTGTCGATCCGTCTACTCTGCTGACCCGGGAGGATTCAGTCCTGCCATTATCCATCTGGCCAGTGTGTGTGTGTGTGTGGCAGAAACTGTATTTTCTCTTTTACTCACGCCAACTTATTCAGCGGGGACAGTATTTATACCGTCTTCCATTCAGTTCCTGATGCCGAACGGTCTCACTTACTAGCAGTCGTCTCAGGTTACACACTACTGGAAACTGGACACAAGACACTCGGAGCCGAACCACACGAGCACACCTGTGAAAACTGGGGAGTGTTTACCACATGCGAACAACGAATCGCCACATTCACACACAGCAGGACCTTAGGCGTATGGAAATCCCGTATGAAAATATGATCTGCATACAAATGTGCTCAGCTGATGGAAACATACTAATTGATGGTTGTTTTGCTCGCCGCGGCATCTCATCAAGTGTCAACTCGTGACTCCTGAAATACTAAACGTGGACACGAGGAGGAGAAACTTGCAGATAAGAAACATGCATCCGTCAGCTGGTATACCTACAGTCAGGCTCGGTCCTGCAGCTGGAAGCGCCTGTGTTAACATCCGGACGGAGAGAAAAAGCAGCTCCCAATACTGCGGGTTCACTCTCCTGTATGAGACACAACAGCTCCCTCACACCAACTATCACATTGAAAGGGGCAACCAGCTGTGCACTTCTTCAATATTGCACTGCTCTCTCCCAGTCTACCGACTTCTCTCTCTCTCTCCCTCCTTTTTTTTCCCTCCCCATCTCTTCTTCTGCCCCTCGTTTCTCTGTCACTTACAGCAGCGCAGTGGTGCTTACTGTTGACGTTGCGATTCCTTCGGGAGTAAACAAACGTGGGGATAAAGTTGACAGATGCGCTAACTTCTAGAGCAGATTGTATCGTTACATCAATGACATTGTCGGCTACAAGAGTTTGTGGTTAGAATTTTTATGAAGGAGCAAATGAGTATTTTAGCGTGATGAGGAAAATGGATGGGTCAAATCCAAGCACAATTTGCATTTATTTTTCTTTTTACTTTCTTCAAGAAAAAAACAAAACATTTGTGCTTTGAACACTACGGTGGTTTAACAACTCGTTTAGATTAGAAAACCTGCAGTATTATGATTATAAAAAATTACATTTTAACTAAATTTTATAATGCAAAGAGTTGAAACGTCGATATTATTGTAAACATCATCTGATGCTAGACTTTCTTTGTTTGTGATCACTCTGTTTGAACACCACTTGTTTACAACACTCCTTTTAGAATAAGCAAAAAATTAGCAAAGCTTTCCAATATTGGTATATGCTCTATTTTTACACTATTTTTGTTACAAAAAATGTTTTCGTCTCGTCTCTGAAGTCTTGCCTGTTGTTCAAATACGTTTTTTTATTGTTATCTCCGTTGGTTTTTTCAAGAGTTACTTAGTTGTATACCTAACTTCCAACTTTTATTTCATTCAGATTGTACCATCCACCCATCCATCGTCATCCACTTATCCGTCGCCGGGTCGTGGGGGGCTTCAACAGGGAGCGCCAAACGCCCTTCACCCGAGAAACATCTACCAGCTCCGACTGAGGGATCCCAAGACGCTCCATTGCCAGTGAACAGATATAATCTATATATAATCTCTCCACCTGGTCCTGGGTCGACCCCTTGGTCTCCTCCCAGCTCCTGGTACACCTCCAAAGGGAAGCGTCCGGGGGGGGGCATCCTCAAGAGATGCCCGAACCACCTCATTTGACTCCTTTCCACGCAGAGAAGCAGCGGCTCTACTCCGAGTCTCTCCCGAGTGACAGAATTTCTCACTCTATCTCTAAGGGAGACGCCCGCCACCCATCGAAGGAAACTCATTTCAGCCGCTTGTATCCCGAGATCTCGTTCTCTCCGTCACGACCCAAAGCTCATGACAGTAAGTGAGGGTGGGTAAATAGAGAGCTTTGCCTTTTGGCTCAGCTCTCTCTTACGCGGCAGATCGAATGCAATACCGCCCCTGCTGCACCAATTCGCCGACCCATCTCCAATTCCCGAACACTCAGATGGTACCTGCTATGCTTATTAATTTAATACATTTGAACGAATGGATTAATGTAAGATTTGCAGTTTATTATATTTTATATTGAATTAAAGAAAAAAAAGACATGTAAAAGAGTCCAAATGAGTGTAATATCCATAATTTAATTATATAATATTTACATTCAGAAATTTAACCAATAATACTTTTTAAGCAAAACAATAACTATAAACTGAGCTTTTTTTTTAATTCAAATGATGTACACATAGCTAGTGTTTGAGTTCCACTAGTTAGTGATTGGCATTGATAATTTATTAATTAAATTCTGTGCCTTTGATCAGAATCCAATACTGACTTTTAAGAACCTTTCAGTATAAATGTTTCCTTTTAAGGTCTGAAAGTTTGATTCTGCCACCATGACATGCAGTATGAGCCAATAGAAATCCTACTATACTATAAATATTCAAGGAAAAACATATAACACTACAAAAATACAGATGAACAAATGCACATAATGCGTCAACGTACAAATCTGAAAAGGTATCGAATAGTTACTTGTCGTGAGCAACAACTTTTGAGGAGTCAGCATGTGAAAGAAGCAAACTCCGACAAAGACCCACAGCAGTGTCGACGCAGCTGGAAGAAGAAGCATTTCGACTCCGGCAGCGGATGAGTCACAAAAGAAAAAAAACAAAGCGATAAAAAGATCTCAAACTCGGAGGGTGATACTGGGAGGTTCACATCACATGAAGTATTAAGCTTACATGTTAAATTTAGACAACATCTTCTTGAGGGTGGTTCAGTTGGTTGTTAAAATGGTGATGGGGGGGGGGGGGGGGAGTAAGGAGGACATAACTGCAGGGGGAGTGATTCTTTCTTCCGGATAGTTCTGCAAAGTCATTAAAAAGTGCTGCAGATAGAGGAATGAGAAGTTTGTTATATACTTTTTTAATATACCAAGAGTGCGTTTTGTAAACTTGGTTTTTTAAAGTACTTGTGTTACACCCTTGTATTTCTGTATCCATCACAGAAATTGTGTATTACTGATGAGGTTGTGTGACACTGACTAAGATAAAGCAAATCTCACCCTTTCAAGAAACCACATTATGACCCAAACAAGTGATCCAAAAGCATCGCACACATGCCAAATTGTAAAGGGTGTCGGCTCAGTCAGCGGATACATTTCCTGCACGTGATCTTGCATGCAGTCATCTTGGGGGGGTGGGGGGGGGTGTTCACCATCTGTCTGCGCCACAGATCAGACACATGCAGCATTTTAATACACCCGACATGAACTAAGATGAAGATCAGGAGCAGCTTTCTACCCTTGATTATGAATGGATTTTATCAATGGAGCAGAGAGGAGGGGATTTCATGGAGACAGCTGTCATACATCATCCATACATCTCACACAGCTGAACTGGAAATAAATTAAATAAATGACTGTGCGCTAAAAGTAAGAAATTCAAGAAGTCAAATGTCAGATTTAAAAATGCATTGTAATAGATCAGGATTTTAACTACTGGAAGTAAAATTATTTTCCAAATAGAATCATTAAAGATTTTTTTTGGTTCTTGTTTTTGAGATGTTCTTCTAGAAAACTGACGATTCAAGTTGTGGTTTACCAATTTCTAATTTAATCTGGGAAATGTGTCGTATACTTTTGCAATAATGTAGAATATATCCATATATCAATTTGCAATAACGTATCATATTTTGGTGTTGAACCAGAAGTTCAAATATTACAAAATTCAGACACATTGTTTTGCAGCACATTCTTCGATGTTTCTGCTACAAAGTGATAATGATTTTGGTATAAACATGGATTTATTCTAAAGTTTCCAAACACCTTTGAATTTTTTATTAATCAATGAATATCCATTCCTCATAATACCTAAAAACATAGATTTAATTAAACTTTAGTTTTTTAAGGTGTTCATTTTCCTTTTATGTTTCCACCCCCTTGTATTAATATACAATAAACGTCTAGTCGTCGCTGTAATTTTCCTTAACTCATGATATCTCTGGGTCAAGATGACACAGAGGCACGAAAACAAATATGTTTGTGGTATCCCTTGTGTTGTCTCTGGGTCAAGGTGAACGAGCTCGACCACTGCATATGTATTTCTGGAAGCCAGGAAGGTCGTTCACCTTGACCCAGAGACAACACAGGGAAATACCCCAAACACATTTGGGTCACCTTGACCCAGAGACAACACAGGGTTAAGATGACTGATTATTGTTCACCACCCACATTCTCTTAATTTGAGCAAATCCTCTTTGTCTCTTCTCTTGCCTCACTGTTACATCATAAACCTTTTTCTAACCTCGCTCCTAATCCTGCAGGCTAAATCATTACCCGCTCCGTTTACTTGGGCTTGATGTAGTTTTATTCACATTTTCCGAAAAACTTGTGTTGTTGTTCGGCAGCTCAATTGAGTCGTGACGCTTCTTCTGTTGTTGCAGATAAAAGCCTTTGCCCGCTGCTGTTTGTTCGAAGCACTTGTAGATACAGGATGGATTAGTTGAGGCTTGGTATTGGCTCATGAAACACAACTGTTCTTGAACTATTTCGGCTATATATTTAACTTTTCCTTAAAACATTTTGAATGACTACTTAATTATTGTACGATTAGTATTACTGACGGTCAAAGTCAGTGTCGATGAATGAGTTCAAGCTCCAACTAATACTGAGAGAGACTTCAGATTTTATGACATGCCTCTGTCTCCAGTTGTCACTTGTAAATTCTTTCCTCAGGTCAAATATGTAGAAAGAGGTCAAGCACCTGAATGTTTAACTTTATTATTGTCTTACAAGTCGGTTTCGCGTTAAGCCTTTGTTTTCAGTCAGTGCTCTTCATAGTGTAAAGTATTTATTTAAGTGTCAATCATGCCCTGGTGGTGTTTCCCGCTCGAGAATTCATGCTACTGCTTTTGAAGAGTCCATTTTAAAGAATATTCATGCAAAAGGTTTCCATAAAAGCAAAACTAGGAAACATTTTTACATTGTTTGGGGTTTTTGCTTCATATTTCCTTATCATTTCTGTAATTATTATTTTAATTTAGTTCAGTTGTTCATAAACGTTACTCTCTATATGAAATATCTAAATACTTTAAGTTAGCAGGAAGATAAAACCAGAAACTGACTCAACAAGATCCTTCATCTTGTTCTGTAAAAACAAAAACCCATGAGCAGACAATTGGCAACGGCAAATTTACGATATTGCAAATACACTATTACAGCAGTATGGGGAGCCATTAACTTATTGACAATTTTACCCCATCGAGCCTTGAAAGATTGTTATGGGCAGGAGCTCAAAACTCTTCCCGAGAATGTCTTCTTTATCAACAGGATGATGGATTCTTCAAAACAAATCTAGGAGCTTCCATGATGGTTAAGTAATATGATTTTTTTGAATGATGAATTTCTACTACAGGTTGCACATCATTTTCATAAATATTTTATTCAGTAATCATTCACAAGTCACTTAAAACTGCAGTGCTTTGGTGTGGGCATACATATGTAAACAAAGTGCATGAATAAACATGGACCACAAGAGTGCACGTATGATAATGACAGATATTTAAATCCTCAATGTGAAGGAATAAAACCTCCTCTGCATCTGTTGATTTGTGATCACCAGCTAACTTGTAGCTTCAATATCCTTTTTAATCACGTTCTCGCTAATATTTGCTCGCTTGCACCAGCGGACCGACTGTGTTGACCAGATCTGGCATCCAAGTCAGCAGAACGTTGGCTAAAATCATTTGTAGACAGATGGCTTATTAATTATGCATTCTTTCCCAAAACTAAAGGACACGTAATACAGCAATTAAAACTGTGAATAGATGAAATTATGCTAAATAATTGGACAAATTTTAAAAAATGCTCTTCCTTCAAAATATAAGATGGAACGCTATAAAAGGTTATTGAATGCATGACAACTTAAATATATACATTTTTGTTAATTCATTTAAAAGAAGTGCATTATAAGTAGAGGCAAAAGTAAAAATGGTTTAGTCGATACTAGAGGTTATTTACTGGGAAACGACCACTTTCATATTGTTAAAGCTCTCTGAAGATTCCATTGGAAGTTCTCACCTCCTGCATCCTCGCATCATCCTACACAGCAGACCCCGGTGATTGTAGTAACAAGCCTCGCAAGTCTCATTCTGTGACTCATCCTATTTCATTACAAATACACCCACACGGACACTTGTGCAAGGCTTCCGTTAAAAGCTTATGTAGCATATGGTTCGCATTAACATCTCTCTCGTGAATTCTTCAATGAGTACAAGGACACATTTTTCTACATCAGCTTCGTGAACCTGGAACTCACCATTAATACCATTTGTTGCACTAATAAGATGCATACAGTATTCATAATAATACTAACAAACTGACGGTTTTAATTAGGTTATTCCCTGGTCTGAGATTACCAATTCCATATTGAGTTAATTACTACGTAATGACTGAAAGTAGCAATATATCAACAACACAACAAGGTAGAGTCCCAGAGGGGCTTTGTTATTCAAGCAGCTGTTATAACATTAAATGCTCTCAACTATACTACCGTGCATTTTGTCCATCAACTCCTCTGCATCAACTTGTTCAAAAAATGATGTACATTTTGTCAGTAGTACAACAAGATAATGAAATCTAGTTGACCTACCGTAACACAATGGATTGCACCATTTCATTGTTCCTAACAAGATGCCAATGAAACAATTTACCAGGAAAAATAAAAATGGTGTTCGACTTCCAACATACAGGCTTTGAGTTGCTTTACTGTTCAGACAGTTATGGCTCATACTTGGCACAAGTAATGAGCAGAGGAGCAGCCAGTACAAAAGGTCAAAAAGAGGCAAAAGGTCAAGGATTTCATTTAAATATGCTGCTGTGAGTGGACGATTTAATTTAAGTATTTTTATTCTGAGGTATTTTCAATAAACGTACATATATAAATAATTCCAGGAGCACATGACAGATTCTGGAATTGAAAATTGATGAAGATTTCTTATCCGTGCATTATGCCGACTGAGCATTTATGGATTATGCATTATTATCCCTAGAGGGAACAGAACGTGCCCATCAGAACTTAATCGACTATAGTTCAAATGCATCTTGCAAAAAAATTGAATACATCAAATAAATAAATAAATAAATATAAACACCTGAGACGTTTTGGAATTGGAAGGTCGATTTCCCATCATTCAGGTTCAAAAGACAACAAGCAATGAATCAAGATCATACCTTAAGTTGAAAGTTCATTCAAGTTCAAAAACACCTAAAGTCAATAAGAAGTATATAACCACTACAGTTAATGTAGTAATGCAATAACGTAAAACATACAAAGCCCTTAATTCTGAGCTAAGATAAGGTTTGGTAGATTCTCCAGGTTGGGGAAGAAGGTTCAAGTTTCACCGGGTCTTGTTGAGAGAGGCAAAGCTCTTGAAATGCAGGTGGATCTACTTCCTCACGAAGTAGAGTATGATCACGAGAAGTGACTAAAAGGACAACAGTGGCCAAAATGCTGCCCACGTAACTCATCTCTAGATAAGTGGTGGAAGACAAGACTACGATGATTGAAAGAATTCTGAATATTACATTAAATCATCAGAATCCACTATAAGAAAATATAGGTTGAAAACTTAATGGATGAAAAAAACCAATGAACTCCAAGGCAAGTTTTAGGATAAAGTAAAGACCAGTTCTTCACTCGCATGTTAGATGACTGATCAAGGTCACCCTCTCCTTTTGACATGTGGATAAATGCTTATACCTCAACAAGGTTACAACCCAGATACAGCCTGTGTCCAGTTCAGTGTCCTCTTTCAGCAGACATAAATAAAGTGAATCATTAATGCAGCCGGAGCTCTTGAAGCCTGGCACAAATACATAGTGATGCATCCCAGGGCAGCGCTGGTCAGGAAAACAGAACAGCATCTGGGTTGTCTCGAAATGTGTCGTAGAGAAAGGTTTCAAAAGTAATACGAACTTACCTCTCCCGACGTAAAGGGGGGAAGTCCGACCTGTGCTGAAGGGAGCATAGCTTCATCTGAAGAGCGTGACAATCATTGTTTGACACAGCCCTGAGATATCACGACTATATTTATCCCCCCCGAGCGCTGAAAGGAGTGTCAACAACTGACACGAATACCAAAGACAACAAGGAATTCACACCTTGAGTCACACCAACTCACTCACCGGGGTTTAAATTGAGGCTACATGTTTCTCAAATGAATACTAATATCAAGAATGGAGGAGAGTTCCAGTGAACTCCAGATGACGGGGGGAGATCAAAAGGGATGTTCTGATGCAACACGTCTTTTTATAGAGAATATACTGCCTGGTCATTATCATGACTTGGAAATAGAAGCCACCTGTTGGAAACACAGACTACAGAAGTGGTCAAAGTGTAGGTAGACTACTCAAAATGTCAACAAAGAAAGGTCTTTAGTGATCAATCAAAATAAACCAATAGTTTTATCAATAATATAGATTTCACTTTCTAATTTAACAAGTTATGAAAACCATTTAATTCTGCATGATTTATCTTTTATTAAACTATGTTCTGTTTTGATGCCTGCAAACGATGAGGATACTTTAAGATCCTTTTTAATGAGCGGATATGTGATGTGCCTACTTAGTCAATTTATCATTGGCTCTCATTAATGTGCAGACTGAAGCCGTAAGTTCATAGGGCCAAGAGTCAAAAAGTTTTTTTGCTAATAAAAAATGGTGCCGTAGCTCCATAGCAGGATTCATTAACGTCTGTAGTTAAGAGGAAAAATATAAGTTAAATGAGGCAGAATGGGTCAAACGTGAGCTTCGTCATCACTAGCTTAAGAACACCCTCGAGAACTTCACAATTTATTTTGGCCTTAATCACATCACGACCTGAACTATAGCGACCAGAGGAGCCTCTACGTCAACTGAGGAGAATCTAATTTAAGGCAGAAACCTTGAGAGAGTCTGACTCATGCTCGACATGAAGACAAATAGAGGGAACAAAGAGAAAGCTTGCCCTGGGAAAACAAAGGTTTCCAAGGTACCTTATGAATTATGAAGAAAGAAGTGTATTCTATAATCATAACACATGATTGTCATGCGGCCCTCTACATATTACACTTTATTTTGAATGAATCTCTTATGTTTTCCACGCTTGTATGTGACGTATTTATATCTCAGATCATTCATATCTATATAAATATAATAGTAGGTCTTAGACTCCTGAACAGCTCATTAAAATTGCTTATAAAGTAACATCTAATCTATTTAAGGGGGGAGGAAAACTACATCAGGTTAAGGAAAAGAGGCCACAAGCGGGGTCACCTATAAACATTTATATGTCCAATTTAATTTTAATTACATTTAAAAGTATTGTGTGACATTTATTTAAGGGAGATTTGCCGAAAAGTATGAGGGAGACATAGACCCCCATGGAAATTTAAACAAATGTCAATACACTTTTTAATATATTTAATACATATTAATATCTGGTCATTTCAGCTCCTTTCACCAATTTTAAGGCCCATTATCAGCCTGAGTTTACTCTCTTCTTTACTTCCCCTCTGAGTGTTTTTATGTTATTTCGGATTGGTTTTATACACGGGTAACACTAGGAATTTTAGCTAGAATAGTATATGATCATACGCATGAACCCTGTAAATATGTAGGTAAATATAAGTCCCGGGACTCTGAACTCGTACCACGTTCCCTTCCCAGTTCGTATACTTCGGTTAGTGGAATGTATTTTTGGGTCATTTATTTCATAATTACCAGAAAAGAAAAAGAGACCATCTACCAGGCTTTTCCCACCGACAAGGACATTTGGCAGTTCAGTGCAAAAGAGCACATATTTCCGATTTGCACAAACCTTTTAAACTCTGGATCACTCCTCCAGATGTCCATCTCCCTTCCTGTTCCCAGGGAGATAAGATTTTTTACAGTTCTATCCTTGTCCTTGACTCGAAATGGAATTGTTGACCTTCTCTGATACACTGATATTGGAGTGTGTGGTGTTTGTTTGAGCTGCAAATATCTGTCCTTCACACAAGACTCAAGTCTAACAAAGAGGAGTTGGTTACATTGTAGCATTGAATAGCATGTGATAATATTAGCATTGTCTCTGATTATAAGTGAGGATAAAAGTTATTTCGCACTAATGGCCAATAGATCTCAGATCTCAGTAACCTAGGCGATGGTTGGCTTCTCAGGATCCATCACTCGAGTGATGTTTTTTTGCAGTTCCTGGTGAATTGTGAATTTGTTTCAAGTCCTAAAATGACCACAAAGCACCAGAGGAAGAGGGTTACCATTTCTCTTACTTACTTGGGAAAGTAAGTAATCTAAACTTTCTAATTTCCCAAGGGAATTTTCCCAAGGGATCAATAAAGTTCCATTTATCCATCCATCTATCTTAGAGACAGTAAAACCTCCTGTCACGTTAAAGAAAAAGAGAAAAGGAGCAGTTGATGAACTTTAGAGAGTTTTAAATGCTTAAAATAAAATAAAAAGGATTGAAAAAAATATGGGTTTAGTTTTTACTGCTGTATATTGTGTTTACATGCCATTTACAAATAGTTCATTTCACAAAAACAAACTTTTTTGGTTCAAATATGACATTTGCTATTTGTTTGTTTAGGCAGTCAATCGAATTCAAAAATATTAAATTAACGATTCAACTTTTTCAGACACTGCTTTAAGTTACTGCTGACTGCTTTGTTTATGGCAATATATCATCCATTTTATGACAACTTACAAATGGAACTGGCAGCATGACTTGTTTATTGAGAACATCATTTGCTGCTTCCATCTGAAGTGACAAACATTTTGGAAAAGACATCAAGAAAACCATGTTTAGCGTGAAATGATTCAGCTGACAGGCATACACTATTAACCTACTGCCATCCCACGAATGAACATCAGCTCCAAGAACAATGGAAAGAATACTGGGAAAACAAATGCATCCATCATGTATGTTTTAGTGACGCACACGATCGTCGCATGGACTCTGACAATGCACTGCCAAGAGGTGCTGGGTCATATGAATAAACTGCGAGTGAAACAGGTGCTGTAGGGAGGAACTGCTGCCTGTAATTCTTCTCATGCATCAATAATTGAAAGAAGATATGTCTGCGGCTGTTCGGGAGCGTCGGCTGGAGCCTGGACAGTGAACAAGTGTAACTGATGACAGAGATTGAAGTGAAGTCTTGATTATTTTCAGTGTAATTAGGAAGAAGAAAATCTTAGAACAAAGCTACAAGCTACCCTTACCCGACACCAGTTGTGGGAAGTGACCGGAAAAGAACTGTAGAGCAATAATAAATAATCTTCCACAAAGGGGATCTTCTATAGGGATAGTATAAGAAGCTGTTTTCCCCATTTAAAGCACCTTGTGACACGTGGTGTTGTATTCCCAGCTCAGAAGTGAGTGCTGCAGTCACTCTCAATATTTAAACGGAAGCATGAAAGTAAGAATTGAACTCTATAAATAGCACAACATCAATCTTTTTAACCTGATAAATGTGTTCTGTATCGTTTCAAATGAAAGAAAAATTTAGATTCAACAATAAATCTTAAAACCAATAGGCAGAAGCTAATGATACGTGGATTACGTTTAAAAATGCATATTGTAGAGGCCAGTAAAATGGATTAGAATTTAATATGTTGGGCCCAAAGGTTACATTTTATTAATCCCTTTTGACGAGAAATTCCATTGTTAGATGAGGATACAGCATCAAGAGACGCTCGGGATTACAAAAGACTGATTTTCATCTGGTTTAAAATGTAGCACTTGAACTTGCAACCTTTGAAATATTTGTCATCTGCCTGGGTTCAAAGAAGATTACAAATGGAGAATGTAATGACTCGTCTATGGAACTGAAAAAAAGTTAGAACATCTGGTCCACTTTGTTGTGCTGAAGATAAAGGTTCTCCTCATCCCTCTATTGATAAGAGATCAGAGAAAAAAGGTGAGAAAATTATTAGTTTAGAAATGTAGTTTACATTTCTATGCTTCCATATATTTCAATGTCATAAAAATGATCACTAGTTAGAGGTTTAGAAAAAAAAAAACATTCTCATTCATCTATGAACATACAACCTAGAACAGAACTCATTATACAAATGCAATTTAATCTAACCATGCCTAGAATGGCTGCCCCGATTGGTCGAATTAAGTTTTCATCTTTAAAACCAATTGACTTCATTGTATTCAGTCCCTCGTTTTGTCATTAAAAGACGATTGAAGAACTAAAACCATTGTCTTTAATTTTACTAAGCGCATACCTTAAACATTATAAAAGTTGAGAGAAGCTGAATGTAAGTAAAGCTAAAATGTTATTATCCAATTACTCAACTAAAGGAAAAGAATAATCGATGACTAAGCAATTTTCAAAACAATAGGCAGCCCTACTGTAGCTTGTACAGTGGCTTCTTTTTGTTCCATTTACATTAAAGTAGACTCTGGCAAAATACCACACCTCCTGTCGTCCGTCTGCTTGAGAAGTCCAGGAAAAAAGATTCAGCTCTGAACGGACCCACATCCGGAGTGAAAGCTTAGTTTCTTTGGGTTAAAACTATAAACAAAATGGACTCAGTTTGTAGATTGTCGTATTCGGGAGGAAAAAACTTATTGAAACGCACAAAATAACTTTTGTTAATCAAATGCTAACTGACATAAGATGCCATATCTTTACTGGAGTTATAGAGTATAAAGTTGTGATATACAATTGGTGTTACGCATAGAGCAACACAAAATACTAATAGGAGTTAAAACTGATTTCTCTGTCAGCAAAATCATAACCAAAAAGTTTTGTGAAGGGCATGGAATCATCAGTCCTAAAAATAAACATACATTGTAGTATGTTTCCAGTGTACAGTTTGACAACTATGATAAAGATAATATTGAAAAACAACATTAGAGACGTGTATATCCCAGTGCTCAGCCAGAAACCACTCTTGGTTTTTATTTTAACCCGAGCAGATACATACCAGCTACAAAATGAATGACCCGATCGCCAAATCACTTTATTTCCCACACCAACAAAAGCTGCTCAATGAAGCAAAGACAGATGCGATCCACACGGTCCTCGCCGTGGATCAGTAGCCGACATTAAAGTGCGCCACTAACAATCTGTCAGATGGAACAGCTTCATCCATGCTGCAGAGCAGCTCATTTGCAAATATTCAATGTCCACTCACCACGGAGGAAGTGCTCGATATTGAGTTGCAAATTATCTTTGATTGATGAGCATGAGGAACCGAGAACTCAACCCTCAGAGTTTGAGCAACCGTCACACATATTAGAGTCATCACAAGATTCTGTTTGCTGGTTCTAAACTTAAAAAAAAAAAAAGGTGTCAAGAGGTGGGGGAGGGTAGTTCAAGAGACTAACAAAGGATATTTTTAGTTCTTTAAAAAGCGTCATAAAAGCGTCATAAAACCGTCCCTCATTGTGTCAAAACCCTACTCGGAAAATCCAGTTGGCGGGTTGTTGTCAGATGTCACTTGTAGTCTGACTAGACTCATTCAATCTTTGCCTACACAAGGCCAATAGGTCGTTTTCTGTGAGTCAATGATTTTAAAGATGGAGTCCTTTCACCCTGGATTAAGTGAAAAGAGAAACACCATTACATTTCGGTTTACTGCTTCAACTTAAAGATCATACAGCAGCAGAATCGTGTACACCAAGTGCAAAGATTATTTGAACGAGTGTGTAACAGTTACATGTGCACTGACACTGTCTGTACGGGGAAAAATTGCTGAAGAGAAAATAGCTGGAGGGCTTACAATGTTGGAGTGCATAGATCCAATCTGGCCGTACACAAACTGTTCTCGAGACAGGCCGCGGTAATTCCTGGATCTGTCCTCGGAAATCTGCTGAGTGCGTTTCTCTTAGATGAACGAGATTCAGACGATTGAACAGATCTCACCTGCTCTATCTTGTCTTTCATATTTGCAAATCAAACAATTGACATCCATGAAAAAGGAAAGCTAGAAAAGCTTCTGTAGGTACTGAACTCTATCAAAGTTGGAGACCAAACGAAAACATCCTAAAAAAAAAATAGAGGCTTCAAGCTAAAACATCCATCAACTATTTCCCTTCCATTTGGTAAGCGAGCTAGCTTTAGCTAAACTTAAACTTAAACTATGTTTTGAACAGGTTTTTTAAGGCTCTGGCCACAAATGATATCTTGGCAGGCTGAATTTGGCCGCCAGGCATGAGGTTGACATTCAGTGGACGACAGGACAAATAGACAGTTTAACTCGGCCTAGCATACAATGCTAACAAATTAGGAATCAAATTGTTGCTAAACAACTAAAACAAATTGTTTCTTAAACAGTGGATTGAACGTTCCATACACACAACAGGTTTTGTGTTTAAGGCCCAATGTTTTTTTATCTTGTTTAAAAAAAAAATAATAATCTGGAGAGAATGCTTTATTTTAGGCAAGAAGCTTAAAATGTAAAACTGATTATTGAATTGAAAGTTAAGTTAAGAAGACAAAGTATGTTGACATGTACATGTTATTTCCCAATTTAAAAAAGCAACTATAGTAAATGAGAGAATAAGCAGAAGAAAATAAAATTATTCACATTTTGTTTATTACTTATAGCAGTTATTAAATCAAATTGTAATACCTTGAAACAGTTACTTTTACCAGTAGTACAAAACAAATGACACAATTAATAATAATGTGACCAACATACTGCAAATATTACTACATTTAAGAAGAAATAGGCAAGTTTAATTGTCAAAACGGTGTACAACTTCGTGGAACTTTCGTTGCAATATACTAAAAACAGGAAAAGGGCTTTTGTGGTGAGTTTTTGGTTGCGTCGTCTTAGTAAATTTAAAAAAAAATTCTCTCAGAATTAGAAGAACACTGACTCTGAGCCACTACTATAAAGCAGCTTGGTGGAACTTTTACATCCTGCAAAGCATGCTGGGACGCTTAGTTGAATCATTATTTATCTAAAAGCAATGCTATTCAGTTAAAATTGATCAGTAACTTCCAAGTTCCATTGGCGGGAACAATGGTGGAAATTTAATTTCTCGTAAAATATACCTGAAAAGTATTTTGTCAAAGTATTTCATTGTAAATAAAAACATCTTTGAAATAAGATTTATAGGTGCTGATCCCTAAATACAGTCTATTATGCAAACTTTTGTAAGCTTTACTTAATATTTGATAAGTACTAGTACAATATGTAGGATATTCCAAATAATTTATTTTCATTATTTACAACAATACAGTATGAACAGAGTATAGCGTTCAAAATTTAAAATCAATTGGAACTTTTATTTTATCCAACATAAAAAGTGAAGCCTGGCGGTAAATGTAACCGGTTATCCAAAAAGGTTCTGCGAAAAGGAAACAGAATCACTTGCTGTGCAGCAAACAAATGTTTAGAAGGTAAATGTCACATCGAAAATGGGGAGAACTGTAAAGAGAGCTCAACCTATTAACAGCAGCAGAACATCTGCTGTCCGAGTGATAAACCAGCCAAGGTACAGTCCCTGCTGCTGAACGGGTCGCGGAGGAATAACTATAAATATCCACTTAAAAGAAAACTTGTCATCAGCACCTGCGTAAAGCGAACTCTAAAATGTCACATTTTTGACAAACATAGCTGTTACTAGCTACGGATTATGATTCAGCAGTGTCAGCAGCAGGTTAATCTCTCGTACGCGTGTCTAAAATTAAAAGCACTGAACTCATTTGACCGAAGTGAAGATCAGCTCTGGCTTGCAAACAAAATATACTTTACAAACAAATATAAAAAGGTAGTTATAACTAAAAATCAGTTTTTAAACTGCTATCCAAATTTAGGTTCTTTAGCCGAGATGTCTAAAGGGTTTTCCTTCGTCATCCATCCTAGAATGGTATTAGAAACAACATCACTGAACGCTGTCAACCATCCCTCAAATTAGATCACTTAGTCTGGCTACTGATGCCCTGAAGGCTCTAAGGTCAGTATCAATCAAACGCCCACCTTTATCAGTGTCTGTGTCCTGAGAGGACGAGTTTATGGCCTTATCTATGACCGTCTTAAATACGGAAGAAAAAGATTTTATTGAAATTTCGAAAACGGTTGACGTCATTTCAGTTCCATCTAGATTCCGGATCTTTGTTTGCAATTCACTATTTTTTGGTGTGTATAGGCAAGAATATGTTGATACGATTGTGATGCTGTAGGAACAAGGATTTATTTGTAGTGTCGACGTCGTAACTGCCTTTATTTGTTTTGAAACCAAAGTATGTCCAAAACATAATGTTTTTAAATCTGCCCGAGTGGACTGTATCCTCTTGTCCTCAGTCATCGCCGGGATCACGTTCAACCCCAAGAATATTTGCATGTTAATTATGAATTTAAAAAATTGAATGGTTTGATTTTAAACACACACTATCGATATATATTGATATTAAATGACTATGGTAAAAATTAAAATAATAATAATAATATATGATTTAAAAGCCGAAAAAAATATGTATACACTGCTACCGAATATCAATATGATAAAAACTATTGGGATATAACATCAATAACCTCTAAATACTTGTATGGATTGTAATTGCTGTTGCTCATGCCCCAGATCATGTTCAGAACTAGCAAAACAAATCTTTAAACAGTTTGAAATAAAATACATTTTCTTGTGACTGTCGTTGTTATGTTTTCAATTTTATTTTCTCACTTTCTGTTCCCCCCTTCCCCACTTCCCCCTGTCAACTAATGCCACACCTTGTCTGCAGGAAAGATACCCTTTTCAACCACCTGAGAACCGTGTGCCAGATCAAAGATTATCCTGCGCTGGTTTGTAGTCGTTTTCTGTGGTTTATTCCTGTTGGGATTTTATAACAAGTGTTTTGACCTTGTTTTATTTTTTGTTTCGAGGTTATCTGTTGTTTCCCGATAAATTTCCCGGTTCGGTGGAGGTTTTTCTATCTTTAGAATTTGTGGTACTGCATTGCTTGGACTTCTTATTTACAAAATTGTCATATATTCCAATTGTAAAAGTTCTTATAATTTGAGATGTATTTAAAACACATATTTCGATCTTCATCCTTGCTTTAGACATTAAACAGGGTACCGCTTTGGATGCGTTTGGTTATACGAGGTGGGTGTAGAGGTTTGTCCCAGTGACACGGAAAGCCACTTGACTTTGGTTTTAATTATTTACGGTGATTCTAAGAGGATGGTGAAGTACAAATGGTTTCTATGGGTATAAGCAAATGCATACATAGGTAAAGTTGTATGTCAGGGCTTGAAAACATAAGACTAAAACTTCACAAATTCAAAAAAAGAAAATGTCAGATAAGTGGAAGATATACTGGGGTTATCCCTGGGACCAGAGGTCACCAACCTTTTTGCTACTGGGCTATGGGCACTGAATAGTTTAAAGGGCTACTATAGGACCAGTTCGAAACAACCTTCATTCATTTATAAAAACTACAGAAACCACTTAGTAATCATGATAGTAACCATTTTTTTGTTTATTATTGTTAAGCAGGTGCGGCTTTTGTAAGTCACGGCTATATTCGTAATGCAAATTATCCATTCTATATGTTTTTTATATTAAAATAAAGAACACCTTTTTAGGCAGAGCTTCATCCACTAGACTACACTGAGTGTATAAGAGGGTCAGGTCATAACATTTTCCCTCAGCCCCTCCAGCACTGCCATCCTGGTCCACTCCCTCGTCACTAGATTATTGCAACTCACTCCTCTCTGGTCTCCCCCTCAATTCCCTCCATAAACTTCAACTTGTAGAAAATGATGCCGCCCGGATGATCACCAAGACCCCCAATATTAATCACATCACTTCTGCTCTTCAACACTGGCTCCCCATCACCTACCATATCAACTACAACATCCTCCTTCTTACTTTTAAATTCCCTCAACAACCTGACCGATCTCCTCCACATAAACATCAGATCCTCCTCTTCAATAAACCTCACCATCCCATGGCGACGATGGGGTCCAGAGCCTTCAGCAGATCCGCCCCTGGCCTCTGGAACTCCCTCCCACCGGACATTTGCACCATTAACACTGACCTAAAACTGACCTTTTTAAGCTGAATTATTCATTGTAACTCTATCTCTTTTTATTTCTATGTTTAATCTTTCGTACTTTTCTTATCTTTAAACTTTATTTTTTACTGTTGTTTGATAATATGTCTTCATTGTGTGTCTTGAAAGGCAACTCGTAAAATAAAATGAATGATTATTATTATAAAGGTTATAGTCTAAAAGTTCAAAACAATACTTTGTATTATGAATTATTCAACCAGATGTTCGGTATTGTTTTTCCTAAACTCTTATATTGTCCGATGTGTCACACATAGATTAATGATTGGTCTTTTTAAAATCTTTCCGATTGTTATTAACCTAAATAGACAGATATAAATTCCATTGGTAAATATGCTCTGAGATTCTAATACCAGGCACATATATTTGTTTCAGCCATGTTACTGATGCTGGAGCTGCCTCTTCTGCTGAGTGGATAGAACTGCACTTCAGAGATTAAGGGGAAGAGAGATCTTTGGACCCAAATCTAGTGGCCAGGAGTGCACTTATCCATCTAAATCACTTTTAGACAAGCGTGGAGATGAAGCCCGCAGCACTTGTGGACCCACTTCAGCTGGGATGGGTTCAAACGCATCACAAAAAAAAACGCTGATTAAAATGGGCAAAACGGTTTGTTCAATTCAAGGAATAGCAACGTGTTATGTTTGTGACACCGACTGAGCAAATGAAAACACATTGTGTGGGAACTTTCAACAATAGCCGAGTGCACAAAATGATTCTCATGCTTTCACATCAGCAGAAAGACTTAAAAAAAAAGGTCCTATTAGACAATATACTGGAGCAGTTTTACTTTGATTATGATATGCTGTCTATACCATTTTTTTTATTTAAAAACTTCTTCTTTTTTTTTAGACACTTGTTTACTGTATGTCTATTAGATAGAAACTGGCAAATGTCAATCAAGATAGAGGGACAACGATACAATATATATTGCGATACTGTAGGAACAACCATATATTTCTAGTATCTAGTACTGGCTTAACTTCTATCATTTGTATTAAAAGCCAACATATGTCCAAAAGTCTTCTTTAAACGCTGCTGGAGTCGCATGTCTCCTCCTGTTCTCAGTCACCACCTGGATTTTTCGCGGGATTCCATTGTTACTTTCGCTGCGTAGGACGTAACGACTGCTGCCGTCTAGAAGCCGCGAGTTTATTTGCAACACCAAAATGAATAAACGGGCATGAATATTTGCATGTTTGTTGAAAGTTAAACCGAATTGTTTGATTTGACAAAACCTTAATTGAAATATAACCTATAAAAGGAAGGAAAAAATGTGATTTTAAAGCCAGAAAAAGACTTGATATAAAGTGCAGTTTTATACATCTTCATGGGACAAACGTTGTGTACAGATATATTCTCACACCACTAATGTGTAGAACTGTTGCTACAAGGGGCAAAGGATGTTGTGTAATCTTGTGCAGCAAAGGATAGTGATCATGCAGCCATGGAGTGTGTGCATCACGTGACCACAGCTCAAAGCAGAAGGGAAACTTAGTATCTTTTAAAACCTTTGCATCAGGGACCAGCATCACAGCATCACATGTGTTTATCAATCTTTTTTTTACTCACCGGGTCACTTTGGTTCTCCACGTCTCCACGAACCGTGTCCGGCTCCACCACGAGAGTCTCGAAGCAGGCAGAGCCCAGAGAGGAGCTCTTTTGCTGGTAGGTGATGAGCTGGGACATGGGGAGTTTGGGGCTCCCCTGGGCCGTCAGCTCGGGTTTGCTCCCGGTTGGTCCTGATGCTGCGCCGAGGGGATGCAGACTGGAGCATCCACCCGCCGCCGCCGCCTCACTCCCGCCGGACTTGGTGGCTCCAAAGGGCGCCGGTGTGGAACATAACAGATTGGGCTGGGACGAGGAAAAAACCCGGTCCAACTGTTTCTTTTTCCTCTTGAACATCCACAAGCCGGACTCCTTTTTGCTCCCCTCCCCGCGATCGGAGCCCAGTTTCGGACTGAGCCACGGTTTGGTTCTTTCCTGGAAATTCTTCCACATCCTTCGCTGGTACGACAGAGACTCCTGTCCCTTCGAAGGACTCCCGTCTTTGGCAGGCTTCTGGTCCATGGTTCCGGCGCAGCAGCCCAGCCTCGGTGCGGTCCGTGCAGGAAGGACGACGTGACACTTGTGAAGAGGATGATGATGATGATGGTGATGATGATGGATTCTTCCAGCGAGCAGCACCAGGTCTCCACCAGCAAGAAGAAGAAAAAAAAAGCTTATGTTTAGAATCTCTTCACGTGTTTACTTATGCAAATAACTGGAAAAGTCCACGAGTGGGCGAGACGTTTTCTCTCTGGTCCCGGATCCATCCAGTTCGACGGATGAAGTCAAACTTCT